>NC_134169.1:1965643-2615857 GCF_033958435.1 Carettochelys insculpta
GTGGGCAAATCCTCCTTGCTGAACAGCTGCAGGTGGGCCATGGCAAGACCCAAGTGGGCATCAGTGGGGAGCCACAGACCCCCCCAATCTGCCCTGGATGAAGACTGTGAATGCAGGGACATGAGCTGGGGCTCATTGTTGGCCTCTACAGGGTATGAGTAGGATCCATGGCTCCGCACACCTTCCTGGGTGAGGCTCCTGCTTCTGGGCTGGCTGGGGGCTGGGCATCAGTGGGAAGAGCAGAGACCCACCCTCCATTCTGGTGCCCGGCCTCACGAGCAGAACTCTGGTTCCTTTTCTGACCCCAACCCTGCTCTGCTCTCCCCTCTGCCCAGGCCTTCCTACCCTTGCTGAAGCAGGCTGCCCAGGGAAGCCCCCACACAGGGCTGAGCTGCAGCAAGGCGGCCATCGTCAACATGTCCAGCATGGCGGGCTCCATCCAGAATGTCTGTGGCTGGCAAAAGGTCCAAATCATCTCCTATCACTGCAGCAAGGTACAGGGCACACCCGGCAGGGCCTGACTGCTGCCTGGGTTTGCTACTTGCACAAATCCCTGTCACTCGGTGTGTTCCCCTTGTTCCCCATCCTGCTGTCATCATTCCAGCCTCCAGCGCTGTGCTGGGCAGGGCCGTCAGATTTTGTCTGCCTGCAATTCACTTGGGCTTTAGATCAGACTTCCCATCTGGTGAGGAACTTTCTGTTGTGCCTATATCCCGCCGGAGAAATCCCCACGCTGAGGTGGGCTGGGGACAAACCTCTCACCATTTTCCAGTGATAGAGAGCCTGGCTCAGTGGTGGAACACTTGACTGCAGATGAAGCTATACCAGATGCCCCTGTTTGGATGGTTTTCTTAATGGAAATCCATTTTCACCTCTGGCTCCAGTGTGTTTTGGGGTTGCACTGGATGCTTGACATGGATTTAAACACTTCACACTTTCCTCTGCAAACGTACAAAAACTGAGCGAACCCGTCCCTCAGCTGCCTCAGTTCCTAGCCTCCGAGGCTCAGGTTTCTGTTCCCATCGATCACACAAAGGTGCAGTAGGATGCACATGCGCAGGGCTCTGCTTGCCATGGGCTGCACTGGGCAGGAGAACCAGACCCACAGCCAGGGGGCTCAGGAGTCTGACACAGAAATGCCCTTGGTGCAGGCTGACACACCTAGGCTGTGTCACACTCAGCCAGCAGCAACAGAGACTGACCCAGGCCCAGGAACAAGCCTGTGGCTCTGAGCAGTAAATAGTCACCAGGCAGGGGGCAGAGCTGGGCAGAGGGCCAGGCAGAGCCCTCCCACAGAGGGAGCTGCAGAAAGGACCAATGCAGCAGAGAAACAAAGAAACATAACTGCCGAGTCTCACACATTGGCTCAGAGCTACCGAAGCAAGAGACGAGTGAGCCAGGCTGATGCCAGCCCCACAGCCATGGGTCAGTAATTCACCCTGAGACTGAAGGGGAGAGAGGTCCCGTGAGTGACTCCTTCCCCCAAAAGGCTCATTTGTGAGTTTACCTCTGGGCACCCAGAGGGAACAGACCCCTTGGGGCACAGCCCATGCACAGCACAGTTTAGTAAGCATGAAAGGAAGCACAAAAATCTACCCCACGAGCCCCAGTTTGAACTCTTATTGCCAGAGACAACGACATCTCCACTGCGGCTGCTCTCAGAACATGGAGCACCCACCAAAATGCTCGCAAGTGGCAGACTTGTGCGGTTGACGCAACCAGCCCTGTTGCATGTATCTCACCTGCCCAAGTAGCTCAGCAAATCTGTGTGACCAGGCAGGTGACAGGCACAGAAACACAGAGGATGCCAAGAAGTGTAACAGCAGGTTACTGCCACTCACCAGCACCCCTGGACAGAGGCATTTGGAATTCTTTTGGTGATGCCAACAGTGACACCCAGCAACCCCCCATCCTCCAGGCTGACCCCTGCACAGCTCCCTGGGCATCGTAGAGCCTATTTGTCCATTGCAGCCAGGACACCAAGCAAAGGTGAGCTAAAAGGTACAGCAGAACTTGAACCCCTCATTGGAGCATTAGGAGACTCGCAATAACCAGTTCATCTTGCCAGCCTCGGTGGAAAGGAGCCATGGGCAGCTGCAGAGAGTTTGTGGTCTCTGGAATGAGCTGGGCGGGTCAGGACATTTGCTTATTCCGAGGGTCATGGGCTCCAGGGGTAGAACATTTACTAGTGCTCGTGGCTGAGTGCCCAGGGCTGGGGCTGGGAAGTGGCCATGTCAGTGTCTCACTCAGGTCAACGCTGGAAGGGAGTTTGGCCCATGAAAACAGCCCGGGGCAGGGAAGTGTTTCCCTGGACTCTCCGGCATTTCAGTGGGTCTGGCTGCTTTGGGGCCGGGACACTGACCTGTCCTGCTGCAGTCGTTACCCCAAAGGGGCTTGAGGTTTCCAGTCTCAGACACAGCACACAAAGCTGCCCTCAGCAGCACTGCAAGAGCCACCCCACAGTGTGGCAGCCGTCATCTGCGGTTTGACCTGAAAGCCCAGAGCTGGTCCTTTCCCACAAGGACAGGAGTATCCAGGGGGCCTGAAGCACTGGCCTGTCACCAGCATGTGAACCTTCACAACATCCATTGTGGGTCAGAACAAAGGTCCCTCCAGCCCCATGTCCTGTCAGGGCCAACACCAGGTGCTGCAGAAGGTCGCAGCCTGGCACCCCTGGGAGCTGAACCCAGCAGCTCCTGTGTGCTCCTTTCAGCTGTGGGGCAGGAGATATGTCCCAAAGAGGCTTTTCCCCAGCTGCTGAGAAGCACAGAAGAACTCAGGACTTGCTCAGGGTTAGACAGTTGTTTGGAGACCTGCCTCAGGCCCTATGGCTGGATCTATTGCTGTCAGGGGCAGAGAAACATTCCTTCCCCCTGGGCAAGTATCTGCTCTTTTCCCAGATGTGCACTGCCCAGCCAAGGAGCTGGGAGAGACCGGAGCACTGCATCAAGCCTTGGGGAACCAGCAATTCACTCAGAGGCAGCTGCACCTGTGCCTGACCTCAGCTGAGTCAGGGCTGCCCCTTCCTTGCCAGGGAACTACACCCCTGGCTGTGTTTGGGGCCCTACTTAGCCCCACACAGCAGCCCTGAAGGGGGCAGAGGTGAGTGGAACTGACACTTCAGTCAGGCTTGGCACTTTCCGGGCAAATGAAATCATCCCACCCCCAACCTCTGCCAGCTGGAGCTCAGCTCAGCCTCACAGAGGTGTCCTGTGCTTGGAGTCTGCCCAACACAGGAGCTGGGAGGCAGCAAACTCAGGTGTGCTGGAAGTTGCAAACAATGGGGCTGGAAATCAATAAAGAAAGATGCAATGAGGATGGGATTTGAACCCAGGCAGGCAGAGCACAATGGATTAGCAGTCAATTACTTTCACCACTTCATCTTCATGTGCTGCAAGTTTTTCATCCTTCCCAAAGTCAACCCTGCCAGGAACCTTTCTGCACCTCGCTGGTTGGCCAGGGAAACAGGATGGGCAGATTTGGCCCAACAGTTCTACTCTCACTCCTGTCCCCTGCAGTGCGGCTTCCTGGGGTGAGCAGGGCCCCAAACACAGCTGAGGTGCAGTGCCCCGGCCAGACATGGGGATGAGGTGGGGGAAGCCCTGGTTCAGCTGCAGCCACTGACATGGGCAGCTGCCTGTGAGAGAAGGGCCTGTCCCCAAGGCTGGCTCAGGGGCTCTGCTCTCTCCCAGCAGCTGGGATGAGCTGGGCTGTGCACAGCTGGGAAAGGGGCAGACACTTGCTTCTGGGGTTGAATGTCAAACTCCCCTCTCTCTGACACTGAGAGCAATAGATCAGCCTGCAGCACCAGCCACAGGGCCTGAGGCAGGTGTCCGTGTGACTGTCCCGCCCTGGAGCCCCTGGGGTCCTGTAACCAGACACAATCCCCCTGCTCTACTCCATCTTGCCCCTTTTCGGTGCCTCTGAGCACACAGCACAAAGGAACAGCCCAGTCTTAGAGCGTTGGAAAGCACAGATGCGCCTATCTCAAGCCCAGCGTTTAGATGCTTCAGAACACAGACGTGCAGTGTCAGCATGACCCTGGACTGAAGCGTACAGACAAGGGGGCTAACAGGCTAGATGTTGACCACAGGGCCTCAAATTGCCCTCGGCTGCTACCGATAATTGAGACGCCCACACTTCATGCAAAGCCGAGCTGCTGAGCCTTCAGCTGTACCCCTCGCTTTCCCAATGAGCCAACAAGACAGCAGGGGCTACAGGATGGGCCATTAAGCAGGCGAGGCAGCGTATTGCCCAATCGTCTGTGAGTGTAACCCAGAAACATACCACACGCTCTGTAGCACAGACAGACAGACGGACAGACACATCCTGCACCCAGCTACAAAGGCTGTTCACACACAGAAAAGAGGTTCTGATATTTGACAGCTAAACCATTTCCCCAGCTCCCTCAAATGTCACATTAAGCACATCTGCCCATCACACAGGCAGGTGGAGGGTTTGTGGTCCCAGTTGCTCACAACCGGACACATCCAAAGCCATGAACCACCAGCCTGGCTCAGTCACAAAGGGACAGTGGTCCCTGCTGCCCCAAGGCTGACAGAGAGTCCCTCAAGACCACCACTGCCCAGTCCACCCAGGACCTGCTCCTTACTCACTCAGACAGAGCTTTGCTGGTTTTCCTTCCACCCAGAATCCCACTTCTCTTCCTGGGGTACCAGGAGCCACTCCTGGAGCACCATTGGACAGGCACAGGATTCTGCCTCCCTGCAGCCAGCCTCACCTGCACAGGCTTTGGCAGGAGAAAGAGTGGTGCTCCATTAACTGCACTGAGGTGCTAAGCTGCTCTCCTGCCTGCCTCAGCTTTACTTCCTTCTTCTGCCCCGTTCCAGCCTCACTTCTTCCTTTAGCAAGTCACGCAAAGGAGGCCAGCAGGAGAGCCGGCCTCAGTAGGTCAATCCTCAAGGGCAGAGGAGGCCAAGACCGGCCGAACTTGTGTAGCTTCCCCAGTCTGAGAGCGACGTATAAGCTCTGCTGATACCTCTACCCTTTTTCACACAGCAGTTGGGTTTACCCCGGAGACAGAATGAGACCAGCTCTTCTCAGCCCCAAAGGGGAGCAAAGCAACCAAAGCACTGGTGTTTTCATGGGGCTTTAAACAAGTACATTGCACGTGTGAAGCAAATATAACAGCCACAAAGCTACAGAAGTTCTCTGTGTTGGATTCCCCCCCCATCACGTCCATCCACAAGTCACTGCTTACCCTGGCCCACGTGGGGAGCCCTTCAAAGGCTCAGCTGCCAGAGCAGAGGATGGCAGCTGCACCCAGGAACTGTGACTTCAGCTTTAAGAGTATCATGACCAGTAATCCCCATCACCTTCCTCTGTGTGTCAGTGTGATCTGGGATAAAAAGCAGCCGAGAGAGACGGCAGGGGAAGGTTAGGATGTGCTAAAAGCCATCTTTTTGGAATACTGTGTCACAGCCCCCTTTTATTGAAAACATGCTGACATTTTCACTAGGTATGACATATGAGGCGTTTTAAAACTTCCTATGTCCTCTTGGTGTAAACTGTTCTGAAACTGAGGAAATGTCAAGAGAGGTTGATGCTCACATGAGGCACCTTTTGTAGGTAGTGTGGCCGAGTGGTCTAAGGCGCTGGATTTAGGCTCCAGTCTCTTTGGAGGCGTGGGTTCAAATCCCACCACTGCTATCTCTTTATGAACGGGAAGATGGATAGAAAGCTGCATTGATGGCCAGACCCCAACACTTGGAACTGAAATCTCTGTTTGGAGATGGGTTTCAAATATGATGTCCTCATGATCAATTCTCTGTCTTGCAAGGTTCAACATCTTTATTGAAAAGCTGGATGAGGGGGAATACTACACCCTTAGCAAATTTGCAGATGACCCTAAACTAGGGGAAGAGGAAGATCTGCTGGAGGGTAGGGATAGGCTCCTGAGTGACTTGGATAAATTGCAGGGTGGGGTCAAAAGAAATGTCATGAGGATCAATAAGGACAAATGGGCTTTGGCCACATTTGGCCAAAACCTCAAAATAACCATGCTAATGGCCAGCTACTCTGCTGATAGGAATAGGGGGATTTCAAAGTCTGCGGGGTCCTTTGGAAACCTGCCTGTGCACCAAAAGGAGATGATGCCAACACCCAACCCCATTGGATGACTTCACCGTACTTGCCAACACAACAAGATATTGCATCAGGAACTGGATTTGAGAGAAGGTCTGCCAGATCCAAACGACCACCTGTCTAGACTAGAGACCATGGTGTGTAGTATTTCCAGTGTTTTCGATGAAGTATTTCTGCCAACAGTATAGTGGCTTATTCCATATTTGTTGCTGTAGTTAGATCAGTTTTATTTTAAAATGAAGAGGGCTTCTCAAGAGGGGAGGGAATGTGGTGCTTTAGGTGTAAGACTGCTTGTAATTACTAGAACTGCGAATCCAGGCTGCTGGCAGTCTGGAAACACAGAAAACATGAAGAAGAAGTTGGAAGATTCGCAGGGGCCTTACAGAGAGCTACAAAATGGTGCAGCAGCTTTGTCAAGAGGTCTCACTTTTGGAAATAAAGTGTGTGGATGTGTGTTAGTGCCTTGCTTGTACGGTACCACAGGCTGGTGGGAGCAGGTCCCTCACAATCCTGGGTGTCCCTGAGGAGCGTCACACTCAGCTCAGAAGATTGAAAAGCTGAGTTCCCTTGTTCCTGCTCTGCCCTGTTTGTGTGCAAAAGGACACTTGCCTCCTCTGTCTGCCTCCACATCAGCTCCAGTAGCTCCACACCACAGCAGTGGTTCACAATCCGTGACCTGTTTGCAGCTCAGTCAGCACCCACTTGTGACATCCTCACAAACACACAGGTAGTATTGGACACAGCCCACATTATGCACTGTGGTTTCATATGCAGCCTACAGTGGTGAACAAGTTGAGAACCATTGTGCTCGAGATGCTCAGAAGAGCCAAGTTTGGGTTAAAATTCCCCTCTGGCTGGTTCCCCACCCATTCAGCCCAGCCCAGACTCTGGGAATGGGAAAGAAAGTAACTTCTGGAGGACATGAAATACCCTCAACAAGTTCAGCAGCTCCAGATCAACCAAGAGATTATCAGACTGAGAATCGGGTGCCAGATAGAGGGGTCTGTAACTGTACCTGCTGAGTCCCAGGGGAGGGAAACCAGCATTCATTGCTTCTGTGAACTCCAGCACAGACAGAGAACTGCCGCCTGGTTCTTCTTTCCCCTGCAAGTTGTTTAGGGACAGAGGTCATCAATGGCCTTGGAAAGAAGCTGTAACATTTGTAAGTTCTCCCTGGTTGTTTACACAGCTTTTCATTCCTGTGCTGGCTAAAGTAGGGCCAGCCAGCCAGTCAGCTGCTCTGGGACTGTCATTAGGGCTGCAGGGAGTTGCCTCATCAGAGACCTAGGCTTCATTACTTGCTTGCCAGAGGGTGGTCTGGAGGGTTGTTACTCATTTAAACCCTGACAGTCTGACATTGGGATTTCTGAGTGCCCCAGAACACACCTTACTGTCTCCTCTTCACTAGCAAGTAGCCCCTTTTTGCTTTTTTGTCACATGGCTGTCAGTGTGAAGAGGCACAGCTCGGTGAAGTGCATGTACGGTCCCCCGCCCTGCTCATGAACTCTCTGCAGGGAGACACCAGCTAATCTCCTGCTTCTCAGAAATTTTCTTCTTCCTGTAAAGAATGTGCCAACAGGAGCTTTGTACTGCTGAAGGATTTGGGGAATGTGTCCCCAAATGTAAAGGTGAGCCCATGTAATGCCTTGAAAACAAAGCCTGATGGGAGCAAGTGAAGCAAAGCGTTTTCCTCTCTTGTAAATAGCTTGTTGTTGGAAAGTCACATTTTATGACTTTACCCAATGTAAGAATTGTGGAGTCTCACCAGTGCTTGAAGTTGTTGTGGGCTACAGGGCACTCATGACTGCTGTGTAAGATATGGATTACAGAGGGATCCCTTCATGGAAACATTATGAAGTGAGAAAGGGTAGGACTAGTGGTTGATTCAGCTTGCTGGAAGCCTTTGGGTTATACAGCGGTAAAACTGGTTTGACTATTTCTTCCCCCCGCTGTTAGAAGGTGGACCTAAAAATGGGTCAATAACTATTCTGCTAGAATTCATCCTGGTGAATACCGAGATGCTGCACCTCGATGCAGAGCTGAATACCAGTGTGAACCGAAATCCCCTATGAGCTGGTAGCTGAAGCCCTGGAGTGCTTCAAACACAGGGTTCTGTCTATTGCAAAACCCACAAGACAGGAGAGGGACGTCTGGTGTGAGAAGCAGCCAGCAGGTGTGAGCAGCGGGTGGGCAGCTGGCAGGGGATGTGGAACGCCGGTCCAGCACGAAGGTTGCATTACCTCCAGTTCAGAGAGGGAATGCAGCAAGGGCCATGTCCACACTAGCCTGTTCCTTTCAGAAGGGGCATGGTAATGAGTGAGGTCGGAAGATGATAATGAGGTGCTGCCATCAACGTGCAGTGCCTCGTAAGCATAATGGAGCACAGGGCGATTGAAAAGTGCCACTTTCGAATCTTGTACCATTTGTTTGGGGGGGCCTGTCGAAAGGACCACCTATTATTCAAATGTCCCTTCTTCCTGTTTCGTTTTATGAAGGGGTGAGTGTAGACAAGTCGAAAGTGATGTGTCAGGGAGTGCAGGGACTGGGGAGACTTGGAAGTGGGGCATTTGAAGTGGATAGGGAGAAAGCTTGGGTGTGTGGATTGGCTCTTTCCAGTATAGGACGGCTGAGCCTGAGAGGCAAAGGGCACGGCTCCATCTACTTGAGCTGGGACACTTACTTGAGGCTTGGTTGTGAACTCTGGGTGTGGTATTTTCCCCAGCTTATGCCATATGACTTTTCTGCCTCTTTCATTAAAAGCTCATTTTCTACACTCAGACTCTGTGCTTGTGAGTGGGGAAGCATTGCCCCTGCGAGGCACCCAGGGCTGTGCAAATTTCCCAGGCTTCTGGGTGGGGGCTCCAGCCGGTTCTATGTGAAATGGATGAAAAGCGACCCCTCAATGTTGAAACAGACCCTGGTTGCTGCCGACTCATTCTGACAAAAGGCTTACATTACACAGCTGTAGACCCTCTTATCAGACTGATGTCCTTCATGAGTCCCTCAGTAAATCAAAGGGGTGACTATCCTCCAGTCTCTTTCACAGAGTACTAGAAGTGGAAGGGACCTCACGAGGTCAACAAGCCCACTTCCCTGCACGTTTCCTCGCACAGAGTCCCCAAATGTCAATCAAAACTCCAGTAGCTGAGATTTATTCCCCACAAAAAGATCATTTGCATGTGTTTCGAGGTGATATTGGTGCAGGAGTCCAGAACTGTTACAAGAGAAAGAAAAGAGAAATTCCGGTCTAATTCCTAAAAGTGCTCATGCTGAGCCAGATTGGAAGGTTTCCCTTCCTCATAACTTCTAGCAGTTTGTGCTTCCTGGGATGCTTTTCTGATTAGGCCACGTCAAAGGCTTCTTTGTCTTTCCAATATTGTTGCTGCCTTCATTGTAGGTACAGGAGGAGAGGAGAAATGATCATGACAATGTCCCTTTCTTTACACGCTCCTCTGGGTGCCAGAAAGATCCTCGGTGTGTCTCAGAGCCAAGCAGCTCATGGTGTCCAGCCCATTGAGCAGCTGCCTTTCATGGCCATTGTGAACCTGTCACCTACATGTCCCTTCCTAGTGAATGACCAGGGATGGTAACTTAACATCTAGCTGGGTGTGGGTCACTGCTTTGTTGCTACTGCAGAGTTAATCTCTGGGCATTTCTCAGATTCTGAACAAAGAAAGAACAAACACAAAGAAAGAGCAAATGTTTTGTCTTCCAAGGTAAGAAACGTACGTTTTTGAGAGAGAAATTTATCCCTTATTGCTTCTACCTACCTGAGTGGCCTAATGGATAAGGCATGGGCCTCTGAAGCCAAGGATTCTGGGTGCAAATCCTAGCTGGGGTAAAGCCCTTTTTCCTGACTGTCAATCTCAAGATAAATGAAAATGTGGGCTTTTAAAATCAGACAGGGTCACTTCAGCAATTGTGCATCACTGGTGCTCTTGAAGTGCCTGAGGTTGGCTTCATGTGAATGAGTTGCTGCATATTCATATCACTGCCTCATTTGTATCTGTCATGGGGTTCAGGCTTCCCCAAACTCTGCACCCCATCTGCAGGCAGGAGTGACTCTTACTCAGCAGGAGAACAGCAGGTTTATTAGCTGACAGGACACAGCATCTTACAGAAGAGTCAGTACAGCAGGCAGAGGCAGCCAGTCCAATCCATGCTGGTGAGAGGAGGCCCTGAGGGCCCCCAGAGCTGGGTCCTTCCCCCCTCCTTTGTCTCTCTCCCTCCCAGCCCAGACTAACTGCTTCCCACCTCCCAGTTTCAATTTAAACTCCTTGGGCCCGACCTCCCCCTTTGTCTGCAGTACAAAGGTGTTACCTGGTTGCCAACTTACCTCCAGCAGGAGCCCCACACCCTCTGTGAGCCACTCACATAAACACACACACATACCCCCCACATCACAGCATCTTCTGAAGTGGCACACTCCCATAGCCCCTACAAAAGAGAGGATAAAGTGGCCCCACATCCTGCGTGTATCAGACAGAAGTTGGGCTGTGCAGAAGGAGAAAGGGGTTGCTTGAGAAGAAGCAGATCCTGAAAATAGGCCACTGTGGGAAAGGAAGAGACTCAAAGCTGTGGGTACCCAAAAGGCTCCTGTTACCACCTACCTTCAGCCTGAGGAGACGGATGGAGTGAGACCTCTTCTGCTGGCAGCACAAACACTCTCCTGTTCCTGCCCTGGGCTTTGCCGTTCCTCTGCATGCAAGTGACAAACACTCTCTTTTGAGTCATTGATCTTCAGACCCCTGCAGGACAAACCCGGCTTCCCAGCTCCTTTTCCTCCCCACGTCCAGAGTGGTTTTACAAATGGAGTTTAATTAAACTTTCTCTCTCTGGAACAAAAAAAGCAGTAAAGTAGCACTTTAAAGACTAACAAAATAATTTATTAGGTGAGCTTTCGTGGGACAGACTCACTTCTTCAGACCAGAGCCATAGCAGAACACACTCAATATTTAAGGCACAGAGAACCAAAAATAGTCATCAAGGTTGACAAATCAGAAAAAAATCATTATCAACGTCGGTAAATCAGAGAGAAGAGGGGCGGAACGGAGGGGGGGGGAGTCAAGAATTAGATGAAGCCAAGTATGCAAAAGAGCCCCTACAGTATCTCAGAAAATTTGCATCCTGAGTGAAACCACATGTTAATGTGTCGAATTTGAATATGAAAGAGTTCATCACGAGCATGGAAATTCTTTCCCAGAACAACCATTCCCATTGCCTGCAGCACCAGTGCTCCACAGAGCAGCCTGGGAATGACTGGCTGAGAATCAGCACACGGGATCATTTCCAGGGCAGAAGGCAATATGCCGCCTCTGTGATAGACCCAACCTGGAAAGCAGCCTATGGAAACTGGAAGCACAGAAATGATCCAGGCGCACGGACAGTACAGACAGAATGCCTGTCCACACTGGAGCTGGGGACAGGAGCTGGCTGGCTTATGTCGGTGCACAGCAGCAGCCTGGAGCTGTTTGCTGCCTTTTGACTCTGTGCAGACGAGAAAGGACAACTTGTTTCCAGCCTCAGCGGAGGGTGGGGAGAAAAGAAGAGCTCTGCAAAGACAAGGGCCAAGTTATCCCTCCCACCCACCCCATATGCTGTGGCTGGAAGCAGCTCCTGTCCCTTTCCTCCCACACACATTACAAAAATTGCTGCTGGGCACATTCTGATGGGAACCCTGACAAAAATCTGGGCTGGGCGTGTGACCCTGCAGGCTGCGTTCTGCTGGAATCCAACTGAACTTGCTCAAACTTGAGGAATTTTACAGGTGTCCCATATTCAGCAAACGGAAACATGGTCACTCTCGGAAAAGTGCTGCCTTGGATTGTGGAAGAGACTCCTTGAGAAGAACCCGACCTTGTCTCTTGCAACAGTGTAAGATCTTCTCCAGCTCTAGAGGGGCTGGGTACAGGCACCTGACCCATTGTCATTGCCTCTACAAATACACATCTACATCCTTAGCCGTGCACAGCCTTGCCCTCCGCTTTGGAGCCAAAATCAACAAGCCACAGAACTGTACTGCAAAATCCTGGCCTCCATCTACATAATCTTACAGTCCTTCACCCAGTCCCACTTTCTCCCTCTTCTGCGTACGGCACCTCTGACAGCTGTGGAAAATGGATCTTCATTGCAGTGACTCCTCGGTCACAGCACGGTCACCGCAGTGGTGTTGCCCTTCTGCACAGGAAGGCAGCCAGAAGTTGATTGGCCCTGCACCAAAACATGAGTAAGTAGCAAACCAAACCAAACCGACCAACCCGCTCACCTGAGAGGAGGAGTAACAAATAGACAAATAAGGTCTGGCGTATTGGAGCACTTTCTGTTTTGTCACCTGATAGCAGCAGAGTTATTTCCCTGGATGTATCATTCCATAACCCCAGCTGTGAGCAGGCAGGGAACTCAGGGCTCTGACAAGTGCAGCTCTCACTGAGTAGAGGCAGGGAGGTGCCATGGCTGGTTTAAATCTCCGCAGTGTTCTGGTGACAGGGGCCAATCAAGGAATCGGCCTGGAACTGATCAAGCAGCTTCTGGGGAACTCCAACCCACCAGAGTGGGTCTTTGCCACCTGCCAGGACCCAGCAGGGGAGCAAATGCAGGTGAGAACGGGGCAAGGGGGGTGGAGTTAGCAGTAGCTGGAGGGGGAAGCAGAAGCTGCGCAAGGGGCTTCCAGTGTTGCAGCACTTGGGGCTGAGACCCACACACTGGAGCAGGCAATGACTGCAGACCCTGCTCCAGCTCGAAGGTGCACAGTTGCACCCCAAACCCTCTACACCTGGCAGCTCAGGTCCCAGAGCAGTGAGGATGTGGCAGCATTTGGTGAGCCTGGGGCACCGACCCAGGGGCTGTGGATCTTCTTGCCCAGCATAGGTGAATAATGACTATAGCACAGCAATACCCAGTCCCACCAGCCTCCAGTGAGCCTAATTCATGAGTCTGACACCTCCCTTGTCTGCCACTACCTCAGGTCCTCTGTCTTCTCAGCTCTGCTCCCACACCCAGCCTGCAGAACTGCAGATTCTGAGTAACTTCTGGGTCATGGCACCAGCTCCTTCCACAGCTGACAAAATCCCCACTCACAACCAACTCCTGAGAACTTGAGACACTGCCAGATCCCAGCGGCTGGGGGGAACCCCCCTTACCTCCCCTGGGGGAACTGACCTCCAAAAGCCTCCTCCCAGTCCCCATGAATGATGGGGAAGTGATTTGTGTCCCAGACTCCATCACACTGAGTTAGACAATGGCACTGGAAATGCTCAGGGGCAATTAGAAGCCTCCTACTGGTACAGAAACCAGGGCAGGTTGTTGTACAAGGAGGCTTGGTGGAGAAAAGCAGTTAAGACATTGACTTGGTTCCCAGGGTCAGTGGGGATCTGGATCCTACCCAGCATGGCCCTGGGCATGGGCCCAATGTCAATAACCATTTACTTCATTCTTTTTCAGGAATTGCGGAAGCTGGAGGCCAAACATCCGAACCTGGTGATCATTGCGCTGGGTGGGTGCCCGGCCCCAGGCCCAGAGCTGAGGTTCCATCTCCCTGCAGCATGTTCTTCCTGTTCCTATCCCCCTCTGCATCCCCCCTCCCAGGTTCACCCAGTCCCAGTGAGGAGAACAGGACCAGAGTCAATAATCGCTGAGAGCTCATTGATACCTTCACCAGCCCCAGAGGAGGCAGGTGTGAGTGGAAATTCTGGCAGGGTTGGTTGGCTCTGGAGAGGCTGGAAAGCCCCAGGACCACCATGTGGCAGGTTCCTCCTGTGAGAGTCACACATGGGCAGCTCTGTCTGGCATTCCCACCTCTGGGATGGAGCCCTGCACGTCCAGCTGGGGACTTCTCTCACCTACAATGCATCACAAGCAATTCTAAATCATCCACTTCCTTTGTCTAAGTGAGATCAACTCCGCGCGTATGAACTAATCACCGACTCCAGCACATTTCCATTTTCTGGGCTACTCAGATTGTCCAAGGAACTGATCATAATTGTCTCTCTGAACTAGCTTTTCCTCTTGTTGCTCCAGCACAGCTCCCCATGCCTGGACCCAGCAGCAGTCCCCAACCCCCACCTCCTTTCCCCAACCCCTCTCCCACCTCTGAGACCAATGGAAGAAGCCCTCTGGCCCAGGGGGCTGTGCTCTGGTGGGGGTGACATCGGAGAGGAGGAATCATGCTCTTGACCCCCTGCTCTGTCGCTGTAGATGTCACAGAACCAGCCAGCATCAAGGCGGCGGCAGCCAGAGTTGAGACACACCTGAAAGGCTCGGGGCTCAATCTGCTGATAAACAACGCTGGGATAGTGAAGTTGAACACACTGGAGTCAGAGACACCAGAGGACATGGCCCTGGTGTACGCGACCAATGTGACGGGGCCCTTGCTGGTGAGCCAGGTAAGGGCCCTGACAGAGAGCACGTGGCCAGATGCACCAGGGTTTGACAGTGCTTGGGCCAGGAGTCCTCCCTTCCCTTGGTTTGGGTCACTGGGTCAATATGGGGCCTTGGCTGGGAACACAAAGGCTGCAAGTGTATTGAGGGACTTGAACCTCTCAGAAATGAAACCTCACCCCAGATCCCTGCATGGCCCTGGCTCTGCACACACACTGCTTCAATCCCTCACTTTTCACACCCAGAGCATCAGTGCAAGGACAGCGTCATTCATGAAGCCCCAGTTCCCTTACTTGAGAGACCTCTGTCTCCCCAGTCCCGCCACTATGTGTGGCCTTAAGAGGACTCTCTCCCCATCCCCTCAGATGTGGCCCAGCCGGCAGAGGGGCATCTGTCTGCTCCGGGGCTGAGGGTGACTGCAGCACGGAGCTGCGAGATGGTCTCTGGCTGGCCGGGCTGGGGTCATGGACGTAGGTCCACAGCCAGGAACTACGGCCCTTCGAACTGTGAGGACAGAAACGTGTCCTTTCTCCTTGACAAATAGTCCCCAGTGGGATAAGCAGCAGGAAGGGGCTATCAGGGCTGGTTCCCTCTTTTACCAAAGGCACCGAGTGCTTGTGAGCATCTCTGTAAAGCCCCTGGACACCCTGGGCAGCCCATGAGGCTCACAAATGGGCACCTGGGTCTGAGTGGCGGCAGGAACTGGCACAAACTCGACAGCCCAAAAAATGAGCTTCCCCGTGTGTTCACTACACACCCATCTCTGCTGGTGCTCAGCAGACTGATGGCCCCAAGTGGGCTCACTCCAGGTGCCATACGAGCTGCAAGTGGCAGCGCACAAGGGGCTGGGGGGGAGCAGGACAGGCTAGGAGGGCTCCACGCTGGGTGGGTCTGTCACTGGCCTGTGTACAGAGACCGAGTGTGGAACAGGCCGGGGAGTCAGGGCTTGTGTGGCCAGAGGCCGGGGGGTTCAGGCACCTGCTGCGGAGCCGGCACAGACCAGTTAGCTTCACGCCAAGGGCAGCTGGTGGGGAGATGCCTCAGAGCAGAGGAAAGAGATTCTTCCAACCCCGGCAGGGCTGTGGGGAGGCTCTGTGCCCTCCCTGGTCCTCATCCTTCCACTCCTCTCCCCACACACCCTGGCTCCTGGCCAAGCCACAAGCTGTAGCCTGGCTGGGCAACTCAAACCATTGACCTGCCCAGGGTAGGCAGGTGGGGGAGCAACATCCAGCCTGAGTCCCTGATCCCGGGGCCTCCTGCTCAGGATATAGGGGGGGTTCCCAGAGGTGTCCACATGACTCTTCCCCTGCCCTGGCTCTGGCTTGCAGCCTTGCCCAGCAAAGACTCACAGCTGAGGAGCTGCAGCTGGGCCATGCTCAGAGCCATGTGGGCAGCTGTGGGGAGCCGCAGACCCCCCATCTATCTGCCCTGGATGGGGACTCTGAAGGCGGGAACATGAGTTGGGTCATTCTGGGCTCCTACCTGGGCATGAGCAGGGTCCACAGCTCCCCACACCTGCCTGTGTGGGGCTCCTACTTCTGGCCTGGCCGGGGGCTGGGTTTCAGGGGAAAGAGCAGAGACCCACCGCATTCTGGTGGCCTGTCTCACGAGCACGAGGCTGGTTCCTTTTCTGACCTCACGGCTGCTCTGCTCTCCCCACTGCCCAGGCCTTCCTGCCCTTGCTGAAGCAGGCTGCCCAGGAAAGCCCCCAGACAGGACTGAGCTGCAGCAAGGCGGCCATCGTCAACATGTCCAGCGAGGCTGGCTCCATCCGGAATCTCTACCTCTGGCATCTGGGACAAGTCATCTCCTATCGCTGCAGCAAGGTACAGGGCACACCCAGCAGGGCCGGACTGCTGCCTGGGTCTGCTACTTGCACAAACCCCTGTCAGTCGGTGTCTTCCCCTTGTTCCCCATCCTACTGCCACCACTCCAGCCTCCAGCGCTGTGCTGGGCAGGGCTGGCAGATTTTTGTCTGCCTGCAATTCACTTGGGCTTCAGATCAGAGTTCCCATCCGGTGAGGAACTTTCTGTTGTGCCTGTATCCCGCTGGAGAAATCCTCACACTCTGAGGGGCCAGGGCAGCTCAGCCCCCGTCCAGCCAGTCTCAGCTCAGGGAAGGTCACTGCGGAGCTATGAATTCTATCCCCCCTGGGGTGGACATACCCCATTTTGAGACCATCCCCAGTTCAACTCAAGGGGGTCAGATCCTTGCTGCGTCTGGCTCAAATGTCGGGTACCCCAAAGGAGCATCGATGTCACATTTCCACTTTCCTCTAACTGCCCAGATCCTGCATAACAGAGAGCGGCCTCAGCACAGCTCTCATGTGTGCTCACCTGTCACGGCTCACTGCAGGCCTGTCAGCATCAGTGGCTCATCAGAGTGCAGCCACACCTGCATCTCGGTGGCTTGCTGTCCTCATTGAGCCCATCAGAGACTGCAGCTCCCACGAGTGTTTTCTTCTCACTAGTGTTTCTGACAGGCTGAGTACTTGGGCAGTCATCCTGGAAAAACTCACATGCCACCCAGGTGATCAGCAGAGCGCGCACAGCCGGCAGCGTGTGTTTTCATTGGTGGGTGCCATCCACACATGCTTCAGTGCACATAAAGTTTATTCTGCACATAGAAGGACAAAAACAAAAGGAGCTCTGCTCTCGCACCTTTGTCTCTCTGTCTCTTCCATCCCTCCCTTCGGGAGGGTGGGTCGTTTCCTACAAGGCTCATTCCCTCCCACACACTCTGCTGTCTCTGCTCATGGTGTCTCACCTGCAGGCTGCTCTGAACATGCTCACCAAGTGCCAGGCCTTGGGGTATGGTGGAGACGGGATCCTGAGTGTCGCTGTCCATCCTGGCTGGGTGCAGACAGACATGGGGAATTCTGACTCCATCCAGGTAGGTGCCTCGCTCGGAGAGGACAGTGATTGCCAAGTGTTAGGAGCAGATGTTTATTGTAGGGGTAATGGCTGTGCTGGAACCCATCCTGCCCTCCGCCTCCGCCCTGAATGGAGGGATCGCGTCCCACTCAGAGGCCCTCAGGGATTCCATGCTGTGCTCTGGGCTTCCAACCTCCTGCTGCCGCTTGCTTGGTTCCTCAAGCTGCTGGCATCCCAGAGTGAAGGTGAGCAGAGCTGCTGCTGCTGCTGCTGCTCTGGGGTTTTTATGGGCACCAGCTCACAGGTACTTTCATGCAGTCATGTCTGTGCTCTCCACCCAGTATCTGCATGTACCCCAAAGCCCAACTCCTAGCCTGGACCCTGGACAACTTCAACTTACCACTCTCCAGCCAAGAGCTGAAACCCACTCCAGCTCCCCAGCCCAGATCGGGGACCCCCATCCTCACACCCACCCCCCAGTCCTGAGCACCTTCCACATCTTCTGGTAGCCCAAATCACTAATTTCCAGCATTTCCCTAAAGCCCAAACTCCCAGGCAGAGCCCTCACACTCCTGCATCCCAACCCTCTGTCCCAGCCCAGAGCCCCTCCCCCACTCACACCCCTTGGCCCCACTCCCACCGCATGAATTGTGTTACGTGCACCAGGGTGAAGGTCATGCATCACAACACAGCTGTGTTTTGCACACCCCCTGCCTTGGGACACACTAGAAAATTCATGCCACTCAGGGGAGGGAAAGTTCAAGGGAACTCCAGCTGGGCCAAGGGCTCAACTTGGTCCTGTTTCTGGGCCCCTGGGGTCCTGGGATGCTCCCAAAGTCAGCTCCCCCACCTCACTCTGCTTCCCCCCACCCACAGGCCCCAGTGACGGCGGAGGCGAGTGTCAGAGGGATGCTGCACGTGCTCTCCACGCTCTGCGAGAAGGACAATGGAGGCTTTGTGAACTGGGAAGGGAAAGTTCTTCCCTGGTGAGATGTTCCCAGCCCTGCGCCAAGAGCCCTGGGCCAGGCTTTTCCAGTGACCGTGCTGTCAGCTGTGCCTCTGGCCTCAATAAACCCACTGAGCTAACTCAGGGGCCCTGACTGAGCCTGGCCTGGTCTGTCCTGTCCTGGAAGTGACTGGCTGCACCTGGGTGGAGATGCCATGTGACCACTGGTACCTCCCTCCACAGACAAAGCCCAGAGCTGGTCTGTGAGGCAGGAGCTTTGGGTGTCCAGCTCGGAGAGGGTGGCTGAGAGTGAGGAAAACACCCAGGCCCTCACTGCTGCAGGTAAGAGGTTCCAGGGAAAGCTCAAGGGCAATGACACCCCTTCTCCCACTCTCATGAAGTGTATTGAATCAGCCACCCCGAGCTATCCCGGCCAATGCAACCTCACCTGGGCTGAGAATCCCCTGCCCCAAGGCAGCCCACAGGGCACGAGGATGGGGAGGCCAGGAGCCTCTGGATACACTGGGGCTCTCTCTTCATCAGTCTGTCATACAGGAGGATTCTCTGGGCACAGCTGAGAGAGCCAAAGCAGGGCAAATTGCTTAAAACTGATTGTAGAGGTGTGGGCCAGGGGTGTGCCCCATCTGGGGTGGAGCAGGCCTGCCTGGTTCTGGGCAGGCAGCTGTCTCCAAAGGGCCCAGTCCTCCTTAACAGAGCTGCAGGTGGGCAGAATATGGACCCTGGCCCTGGGGCAGGATTGGCCACATCCCACATAGGCAGTCAAGGTGTAAGCCCCAGCCCTAGGTCAGGGCAGGGCCACAGTTCATTAGTCAGGCTCAGCCACTACGGCAGGGCAGGGCACACACAGTCTGTGTAGCAGCCCTGGCTCTGGGGCAGGGCTGGGCCGTCTTTAATCAGGCTCAGTACCTTGTTAGCAGCTTGTATGCAGCCACGGCGAAGCTGCCATTCCTTTGAAGTAGCCCAGGCACTTTGAAGTACCGGCAGGTTAGCCACTGCGAGAGACAAGCTGGCACTTCCAAGTTTGCAGCTTCAAAGTTGTCAGTGGGGCGGGGGGGGAGAGAATTAGCTTAATGAAGTGTTGCATATGCATCACAGCACTTCCTTAGTAATCTCACAACACCCTATTTCCCATGCTTCTTTCCAAGATGGGAGCCAGTGCAGACACAGCCTGAGACAGCTGGGCAGGTTACTGAACTAATTTAGAAATAGTGGATGGCTGTTTTCGAGGTCTTTAAACCTCATTCTACTAGGAATAGTGCCTATTCCAAAAGAGAGAATGGGGGCTGTATGGACATGTAAGTGGGGCTCTTTCAAAGAATAGTTTATTCCAAAATAATGCTGCTGTGTCGCCATAGCGCCCGTGTGCTTCAAGGGCTCTGATCTGAGCTAGGCTCTCTTGTGCGGGGACGTGCTGTTTTCCAATAGCTTTTGTTTATTCTGGGGCTTCCTTGGCGCTTGAAGGCATTATTATCAAATGGCTTATTTGGGAGAAATAATTCTGAAATAAGCTATTCTGAAATAACTCTGTAGTGCAGACAAACCTGGAAAACCTCTGCCCTGGGGAATAACAGTGGTGGTGAACTGGCAATGTGTAAAGCCAAATTCCTGATTACAACCAGTCACAGTGTGGGATTATTTTGGGGGTGTCTACACTACAGAGTTTATGTGTGTGTATATATATATATATATATATATATATATATATATATATATATATATATATGAGGATACACATGTCATAGAAGTGGAAGGGACCTCAGGAGGTCATTGAGTCCAGTCCTCTGCCCTCCTGGCAGGACCTAACACCTTCCCTGACAGGTTTTTTTTTTGTCTTAAACTCTATATAGGGCTTGTCTACACTACCTCTACTTCCCTACTTGGAAGGGAACATGGTACGTAGGGTGTAGGGAGATTGTTAATGAAGTGCTGTGCTGCACAGGCAGCGCTTCGTTAAGCTAATTCCCCCCCACCAGCAACTCTTTAGTGTCGGCTGGTGTGTAGCTGTGGCTCACCTGCCCGTACTTTGCACTGCCTGGGGAACTCCAAAGTCCTTTGAGTCCTCAAAGTTTGGAGGAGTTTCACACTTTGGAGTTGCCGGGGGCGGGGGAGAATTAGCTGAATGAGGTGCTGCGTATGCAGCACAGCACTTCATTGATGACGTCCTCACGCCCTGCTTACCAGCCTCCCTTTGAAGGAGGGCAGTGGTGTAGACAGACCCATTTGCCCCAGACTCCTAAATGGCTCCCCTCAAGGGCTGAGCTCACCCCCCTGGGTTGAACAGGCCAATGCTCAAAGCACTGAGCTCGCCGGCCTGCAGAGCAGGACCTTGGAAATGAGCAACAGGCAGCTGCAGGGCCCCTGGCCACTGAATGAGATTTCCTCCCCTCCCCCACCAGCCTGGCCTCCCCTTTCAGACTCTCTCACCCATCCCCCACTGCTCTGAGCCCAGCTGGGGGTTCCCGCAGCCCCGGCTGCCCCTTGCCAGCTGTCCTGGGCCCCAAAGTGGGTCCCCTCAGATCCTGACTCTCCCACCCCTCCCCAGTGCTCTGATCCCCTTGTCCCCTCAGACCCTGCCAACCCCCCCACTGCCCTTTTCCCCTCCTCCCTCAGCCACAAGCCCTGGCCGGGTTCCCCTTCACACCTGGCACCCGTCCCCCCCTGGCACCCGGCCTCCCCCTCCCTCTGCACTGTTTGTCACCCACTGAGGTCTTGGGCCCTGCCACAGGCTGTGTCAGAACAGAGACAGCCCGTGGGTGCAGCCCCTGCCTGGGGGGATCCTGTGGCTGTGTCTTCACGTGCCGCTGCTTCCAGAAGTGGCGTAATAATGAGCTGTCCAGGAGATGCGAATGGGGCATGAATGGAAATGTTCTGTACCTCATTAGCATATGGGCGCATGATTGGGAGCCCAGAAGAAGCTCTTCCAAACTCCAAAACACACGTTCAGACGCGCGTCCCACGGGGATCTTACAGAAGGAAACGCTCCCTCCAGAAGCCCCTGCTGTATTTGATCATCTCTCCCATGAGCTTATCATTTCCAGGGCTTTTGTTTTCTTTAGTCGTCTCTCTGCTCTTTCTGCTTCCTCCTTCTAAACACCAGATGAAGCTCTGCTATCTGCACACACCTGACCCCTGCCAGCCCCAACTCCTGGGCCTGCCCAGCTTTCATGGTGTTTGGATCTTGTAATGCATGGGAGCAAGCTGAGCTCGTTCTGGGTGGAGTCACATGGACCAGGCAGGTAAAGAGTGGTGAAGGACTGAGCACAGCCGCACCAGCCCCCTGAGCTTGTGAATCTCACTCTAACCAGGAGGCAGTGTGGGGACGACCTTGACAAGGTGAAGTCAGGTGCAGCTGGTGTGTGGGGCTGTTCGGTTTTTCTTTTGTCTAAAATTGTTAGAGATAAAGTTCGCTTTTTGTCAGAAGCCGGGTTTGTTTTGCAAGGCCAAGTGTTGCTCAGGGAGCAAGAAGTCTTGAGTTGAACTCGCTGATGCTCCCACCAAAGAGTGTGTTTGTTGCTCTCCCTGACCTTGCGTTGCCTACATTTTTCTCACACACAGTGTGGTTTCTGAACTGACCTGAGTGTGTAGTTGGTTTCTTGCTTCAAAGCTGTGAGGAGAGCTTGGAAATGACCTTGGAAAGGTGAAGTTAAGTGTAGGATTTATCAGAGCACTGGGGGTTTATTGAAACCTGATTCTGTGGAAAGCCCAGTTCTTAGTTTGCAAGAGGGGCTTGTTGGTCTAGGGGTATGATTCTCCCTTAGGGTGGGAGAGGTCCTGGGTTCAAGTCCCAGACAAGCCCTTGTTCTACCATTGTCTAATAGCTGATCCAGATGGTTTTGGGGCTCATGTCCTCTTACATGATTTTCCTCTCTTCATTTGCTCTGTTTAATTGAACAGCCACTTGCTACTGGATGGCTCAGCTCAAGCATCAGCTCTGTCAAGATATGGTCCTGCCAGTGACAACACCTCTCCTCTTCACTGTGGCAGCCCCTCTTGCTGGTAGAAGCTGCCACTGTCCAGCTTCTGGCTCCCACTTCTGTCTGGATGACTTGGCTGTTCTCCCTTCTGAGCTACAGTCCTTCATTTCTCTGGCACTCCCAGTCACCCAGACAATCCTCTCATTCCTTGCCACAAGCCTGATCTATACCCTCAGTGGAGTTGGTGGAACCCAGGTGCACCCCCGCTCTGGTTGCATCCCAGCAGGGACCCTACACTGAGCACTTCTGGGCTTTTACCTCCAACCTCTCCCTGCTCCTTCCCTGGACTGCTTCCGAGAACTCCCACTTCCCTTATCTGCACTGGCTATGAACCCTCAGCCATTCCAGTGTAAGCAACGTGCCAGCAGGAACTCAATGCTGCTGAAGGCTGGGAGGAATGTGTCTCCCAGAGATCATTTGCATGAGAGTGCAATGGGGTGCATATGTGGTACCTTGCAAACAAAGCCTGATGGGTAGCAAGGAAGCAATGAGCATTGTCTATTTTAAAGACATTGTTGTAAAATCATAATTTATGTTCACACTCAGCATAAGAATTGTGAAATCTCACCAATGCTCCAAGCTGTTGTGGGGGACAGGGCAGTCATCACAAGTGCACAAGACATGGATTGCACAGGGCTCCCCTGCTTTAAAACGTTGTAAAACAGAAGATAGAGAAGTACAGCTTGAGTTAGTTATCTGACTGTGGATAGCTTATTATTTTGGATCTGGTTTTACTACTTTTCTGCACCTGATGAAGATAATAGTGAAAACTAGTGTTTTAATAGTAATTAAGATCACTGAGGCTGTATCTACACTAGCCCCAAACTTTGAAATGGCCACACAATAGGCCATTTTGAAGTTTACTAATGAAGCGCTGAAATGCGTATTAAGCACTTCTGTAGCATGCGGGTGGCTGCGGCACTTTGAAATTGACACGCCTCGCCGCCGCGTGGCTCGTCCTGACAGGGCTCCTTTTAGAAAGGACCCTGCCTACTTCAAAGTCCCCTTCTTCCCATCAGCTGGGAAGTAGGCTTCGAAGTAGGCAGGGTCCTTCCAAAAAGTAGCCCCCTCGGGACGAGCTGCGCGGCGGCGAGGCGTGTCAATTCCGAAGTGCTGCGGCTGCCCGCATGCTAATGAAGCGCTGGATATGCATTTCAGCGCTTCATTAGTAAACTTCGAAATGGCCATTTGCGTGGCCGTTTCGAAGTTTGGGGCTACTGTCGACGTAGCCCAAGAGCTACAATCGTAGGACTTGGTTTCAGAGAAAATCTTCAGCAAATACAATGACTAGCAGTTGGTTATTAGCACCAGCAGTGGATGGGTGGGGCAGCTGAGAGGGAGCAAACTGAATGCTGTAACAGGGCAATGCTGGCATTGGCTCAGGTTCGGTGAGGGAATGCGTCAGTGTGAGGTGTGGAGTCTGCATAAAATACAGACTGGATGGGTCACTTTTCAACCTTTGTCCTCTGAATGTTAAAATCAAGATGCTTGAGAGGCTCATCCTTGAAGCCCTTTTTGCTGATGACTCTGCGCTGATGACACACAAGGAATCTGATCTCCAGCTCATTGTCAACAAGCTTGCTGATGCCCCTGGCTTCTTTGGTTTGTCCATCAGCCTGGGAGAGACTGAGGTCCTGTTTCAACCAGCTCCAGGATCTGTTGCTCTTCCCCACTTCAACCTTAACTAAAGGAACAAAGTTAAGAACAGGAGAAGAGTTTAAGTACCGTGGCAGCGTGAAAGCCAATGACAGCTCTCTTGACAAAGAAATCCACGCCAGAATCTGCCGGGCCAGCTGCACATTAGGATGTCTTTTAGGAGGCTTTTCTACAGAGCATCAGAAAGACTTGGCACCTGTAGTTTTACAGCCCCTTCTACTTGGGGTTTTGCTGAAACCTGGGTTTGAAGCAGGGGCCTTTAGATTTTTACTCTCCTACATGCCCTACTGAGCTACTTCAGCACCAGCTTCAACAATTCTGAGGCCATTCCTTATCAGTTGGAGATGATTTTGTCATGCGACTGCTGAGGGAACACACCAGCCAGGCTTTTGGCATCATCATCATCTTCATCACCACCATCATCATCATCAATCATGGGCTCAGTGACCATTGGTGTTCAATGACTCCATCACGATTTCCTTCCATCTTTCCCTGTCCAGTGCGGTGCGCCTTGGTTTCGGTAGATGAGCTCCACACCAATCTACTATATCATCTACCCATTTTCTCTGGGCTCCGCCTCTCCTATTTGAACTGACCATTATGCCGAATATCAGGGTCTTGATTTTCAATTCATTGTTCCTTTGGGAAATAAGCCCGAATAGCTTGTGGAACCTTCTGGAGCAGGTTCTCTGTGGCTGTATCTGCCAATGAAATACCTCATTGTTGACCTTCTCCATCCATCAAAGCTGCAGCCTGTGTTTGAGGAGGTGGAGAAGGGGAAGCCTGTGGAGGCTACAAAGACAGGGGAACTGTGTGAGCAGCAGGCCAGGAGAATGCTCATCACAGTCACCTCCTGGATGGGTGAGGGTTTGGGAGGTGGCACTTGGCTGGGCCAGAGAGAAGGCAGTGGACAGGAGCAAGAGGCTGGTGTGGGGGATTTACCCGGGGTGGGTCAGAGAAGAGGCAGTTCCCTTCATTCCGAGCCAGTGTTGGGTGAGATGTGGCACTCATGTCTCTCTGTTACAGGGTTGTGATCTAAGCAGAGGCAGGGGAAGAGGGAGCTTTGCTCCAGGCCTTACCACAGGGCCGTGTCTCAGGGTTTTCCTTTCGACTGTGCAGAGGCAAAGGGGGAAGGGGTTTCAAGTACAGGACTGTCCCTGTGTGCCCCACCCCTGGGAATGACTGGAACCGATCCCCCTCTCTGAACTCTCCAGCACAGCCCAGTGGTTCTGCAAAGCAGGTGAGAGGCTGCCAGAAATATTTGGCCAGGCACCACTGGCTGCTGCTTCCCTAACCTCCATTTCCCTGGCAGGCACAGGGCCAGGGGAGCCACAGTGCCCTGCTGGGACGTTTCTCCTAACTTATTTGGGTTTTGTCAATGACAAAGGGACATGAGGGGAGAGTATCTCTTCTTGTCCTGCCTTGCCCCACAGGCAGAGGTTGCCACGTTCCCAAGGCCGGTCACAGCTGCCTTTCTCCAAACTCCAGGTTGTGGTTGGATTCTTTCCAACACTCCTCTCCCATCATCCTTTTCCTTCCACATCAATGACTGACCTCACCAAGGAAGGTCCCCTCTGTTCCACAGACAGACACAGGAAAACTTTAAGAGAGATGTATGGCAAGGCACCCCTGGGAGTTGAACTCCAGAGCTGTGTCTACACGTGCACGCTACTTCGAAGTAGCGGCACTAACTTCGAAATAGCGCCCGTCGCGGCTACACGTGTCGGGCGCTATTTCGAAGTTAACTTCGACGTTAGCCGGCGAGACGTCGAAGTCGGTAACCCCATGAGGAAATAGGAATAGCGCCCTACTTCGACGTTCAACGTCGAAGTAGGGACAGTGTAGACGATCCGCGTCCCACAACGTCGAAATTGCCGGGTCCTCCATGGCGGCCATCAGCTGGGGGGTTGAGAGACGCTCTCTCCAGCCCCTCAGCTCACTGGTGGCCGCGTGGAGTGGCCCCTTAAAGGTCCCCTCCCCCGCCCTGACTCTGCAGGAAGCTGAGGCAACGTGCAGGCTCCTGACTGCACACGCGGCGGCGAGCCTGCACAGCCCTCAGCCACCCAGCCAGCGGTGATGCCAGGGGACCCCCCCAAGGAGAGCCAGGGCAGCCAGCCCAGCCAGAGGGCCACCCAGTCTGGGAAGCGGCAGCGGGGCCCCTCCTGGATGGAGGCCGAGCTGCGGGACCTGCTGGGGCTCTGGAGCGAGGAGGAGGTGCTCCAGGTAATGGGGAGCAAGAGGCGGATCACAGATGCGTTCGCTCGGCTGGCTGACGGCCTGGCTGCCCGGGGTCACCCTGCCCGCACTCCGGATCATGTGAGGAGTAAGGTGAAGGAGCTGCGGCAGGGTTATGCCCGGGCCCGGGATGCGGCCAGCCGATCTGGGGCCGCCCCCGTCACTTGCCCCTTTTACAGGGAGCTCAGGGACATCCTGGGCTCCCAGCACACCTCCTCCCCTCCGACCACCCTTGACACCTCGGCTGACGAGCCCCAGCAGGCCCTCCAGCCGGGCTCCGCCCCGGAGGCAAGCCCCGCACCCCGGGGCCCCCCCCCGGAGGCCATCCCCGGGACATCGCGGCAGGAGGAGGAGGAGGAGGGGGGCTCCTCCTCCACAGAATCCAGCCTGCAGATCCTCCTCCTGCCATCCCGGAGCAGCAACAGGGCCTCCGTCCCCCGGGGATCTCCGGACCGTGGGAGCGGACCCACAGGTAGGTACCCCTCTCTGGTGGACACCCCGGGACTGGAGGGGCGGGGGTAACAGAGATGTGTCCAGGGCCCCCCACACGCTCACATGGCCATGGCCCCAAGGACACCAGGGCCATGGCCCTCACAGCACTGCAGCCATCAGCCCCTGCCCACCCCCCCCTGCATGACAGTGCCATACCCCATCCCCGAGCCAGGGGGGAGCGGAACCTCGAGGGGCCCCCGGGCGGAGGGGGTGGGACACCCCGCAGCAGCAGCATGTGATGGAGTGGGGGGAGTGCCCAAGGGAGACTCAGGCTACATATGAGCCACAAGAGCCGAAGAGCTCCCAGGGCCAAAGGAGGATCCTGGCGCTACAGCTGGCAGGTGACACCTCTGCCCTGAACCAACAGGAGGGAGGAGCCGAGCTGGCTTGGAATTGGGGGGCGAGGGTGGGGGCCACAGGTGGAGGCTACGGGAAGGGAGAGCTGGAAGGCAGCCAGCCTGAGGAGGGGGAAAGCTGCATCCCAGAGGGGCCCCCCTTGGGGTCTTCTCCCCACGACGGGTTGGAAGGACTGTCTCTTCCGACAGCTGGTGCTGTCACTCCTGCCAGAAACTGGCCATCTGTAGCCTAAGAAACCTCTCCTGCTCTCAGACCCTGCGGGGTGAAGTGAGAGTTGCTCCCACCAGGGGACGGGGTGCAGGGCTGGGGGACCCCTGAACCCCATCCATCACAGCAGCATCTCCCGGGGACGGGGATGGGGAACCTGCAGCACAGGGCGGGGGGGACAGAGGCCACGGCTCGGGGCCCACACTAACGCCTGTCTCCATTCTTCTTTCCCCCCTCCTCTCCTGTGTCCTGCACCTGCACCTGCACCATCAGAAGGACCGGAAGAGAGCGCCGGCGAGGCCTCAGTTGTCCCGGAGAGCCCTCCGGGACCATCGCTCCAGGGCAGCCCCTCGGCCGAGGAACGACCAGCCCCGCGGAGGGCTAGAAGGCGGACCCTGCGCCTACTACCGGCGACGGCGACGGCGACGGACCCCCAGCTGCTGGCCATCCTCCGCCGGCAGCTGGAGGTATCGGAGCAGCACCTCCAGCTGCAGGAGTGGGCGCTGGCCTGGCGCCAGGAGGCATGGGGGGCCTATATGCAGACATTTAACCGGCTGGTGGAGTACCTGGCCCCCCATGCCGCGCCGGCCGAGCCATCGCCTGCCCTGCCCGCTCCTGCAGCCCCACCACCAGCTGCTCCGGCCGTCGCCGGCCCGTCCGCCGTCGCCCCACCACCCACCCGCGAGGGCCAGAGCGCCGAGGGACCCCTGGAGCCACCTGAGACTCGCTGGCACCGATACCTTCCGGTCCAGCCCGCTCCCACCCAGCCGTGGACCAGACTGCAGGCGCGGCGGGGCTCCCGGCCGGGCACGCCCAGTGCGGGGCTATAGGGGCGAGGGGCCCGGGACGTGGCCCCCGCCTTGTTGTATATAGTTGGACCCTCTTTTTTTGGTGCCCCCGTTTGCCCCGTCCCCCCCATGTAAATAATTCTCCCCTTTCTCCTCCCTGGTTTTCTTTTTATTATGTATGCCACACAGTTGTTTCTTTGGTTTGTTTTATTTGTGTACATATTTCTTTGGCTGAACGTTTGTACTTAGTTTTCTGTTTGTGCTTCACATATTTATTTACACCCCAAAAAAAAGGTTCGGCCAGAAAAAAAAACATTTATGTTCACCCACAAGTTCGTGCTGTCATTTGTCCAGGACAAGTGGGGCGGGGGTGCTCCATGGTGTGGGCGTTGGGGCAGGAGTGTGGGGGAGGAAGGGGCGGGCAGTAGGGGGCCTGGGCAGAGTTCACCCCGCGGCCTGGTCGTCGAAGTGGGCCCGCAGGGCGTCCCGGACCCGGGTCCCCTCGGGGTCCACCTGCCGACTGGGGGCAGCAGGTGGCTGCACATGTGCCCTGCCGGCCTCCGCGGCCCAGCCCTGCAGAAAGGTCTCCCCCTTGCTCTCCACGAGGTTGTGCATGGCGCAGCAGGCACCCACAATCTGGGGGATGTTGTTGGGGCCCGCATCCAGGCGGGTCAGGAGACATCGCCAGCGTCCCTTGAGGCGGCCAAATGAGCGCTCCACCACCTGTCGCGCACGGTTCAGGCGCTCGTTGAAGCGCTCCTGGCTAGAGGAGAGATGGCCCGTGTAGGGGTGCATGAGCCACGGCCGGAGGGGGTATGCCGCATCTGCGATGACGCAGAAGGGCATGGTGGTGTCCCCCAGAGGGATCTCCCGCTGGGGGATGTAGGTCCCTGCCTCCAGCTGGCGGCACAGGCCCGAGTTCCGAAAAACCCGGGCGTCGTGGGTGCTGCCAGGCCAGCCCACGTAAATGTCCTGGAAACGTCCCCGGCTGTCCACCAAGGCCTGCAGGACGACAGAATGGTAGCCCTTCCGACTGAGGTATCGTCCTCCACTGTGATGCGGGGCGCGGATGGGGATGTGAGTCCCATCCAGAGCCCCGAAGCAGTTGGGGAAGCCCAGGGTGGCAAAGGCGGCGACAGTGGCATGTGGGTCCCCCAGCCTCATGAGCCTGTGCAGGAGCATGGTGTTGATTGCACGCACGACCTGCAGAGAAAGCACATGGGACAGCCCCAGTGAGGGGTGAGAAGGGTGTGCGTGGCCCTGCCCCGCTCTGGCCCCCCTGCCCTGCCCTGCTCTGCCGTGCCCTGCCCTGGCCCCCCTGCCCTGCCCTGGCCTCCCCCTGTGGGTTCTCTTACCTCCATGAAGACAGCCCCGACGGTGGCCTTTCTGACACCAAACTGCTGCCCCATGGATCGGTAGCTGTCCGGAGTGGCCAGCTTCCAGACAGCGATGCCGACCCGTTTCTCCACAGGGAGGGCACGCCGCATGGCAGTGTCCCTGTGCCTGAGTGCGGGGGTGAGCCACTGGCACAGCTCCAGGAATGTCTGTCGGGTCATCCTGAAGTGGCGGACCCAGTGGTCGTCGTCCCACTCCCCAAGCACCAGCCGCTCCCACCAGTCGGTGCTGGTGGGGTAGCTCCACAGCCGCCGGCGTGTGAGGCGGGGGGTGGAGCGGGGTGCTGCAAGGGTAGAGGCTGAGCCCTGCTGCCCTGGGGGCATGTCCTCCCCTGGGGCAAGAAGGTGCTCAGCTGCCCCCAACATGACATGAGCCAGGGCAAGCCCTGCTCCTGCCGGGAGGGCTGGGTGGACCTCTAGCTGCTGCTGCTGCTGCTGCTGCTGGGGGTCCATGACTGCGGCGCTCAGGGTCTGTGTGCCTATATGGCTCCTCAGACCGCGTGCTCTGCAGGCTGAGTGTATGTGGGAGGGGCCCTTTAAGGGAGTGGCTAGCTGTTGCCCCGGAAGCGCTAGTCCGCCCTGTGACCCTGTGTGCAGCTGTGCCTGGCACCCCTATTTCGATGTGTGCTACTTTGGCGTGTAGACGTTCCCTCGCAGCGCCTATTTCGATGTTGGGCTGAGCAACGTCGAAGTTGAACATCGACGTTGCCGGCCCTGGAGGATGTGTAGACGTTATTCATCGAAATAGCCTATTTCGATGTCGGGTGCACGTGTAGACGTAGCCACTATGTGAGATTGCATGGAAGGAAGGAAAGTCCACTGAGGAATGGACAACAACCGTGCTAGCGACAATACACAAGAAAGGCAGTGCACAGAAGGTTTGCCCTAACAAGTCATCTAGGCAAGCTACTGCTGATGATACTGATGGAGAGATTGAGATCAAAAATAAAAGAACATCTAACAGGCAAGCAAGTGAGATTTGAGAAAGATAAAAGGACCATACAGCAAATACAGACACTAAGATTAATAGCAGAGAAAGGCGCTGAAAGAACAAGGGCATCTGCAACTGCGTCATTGATTGGGAAGGAGGCTCTTGAAGAGTTCCACCAGGATTTCAACAGTTTCCACCCCACCATCAACATTTGTCTGGACCAGTCCACAAAAGAGATCTACCTCCTGCACACTATTGTGCAGATAAGGGATGATCACATAAATACCACCCTATACTGAAAACCCACAGACCTCTTTGCTTATCTACACGCCTCCAGATTCCATCCAGAGGAGACTACACGATCCATTGTAGACAGCCAGGCACGAAGGTACAACCGTATTTGCGCTGCTCCATCAGAGACAAACATCTAAAAGACCTTTTCCAAACGTTCCTCAAACTGCAATACCCACCTAAGGAAGTGAGGAAACAGAGTGACAGAGCCAGATGGGTATCCAGAAGCCACCTCCTAAAAGACAGTTCTCGCAAGGAAAGCAAGAGAACACCACGGGCCGTCACACAGAGCCACAACCTAAGGCCTCTCCAACACATCTTCAGTGATCTGCAAACCATACTGGACAATGATTCTTCACTCTCACAGCCCTTGAGAGGCAGGCCTGTCCTCGCCGACAGACAGCCTGCCAACCTCAAACAAATCCTCACCACCAACTAAAGATCACAACACAGTAACTCTAAACCGGGAATCAAGCCCTGCAACAAACCTTGCTGCCAGTTCTCCTCACATATCTACACCACGAATATCCTCACAGGACCTAACAGCAACCATACCATCAGGGGCTCCTTTACCTGCACATCTACTAATATAATATATGCCATCGTGCACCAGCAATACCCCACTGCAATTTACTTTGGCCAAACAGGACAGTCTCTATGTAAAAAAGTAAATGGACATAAACCAGACATCAGAAAGGGTAATGGAAACAAATCTGTGGGAGAGCACTTCAATCTCCCTGGACACTCAGTAACAGATTTGAAAGTTGCAGTCCTACAACAAAGACATTTTAAAAATCAAATTGAGAGAGAAATCTCTGAGCTGCAGTTTATTTGCAAATTTAACTCCATCAACCAAGGATTAAACAGAGACTGGGAGTTGCTGGCTCCTAAAAAAAGCAGCTTCTCTGCCCTGGTGTGAACAGCTCCACATTAGACTCTGACAATGGGCCACATCCCCCTGTGTGATCTGACTTGGTTTTTCCTCTTTTGATACCAACTACTGATCATGGGCCATTTCCACCTGGACAGAATAGACCGTGTCAGCTCTGGCCCTCCCTTTTACTGGGACCCCACTCTTGGCGTTCGGAGAACCATGCTCAAACCAATCGAGCAAGCCAGCCTGCACAATGACAGCTCACAAGGGCCCTTTCAGAAAGGAGCAAGAGGCAGCTGCAGGGTCCCTGGGGCCTCTGGAATTGGCTTGTTACGCCTCCCCCACAGCAGGTGGGAGAGAAGATGGTCCAAGTGCTCTTTTGTGCCCTTGCACACAGCTGAGCACAGACACCTCCAAATGGCCCCTCTGCATGGAGAGCTTCCTGGGGAGCAGCCAAGAAGAAGGAAGTAGGGAGGGGTCTCCCATTGCCTTGGAAAAAAAGCCAGCAATGGAGAATGTGGGTATCGATCCCACTACCTCTTGCATGCTAAGCAAGCGCTCTACCATTTGAGCTAATTCCCCTCTGGGCAAGAAAATGTTCTGCCCCAACTACATCATTGTTGAGTCCATATGTCCCTGCAGCTCCCCTGACTCCTTTCCTAAGATGACACTTGTAAAACCAGTTCCAACCAGCTGGCTGAGCGGTTTCGACAGCGCTGCTGATAATGTCACAGTGACGGTTTCAAGATCCAGGTGAGACTTTGGGGCATCTTGACTAAGTGGCCTGGCTGCTGTGGATGGGGAGGTTCCATCACGCACAGGGAACTGTGCAGGTCCAGCCTTGTGGGAGGGCTCTATGGGAATCCCTGCCTGCATCACAATGCCACTGCCTGGGGGTGCTGGTGGTGCTTTCTAACAGCTCTGGCTAGTAAACACACCCAGATGGGGCACTCTGAAAACAGCTCTAGAAATAAATCACGCACGTGGCCAGTAATTAGAAGCATAAAAATATGCCCCAGAGCCCCAATTTGAACCCCTCCTCCCACAGACACTGACTGTCCATGATCTCCTCTGCAGCTGCTCTCAGAAATGAAGCATCTGCCAAAGCACCACATGCTACAGACCTCTGCAGTTCACAGAGCCACCCCTGTTGTGTGTATGTCACCTGCCCATGTAGACCAGTGAAACTCTGAGCCCAGGGAGGTGACATGGTTAGAGGCCACCAGGCACTGCAAAGCCAGGCTGCCAGGCACCAGCAGCCCCAGGCAGTGGCATTGTGATGCAGGCAGGGATTCCCATAGAGCCCTCCCACAAGGCTGGCACTGCACAGATCCGTGTGTGTGCTGGAACCTCCCCATCCACAGTAGCCAGGCCACTTCATCACAATGCCCCAAGGGCTCACATAGAGCTTGAAACCGTCACCATGGCATTATTTGCAGCTGTGTCTAAAGAGCTCAGCCAGCCAGCTGGTAGGAACTGGGCTAACAAGGGTCATCTTTAGACAGGAGCCAGGGGAGCTGCAGGGACGTATGGAGTCAGCAATGAGGTGACTGGGGCAGAACATCCCATTTTCTAGAGGGTGTTAGCTCAAATAGTAGAGCGCTTGCTCAGCCTGCACAAAGTAGTGGGATCAATACCCACATTCTCCCATAAAACTGCTCTCCTTGTAACTTCCTGCCCAAGGAATCAAGGGGAGCTGCTTTTGCGGCCCACCCGCCGGAAGCTCACAATGTACAGGGGGTTTGGGTCTGTCTGTGTTGAGTGATGTGCACTGGCACAAGAGAGCACTATCATCATCTTGTCTCCCACCTGGTGGGAAGAGGAAGTGCTCTCATGTGCAGGCTGGATTTGAAAGAGGAAGTCAGGGCCATGGGCTGCCTCAGGTGAGAGAAAGTGGTGATGCACAGGTGAGCCATGTCCTGAAAAGGGAGATACCCCTGGAGCAGGTAGGAACAAGTTGCAGGTAGGTCATTTTGGTGGGCAGGTTTCACACTGCGCATGCAGAAGGTTCTGGAGTTGGGGTGACAGCTGTGGGGTCTGCTCCTGTGGGCTCTGTGTCTGTGGGTAGGAGAGCAGCCAGGGCAGCTGCTGCTCCAAGGCCATGTGCTGTGGGTGAGCTGGGAGCAGCTGAGCTCAGGAGCAGGCAGCAGACTGGGGTCCCTCCAAAGGAAGCACATTGCAGCAGGTGGTGATGTTTTTACCCCTCTGCCAGGGAACATGGGCCATGTTAATGTCGTGCTCAGGGGAAGAGAGGGAGGGGATAGGCAGGGTCTGAGGGGAAACCTGGCAGGGGCCTAGGACAGCGGGTGAGGGGCGGCAGGGTCTGAGGGAATTCCGAGCCAGGCCTCAGGGCAGTGGGGAATGGGAGACAGAGTCTGAGGGGGAGATTCCAGGTTGGGGTTCAGGGTGGTGGGGGAGGGGCTGTGGGGATGCCTGGGTGGGATGCTGAGCAGTGGGGGAGGGACAACAATCTCACTCCAGGAACCACACTGCACCTACAGCTGCCTGTTGCTCCTTTCTGAAAGGGCCCTTGTGAGCTGTTGCTCTGTAGCTTGGATAGTTTAGGTGGGTAGCGCATGGTGCTCATAAAACCAAGGGGTCGAGCCCTTGCTAGCCAGTAGACAAGTGCAGGGTGTTCCTCTGTTACCCTTTGCTGGACTGCTATAGGCAGCAGTGTCCAAAGACATGAAGGAAGTTGAGTGGCTTCTGGAGACCTGACCAGAGTCTTGCTCAGGAGGCTTCACTCTGCTTTGCAGGGAGGAGCCCTGCCCTTTAATCCTTTCACTCCATTACCCTTCCTAATGCCTCTTCACTGGGGTGCTGATGAGTGACAACCTGACCTGCAGGGCTTGTTATCTTCTGAGCAGCTGCTGCTGTGCCTGTGACAGACCTGGATTTATAAGGGGGTTCTACACAACAAAGTTATTTCAAAAAAACTATCCCAGCCTCTGCACAAGCCAACCGCTGCTTTGAAATAATTCAGAAATAAATAGGGGACGGCTTATTTTGAAATGGGTAAACCTCCTTGTACAAGTACAAGTACAAGTACAAGTACAAGTAATAGCAGCTATGTGGAAACAGGGGCTGCGAAGACAGGGGTAAAACCAAGTTTGAGATAAGCCATAGTGTGTCCATTGGCTGCATCTGAAATTAGCTTCCTGTGTGTAGATGCAGTATTAGGAAATCTTGGTCTTGCCACTCACTGATGCTGCAGTTCTCCCAAACACTTCATGCACCCAGAGTAACATTACCTAGAGTAAACCTCCTTTAACCGATCGTCTGGATCGGACTCTGACTCACCTCACACAGACGCTGCCGTCCAGCGCAGTTAGTCGTGGGAAAGAAGAATGGGCCAAAAAGGATCCTCCTTGTGCTCATGTTCCTCACCATGAATTCTCTCCCCAGCCTCCGGGGCAGAGCTCTCAAGAAGGAGACTCCCTGAGGCAAAGCCCTGGGGGGTCTCTGAGATGGCCCCGGCCCTGCAGCCTGTCCCACCTGGCCATTGTGTGGGACTGTCTATGAGGTCACCACCTCCCCACCTCCTTTAGCCAATCACCTGCCTGCCCTGCTCCTCTTCCTGCATGAGTTCTCCTTCTTCACTCAGGTCCCCCAGCTGCTGCTCCGGTGGGCAGAGGGCTGGGGAAGGCAGAGGAAGGGCCCTTGGGGGTGAGGTGCAGAAGCACAAGGAGCAGGCCCTGGAGGAAGTCCATGATGAGCAGCTTTGGCCATGGGAGCTCAGGAGAGGGGCAGAGAGGTACAGGTGACAGGGTGGGTCTCTGCAGAGGTGGGGTTGGCTGGCAGTCCTGGGGGAACGCACCCCCCCGGATGCTGTTTCCCTGCTGCCTCCCTGTCTGGGCAGCCCCTGATGCTGTCCCATCTATGTGGTGGTGAGTGCCACTCATCATCCCCCTGAGAGCCCGGGGAACATCGCTGTCCAGGGTCCACATGCACCTGGACTGGTGGCCCTGTGGGATGCCTGTGGCCACCCCGGGTGGGACCTGAGACTCCCTCCATGAGCACTAGGGAGGCTGGTTTTCATGGCACCTACCTAGTGGTCCCTCCAGGAAGGCAAGCGAGGCACAGTCGGACAGGACCCAGCTGGATGGCCCGGATGGGAGATCAATGACGAGAGCCCCTTCACTTGAGACCTTGTCATCGCTGGTGGGGTCAAGTGGCTGTGCTGTCCGTGGTCGCCTGGTGCTGGTGAACGACCCCGGATGCTCCTCGCCCTCGGTCGCTGTCTCTGGCTCAGTGTCCCTGACAGATATGTTGAGGAAGATGGTGGGAGGTCCGGCCTACTTCAGCCCCAGGAGGCAGTGGAGCTCTTTGTAGTATGGGCAGCTTGTGGGGGCTGCCCCCGACCGCCTGGCTGCGTCCCAGGCCCTGCAATACCCATGCCACGGTTCTTTTACCTTTGACCGGACCTGGTCCAGTGTGCAGGTGGGGTGTCCATGGCCCAGCGGCCCCTTTGCCAGCAGCTGGAAGGCGACTGCATTGCGGCAAAGGACCCCCCTTTGTTAGAGGACCTCCTCATCCTCCCAGAGGGAGAGGAGGTCCTGGATCTCGGCTTCTGTCCAGGAGGCGGCTAAATGATTCAGGGCCTGGCCCACCTCCTGGGACAGCTCCCCGCTGTGTTTGGAGGGCCCCTGGGGTGGGTGGGAGTCTGTGTGGCTGGTCATAAGTCTGGGTGGTGTGGGGGACTGGCTGTCACTCGTGGTGGCTGGTGAGCTGGAGAGCAGTGTGGCCTCACTGCTGGCTCTACGCTCTCAGCTTCCTGCCTGAGGGTTTCTGGGAGCCTGCGTCCTCTCAAGCGTGGTCGGACACTAGAACCATAGAGCTCCGTCTGTGTTGTGAGCGTCACCGCCGCCTGCCAGCTGATCGCCGCCATGGAGGACTCTCCCTTTCGAATGAGCGGGCCACAGAGTGTCTCCACTTGCTCTCTTTCGAAATTCTCTTTCGAAGGAGGCCGCTCTTCCCATCCCAGGGATGGAGGACCGACTTCGAAACAACGCGGGAGTTCTTTCCCAGTTACTTTTGAAAGGGCGCAGGGTGCGTGTGGACGCTCCGCAGGTTCTTTTCAAAGAGCTCGGTCTTCCAATTCTAATTTCGAATGTACTTGCTAATGTAGACGTGACCTTAGGGGGCAGCATGGAGCTAGAGCAGGCAGGGAACCTGTTTTATGCCCATTGTGCTGCTGAGTGGGAACTGTCTGAGATATTCACCTCCAGGCTGTTTGCACCACAAAGATGTAGGATTCACAGCAACCCCCGGACAAGAGATTAAGACCTTCTGCACACACTCCCAAGCCCCTCTCCAACACCTGTCCCAATGTGCAAGGAGCTGCTGTATGGATTGTGTGCTAAGACCCCTCTCTGGCTGAGTCATCTGAACCGCACCCACTCAGGCCCTCTGGGCCGTGGTGCACACTGCAGCCTTAGGTTTCAGTCCCTGCCTGCCCACACTGTGTCTGGGGACAGGAGGTGGCTGGCTAATGTTGGTGGCCAGCAACAGCCTGCAGCTGTTAACTGTCTTTTATTCTGGGCAGGCAACAAAAAACGACTTATTTCCAGCTGCAGAGGAGGGTGAGGAGAAAGGAAAAGCTCTGCAAAGACACGGGCCAAGTCATCCCTCCAACTCACCCCATATGCTGTGGCCTGAAGCAGCTCCCGTCCCTTTCCTCCCACACAGATTACAAAAATTGCTGCTGCGCACATTCTGATGGGAACCCTGACAGAAATCTGGGGCGGGCGTGTGACCCTGCAGCCTGCGGTCTGCTGGATTGCTCATGAGCCTGCTCAAACCTGAGTAATGTTACCATGTGTCCCGCATGCAGCAAATGGAAATAAGGTCATGCAAGGGAAAGTGCTGCCTTGCATTGTGTAAGAGACCCCTTGTGGAGAACTCGACCTTGCGTCTTCTAACAGTGTAGGAACCTCCCCAGCTCTAGCAGGGCTGGGTACAGGCACCTGACTGATTCTCACTACCTCGACAATCGCACATCTACATCCTTAGCTGTGCAGAGTTTTGCCCTCCGCTTTGGTGCCAAAATTAACAAGCTATAAAACTCTGCAGGAAAATCCTGACCTCCAAGCACACGCTCTTCCAGCCTTTCATGCACTTTCTCCATCCTGTACACACAGCACTACTGACAGCTGTGGAAAGCGGATTATGATTGCAGTGGCTCCTGGCTCAGGGCTCAGTCAGGACAGGGGTGTTGCCCTTCTGCACAGTAAGGCAGCCAGCACTTGATTGGCCCTGAACCAAAACGTCAGTAAGTAGTAACCAAACCAACCGACCCCCTGACCCAGGGAGGAGGGGGAACAAATAGACGAAAACCATTCCAGCTCTTCCTGTCTCGTCACATGATAGCAGCAGAGTTATTTCCCTGGAGGTATCGTTCGACAACCCCAGCTGTGGGTGCGCAGGGAAGTCAGGGCTCTAACTAGTGCAGCTCTCACCCAGCACAGGCAGGCGAGGGACCATGGCTGGCTTGAATCTCCGCAGTGTTCTGGTGACCGGGGCCAATCGAGGAATCGGCCTGGAACTCGTCAAGCAGCTTCTGGGGAACTCCAGCCCACCGGAGTGGGTCTTTGCCACCTGCCGGGACCCGATGGGAGAGCGAATGCAGGTGAGAATGGGGTGAGGGGCATGGCTGGAGGGGGAAGGAGAAACTACTCAAAGGACTTCCAGTCTCTGAGCACTCGGTGCAGAGACCCACACAGCAGAGCAGGCAGTGACTGCAGACGCTGCTCCGGCTGGAAGGTGCAGAGCTGCCCAAATAGTTAGTCCAACCCCTCCCTTGTCTGCCACTGCCTCAGGCCCTCTCTCTTCTCACCTCTGCTCCCACACCCGGCCTGGGAAACTTCAGGCTCAGAGGAACTTCTAGGTCAGGGCACCAGCTCCTTCTGCAGCTGACAAAATCCCCACTCACAGCCAGCTGATGAGAGCTTGTGACACTGCCAGCCTTCATCTGCTGGGAGGGGACTCCCCTTACCACCCGTGGGGGAACTGCCCTCCACCACCTTCCTCCCACTCTCCATTGGTCTCCCTCCTGTCCAACTCCTAGACACGCCTGCTGCTCCCCCATGCCCTGCTCCTCCCCAGCATCCCCATTCCCAAAGGCTCAGCCGCTTCGCACAGTCACTGTGTCTGGCCTCGCTGTGGGACACACATTTGCAGAGGGCACCGAGGGAACACAGCTGGGCTACTGATGGGGAAGTGATTTGGGTCCATGACTCCATCGCACTGAGTTAGATGATGGCATTGGAAATGCTCAGGGGAAATTAGGAGCCTCCTGCAGCCTCAGAACCCCAGGGCAGGACACTATGAGGAGGCTTTGCAGAGGAAAGCAGTAAGGCATGAACTTGGTGCCAAGGGGCAGTGGGGATCTGGACTCTGCCCAGCCTGGCCCTGGGCTTGGGCCCAATGTCCATAACCATTAGCTTTATTCTTTCTCAGGAGCTGCAGAACCTGGAGGCCAAACATCCAAACCTGGTGACAGTTGCACTCGGTGGGTGTCCAGCCCTTGGCCCAGAGCTCCGCTCCCCTCTCCCTGCTACACTTTCTCCCTCTTTCATTACACATCCCCCTTCCCAAGCCCTCCTGATCCCCGTGGGGAGAACAGGACCAGAGACAATAATCGCTGAGAGCCCACTGACACCTGACCGAGCTCCAAAGGAGGAATGTACGAATGGATAGTCTGGAGCATGGGTTGGAGCTCCAGAGGCTGGAAAGCCCCAGAGCCACCACGTGGCAGGACTCTCCTGTGAGAATCACACATGGGCAGCTCTGTCCGGCATTGCCACCTCTGGGATGGATCCCCACCTGTCCAGCTGGGGAATTCTCTCACCTCCAATGCATCACAAGCAATTCTAAATCATCCACTTCCTTTGTCTATGTAAGAGCAACGCCACACGTACGAGCTAATCACCGACTCCAGCACATTCACATTTTCTAGGCTACTCAGATTGTCCAAGGAACTGATCATAATTGTCTCTCTGAACTGGCCTTTCCTCTTGTTGCTCCAGCACAGCTCCCCATGCCTGGACCCAGCAGCAGTCCCCAACCCCCACCTCCCTTCCCCAACCCCTCTCCCACCTCTGAGCCCAATGGAAGAAGCCCTCTGGCCCAGGGGGCCGTGCTCTGGTGGGGGTGACGTCGGAGAGGAGGAATCATGCTCTTGACCCCCTGCTCTGTCGCTGTAGATGTCACAGACCCAGCCAGCATCAAGGCGGTGGCAGCCAGAGTTGAGACACACCTGAAAGGCTCGGGGCTCAATCTGCTGATAAACAACGCTGGGATAGTGAAGTTGAACACGCTGGAGTCAGAGACACCAGAGGACATGGCCCTGGTGTACGCGACCAACGTGACGGGGCCCTTGCTGGTGAGCCAGGTAAGGGCCCTGACAGAGAGCACGTGGACAAATGCACCAGGGTTTGACAGTGCTTGGGCCAGGAGTCCTCCCTTCCCTTGCTTTGGGTCACTGGATCAATGTGGGGCCTTGGCTGGTAGTACCACAGGCTTCAAGTGGATTATAGGACTTGAACCTCTCAGAAATGAAGACTCACCCCCAGATCCCTGCATGGCCCTGGCTCTGCAGCACACAGAGCTTCAATCCCTCACTTTTCACACCCAGAGCGTCAGTGCAAGGACAGTGCAATGCATGAGGCCCCAGTTACCTTTCATGAGAAACCTCTGTCTCCCCAACCCTGCCATTGTGTGTAGTGTTAAGTGGCCTCTCTCCACGCCCCCCAGCTGGGGCCCTGCCAGCAGAGGGGCGTCTGTCTCCTCTGGGTCTGAGTGTGACTGCAGAGTGCATCTGTGAGATGGTCTGTGGCTGCCCGGGCTGAGTCTCATGGACACAGGGCCACAGCCAGGAACTGGGGGGCCTGGGAACCGTGAGGACAGAAACGTGTCCTTTCTCCTTGACAAATAGTCCCCGGTGGGATGAGCAGCAGGAAGGGGCTACCAGGGCTGTTTCCCTCCTTGAACAAAGGCATCGAGTGCTGGCGAGCATCTGCCTAAAGCCCCTGAACCCCCTGGGCAGCTTGTGATACCCACGAGCGGAGGGCTGGGTCCGAACACCGGCAGCTGCCTGGGTGCGCGAGAGGCCGCTGGTGCCTGCTCGACCCACGCCCTGCCCCCGCTCAGCCTCTTCCCCTGATGCCTGACCCACACTGCACCCCCACTCCCGCTGCATCCCCACCCTGAGGGAATTTGTGAGTCACTTGCACGAGGAGCTGGCGCTAAATCGACAGCCTGAAGAATGAGCTTTCCCCTGGGTTCACTCCAAACCCTCCTCAGCGCCGGGTGCTCAGCAGAGTGATGCCCCCCAAGTAGGCTCACTGTGGCTGCCGAGCCCTGGTGAACCTGAGAATGGTGGTGCACAAGGGGCTGGGGGGCAGGACAGGCTCGGAGGGCTCCAGGCTGGGTAGGTCCGTCACTGGCCTGCGTGCAGAGAGCAAGGCTGGCGTAGGCCGGGGAGACAGGGCTTGTGTGGCCAGGGGCCGGGGGGCTCAGGCATCTGCTCTGCAGCTGGCACAGGTAAGTCAGCTTCACGCCAAGGGCAGGTGGTGGGGAGGTGCCTCAGAACAGGGGCAAGAGATGTGGGGAGGTTCTGTGCCTCTCCCCCCACACCCCGGCTCCTGGCTAAGCCAGATGCTGGAGCTGGATGGGCAACTCAGACCCTTTGCCCTGCCCAGGGGAGGCAGGTGTGGGAGCAGCACACAGCCTGAGTCCCTGAGCCTCGGGGCTCCTGGCCAGGACACGGGGTGGTCCCCACAGGTATCCACATGACTCTTACCCTGCCCTTTCTCTGGCTTTCAGCCTGGCCTGGGTAAAGCCTCATAGCTGAAGAGCTGCAGCTGAGCCATGTGGGCAGGCGTGGGGAACCGTAGGGACATGAAGGCAGGGACATGAGCTAGGGATCATTGTTGGCTCCTGCATGGGCATGAGGAGGGTCTGCAGCTCCACACACCTGCCTGCCTGGGGCTCCTGCTTCTGGTCTGCCTAGGGGCTGGGTGTCGGGGGAAGAGCGGAGACGCACCCCATTCTGGTGACCTGCCTCATGACTGCATTGCTACTCTGCTGTCCCCACTGCCCAGGCCTTCCTGCCCTTGCTGAAGCAGGCTGCCCAGGGAAGCCCCCAGACAGGGCTGAGCTGCAGCAAGGCGGCCATCGTCAACATCTCCAGCGAGGCTGGCTCCATCCAGAATGTCTGCGACTGGCATATGGTCCAAATCATCTCCTATCGCTGCAGCAAGGTACAGGGCACACCCAGCAAGGCCTGACTGCTGCTTGGGTTTGCTCCTTCCAGAAATTCATGTCAGTCGGTGCATTCCACATGTTCCCCATTGTACTCCCACCACTCCAGCCTCCAGCACTGTGTTTGCTGGGTCCAGCTCTTCTTCAGCTGCCTGCAATTCCAGTCAGCTTCCCATCAGAGTTCCCGTCTGGTGAGAAAGTTTCTGTTGTGCCTGTATCCTGGCAGAGAACTCCCCATGCAGAGATGGGCCAGGGATGGCTCAGCCCCGGTGAAGCCAGTCTTGGCACAGGGAAGGGCCACTGCAGAGCTGTTAATTCTACCCCTCCCAGGGTTGGACTTACCCCACTTTGAGACCATCCCCAGTTCAACTCAAGGGGGCCTGGTAAAATGGAATCCAAAGGAGAATCGCTGTCACATTTCCACTTTCCCCTACCACCCAGATCCTGCATAACCAAGAATTGCCTCAGCACGGCTCTCAGGTGTGTTCACCTGTCACAGCCCACTGGAAGCCTCTCAGCATCAGTGGCTCGACAAAGTGCAGCTCCCTCTGCATCTCTGTGTTTTGCTGCCCTTCTTGAGAGATTGCAGCTCACACTATTGTTTTCTTTTCACAAGTGTTTTCTAGAAGCTGAGTGCTTGCGGGGCCATCCAGGAGAAATTCAAATGCAGCCTAGCTGATTAGCAGCGCACCCGCAGCTGGCAGGGTGTGTTTTTACTGGTGGTGCCCACACGCACATGCCCTGGTGTACATGCAATTTATTCTGCACGTGGAAAGATGAAATTAAAAGGAACGCTGCTCTCAGACCCTTGTACACCTGTGGGAGGGTGGGTCATTTCTTAGAGGGCTCACTTCCTCCCCCACATTCTGCTCTCTCTGCTCATGGCTTCTCACCTGCAGGCTGCTCTCAACATGCTCACCAAGTGCCAGGCCTTAGGGCATGGTGGAGATGGGATCCTGAGTGTCGCTGTCCATCCTGGCTGGGTGCAGACAGACATGGGGAGTTCCGGCTCCATCCAGGTAGGTGCCTCGCTGGGAGAGGCCAGTGGTAGGCAAGTGTTATGGGCAGATGTTCATTGTAGGGGTAATGGCTGTGCTGGAACCCGTCCTACCCTCCACCTCCGCCCTGCACGGAGGGATCGTGTCCCACTCAGATGCCCTCAGGGTTACCATGCTGTGCTCTGGGCTTCCAACTTCCTGCTGCCGCTTGCTTGGTTCCTCAAGCTGCTGGCATCCCAGAGTGAAGGTGAGCAGAGCTGCTGCTGCTGCTGTTGCTGCTGCTGCTGTGGGGTTTTTATGGGCAGCAGCTCACAGGTACTTGCATGCCTCTGCCTTTGGACACACAAGAAAATTCATGCCACTCAGGGGAGGGTCAGTTCAAGGGAACTCCAGCTGCACCAAGGGCTCAGCTTGGTCCTGTCTCTGGGCTCCTGGGGTCCTGGGATGCTCCCAAAGTCAGCTCCCCCACCTCACTCTGTATCCCCCACCCACAGGCCCCAGTGACGGTGGAGGCGAGTGTCAGAGGGATGCTGCACGTGCTCTCCACGCTCTGCGAGAAGGACAATGGAGGCTTTGTGAACTGGGAAGGGAAAGTTCTTCCCTGGTGAGATGTTCCCAGCCCTGCGCCAAGAGCCCAGGGCCAGGCTTTTCCAGTGACCGTGCTGTCAGCTGTGCCTCTGGCCTCAATAAACCCACTGAGCTAACGCAGGGGCCCTGACTGAGCCTGGCCTGGTCTGTCCTGTCCTGGAAGTGACCGGCTGCACCTGGGTGGATCTGCCATGTGATGACTGGTTCCTCCCTCCACAGCCAAAGCGCAGAGCTGGCCTTGAGGCAGGAGCTTTGGGTGTCCAGCTGGGAGAGGGTGGCTGAGGGTGAGGAAAACACCCAGGCCCTCACTGCTGCAGGAAAGAGGTTCCAGGGAAAGCTCAAGGGCAATGACACCCCTTCTCCCGCTCTCATGAAGTGTATTGAATCAGCCACCCCGAGCTATCCCAGCCAATGCAACCTCACCTGGGCTGAGAATCCCCTGCCCCCAAGGCAGCCCACAGGGCACGAGGATGGTGAGGCCAGGAGCCTCTGGGTACACTGGGGCTCTCTCTTCATCAGTCTGTCATACAGGAGGATTCTCTGGGCACAGCTGAGAGAGCCAAAGCAGGGCAAATTGCTTAAAACTGATTGTAGAGGTGTGGGCCAGGGGTGTGCCCCATCTGGGGTGGAGCAGGCCTGCCTGGTTCTGGGCAGGCAGCTGTCTCCAAAGGGCCCAGTCCTCCTTAACAGGGCTGCAGATGGGCAGAATATGGGCCCTGGCCCTGGGGCAGGATTGGCCACATCCCACATAGGCAGTCAAGGTGTAAGCCCCAGCCCTAGGTCAGGGCAGGGCCACAGTTCATTAGTCAGGCTCAGCCCCTACGGCAAGGCAGGGCACACACAGTCTGTGTAGCAGCCCTGGCTCTGGGGCAGGGCTGGGCCACCTTTAATCAGGCTCAGCACCTTGTTAGCAGCTTGTGTGCAGCCACGGCTAAGCTGCCATTCCTTTGAAGTAGCCCAGGCACTTTGAAGTACCTGCAGGTTAGCCACTGCGAGAGACAAGCTGGCACTTCCAAGTTTGCACCTTCAAAGTTGTTCTTGGGGCGGGGGGGATAGAATTAGCTTAATGAAGTGTTGCATATGCATCACAGCACTTCGTTAGTAATCTCACAACACCCTATTTCCCATTTTCCCTTCCAAGATGGGAGCCAGTGCAGACACAGCCTGAGACAGCCAGGCAGGTTACTGAACGAATTTAGAAATAGTGGATGGCTGTCTTCAAGGTCTTTAAACCTCATTCTACAAGGAATAGTGCCTATTCCAAAAGAGAGAATGGGGGCTGTATGCACAGGTAAGTGGGGCTCTTTCAAAGAATAGTTTATTCCAAAATAATGCTGCTGTATCGCCATAGCTCCAGTGTGCTTCAAGGGCTCTAATCTGAGCTAGGCTCTCTTGTGTGTGGACGTGCTGTTTTCCAATAGGTTTTGTTTATTCTGGGGCTTCCTTGGCGCTTGAAGGCGTTATTATCAAATGGCTCATTTGGGAGGAATAATTCTGAAATTAGCTATTCTGAAATAACTCTGTAGTGCAGACAAACCTGGAAAACCTCTGCCCTGGGGAATAACAGCGGTGGTGAACTGGCAATGTGTAAAGACAAATTCCTGATTACAACCAGTCACAGTGTGGGATTATTTTGGGTGTGTCGACACTACAGAGTTTATATATATATATATGAGGATACACATGTCATAGAACTGGAAGGGACCTCAGGAGGTCATTGAGTCCAGTCCTCTGCCCTCCTGGCAGCACCTAACACCTTCCCTGACAGGTTTTTTTTTGTTTTATCTCTATAGGGCTTGTCTACACTGCCTCTCCCTCCCTACTTGGAAGAGAACATGTTACGTAGGGTGTAAGGAGATTATTAATGAAGTGCTGTGCTGCACAGGCAGCGCTTCGTTAAGCTAATTCCCCCCCACCAGCAACTCTTTAGTGTCGGCTGGTGTGTAGCTGTGGCTCACCTGCCCGTACTTTGCACTGCCTGGGGTACTCCAAAGTCCCCTGAGTCCTCAAAGTTTGGAGGAGTTTAACACTTTGGAGTTGCCGGGGGCGGGGGAGAATTAGCTGAATGAGGTGCTGCGTATGCAGCACAGCACTTCATTGGTGACGTCCTCACGCCCTGCTTACCAGCCTCCCTTTGAAGGAGGGCAGTGGTGTAGACAGACCCATTTGCCCCAGACTCCTAAATGGCTCCCCTCAAGGGCTGAGCTCACCCCCCCTGGGTTGAACAGGCCAATGCTCAAAGCACTGAGCTCGCCGGCCTGCAGAGCAGGACCTCCCAAGGGGCCTTTTTGGAAATGAGCAACAGGCAGCTGCAGGGCCCCTGGCCACTGAATGAGATTTCCTCCCCTCCCCCACCAGCCTGGCCTCCCCTTTCAGACTCTCTCACCCATCCCCCACTGCTCTGAGCCCAGCTGGGGGTTCCCTCAGCCCCGGCTGCCCCTTGCCAGCTGTCCTGGGCCCTGCAGTGGGTCCCCTCAGATCCTGACTCTCCCACCCCTCCCCAGTGCTCTGATCCCCTTGTCCCCTCAGACCCTGCCAACCCCCCCACTGCCCTTTTCCCCTCCTCCCTCAGCCACAAGCCCTGCCCGGGTTCCCCTTCACACCTGCCACCCGTCCCCCTGGCACCCGGCCTCCCCCTCCCTCTGCACTGTGTGTCACCCACTGAGGTCTTGGGCCCTGCCACAGGCTGTGTCAGAACAGAGACAGCCCGTGGGTGCAGCCCCTGCCTGGGGGGATCCTGCGTCTCTGTCTTCACGTGCTGCTTCTTCCAGAAGTGGCGTAATAATGAGCTGTCCAGGAGATGCGAATGAGGCATGGATGGAAATGTTCTGTACCTCATTAGCACATGGGCGCATTATTTGGAGCCCAGAAGAAGCTTTTCCAAACTCCAAAACACACGTTCAGACGCGTGGCCCACGGGGATCTTACAGACGGAAACGCTCCCTCCAGAAGCCCCTTCTGCCTCAGTTTTTCTTTCCTTTTTTATTCTTTAATTTTTAGTCACTTCAGTTTTTAATTCCTCATGAGGCCGTTCAGTGTTTTCACATTATTGGTGCTGTAGGGTGTGAGAAGAGTTTGTAATGGTCTCATAAGAGCAGTCCGACCCCTCTGTGAACCCTTCCAGGAATCCTATACAGATGCACGCTGCCAATACTTCAAGGCTACACGCTGCAAACCAACTCATCCTGACCCACAGCATCTGCGAAACAAGGCTCGCTTGCCAAGACTTCAAGGCTACGCTGGCAGTCGGCCACAAGAGGTAGTGATCAGGAATGCATCGGCAATTTTAGGCAATCTTATGTTAATGAGTTCAGCCTTATCAGCTAGAGTTAGGAGGCCTGTTACAGAGCCTGTCCCCGAGCGAAGCTCCGACGCGTCGGGTTTTCCCCCACTGGTGACTGCGGCATCTCCGGGGCTCCCGCCGCGGGTGTCACGCGCTTTCAATAAACCAAATATAGCCCTCGCCTTCTGGGTGCAGCCTCGTTTCTGGGGAACCCGAGCCTGGTTGGTTACAGATACATTTGGGGACAAAATTCTTTGCAACAAGATTCCAACATTTAATCTCCTCCTCATAATGCCAAACCAAAGCTAATTATTTTCCCCAGGTCAGACTGGGGGAGGTCTCAGGGGGTGGCCGAGCTCATTGGAGCATCACAAAACGAGCAGTTCTGTACCACCTTAAAGACGAACACATTCCTGTATGAGGGAAAGAGCTAATTGGTAGTTTCATTCACGGTCACAGTTAGATTATTGCTTTGGTAAGAGGGCTGATAATAGGAAGATGGGTCCTCGAGCCTGAAGGCGTGTGGCCACCACCAGAAGAACTGTGGAACATGCAGCAGAGCCAAGGGATGGGAGGGAAGCTGGAACATGCATGGAACGAACTGTGACCTTCCCTTTCCTTTCAGAGATGGGGGTTCATGATCTCCTCATGCCACAGTGCCTGGCTGTGTGTTTTCTTTTAACCATTCTCAGTTCTCCGTATTGCCTTACACGCATTGCTGCTCAGCAAACTTTCTCCGCTATTAATCTCTGTGCCTATCTATGCTGTATGGTACTTCTATCTTTCCCAAATCCTGCTTGCTCGTCTGCTAGATGTTCTTTGAGCAGTGACCTCAGTCTCTCCACCAGTATCATCATCAGCACCTTGCCCAGATGACTCATTAGTGCAATCCTTCTGTGCACTTCCTATCTTCTGGACTGTCACTAGCACGGACCTTGTCCATTCCTTAGTGGCCTTTCCTTCTTTCCTTGCGACGCTACAGAGTTGGTGTGTTTCCTGAGTCATACTGAATCATACTTTCTCTGCTGTATTTGATCATCTCTTCCATGAGCTTATCATTTCCAGGGCTTTTGTTTTTCTTTAGTCGTCTCACTGCTCTTTCTGCTTCCTCCTTCGAAATACCAGATGAAGCTCTGCTATCTGCACACACCTGACTCCCTGCCAGCCCCAACTCCTGGGCCTGCCCAGCTTTGATGGTGTTTGGATCTTGTAATGCATGGGAGCAAGCTGAGCTTGTTCTGGGTGGAGTCACATGGACCAGGCAGGTAAAGAGTGGTGAGGACTGAGCCCAGACGCACCAGCCCCCTGAGCTCGTGAATCTCACTCCAACCAGGAGGGAGTGTGGGGAAGTCCTTGGCAAGGTGAAGTCAGGTGCAGCTGGTGTGTGGGGCTGTTTGGTTTACTTTTGTCTAAAACTGTGAGAAGTGACGTTTGCTTTTTCTCAGAAGCCGGGTTTGTTTCGCAAGGCCAAGTGTTGCTCAGGGAGCAGGAAGTCTTGAGTTGAACTCCCTGATGCTCCCCCCAAAGATTGTGTTTGTTGCTCTCTCTGACTTGGTGTTGCCGACATTTTTCTGACACAGAATGTGGTTTGTAATCTGTCCTGAGTGTGTAGTTGGTTTCTTGCTTCAAAGCTGTGAGGGGAGCTTGGAAATGACCTTGGAAAGGTGAAGTTAGGTGTAGTGTTGATCAGAGCACTGGGGGTTTATTGAAACCTGATTCTGCAGAAAGCCCAGTGCATCCTTCTTGAACTAGGGGCTTGTTGGTCTAGGGGTATGATTCTCCCTTAGGGTGGGAGAGGTCCTGGGTTCAAATCCCAGACAAGCCCTTGTTCAACCATTGTCCAATAGCTGATCCCAACAGGTCAGTGGCTCATGTCCTCTTATGTGATTTTCCTCTCTCCATTTGCTCAGTGCAATGGAACAGGCACTTGCTACTGGATGGCTCAGCTCAAGCATCAGCTCTGTCAAGATATGGTCCTGCCACTGACTGACTACACCCCTCCTGTTCACTGTGGCAGCCCCTCTTGCTGGTAGACACCACAACTGTCTAGCTTCTGACTCCCCCTCCCCCTTTTGTCTGGATGACTTGGCTGTTCTCCCTTCTGAGCTACAGTCCTTCATTTCTCTGTCACTCCCAGTCACCCAGACCATCTTCTCATTCCCTGCCACAAGCCAGATCTATGCCCTCAGTGGAGTTGGTGGAAACCAGGTGCTCCCTCCCTCCCTCTGGTTGCAGCCCAGCAGGGACCCTACACCAATAGCAAAGGGGATACTCAGCTGATGTCACCCCAGAGTCAGACTTATTAGAGTGTTTGGCCTGGGCACAAGGAGATGAGCCATCCAGCATAAGGGGGAAACACAGTAATTGAAACTTTGATGCTTCTGCCTGGTTTTGACCCAGGGACCTTTTGCGTGTTAGGCAAACGTGATAACCACTACACTACAGAAGCCCTTATCAAGGACCTTTCCCATCCCCACAATTCGATCCACAAGGCACCACTTGCCCTGGCACACATGGCTGGAGAACCTTCGAGAAATGGGGGGAGCCCCTCACACACTCAGCTGCTCCAGCAGAGGGTTGCAGCTGCACCCAGGAATTATGCCTTGGGCTTCAAGGGGAGTGTGACGTACTAGAGCTGGGAAGAGCAACCAGTAACTCCCATCTCCCTGCTGTGTGTGTCAGGGGGATCTGGCACAGAAAGCAGCCCAGAGAGAGAGCAGCAAAAAGTCAGGAGCTGCTGAAAGTCATTTTCATCTCGACATACGACAATCCTCAATGCACAGGAAACGTTAAGAAATGAACTAAGCTGTGGGTTGTGAGGCAGCAGCTGTTAGCTGGACAGAGCCAGAGACAAGGGAGGTGAGCAACACCTGGTGGGTGTTGCTGAACAGACATTACGATTGTTAAACAGGGGAGCCACAACTCACCTGCATGAGCCCAGCCCAGCAGAATGGCTTAACTTTGCCTGGAGACTTTACAATGCCCCCAGATGTGCCTGGCCTTGTGTTCTCCAAGCACACGTGGAGTTTGCAGATGAGATCAAGCTGGGAGGGTTTGCAACTGTTTTGGAGGATCCGCTCAGAATTCATAATAAGCTGCACCAAGTGGAGACAAGGTCTGAGGTAAACAGCAGCTAACCAGGCAGCAGGAGAAAACAGTGCGTTGAAGAGACTTTCTCTGGGCCTCGCTGAGCAGGGGCCCCAGGGTGACTCATCCACATGGAGACCTGCTTTGGGCCCTGTGGCTGGTGCTGCAGGCTGATCTCTTGCCCCCAGTGTCAGAGAGAGGGGAATGTGACATTCATCCTCCCTGGGCAAGTGTCTACACCTTTCCCAGCTGTGCGCTGCACAGCCCAGCCCAGCCCAGCCCAGCCCAGCCCAGCCCAGCAGCTGGGAGAGACCAGAGCCCCTGAGCCAGCCTTGGGAATGGGCCCTTCCCTCAGAGGCAGCTGCCCATGTCACTGGCTGCAGCTGAGACAGGGCTGCCCCCACCTTGTCCCCATGTCTGGCTGTGGCAATGCACCCTGGTTGTGTCTGGGGCCCTGCTCACCCCAGCAAGCCGCACTGCAGGGGACAGGAGTGACCATAGCATTGGTGGGCCAAACCAGCCCATCCTATGTGCCCAGCCAGCCAGCGAGTGGCAGGAAGGTTCCTGGCAGGATTGACTTTGGTGGGTATGAAAACCCACCATGCAGGTGGGGTTATTTAGCTGAGTGGTAAAGGTGATGGTTTGCTAATCCCTTGTACTTGGCATGAATGGGTTCAAATCCCATCTTCAGGGTTGGAACTGCTTTTGTTGAGCCCCAGCCCCAAGGGGAGGCTGCCAGTGGAGGGGTGAGATGATTTCATTTACCCTGACAGGGCCCAACCTGTCTGCAAAGGCAGCCGAATTGTGTGCTGCTCCCTGGGGCTCAGCAGGGCCCCAAACTCAGCCAGGGGTGTGGTGCCTTGGCAAGGAGGGGGCAGCCTGTGAAATGGGCAGCTGCCTCTGAGGGAAGGGCCTGTCCCCAAGGCTGCCTCAGGGTCTCTGGTGCCTCCCAGCAGTGGGCTGGGCAGTGCCCATCTGGGAAAGGAGACTTGCTCAGGGGGAATGAATGTTTCTCTGCCCTTAACAGCAATAGATGCAGCTACAGCTTGGGCCTGGGGCAGGTCTCCATTCAAACGTCCCACTCAGGGACTCTTTCTCTCACCTTCAGTTCCCTGATGTTTTAGCCTGATCTTCATGCTCCTTCCTTTAAGTGCCATGCCTGCAATGGAAATAGCCTGGCTGCTCCAGGTACAGGCACCGCCACCAATCATGCAGGCGAAGGAGAAGCTATGGGAAACACAACCTCAGACATCTCAACACAGACTGATGAGTTCTAGAGCCCCAACCTGTTACAGGCATGTGGGTGAGTCAGCCCAACCAGAGGCCGAGCTCCAGTGGGCCTCACTCATTTAGCAGGATGAGGAGCTCTAACTCGGATACACCTGTGTGCAAAAAAGCCCAGCCCGTGGAGGGAGAGAGATTGAGGACAAACCACCACAGCTCCAGCAGGTCTCACAGACATTTGAATTCAGATTTCAGAATCCTGTGTGCTGCCACTTACACAATGCGACTGGCAAATTTTAGCTCTTTTGGGCACCTCTGAGACTTTTTGTAAGCTGGCACCCTGCACTCTATGCCACCCTCCAGCTGTTTCACCTCTCAGGACACTCCTTCCTACCCCATCTCTACCCCTCTTCTCCCTGAGAGATTGAGCCCATACCTTCTCGCTGCCCCCTCCACCTGGCTGGAGAGTGACTCTCTGAAACCCCCAGAGTTTTGAAACAGCTTTATAATAACCAGCCTGCAGAGAATTAACAGAAATACAGATATGGGGAGGGATGTTGGTGCTTGTGTACGAATATGGAGGTGAGGAAGCACATAATGGCCCTGGCTGTGAATTCCTACAAAATTGACATCCTCTGTCCACACACATTTACAAAATGTGCAGCTGCTTCATTGCTGAATGTGATACATTTGATGGACTCTGAATGAGAACCTCTTTAGAGAAATGTAGAGCAACGAAGGGTCCTGTGGCACCTTATAGACAAACAGAAAAGTTTAGAGCATGAGCTTTCGTGAGTTAACTCACTTCTTCAGATGCTTGACAAGCATCTGAAGAAGTGAGTTAACTCACGAAAGCTCATGCTCTAAACTTTTCTGTTCGTCTATAAGGTGCCACAGGACCCTTCGTTGCTCTACAGATCCAGAATAACACGGCTACCCCTCTGATCTTTAGAGAAATGAGACCCAAAATTCCTCATATCGGTGTCAACAGTCAGTTGCCCTGTTTAGCCAGATTTGAACTGAGGGAGGGATTTGCTAGGTATATATGCAATGGCTCTGGCAAACATTGAGGGCTGGTCTCCATTTTAACCCCTGCCCCACGCAGTAGAAATCCAGAGTGTGTAGGGAAAGGTGAGACAGCTGTAGTCACACAAGTAGCTGCCTTTTAAAGGAGGGGCTTGGACTTGAAACAAGACCACTTGATCTACAGTCAAACACCGAAACCCTGACCTACCCCCACATTTCACTCTTGCTTCTGCCACTGATCTTCCGGCCCCTTTGAACAAACCCTCCTTCCCCAGGTTCCCTTTTCTGTCCCCACCCTCAGGGGTTTTACAAATGGGGTTTTATTAAACTTTCTCTCTCCCGGTGCACACCACAGCTTCCCCTACTGACCTGGCTTCTCCCACTCACAGAGCTGCCATCACTCAGGGAGGCTGGTTTCATGTGAGTGGGGGACGGCTCTCCCATCCACTTGGGCTGTGCCACACTTGGCCACAACTTTGAAATGGCCATTTTGAAGATTACTGATGAAGTGCTGAATTGAATATTCAGCGCTTCATTAGCATTAGGATGCTTCCAGCTGCGGTACTGTAACACGTCCCGTGACGCCCAGCCCCTTGGTCTAGGGCGGGCGGCAACAAAAGAGGGGGGTTAGGGCACCAGCCCGCACTCAGTTCGGGCAGTCAGCGGCTCACCGCTACCCCCGTACAGGCCCCAGCCCTCAGTCCAGGGCGGGGCAGCAATTCACAAGAGTTAAGCACCAGCCCAGCCCTCAGTTTGGGGCGGGGCAGCACCACAAGGGTCTACAGACAGGCTCAGCGGGGGCTGGCCCTGTCAGGGAGGGGGGTAGGGGGTCGCAGGCCCTCCCACTCCACTGCGACCCGACCCTGGGGGTCGCTCACATGCAACCCCGGCAGTGGGGATCCAGACCGCAACACAACTGCCATTGGTTCGTGAGCGTCGTTCCCCGGGCCACTTCCTACCTCACCCTCTGTTGGCGGCAGGTCCCAGTCCATCTGGTCGAGGGGTCCTCCTAGGTCGGTCTCCTCTGGGTCATCCACCTGTGGGGGCCCCGGCCAATCGTCCATGACCACGTCGTTAGGGTAGTCAGGCGGCGGCAATACAGGAGACGCAGGGCGGTCCTGGGTCTGAGTGTTGTAGGGATCCGCCGGGACTCTGGGGCAGCCCGCCCCCGGGGCCTCTTCCACGGCAGGGGGTCTCCACCGGCGGGAAGGTCCTGGTAGGTCCGGGAAGTGCGGGTAGTCTCCTTGGGGCATACGGACCCGGGGTTGCGGGGAGCCTCTGGGGGCCTGCTCCTTTGGCCTGGCCGGGCAGCCGCAGGCCCTCTCCCTTTGGCCCCGGGGAGCTCGTGCAGGCACGTCCTCCCTGCCCGGAGGCCCAGCACTGAATGGTTCCCGCGTCCCTCCTTTGGCTCTTCTAGCCCTTGGCCCCGCCCTCTGAGGGGCGGGCCTCTGGTCTCCTGACTCCGGCCCCGCCCACCAGGGCCTCTGCATAGCTTCCCCGGCCTCTGGGTCTGCGGGAGGCCATACTGACCCACTACATTCCCCCCCCTCAAGTCCGTCTCCCATGCCATGGGGGCGGGCTCTTCCATTTCCCCCAGGCGGGACAGGAAGTCTGCATTTATGTGGTCCTTACCTGCCCGATGACGTACGTCAAAGGCGTATGGTTGCAGTGCCAAGTACCACCGCATAGTCCGGGCATTCGTATCCCTCATTCGCGCCAGCCACTGTAAGGGTGCATGGTCTGTAACTAGGGTGAAGGGGGTACCCAGCAGGTAGTACCTAAGGGCGTCACAGGCCCACTTCACCGCCAGGGCCTCCTTTTCTATCACGGCGTAGCGCTGTTCCCTGGGGAAGAGCTTCCGGCTGATGTAAACTACAGGGTGGTCCTCTCCGTCCACCTCCTGGGACAGGACAGCTCCCAGGCCTACACCGGAGGCATCCGTCTGCAGGATGAACGGACGAGTGAAGTCGGGGCTGTAGAGGACTGGTTCCCGTATTAGGCATTGTTTTAGTGCCCGGAATGCCTTGTCGGCAGCCGCAGTCCACACCACCCTTTGTGGCTGGGTTTTCGTTAACAGCTGCGTCAGGGGGGCTGCAACTGAGGCGAATTCAGGGATGAAGCGTCGGTAATATCCTGCCAGTCCCAGGAACTGTCGTACCTGTCGCTTGGTACTGGGGGGAGGGCAGGCCGCTAAGGCCTGTACCTTGCCCACGAGGGGCTTTACCCGGCCCCCTCCTATGGTATACCCAAGGTAGGTCGTCTCCTGCCAACCAATCCGACACTTCTTTGGGTTCATTGTTAGGCCCGCGGCCCTCAGAGACCTAAGGACCGCGGCCACCCGGTCTAGATGTTCCTCCCAGTGACGACTATATATAATGATGTCATCAAGGTAGGCCGCGGCATAGTCCCGGTGGGGCTGAAGGAGATGGTCCATAAGCCGCTGAAAAGTCGCCGGGGCACCATGGAGACCAAAAGGCATCCGGGTGAACTGATATAGGCCTGATGGGGTCGCGAAGGCGGTCTTCTCTCGTGAGGAAGGTGTCAGGGGGATCTGCCAGTACCCCTTGCTGAGATCCAGGGTACTAAAGTAGCGGGCGGCCCCCAGACGTCCCAGCAGCTCATCGACGCGGGGCATCGGGTACGCATCGAATTTGGAGACTGCGTTCACCCGCCTAAAATCGATGCAGAACCGCTGGGTGCCGTCGGGCTTCGGGACAAGCACCACGGGGCTGCGCCACTCGCTTTGGGATGGCTCTATAACTCCCAGAGCCAGCATCGCCCGTACCTCCTCCTCTACTACCTCACGCATTCGAAAGGGTAGTGGACGTGTGGCGTCGCGAACCACCTTCCCTGGCTCCGTGCAGATGACGTGGCAGACCAGGGAGGTGTGTCCTGGGAGGGCCGTGAAGTTCTCTCGGAACGCCTGGAGGAGGCACTGGGCCTGTTTCCGCTGCTCCCCCGTTAGCGTTGCCCCAAGGGCCGGTTGTACAGGTTCCTCCCCATGAGGCACCTGGGGTCCTAGTTCGGGTTCCGGGGGGCAGGGGTTTATCATGAAGCCCTCCCGGTCCCGCCATGGTTTTAAAAGGTTAATGTGGTACCGCTGTGTCTTCTTGCGGCGGTCGGGTTGGCGGGACTTCGTAGGTGACCGGCCCTACGGCTCGAACCACCTCGTAGGGTCCCTGCCACCTAGCCAACAGCTTCGATTCGCTGGACGGCAGTAGGACCAGGACCCGGTCACCTGGCTCGAAGCTGCGGCTCCGTGCCTCCCGATTGTACGATCGAGCCTGGGACACCTGCGCAGTTCTCAGATTTTCCTCTGCGAGAGTCTCTACCCGTTCCAGGTGCTTCTGGAGCTGGAGGACGTATTGCAGCAGTCCTTTTGAGGGGGACGTGGTTTGTTCCCAGACCTCTCGCACCAGGTCAAGGACTCCCCGGGGACGCCGTCCGTATAACAGTTCAAATGGCGAAAACCGCGTAGAGGACTGGGGAACCTCACGGATGGCCAAAAGCAAGGGGGGCAACAACTGATCCCACCGTCGCAGGTCTTCTGGGGGGAATTTGCGCATCATTTCTTTTAGTGTGCGGTTGAATCGCTCGACCAGGCCATCTGTCTGAGGGTGGTACACGGAGGTGTGTAACTGTTTGATCCCTAGGAGGGCACAGACCTGTTTCATCAGGCGTGATGTGAAGTTAGTTCCCCGGTCCATAAGCAGTTCCCGTGGTAATCCTACCCGGGCAAAGATCTTCATTAGTTCCCCCGCGATGGTGCGGGCCGTGATATTGCGCAGGGGGATTGCCTCCGGGAAGCGAGTGGCATAGTCCACGAGGACTAACACAAACTTATAGCCGGCTACGCTCTTAGGGAGTGGGCCCACTAGGTCCATAGCCACCCGCTCGAACGGGGTCCCCACCACTGGCATTGGAACCAGAGGGGCCCTAGGGACCCGCAGGGGCGCAGCAAGCTGGCACGCGGGGCAAGAACTACAATAGTCCTTCACATCTTGGTAGACCCCGGGCCAGAAGAATCGGGACAGTATTCGGGCCACGGTTTTCTCTTGGCCCAGATGGCCTGCAGCAGGGATGTCATGGGCCAGCTTCATCACGGCCCGTCGGTGGCACTTCGGCACAAAAAGCTGTGCCCATTGGCCCTGGGTCTGGGGGTCCCGATTCACCCGGTAGAGCCGATCCTGGCGTAGCTCAAAGTGGGGCCATTGCGTCATGAGCTGGGGGTTTGTCGCCACCCCGTCGATGGCCGCCACCTGAGAATAGGCCCGACTTAGTGTGGGGTCGTCTTTTTGATCGCGACAAAAGTCTGAGGTTGCCCAGTCGTCGGGGCTGGTCCCTTTTGGGCCTTCAGCAGGTCTTTCCTCTGGGGACTCCAGGCTCGGCTCCACACTCTCCTCGGGTGGGTCCTTGGGCGTGTCCCCTTCTAGAACAGGGGCTGCCTCGTCGTGGGGTCCCGTGGCCGGCCGGAAGATGTCTGTGAAGCCTGGCCAGTCCCGACCCAACACCACAGGGTATGCTAGTTGGGGGGCTAGGCCGACGACCAGATAATGGGTCACCCCTGCCACCGTCAGGGGCACTCGTGCGCTGGGGTAAGGGCGCACATCGCCATGGATACATTGGAGCCGGATAGTCCCTAGAGCGGGGTCAGCCTCCAGGCCAGCACGTTGGCGTATTAGAGTCTGGCTGCACCCCGAGTCCACTAAAGCAATCACGGCTTTGTTTCCCACGAGGACTGGGACTGTAATTGTGGGTGCCTGAGGAGGTCGCGCCCTCTTTTCAGCCGCTCACACTCGGCCAAAGCTACAGATGCCTTCCGGGCAGTCCCGTTGGAGGTGCCCCCATTGACCGCAACTGAAGCAGGGTCCTACCGCGGGTTGGGCCCGCCCCCGGGTTTGGCGCCCCTTAGGATCTGGTGGTCGCGTGCTAGTAGCCCCCTCCATCCGCCCCTGGGGTTTACCGGGGTCCTGCTTCAGGGGCGTCGTCCGACATGGATTGGGTGGGTCCCGCAGCTGGCCGGACGATTTGGAGAGGGGCTCCTCTGGCTTCCCAGCTCCCCGACGCAGGGGCCAGGACGATGGGACCAGGCCCGTGGGTGCCTCTGGCTCCTCCGCCACTAGGAAGTCTTCCATAAGGCCCACAGCAACTTGCACGGTGGCAGGGCGGTGGCGCCGCACCCAAGCCCGTCCTCGAGGTGGGAGGATGCAGAGGAGTTGTTCAAGCACAACCTGCTCCACGACCTCTGCAGAGGTTCTCACCTCCGGCTGCAGCCACCGCCGGCACGCGTCCCTCAACTCCTGTGCCACGCACCGTGGCCGGGCTCCCGGGGGGTAGGTCAGGGACCGGAAGCGCTGGCGAAAGGTCTCCGGGCTGACGTCCAATGCGTCTAGGACGGCTGCCTTTACCCGGTCATAATCTCGGGCGTCTTCCACCGACAACGCCCGATAGGCTCTCTGGGCCCCCCCGGTCAAATAAGGGGCCAGTAATGTGGCCCACTGGCTCTGGGGCCACCTGGCCACCACTGCCACCCGCTCGAAGGTGACCAGGAAGGCCTCCGGGTCATCCGCGGGGCCCATCTTCGTCAGGCGTACCGGCGGGGCCGACGCTGGGCCCTCCCCTGGAGCTTCTTGCTGTGGCTCGGCGGGTAACGGCACCAGGGCTGCCAGCTGCTGCAGGCACCGTTGTTGGTGCTCCTGGCTCTGTGCCATCAGTTCCGTCAGGAGCCGCTGCTGCTGGGCTCCCAGCTGCTGGAGTAACTGCTGCTGCTGCTGTAGTTGGGCAGCTTGCTGCTTTTGCTGGCTCTCCGCCAAATACTGCAGTAACCTGTCCACCTCCATTGGGGAAGCAGAGTTAGCAGCAAGACAAGAACCCACAACACAAGCACCAGAGGGAAAGAGGAGAGAGAGAGAGAGAGAAAAAAAAAAAAAAAGATAGCGGACAGTTGCCCTCACTGTCCAGGGACCTTCCCCTCCGTGGGTCTGCGCCCACTTCCTCACCCCTTACGTCAGGGGTGGGGATCGGGTACCCACATTCTCCACCACGTGTAACACGTCCCGTGACGCCCAGCCCCTTGGTCTAGGGCGGGCGGCAACAAAAGAGGGGGGTTAGGGCACCAGCCCGTACTCAGTTCGGGCAGTCAGCGGCTCACCGCTACCCCCGTACAGGCCCCCAGCCCTCAGTCCAGGGCGGGGCAGCAGTTCACAAGAGTTAAGCACCGGCCCAGCCCTCAGTTTGGGGCGGGGCAGCAACACAAGGGTCTACAGACAGGCTCAGCGGGGGCTGGCCCTGTCAGGGATGGGGGTAGGGGGTCGCAGGCCCTCCCACTCCACTGCGACCCAGCCCGGGGCCCTGGGGGTCGCTCACATGCAACCCCGGCAGTGGGGATCCAGACCGCAACACACTACCATTGGTTCGTGAGCGACGTTCCCCGGGCCACTTCCTACCTCACCCTCTGTTGGCAGCAGGTCCCAGTCCATCTGGTCGGGGGGTCCTCCTAGGTCGGTCTCCTCTGGGTCATCCACCTGTGGGGGCCCCGGCCAATCGTCCATGACCACGTCGTTAGGGTCGTCAGGCGGTGGCAATACAGGAGATGCAGGGCGGTCCTGGGTCTCAGCGTTGTAGGGGTCCGCCGGGGCTTGGGGGCAACCCGCTCCCGGGGCCTCTTCCACGGCAGGGGGTCTCCACCGGCGGGAAGGTCCTGGTAGGTCTGGTAAGTCCGGGTAGTCTCCTTGGGGCATACGGACCCGGGGTTGCGTGGAGCCTCTGGGGGCCTGCTCCTCTGGCCTGGCCGGGCGGCCGCAGGCCCTCTCCCTTTGTCCCCGGGGAGCTCGTGCAGGCACGTCCTCCCTGCCCGGAGGCCCAGCCCCGAATGGTTCCCGCGTCCCGCCTTTGGCTCTTCTAGCCCTTGGCCCCGCCCTCTGAGGGGCGGGCCTCTGGTCTCCTGACTCCGGCCCCGCCCACCAGGGCCTCGGCATAGCTTCCCCGGCCTCCGGGTCTGCGGGAGGCCAGACTGACCCGCTACAGGTACTTTGACAGCGCTGCTTTCCAAAGCACGTGGCTCGGCACGGCTACACGGGGGCCCTTTTGGAAAAGACCCAACTCCTTTCTAAATCCCCTTATTCCTCTCAGTGGAGGAGCCCTTTTAGTGCCTTACCCACAGCAGCTGTGTGGAATAGCAGAAGCACAAGCTGGAGTTGGAGGAGAGGCAGCCAAGGGGGCTGAGAGGGGGTAAGTGGGGATGGGCCCCAAGCTGCTGCCCCAGTGTAAAGAGGGGGAGGATCCTGATGCCATGTCACAGCCTTGGAGAGGGTTTGTGATCTGCCCCACACTGGCCCCCCAGACAGGTTCTGCTCTGTGACTCCCCCACTGGGTCCCAAGGCCACAGCAGCATTTGGCACCATGGAGGCAATGGAGGTGAGGGGCTGTGACCTGTCCAAACAGGTCCTGCTGCTGAAATATGACCTGACCCCTAAGTCACCTGGGTCCCCCCTAAAAACACAGCTCCAGTGGCGCAATGGGTTAGCGCACAGTACTTATAGAGCAGTACTGCCCTAGACATGCTGAGGTTGTGAGTTCAAACCTCACCTGGAGCATTGCTTTTTCACCTGGTTGACTGAATCATCAAATACTTTGACTGGAAGGGACCTCGAGAGGCCAGCGAGTCCAGGCCGCTGAGCTCATGGCAGGACCAAATACTGTCTACACCATCCCTGATAGACACTTCTGTAACCTGTTCTTGAATATCTCCAGATGTGGAGATTCCACAACCTCCCTCGCCAATTTATTCCACTGTTTGACCACCCTGACAGTTGGGAACTTTTTCCTAACGTCCAACCTAAACCTTCCTTCCTGGGGTTTAAGTCCATTGTCTCTTGTTCTATCCTCAGAGGCCAAAAAGAACAAGTTTTCTCCCTCCTCCTTACGACTCGCCTTCAGATATCTGAAAACCGCTATCAAATTCCTCCTCAAATCTTCTCTTTTCCAAACTAAACAAGCCCAGTTCTTTCAGCCTGTCTTCATAGGTCACATTCTCTAGCCCTTGAATCGCTCTTTTCTAGACCCTCTCTAATTTCTCCACATCTTTCTTGAAGTGAAGTGCCCAGAACCGGACAAAATACTCCAGCCAAGGCCTAACCAGCACAGAGTAGAGCGGGAGAATGACGTCTCGTATCTTGTTCACAACACACCTGTTAATGCATCTCAGAATCATGTTTGCTTTTTTTGCAACAGCATCACACTGTTGACTCATATTTAGCTTGTGGTCCACTAGAACCCCTAGATCCCTTTCTGCTGTACTCATTCCTAGGCAGTCCTTTCCCATTCTGTGTGTGTGAAACTGCTTGTTCCTTCCCAAGTGGAGCACTTTGCATTTGTCCTTATTAACTTCATCCTGTTTACCTCAGAGCATTTCTCCAATTTATCCAGATCATTTTGAGTTATCCTCAAAAGCAGTTGCAACCCCTCCCAGCTTGGTATCATCTGCAAACTTAAGAAGCGAACTTCCTATGCCAATATCTAAATCGTTGACGAAGATATTGAACAGAACCGGTCCTAAACCAGAGCCTGAGGAACCCCACTTGTTCTACTTTTCCAGCAGGATTGAGAACCATTAAGAACTACTCTCTGAGTACAATTATCCAGCCAGTTGTGCACCCACCTTATCATAGCCTCATCTAAATTGTATTTGCCTAGGTTTTTTTTATAAGAATATCATGCGAGACCATATTAAATGCTTTGCTCAAGTCTAGGTATCCAACATCTAACACTTCTCCCCTATCCACAAAGCTCGTTATCCTATCAAAGAAAGCTATCAGATTGGTTTGACATAATTTGTTCTTTACAAACCCACGCTGGCTGTTCCCTGTCACTTCAACACCTTCCAAGTGCTTGCAGATGATTTCTTTAATTGTCTGCTCCATTATTTTTCCTGGCACAGAAGTTAAGCTGACTGGCCTGTAGTTTCCCGGGTTATTCTTATTTCTCTTTTGATAGATGGGCACTAGATTTGCCCTTTCCCAGTCTTCTGGAATCTCAACTGTCTCCCATGATTTTCCAAACATGATAGCTAAAGGTCAGATACCTCCTCAATCAGCTCCTTGAGTATTCCAGGATGCATCTCATCAGGCTCTGGTGACTTGCAGACATCTACTTTTTCCTCAGTGATTTTTAACTTGTTCTTTTTTTATTTCAACTTCTAACCCAACCCCTTTCCCCCGAGCATTCACTTTGTTGGGCATTCCTCCATCGGACTTGTCAGTGAAGACCAAAACAAAGAAGTCATGAAGCATCTCTGCCATTTCCAAGTTCCCTGTTACTGTTTTTCCCTCTTCGCTGAGCAATGGCCCTACCCTGTCCCTGGTCCTCCTCTTGTTTCTAATATATTTATAAAAAGCCTTCTTGTTTCCCTCTATTCCTGTCGCTCGTTTGAGCTCATTTTGTGCCTTAGCTTTTCTTGCTCCGACATTCTTGTGCTATTTGCCCGTATACATCCTTGGTAATTTGTCCTTGTTTCCATTTTTTATATGATTCCTTTTTTATTTAGAGATCATGCCACATGTGCTGGTCAAGCCAAGCCAGTCTTTTGTCATATTTTCTATCTTTCCTACACAGCGGGATTGCTTGCTTTTGGGCCCTTAATAAAGTCACTTTGAAAAACTGCCAACTCTCTTCAGCTGTTTTTCCCCTCAGTTTTGCATCCCACAGGACCTTACCTACCAGCTCTCTGAGTTTACCTGAATCTGCCCTCCTCAAATCCATTATCTCTATTTTGCTGTTTTCTCTTTCTCCTTTCCTTCAAATTGTGAACTCTATGATTCCATGATCACTTTCATCCAAGCTGCTTTCCACTTTCAAGTTCTCTACCAATTCTTTCCAACTGGTTAAAATCAAATCGAGAACAGCCTCCCCCCGGTAGCTTTTTGAAACTTTTGGAAAAAAAATTGTCTCCAATTTAATCCAAGAATTTACTGGATAGTCTGTGCCCTGATGTATTAATTTCCTTGGGGCCTCTTGACGAAGTGGCCTGGCTGCTATGGATGGGGAGGTTCCATCATGCACAGGGAGCTGTGCAGGTCCAGGCTTGTGGGAGGGCTCTATGGGAATCCCTGCCTGCATCACAATGCCACTGCCTGGGGGTGCTGGTGGTGCTTTCTAACAGCTCTGGCTAGTAAACACACCCAGATGGAGCACTCTGAAAACAGCTCTAGAAATAAATCACACACATGGCCAGTAATTAAAAGCATAAAAATATGCTCCAGAGCCCCAATGTGAACCCCTCCTCCCACAGACACTGACTGTCCATCATCTCCTCTGCAGCTGCTCTCGGAAATGAAGCATCTGCCAAAGCACCACATGCTCCAGACCTCTGCAGTTCACAGGGCCACCCCTGTTGTGTGTATATCACCTGCCCATGTAGATCAGGAAAACTCTGAGCCCAGGGAGGTGACACAGCCAGTGGAACCTGGTCAGAGGACACCAGGCACTGCAAAGCCAGGCTGCCAGGCACCAGCACCCCCAGGCAGTGGCATTGTGATGCAGGCAGGGATCCCCACACAGCCCTCCCACAAGGCTGGCGTTGCACAGCTCCCTGTGCGTGCTGGAACCTCCTCATCCACAGCAGCCAGGCCACTTCATCACAATGCCCCAAGGGCTCACACAGAGCTTGAAACTGTCACCATGGCATTATTAGCAGCTGTGTCTAAAGAGCTCAGCCAGCCAGCTGGTAGGAACTGGGCTAAGAAGGGTCATCTTTGGAAAGGGGCCAGGGGAGCTGCTGGGATAAATGAAGTCAACAAGGATGTGGGGAATTAGCTCAAATGGTAGAGTGCTTGCTTAGCATGTAAGAGGCAGTGGGATCGATACCCACATTCTCCAATAAAACTGACATTCTTGTAACTTCCTGCCCAAGGAATCAAGGGGAGCTGCTTTCACCCCCCCCCCTGGAAGCTCTCAATGTACAGTGAGGTTTGGGGCTCTCTGTGTTGTGCAATGGCCACAAGAGAGAACTATCAATGTCTTGTCTCCCACCTGGTGGGAAGAGGAAGTGCTCTCATGTGCAGGCTGGATTTGAAAGAGGAAGTCAGGGCCATGGGCTGCCTCAGGTGAGAGAAAGTGATGATGCACAGGTGAGCCATGTCCTGATGAGGGAGATACCCCTGGAGCAGGTAGGAACGAGTTACAGGTGGGTCATTTTGGTGGGCAGGTTTCACACTGCACATGCAGAAGGTTCTGGAGTTGGGGTGACAGCTGTGGGGTCTGCTCCTGTGGGCTCTGTGTCTGTGGTAGGAGAGCAGAAAGGGCAGCTGCTGCTCCAAGGCCATGTGCTGTGGGTGAGCTGGGAGCAGCTGAGCTCAGGAGCAGGCAGCAGACTGGGGTCCCTCCAAAGGAAGCACGTTGCAGCAGGGGGTGATGGTGTTACCCTCTGCCAAGGAACATGGGCCATGTTAATGTCATGCTCAGGGGAGCAGAGGGAGGGGATAGGCAGAATGTGAGTGGACACCCGCCAGGGGCCTTGGACAGAGGGTGAGGGGCGGCAGGGTCTGAGGGAATTCCTAGCCAGGACTCAGGGCAGTGGGGAATGGGAGATACACTCTGAGGGGGGGATTCCATGTTGGGGTTCAGGGTGGTGGGGGAGGGGCTGAGGGGATGCCTGGGTGGGATGCTGAGCAGTGGGGGAGGGACAACAATCTCACTCCAGGAGCCACCCTGCACCTACACCTGCCCGTTGCTCCTTTCTGAAAGGGCCCTTGTGAGCTGTTTCTCTGTAGCTTGGATAGTTGAGGTGGGTAGCGCATGGTGCTCATAAAACCAAGGGGTCCAGCCCTTGCTAGCCAGTAGACAAGTGCAGGGTGTTGCTCTGTTACCCTTTGCTGGACTGCTATAGGCGGCAATGTCCAAAGACATGAAGGAAGCTGAGTGGCTTCTGGAGACCAGACCAGAGTCTTGCTCAGGAGGCTTCACTCTGCTTTGCTGGGAGGAGCCCTGACCTTTATTCCCTTCACTCCATTACCCTTCCGAATGCCCCTTCACTGGGGTGCTGATGAGTGACAACCTGACCTGCAGCGCTTGTTATCTTCTGAGCAGCTGCTGCTGTGCCTGTCACAGCCCTGGATTTAAAAGGGGGTTCTACACCATAAAGTTATTTAAAAATAACCATCCCAGCATCTATACAAGGCAACCGCTGCTTTGAAATAATTCAGAAATAAATAGGGGACGGCTTATTTTGAAATGGGTAAACCTCCTTGTACAAGTACAAGCACAAGTACAAGTACTAGCAGCTATGTGGAAACAGGGGCTGCTAAGACAGGGGCTAGAGCCTGTTTTGAAATAAGCCATTGTGCATCCATTGGCTGCATCTGAAATTAGCTTCCTGTGTGTAGCTGCAGTATTAGGAAATCTTGGTCTTGCCACTCACTTGTGCTGCAGGTCTCCCAAACACTTCATGCACCCACAGGAATATTGGCACAACACATTAAGGCTGAGACAATTTAGCACTGACGAGGGCAGAACCTTAACCTGGTGTTTTTCCTGTCTCTGTTTTGCCCCCCACCAGCTGGATGAGACTCTGACCCTCCCCACACAGACGCTGCCGTCCAGCGCAGTTAGTCGTGGGAAAGGAGAAAGGGCCAAAGAGGATCCTCCTTGCGCTCACGTTCCTCACCATGAATTCTCTCTCCAGCCGCCAGGGCAGAGCTCTCAAGAAGGAGACTCCCTGAGGCAAAGCCCTGGGGGGGTGTCTCTGCGATGGCCCCGGCCCTGCAGCCTGTCCCACCTGGCCATTGTGCTGGACTGTCTGTGAGGTCACCACCTCCCCACCTCCTTTAACCAATCATCTGAGGTTCTTCCAAAGGCCCTTGTGATGTCACAGACACACCCACCAGTGCCCTGCAGGGCTCATGTCCTGCCCCTGGCAGCCCCCTCTGCAAATGCACCCCAAGGGTCTGCAACACAAAAGGCACATAAAAAACACGAAAAACCCAAACTCCTCCCATCCTCAGTGTCCTGTGGGATCCTGGCACTGGGGCAGGTGGGGAGAGAGGAGGGGAGACTGGTGGACTCTGACCTGTACACTGCAGAGGGCACAATAAGTGAAAGGAGCATTTTAACTCCTCCCATCCTCAATGTCCTCTGGGCAGCAACTCCAGCTTCCCTCCGGCACAATGTCTGTGCTGGGGAATGGGAAGGTGGTGTTGTGGACAGTCCAACCGTGTGGGTTGGCCCCATGGAAACACATTTCTTTAAAGTGCTACAGGGCTTTTTTTTTATTTAAGATACAGACTAACACAGTTACCTCCCCATCAGCAAGCTGTAATTTAACAAGGTGGTTCTTATGGCTTAGCTGGGTAACATATCTGCTTAAAAACCAGGAGATCACAGGGTAACTCCCAGTGGTTCCCTTTTGTGTGTCTTCCCTAATGTTTCCCTACGTCTGGCTGGGGGGCAGAGAAGACCTCCCCTGGCAACGTCTCTCCCTGCTGGGGAAGGTAAAGGTTGATGGAAAAGGAGCGTTGGAAAGAATCTAGTCACAGCCTGGAGCTCAGGAAAAGGCTGTTGTGATTGGTGTGGGGAAGGTGCTGCTGTGGCTGCCAGAAGAGAGTCTGTGCCTCACAGCTTTGTGGTTCTGGGGGCTGCCTGTGCCAGCCAGCTCCTCCAGCACGTTTGTAACACAGACACAATTCCCTGTCGGCAGGAGCTCTGTTCTGCCCTGTCTGCGGGAGCAGCTCCTGCCCTCGACCTGACGCTGCAGAGACACCCCCCAGCCCTGTCCCTGCACACCATGTGCACACACTAGTGCGTGACAGGGGGCGTCTCACTCCCAGGCACACCCAGCTCTGCCCCCACCCCAGTGGTAATTCACCTCTCACCCCAGCTGTCCCCAGTGCTGACCTGACACACCTGAGATCCCTCTTGTAGCTTCCTTTTGCTTCCTCACCAACATTTCCTAACCCTGCTGAGAAGCAAACCCCCTGCAGTGGACATGAATTGTGCAGGTGGGAGACGTTCTGACACAGCCCCTGGGTAGGGCCCAAGGTTTCAGCTGGTGACTTTGCAGTGCAGAGGGAGGAGGAGTTCGGCTGTCAGCGGGGAGAAGTGGCAGGTGTGAAGGGGAACCCGGGCAGGGCTTGTGGCTGAGGGAGGAGGGGAAAAGGGCAGTGGGGGGGTTGGCAGGGTCTGAGAGAACAAGGGGATCAGGGCACTGGGGAGGGGTGGGAGAGGCAGGATCTGAGGGACCCACTGCAGGGCCCAGGACAGCTGGCAAGGGGCAGCCGGGGCTGGGGGAACTCCAAGCTGGGCTCTGAGCAGTGGGGGATGGGTGAGAGAGTCTGAAAGGGGAGGCCAGGCTGGTGGGGGAGGGGAGGAAATCTCAGTCAAGTGGCCCTGCAGCTGCCTGTTGCTCATTTCCAAAAAGGCCCCTTGTGAGACTTTTTGTGTCTGGCCGGCTAGCTCAGTTGGTCAGAGTGTGGTGCTAATAATGCCAAGGTCATGGGTTCAAGCCCCATGCTGGCCCTGGGCAGGTCTTTTCTGCTTTCCTTGATGTGGCTGCTCTGGGCAGGAGGCCCAAAGAGCTGAAGGAACCAGGCTGAGAGGTTGGCAGGGAGCAAGTCAGAGTCACCACCCCAGGCTGAGGGAAGGGCTGCAGAGTGGGCCTGGGAGAGGTGAGGATTCCCAGCTTCCCAATGCTGCAACACACCTCACCCTGCAAGTAACATCAGGAGCCCTCTGCCAACAGCACCAGCCCCTACAGCAGCTCCTTTGGCTTTCTGTGTTCCCCATCTCCCTGGCAGGCCTTCTGGCCTCAGAGGCTCCCTCCCTGGACACCTGCTACTGCAGCACCACAGGCCCAGATATTGCAGCAGTCTAAAGTCCCTGCCTGCTCTGCTCCTCTTCCCTCATGAGTTCTGCTTCTTCCCACAGGTCCTCCAAAAGCTGCTCTGGTGGGCAGAGGGCTGGGGAAGGTGCAGGAAGGGCCCTTGGGGGTGAGGTGCAGAAGCACAAGGAGCAGGCCCTGGAGGAAGTCCATGATGAGCAGTTTTGACCATTGGAGCTCAGGAGAGGGGCAGAGAGGTACAGGTGACAGGATGGATGGGGGGGTTGCTGCAGAGGTGGGGTTGGCTGGTGGTCCTTGGGGAAGGGGGAGAGGCCTGTGGGGAGGAGAGAGGAGAGGAGAGAGCAGCAGGCTGCTGGGGGCAGAGCTCAGGGGAAGAGGCAGAGCTGGGATAGAAAGAGGAGAAATGGGAGGAGGAGCACAGGTGGCCTCAGAGGGAGCAGGCCAAGCAAACCAGATCCCCTCCCACTCCTCAGGAGCTTCCAGCACTGGCACCAGCCTCCCCAGTGCCGCTGTCACAGGCCACAATGGACATTCTCGTTCCTTACATGATGCTGACAGGCACTGACCAGAGAGGTGAAGAGTTATTCCTCCAAAATAATCTAGTTCACAATAACGCCTTCACACTACAAGGAGGCCCCAGAATAAACAAAACGTATTTCACAACGGCACGTCCATGCACAACAGAGCCTGTCTGTGAATAGAGACCCTGGAGGCATGCCGGGGATATAACTGCACAGCAACGTTGTTTTGGAATCCAATAATCTTGAATAACTTAGTTTTTAATAGCCCCAATTTCCTGACTCTACAGCCCCTATTCCAAAATCTCTGTTTTGGAATTGGCACTCTTCCGAGGAGAATGAAGTTTACAGCCCTGCAAAAAGCTGTCTGCTATTTCTAAATTATTTCAGGAACCTGCCCAGCTCTCTCAGAGTTAGAACCTTATTTGGAGGTTTCAGGGTTTGAGTCCCAGGCTGGGAAAGCTGCATTCACCTTGCCTTGTGCGTCAGGAACCCAAGAACCCTGCTCATGCCTGGGGCCATGTGCTGGGTCCCAGACTGCCAGGTGAAACCCGAGAAAGTAAAAAAGCACAGTACCGGCCTTCTCTAGCTTGCTGTGATCATACAAGGGTTTGTACTCTGCATTGTGGCTATAGCAACCTGGTTTCAGATCCAAGAGACAGCAGTAATAGTCCACTGTTTGGGTCGTGCTGCTTTTATTTCACCAGGAGGATGGTGAAACACTGCAATGCTTTACCTAGACAGGTGGTGCAATCTTCATCCCAAGAAGTTTTCTAGTCCTGGCTTGAACAGGCCCTGGCTGGGATGATTTAGTTGGGGTTGGTCCTGCTTTAGGCTGGGAGCTGGACTGGATGACCTCCTGAAGTCCCTCCAAGCCCTAGGATTCTATGATTCTCATCTCATCTCCACAGGAAGGAGCCTGGACAGCTCAGTCTCTGACTTGGGGAAGTGCCGTGGGGCCACATGCTCAGGAAGCCCAGGATGGAGAAAAGGAGCTGTGGGAGAAGGAGCAGCTGCAGAGAAGCAATGAGGGCAGAGTGCTGCTGCCAGCTGAGGGTGAGAGGTGCCCAGCGTTCAATGCCAGCCTGTTCAAAGGTGTGAGAAGCAACTGGGGAGGGGTGCAGGCCACCATTCAGGACTCTGTTTCTTGCAGCCCAAGTTGAAGGTCAGAGGCACCTGCTGGCGCTGCCTTGGCAAGCAGTCTGTGCTGCTTCCCTCTCTCATCCCATGAGTGAGAGACAGCGAGGTGACTCATGCCTGCTGGATCCAGGTCTTTGGCTGAGCTGGCTGGAGGGGTTGGGGCAATCAGCTGGTGCTCTGGAACTTGGCAGTGTGCCCAGAGATCCTGAGAGGCCTCAGGCTGGTGTGATCTGGTGACACTGTCCTTGTAGCTGAGCAAAACTATGTCTCCAGGGAGGTGAGCCAGCCAGCAGCAGCTGTTCAGAGGGCACCAGGCACTGCAAAGCCAGGCTGCCAGGCACCAGCAAAGAAACAAGTGAGAGAACGTGGTGATGCATGTGTGACCCATGCACCTAACAGGGAGACACCCCTGGAGGGGACGGGGTGAGTTGTGTCTGCATCACTTTTGGTGGGCAGGTTTAGCAGGCAGAAGGTTCTGGAGTTGGGGTGACTCCTGTGGGCTCTGTGTCTGTGGTAGGAGAGCAGCCAGGGCAGCTGCTGCTCTTAGGCCATGTGCTCTGGGTGAGCTGGGAGCAGCTGAGCTCAGGAGCAGGCAGCAGACTGGGGTCCCTCCAAAGGAAGCACATTGCAGCAGGTGGTGATGGTGTTACCCCTCTGCCAGGGAACATGGGCCGTGTTAATGTCGTGCTCAGGGCAGCGGAGGAAGGGAATAAGCAGTCTGAGTGGGAGATGCCAGGTTGGGGTTCAGGGTGGTGGGGGAGGGGCTGAGTGGATGCCTGGTTGGGGTGCTGAAGAGGGAGGGAGGGAGGGAGAGCAGTCTCACTCCAGGAGCCATACAGCAGCTGCCTCTTCTGAGCTGTTTCTCTGTAGCTTGGATAGTTTAGGTGGGTGGCGCATGGTTCTCACAACACCAAGGGTGTGAGCCCTTGCTAGCCAGAAGACAAGTGCAGGGTGTTGCTCTGTTACCCTTTGCTGGACTGCTATAGGCAGCAATGTCCAGAGACATGAAGGAAGTTGAGTGGCTTCTGGAGACCAGACCAGAGTCTTTCTCAGGAGGCTTCACTCTGCGTTGCTGGCAGGGTCTCTGCCCTTTATTCCCTTCACTCTATTACCCTTCCTAATGCCCCTTCACTGGGGTGCTGATGAGTGACAACCTAACCTGCAGTTCTGGGTGTCTTCTGAGGAGCTGCTGCTGAACCTTTCACAACCCTGGGTTCATAAGGGGGTTCTGCACCGCAAATTTATTTCAAAATAACTATCCCAGCATCTACACAAAGCAACCCACTGTAGTGCATCTAATGGCTGTATTTGAAATAGGCTTCCTGTGTGCAGACGCTGTATTTGAAAACATTGGTCTTGCCACTCACCGGTGCTGTTAGCTCTCCTAACAATTCATGCACCTAGAGCAATGTAGGTCCAACAAATTAAGTCTGACACAATTTACCTCAGCGTGCAGCCAGTGCAGTCAGTAGAACACGTTTCTTTTTCATACACAGCTACACTGCACTTTGAAGAGAGTTTTGTGTGGTGTGTGTTCTGTTTGCTCCTCTCCAGAGGAAGGGACATTAGTGGCTCACAGACTGTTGCACTGAACAGCACTAGGCCAAGGGAGCTGGAAAGAGGACCCTCATTCACTTCTGCTATTTAGTATCTTTGGGGACTGCAGAACCTTAACCGAGTGTTTTCCCTGCCTTCGCTTTGCCCAGCACCAGCTGGATCAGACTCTGACCTTCCCCACACAGACGTCTGCCGTCCAGCGCAGTTAGTGGTGGGAAAGGAGAAGACGCGAAAAAGGATCCTCCTCGTGCTCACATTCCTCATCCTGAATTCTCTCTCCAGCCTCCAGGGCAGAGCTCTCAAGAAGGAGACTCCCTGGAACTTGAGAAAAGAAATCCAATAGGATGTGTTACCCACAGTTTTATCTACTCAGCCAGGACGCCAATGCTTGTGCAAGACCAGATAAACTGGAAATAATCACAGGGCCCAGGGTTACCATCATGGAAACACAGACTTGCAACAGCAAACTTGGCTCCCAGCACATGGGCGGAGTTGCGGGGGGGGTCCCACTGCTGAGCCGTGTGTCTAACAGTCTGTGGTGATACCTGCTCAGGGATCAAGGCAGTGAGGAGGAGGGGCAGCATCTGAGGGGCACCCAGCCAGGGCCCAGGGCAGTGGACGACAGGTGGCAGGATCTGAGGGGATACTGAGGTCTGGCCCAGGGTCGTGTGGGTGGTTGAGATGTGGCAGGGTCTGAGGGGTATCCAGCAGAACAGCATGATGGGAGCATCCAGGTCTGTTAGCGGGTGGCCAGGTAATGTGCGGTGAGGTACTCCCCTGGGTCCTAAACAACCCAGTTTTTTACTGTTAGAGCAGGCAGCTCCTAGCACACTCACCCACGGCCAGGCTGTAGTGACCAAACGGTTAAAGTTCTTTTTGTTGTGCCGGCTGTGTTGCAGTGACAAAAGGGTTAACAAAATGGTTAGGCTTGGATCTTAACTAGTTACAAGTTTATTTAAGCTACAGTTATAAGCGTGCGGTTACAAAAGGCTATTGTTTACTTCTTATATGCTAGCAAAGTACAGGTGTTAACAAGTTACGTTACAATCCAATACAAAGATATCTGTTACCATCTAACACAATGATATCTTGACACTAGTTACAGAGCTCTAATTCTTTAGCTGTGCACAAAAAAAAAGTCAGAGACCTAGCATGGGTGTATCTTACCCTCTCTGCGTCTCTCGGTACCAGCGTAGCCAAGCCGGATCGGTCACTCAATTCCGCGGAAAGACGAATACGAGGTTGGGCGTCCCCAGCTGTGGACCTCGGGAGGCAATCACCTGACCCGACCAGCAGGTAGTTGGTGGAATGCACTCAAAGTTAGAGTTCTGCTGGACCCATCTTTTATACCCCTTCTGGGTTACGTATTCTCTTTCTTATCTATGGTGCCAGATCATACTGGTCTGTCTTTGTGACTCCAGTTTGTTACAAGGGCATTTCTACTTAGTTTGCACTTGTAAGGCAAGAGATAAGCAATTTAGGAGTAGAGGACATTCTTTTGTGCGGGCGGGGCACGTCCCCTTCTGGGTGATTGTGTGTGTGCATCATATTGATCAATGCCAGCTGGGGTGATTTCTGAGGGTCCCCCCCCCCGTCATGTTGACAGTCTGGCCTGTTAGCCTTCTAGCTGTACTTTCTGCTTCTCAGGGTCACGATAAGTAAGCATATCTGGGCCTCAATGAGGGCATCAAAGACTGTGCTGTCAGCAGCCATTTCCGTGCCCTGTGTGCTCGTCAGTGGGGGGGGGGGCAACGAGCAAGCTGGCTTCTAAGGGGGAGACTCTGTCTGGCTACAAGGTCTGAGAGGTCTCCGGGCAGTGGCTCAGAGCAGTGGGTAATGGGTGACAGAGTCTGAGGAGATGGCATTTGGGTGTTCAGATGGTGGGGGACACTCTGACGGGATGCCTGGATGGGATTCAGAGCATTGGGGAGCGGCAGCAATCTCATTCCAGAGACCAAAATATCCCTGCAGCTGCCTCTTGCTCCTTTACAAAACTCCTCCTTGTGAGGCAGCTAGCGAGCTCAGCTGCTTTGAACATGCTGCTCACAGTGTTAAAGTGATGGGGTGAATCCAATTTTTAGGTGATTCCCCCCTTTTAGTTACCTGACCGCAAAAGTCAGGGAGGCCAAAAGAGGTGAAGGAAACAGGATGAGAATTGGGCAGTGACCTCCACTTTCAGAAGATCAAACCAGCTGATTGTTTGATTTCCCAGAGGGAAGGTGAAATCTCATCCTCTCCCAACGTCCCTCAGGCAGGGGCAGAATAGGGTCCTTCCTTCCTACAGGTCACTTCTTCAAAGGATCATCTCGGGGGTGCTTTGTTTCAGTAAAACAACAAGAAGTTCTGAAGAAGCTGACAGACTGAGAGATATTGTGGGGCATAAACTTTTGTGGGCAAACACCCGCTTCATCTTTGTAAGTCTTAGCCCTTTCACACAAGAGTAGCCCTGCTTATCTCCTCCCCCTCCCCAAAAGCTTGGCCAACAGCAGGTCACACCAGGATCCTGTTAGAAGGAGGCAGTCGGATCCTTTTGCCTCTAGGGTGTCATGTCACATCCCAGCTGCTTTCCCACCATCAATGTGCTGCAGTCCCCTGTGACCACTGGGACAATGTGGACAAGTCAGAAAGGACAATGAAGTGAGTCAAGCTGAGGGAAGCAGGTATGGCCACTTGCCATAACTTATTTCTTGCTTGGGATGGCTGACAAAACCATCCCCAGCTGAGAACAGATGTCCTCAGAAGCACTCAAGTAGCTCAGTAAAGAGAGCATTAGACTGAAGATGTAAAGGTACCTGGCTCAATCCCAGACTTCAGCAAAACTCCAAGTGGAAGGGCTGTAAAACTACAGGTACTGAGTCTTTCTTAAGCTCTGTAGAAAAGCCTCCTCAAAGACATCCTAATGCCCAGGTATTCTGGCTTTTATTTATTTGACGAGGGAGCCGTCATTGGCTATCACACTGCCAAGGTACTTGACCTCCTCGACTGTTTTTAACTCTCTTCCTGAAATAAAGTTTGAAGCAGGGAAGACCCACAGTTCCTTGAGCAGGTTGAAACAGGACCTCAGTCTTTCCTAGACTGATGGACAAACCAAAGAGGCAAGCGGCATCAGCAAACTTGTTGATGATGAGCTGGAGATCAGATTCCTTGTGTGCCAAAAGTGCACAGTCGCCAGCCAAAAGGGCTTCCATGACACGCCTCTCAAGCATCTTGGTTTTAGCATTCAGATGACAAAGGTTGAAAAGTGACCCATCAAGTCTGTATTTTAAGCAGACTCCACACATCACACTGATGCATTCCCTCATTGAACCTGAGCCAATGCCACCTCTGCACTGCTCCAGCATTTAGTTTGTTCCCTCTCCGCTGCCCCACCGATCCACTGCTGGTGCTAATAACCTACTGCTTCTCTATGTGTTTGCTGGGGTGTTCTCCTGAGACAAAGACCTATGATAGCAGCTCTTGGTGATCTTAGCTACCACTAAAACACTAGTTTTCATGATTAACTTTATCAGCTGGGGAAAAGTAAAAAAAAAACACGTTGAGAACAATATGACAAAAACATTCAGATAACTAGCTCCAACCCTCCTTCTCTACCTTTTGTTCTACAATGCTTTAAAGTAGGGGAGCCCTGGGCAATTCATGTCTTGTGCATTTAGGATGACTGCCCTTTCCCCCACAATGACTTGGAGCATTGGTGAGATTTTATAATTCTTATGCTGAGTGTGAGCATAAATTGTGATTTTACAACAATGTGTTTAAAATAGACAATAGTCATTGCTTCCCTGCTACCCATCAGGCTTTGTTTGCAAGGTATCACATATGCACCCCTTTGCACTCTCATGCAAATGATCTCTGGGAGACACATTCCTCCCAGCCTTCAGCAGCATTGAGTTCCTGCTGGCACATTCCTTACACTGGTACGGCTGAGGGTTCATAGCCAGTACAGAGCAGTGAAGTGGGAGTTATAGGAAGCAGTGCAGGGAAGGAGCAGGGAGAGGTGGGAGGAAAAAGCCCAGAAGTGCTCAGTGTAGGGTCCCTGCTGGGCTGCAACCAGAGGAAGGGAGCACCTGGGTTCCACCAACTCCACTGAGGGCAAAGATGAGGCTTGTGGCAGGGAATGAGAGGATTGTTTGCGTGACTGGGAGTGACAGAGAAATGAAGGACTGTAGCTCAGAAGGGAGAACAGCCAAGTCATCCAGACAAAAGGGAGAGTCAGAAGCTGGACAGTTGCAGCTTCTCTCAGCAAGAGGGGCTGCCACAGTGAACAGGAGAGGTGGAATCACTGGCAGGACCTTATCTTGACAGAGCTGATGCTTGAGCTGAGCCATCCAGTAGCAAGTGCCTGTTCTATTACACTGAGCAAACGAAGAGAGGTTAATCACATAAGAGGACAGGAGTCCCTGAACTTTCTGGATCAGCTGTAAGACAATGGCAGAAAGAGGGCTTGTCTGGGATTTGAACCCAGGACCTCTCCCACCCTAAGGGAGAATCATACCCCTAGACCAACAAGCCCTTCTTGTAGAAGCAGCACTGGGCTTTCCACACAATCAGGTTTCAATAAACCCCCAGTGCTCTGATAAACACTCCACCTAACTTCACCTTTCCAAGCTCATTTCCAAGCTCTCCTCACAGCTTTGAAGCAAGAAAGCAGCTACACATTCGGGACATGTGAGGATCGGCACCACCAATGAAAACACAGGCTATCGGCTGTGCATGCTCTGCTAATCAGCTCGGAGGCATTTGAATTTCTCCTGGATGGACGCCAAAGTGCACAGATTGTAGGAAACACTAGTGAAGTGAATTGTCCTGGTTAGGGGTTTTTCCAAAGCTTTGGCCTCTCTGCAAGCGAGATTTGAACTTGAGAAAAGAAATCCAATAGGGTGTCTGCCCCACAGTTTTATCTACTCAGCCAGGACGCCAACGCTTTTGCAAGACCAGATAAACTGGAAATAATCACAGGGCCCAGGGTTACCATCATAGAAACACAGACGTGCAACAGCAAACTTGGCTCCCAGCGCGTGGGCGGAGTTGGGGGGGGAGTCCCACTGCTGAGTCGCGTGTCTAACAGTCTGTGGTGATACCTGCTCAGGGATCAAGGCAGTGAGGAGGAGGGGCAGCATCTGAGGGGCACCCAGCCAGGGCCCAGGGCAGTGGACGACAGGTGGCAGGATCTGAGGGGATACTGAGGTCTGGCCCAGGGTCGTGTGGGTGGTTGAGATGTGGCAGGGTCTGAGGGGTTTCCAGCAGGACAGCATGATGGGGGCATCCAGGTCTGAGGGGTCTCCGGGCAGTGGCTCAGAGCAGTGGGTAATGGGTGACAGAGTCTGAGGAGATGCCAGTTTGGTGTTCAGATGGCGGGGGACACTCTGACAGGATGCCTGGATGGGATTCAGAGCAGTGGGGAGCAGCAGCAATCTCATTCCAGAGGCAACAATATCCCTGCAGCTGCCTCTTGCTCCTTTACAAAACTCCTCCTTGTGAGTCACTCAGCTACCTCAGCTGCTTTGAACATGGTGCTCACAGTGTTAAAGTCATGGGGTGAAGCCAATTTTCAGGCGATTCCCTGCTTTTAGTTACCTGACTGCAAAAGTCAGGGAGGCCAGAAGAGGTGAAGGAAACAGGCTGAGAGTCTGGCAGAGACCTTCACTTTTAGAAGATCAAACCAGCTTGTTGTTTGAGATTTCACCTTCCTCTGGGAAATCAACCTCTCCCAACTTCCCTCAGGCAGTCACAGAATTGGGTCCTGCATTCCTACAGGTCACTTCTTCAAAGGATCATCTCGGGGGTGCTTTGTTTCAGTAAAACAACCAGAAGTCCTGAAGCAGCTGACAGACTGAGAGATATTGTGCGGAATAAACTTTTGTGGGCAAACACCCGCTTCATCTTTGTACCTCTTAGCCCTTTCATACAAGAGTAGCCCTGCCTATCTCCTTCCCCTCCCCAAAAGCTTGGCCACCCATAGGTCACACCAGGATCCTGTTAGAAGGAGGCAGTCGGATCCTTTTGCCTGTCGGTTGTCATGTCACAGCCCATCTGCTTCCCCACCATCAATGTGCTGCAGTCCCCTGTGACCACTGGGTCAATGTGAGAAATAAAGTAGGAAAGGACAATGAAGTGAGTCAAGCTGAGGGAAGCAGGCATGGCCACTTGCCATCACTTATTTCTTGCTTGGGATGGCTGACAGAATCATCTCCAAGTGAGAAAGGATGTCCTCAGAAGGGCTTGGGCAGATGCTGAAGTAGCTTGGTAGAGAGAAAGTTAGATAGAAAATCCAAAGGTCCCTGGTTCAATCTCAGGCTTTAGTAAAACTCCAAGTGGAAGGGCTGTAAAACTTGAGGTACCGTTTCTGCCTGATGCTCTGTAGGAAAGCCTCCTAAAAGACATCCTGGTGCCCAGCTTTTATTTCTTTGACAGGGGAGCCAGCATTGGCTATCACACTGCCAAGGTAATTGAACTCCTCTCCTGTTTTTAACTCTCTCCCTTTAAAAAAGTTTGAAGCAGGGAAAAGCCACAGATCCTGGAGCAGGTTGAAACAGGACCTCAGTCTTTCCTAGGCTGATGGTCAAACCAAAGAGGCAAGCGGCATCAGGAACCTTGTTGACGATGAGCTGGAGATCAGATTCCTTGTGTGCCAAAAGTGCACAGTCATCAGCAAAAAGGGCTTCCATGATGCGCCTCTCAAGCATTTTGGTTTTAGCATTCAGATGACAAAGGATGAAAAGTGACCCATCAAGTCTGTATTTTATGCAGACTCCACACATCACACTGATGCATTCCCTCATTGAACCTCAGCCAAGACCACCTATGCGTTGGTCCAGCATTCAGTTTGTTCCCTCTCAGCTGCCCCACCCATCCACTGCTGGTGCTAATAACCAACTGCTTGGCAATCTATTTGCTGGGGTGTTCCCCTGGGACAAAAACCTATGATAGCAGCTCTTGGGGATCATAAAAAACACTGGCTTTCACTCTTAACTTTATCAGGTATGGAAAAGTAATAAAACCAAGTTCAGAACATTATTACAAAAGCATTCAGATAACTAGCTCAATCCATACTTCTGTACCTTTTCTTTCACAATGTTTTAAAGCAGGGGAGCCCTGTGCAATCCATGTCTTGTGCAGTTACGATGACTGCCCTGTCCCGCACTACAGCTTGGAGCATTCGTGAGATTTTACAATTCTTATGCTGAGTGTGAGCATAAATTTTGATTTTACAACAATGTGTTTAAAATAGACAATGCTCATTGCTTCCTTGCTACTGATCAGGTTTTGTTTGCAAGGTGTCACATATGCACCCCTTTGCACTGATGCAAATGGTCTGTGGGAGACACATTCCTTCCAGCCTTCAGCAGCATTGAGTGCCTGCTTGCACATTCCTTACACTGGTATGGCTGAGGGTTCATAGCCAGTTCAGAGAAGTGAAGTGGGAGTTCTAGGAAGCAGTCCAGGGAAGGAGCAGGGAGAGATGGGAGGAAAAAGTCCAGAAGTGCTCAGTGTAGGGTCCCTGCTGGGCTGCAACCAGAGGGAGGGAGCACCTGGGTTCCACCAACTCCACTGAGGGCACAGGTCAGGCTTGTGGCAGGGAATGAGAGGATTGTCTGGGTGACTGGGAGTGCCAGAGAAATGAAGGACTGTAGCTCAGAAGGGAGAACAGCCAAGTCATCCAGACAAAAGGGGAGTCAGAAGCTGGACAGTGGCAGCTTCTACCACCCAGACGGGCTGCCACAGTGAACAGGAGAGGTGTAGTCACTGGCAGGACCATCTCTTGACAGAGCTGGTGCTTGAGCTGAGCCATCCAGAAACAAGTGGCTGTTGCATTACACTGAGCAAATGAACAGAGGAAAATCACATAAGAGGACAAGAACCCTGAAACTGTCTGGATCAACTATTAGACAACAGTAGAACAAGGGCTTGTCTGGGATTTGAACCCAGGACCTCTCCCACCCGAAGGGAGAATCATACCCCTAGACCAACAAGCCCTGCCTGAAAAATGAAGCACTGGGCTTTCCACAGAATCAGGTTTCAATAAACCCCCAGTGCTCTGATAAATCCTACACTTAACTTCACCTTTCCAAGGTCATTTCCAAGCTCTCCTCACAGCTTTGGACCAAGAAACCAACTGCACACTCAGGACAGATCACAAACCACACTGTGTGTAAGAAAAATATAGGCAACACAAGGTCAGGGAGAGAAACAAACACACTCTATGGGGGGAGCATCAGGGAGTTCAACTCAAGACTTCTTGCTCCCTGAGCAACACTTGGCCTTGCAAAACAAACCCGGCTTCTGACAAAAAGCGAACGTCACTTCTCACAATTTTAGACAAAATTAAAACCAAACAGCCCCACACACCAGCTGCACCTGGCTTCACCTTGCCCAGGACTTCCCCACACTCCCTCCTGGTTGGAGTGAGATTCACCAGCTCAGGGGGCTGGTGTGGCTGGGCTCAGTCCTTCACCACTCTTTACCTGCCTGGTCCATGTGACTCCACCCAGAAAAAGCTCAGCTTGCTCCCATGCATTACAAGATCCAAACTCCATCAAAGCTGGGCAGGCCCAGGAGTTGGGGCTGGCAGGGAGTCAGGCGTGTGCACATAGCAGAGCTTCATCTGGTGTTTAGAAGGACGAAGCAGAAAGAGCAGTGAGATGACTAAAGAAAAACAAAAGCCCTGGAAATGATAAGCTCATGGGAGAGATGATCAAATACATCAGGGGCTTCTGGAGGGAGCGTTTCCTTCTGTAAGATCCCCGTGGGACGCGCGTCTGAACGTGTGTTTTGGAGTTTGGAAGAGCTTCTTCTGGACTCCAAATAATGCGCCCATATGCGAATGAGGTACAGAACATTTCCATCCATGCCTCATTCGCATCTCCTAGACAGCTCATTATTACGCCACTTCTGGAAGCAGCGGCACGTGAAGTCACAGCCGCAGTATCCCCCCAGGCAGGGGCTGCACCCACGGGCTGTCTCTTGATGGGACTCTCTGGATGAGAAAGTAATTAAGAATATTTTAATGAGTCCCTGAACAAGGGAGCAGACTCCCTATGCGTTGGACGCCGAGACCCAAACCAAAACCCTGCTACAAAACCCAGCCCGGATAATGCCCACACAGGTGAGCGCCTGGGCTCCGCCCCGAGCCTCCTGGAAGGGAGTGGCCAGCAGGAACAGTGAGACTAGGACAAGGGTGGACTGGTTTAAACAAAGTAACCACAAGCTTTATTAAAAAACACAACAGGATTAAATCTATAACAAGTAACAACTTTCTAAATGTAACTCTCTTATACTCTAATGATACGTACATTCATAACAGTATCCATTTGACAGCTTGGTCTTAAGTCTTGAACTGTTTTTTATTTTTCCGCAAAATAAAAAGGATTTGATTATTGGGATAAAAGAGGAGGGGGAGAGGTTTATAGGGATGAGGGTTATTAGGTTTTTAGAAGGTCCCTGCTGTTTCCTTACAGAGCCGGGGTGGGGGTGCTAAACCCCACCTCCGTGCGGGGGCAAGTTGCTAGCCCGACCCAAGGGGTTGGTACCTGAGAGCCAGTCAGGACTGTCCCTTTATTTTGTAGGGGTCCCCGGTACCCTCTTAATGGGCCCAACAAGTGTTCCTGGGAGGCTTGTGCTTTTCCCAGGTCACTGGGTAGGATAAACAGATAGGGAGACAGGGAGGCAGTGCCTTCTCCTGCAGTATATGGAGTAGGGGTGAGCAAGGATAAGGGGGACAGGATAAAGGAAGAGGGTTAGTTAAAATTTATACTTTGCTCTATTAAGAGTAATGTAACTATAACAACTTAAACCTTCACAACATACCTCAATTATTAACTAAATGTGCCGGTATTTGGCTGCAGTGGTAATCCCTGCCTGGAATGTCCAGACCCGGCCACAGATGGTCGAGTCCCCGGGTACTTCCCTCCCCTCGTCAAGGAAGGGAACAACAGAGGAGCCACCCTCCGTTCCCTCGTAGAGGGTCCCAAGTTCCCAGGTGGGAGTGGGTATAAAAGTAAAGTAAGTTTACGTGTCTAAGTCCAGTTCTGTCAAAGTCCAGTCCGGTGAAGAAGAATCAAGATGGCGGGCGGTGGGAGCGTAGGTGCCATGAAGGTGGCAGGCTCTAAGCTTCAGCTGGTGTGTTCACAGTACCTCACCCTAAGGGTGAGGCCAGTTCGTCACACACCAGATCCACCTTTGAGCTGCTTGTTGGCGGCGAGGTCGAGGGTGCCGCAGTGATGGCAGGTTCTGGGTGCTAACAGGCAGGAGCGCAGTACCTCACCCTAGGGGTGAGGCCAGTTCGCCTCCCGCCTAATTTACCTCAGAGCTGCTGCCTTTGCTCTTTTAGGCTACGTCTACACGTGAAGCCAACATCGAAATAGGCTATTTCGATGAATAACGTCTACACGTCCTCCAGGGCTGGCAACGTCGACGTTCAACTTCGACGTTGCGCGGCACCACATCGAAATAGGCGCAGCGAGGGAACGTCTACACGCCAAAGTAGCACACATCGAAATAAGGGTGCCAGGCACAGCTGCAGACAGGGTCACAGGGCGGACTCAACAGCCAGCCGCTCCCTTAAAGGGCCCCTCGCAGACACAGTTGCACTAAACAACACAAGATACACAGAGCCGACAACTGGTTGCAGACCCTGTGCCTGCAGCATGGATCCCCAGCTGCCGCAGAAGCAGCCAGAAGCCCTGGGCTAAGGGCTGCTGCACACGGTGACCATAGAGCCCCGCACGGGGCTGGAGAGAGAGCATCTCTCAACCCCCCAGCTGATGGCCGCCATGGAGGACCCGGCAATTTCGACGTTGCGGGACGCGGATCGTCTACACGGTCCCTACTTCGACGTTGAACGTCGAAGTAGGGCGCTATTCCGATCCCCTCATGGGGTTAGCGACTTTGACGTCTCGCCGCCTAACGTCGAAGTTAACTTCGAAATAGCGCACGACGCGTGTAGCCGCGACGGGCGCTATTTCGAAGTTAGTGCCCCTACTTCGAAGTAGCGTGCACGTGTAGACGCAGCTTTAGTGTGTTAGATACGGTTGGTACCTCAGCAGGCGGGCCCTGCTGGGTGGAGATGGAGTTGCTTCAAGGAGTCTTTGAAAAGGCAGGAGCTCTTCGAAAAGGCTTCGCCTCAGAGGCAGCTGGCCTGGGGCTGGTGGACGCCTCAGGGGCCAGCACCTCCCCATGTAGGTGGCAGAGTCGTATCTGCACCAAGGGCCGGCGAGCGCCGTGCGGCGCCGCCTTATATTCCATGATCTCATACATTATTCATGAGGCTATTTACATATGAACATTCTGAAGGTCCTGCTTTCAAACAGGTCCTCCTCTAGAAGCTGCCTCACCTGTATCCAATGAGGAGCCTGGATTTCAAATCCATGATTTTGAAGTGTTTGTGAGTTCAGGTTACCGGGGAAACCAACTGACACAGAGTGACCGTTACAGGGGGCTGCTAACTGGCGGCCTATGTACCTCTTAGAGTCTACCTGCCCCTGTAATGACATTTAAAGGCCGAAGGCTTGTTTCCCCTGGCCCACGGGGACGATAATGCCCGAGGGATGAAAAATCCCTGACATCTCTGTTCTGACACAGCCTGTGGCAGGGCCCAAGACCTCAGTGGGTGACAAACAGTGCGGAGGGAGGGGGAGGCCGGGTGCCAGCGGGGGACGGGTGGCAGGTGTGAAGGGGAACCCGGCCAGGGCTTGTGGCTGAGGGAGGAGGGGAAAAGGGCAGTGGGGGGGGTTGGCAGGGTCTGAGGGGACAAGGGGATCAGGGCACTGCGGAGGGGTGGGAGAGGCAGGATCTGAGGGGACACACTGCAGGGGCCCAGGACAGCTGGCAAGGGGCAGCCGGGGCTGAGGGAACCCCCAGCTGGGCTCAGAGCAGTGGGGGATGGGTGAGAGAGTCTGAAAGGGGAGGCCAGGCTGGTGGGGGAGGGGAGGAAATCTCATTCAGTGGCCAGGGGCCCTGCAGCCGCCTGTTGCTCATTTCCAAGGTCCTGCTCTGCAGGCCGGCGAGCTCAGTGCTTTGAGCATTGGCCTGTTCAACCCAGGGGGGTGAGCTCAGCCCTTGAGGGGAGCCATTTAGGAGTCTGGGGCAAATGGGTCTGTCTACACCACTGCCCTCCTTCAAAGGGAGGCTGGTGAGCAGGGCGTGAGGACGTCATCAATGAAGTGCTGTGCTGCATACGCAGCACCTCATTCAGCTAATTCTCCCCCGCCCCCGGCAACTCCAAAGTGTTAAACTCCTCCAAACTTTGAGGACTCAAGGTACTTTCGGGTACCCCAGGCAGTGCAAAGTACGGGCAGGTGAGCCACAGCTACACACCAGCCGACACTAAAGAGTTGCTGGTGGGGGGGAATTAGCTTAACGAAGCGCTGCCTGTGCAGCACAGCACTTCATTAACAATCTCCCTACACCCTACGTACCATGTTCCCTTCCAAGTGGGGAGGTAGAGGCAGTGTAGACAAGCCCTATATAGAGATAAAAAATAATGCCTGTCAGGGAAGGTGTTAGGTCCTGCCAGGAGGGCAGAGGACTGGATTTAATGACCTCCTGAGGTCCCTTCCACTTCCGTGACATGTGTATCCTCATATGTATATATATATATATATATATATATATATAAACTCTGTAGTGTCGACACACCCAAAATAATCCCACACTGTGACTGGTTGTAATCAGGAATTTGTCTTTACACATTGCCAGTTCACCACCACTGTTATTCCCCAGGGCAGAGATTTTCCAGGTTTGTCTGCACTACAGAGTTATATCAGAATGGCTGATTTCAGAATTATTCCTCCCAAATAAGCCATTTGATAATGAAGCCTTCACGTGACAAGGAAGGCCCAGAATAAACAAAACCTATTGGAAAACAGCACGTCCCCACACCAGAGAGCCTAGTTCAGATTAGAGCCCTTGAAGCACACTGGCGCTATGGCGACACAGCAGCATTATTTTGGAATAAACTATTCTTTGAAAGAGCCCCAGTTATCTGTCCGTACAGCCCCCATTCTCTCTTTTGGAATAGGCACTATTCCTAGTAGAATGAGGCTTAAAGACCTCAAAAAAAGCCATCCACTATTTCTAATTAGTTCAGTAACCTGCCCAGCTGTCTCAGGCTGTGTTTGCACTGGCTCCCATCTTGGAAGGGAGCATGGGAAATAGGGTGTTGTGAGATTACTAACGAAGTGCTGTGATGCAAAAGCAGCACTTCATTAAGCTAATTCTCGATTCCCGCGGGCCCCCCGCGCAACTTTGAAGCAACAAACTTGGAAGTGCCAGCTTGTCTCTCACAGTGACTAACCCGCCGGTACTTCAAAGTGCCTGGGCTACTTCAAAGCAAAGGCAGGTTAGCCGTGGCTGCTCACAAGCTGCTAACAAGGTGCTGAGCCTGATTAAAGGCGGCCCAGCCCTGCCCCAGATCCAGGGCTGCTACACAGACTGTGTGTGCCCTGCCCTGCTGTAGGGGTTGAGCCTGACTAATCAACTGTGGCCCTGCCCTGACCTAGGGCTGGGGCTTACATCTTGACTGCCTAAGTGGGATGTGGCCAATCCTGCCCCACGGACAGGGCCTATATGCTGCCCACCTGCAGCCCAGATAAGGAGGACTGGGCCTTATGGGGACTGCTGCCTGCCCAGAACGAGGCAGGGCTGAGAGTTGGGGAGGTCTTGCGGCCTGCTCCACCCGAGTTGGGGCACACCCTGGCCCACACCGGGACACACTGTGTTAGCATTTTGCCCTGGTTTGGCTTTCTCAGCTGTGCCCAGACAATCCTCCTGTATGACAGACTGATGAAGAGAGACACCCAGTGTATCCAGAGGCTCCTGGCCTCCCCCTCCCAGTGCCCCCTGGGCTGCCTCGGGGGCAGGGGCTTCTTGGCCCAGGTTAGGTAGCATTGGCCAAGATAACTCAGGGTGGCTAATTCAATATACTGCACAAGTGCGGGAGAAGGGGTGTCATTGCCTGTGAGCTCTCCCTGGGCCTCTTCCCTGCAGCAGTGAGGTCCTGGGTGTTTTCCTCACTCTCAGCCACCCTCTCCCAGCTGGACACCCAAAGCTCCTGCCTCACAGACCAGCTCTGGGCTTTGGCTGTGGAGGGAGGAACCAGTCATCACATGGCATCTCCACCCAGGTGCAGCCGGTGGCTTCCAGGACAGGAGAGACCAGGCCAGGCTCAGTCAGGGCCCCTGCGTTAGCTCAGTGGGTTTATTGAGGCCAGAGGCACAGCTGACAGCACAGTCACTGGAAAAGCCTGGCCCAGGGCTCTTGGCGCAGGGCTGGGAGCATCTCACCAAGGAAGAACTTTCCCTTCCCAGTTCACAAAGCCTCCATTGTCCTTCTCGCAGAGCGTGGAGAGCACGTGTAGCATCCCTCTGACACTCGCCTCCACCGTCACTGGGGCCTGTGGGTGGGGGAAGCAGAGTGAGGTGGGGGAGCTGACTTTGGGAGCATCCCAGGACCCCAGGGGCCCAGAGACAGGACCAAGTTGAGCCCTTGGCCCAGCTGGAGTTCCCTTGAACTGTCCCTCCCCTGAGTGGCATGAATTTTCTTGTGTGTCCCAAGGCAGGGGGTGTGCAAAACACAGCTGTGTTGTGATGCATGACCTTCACCCTGGTGCAGGTAACACAATTCATGCTGTGGGAATGGGGCCAAGGGGTGTGAGTGGGGGAGGGGCTCTGGGCTCTGGGCTGGGACAGAGGGTTGGGATGCAGGAGTGTGAGGGCTCTGCCTGGGAGTTTGGGCTTTAGGGAAATGCTGGAAATTAGTGATTTGGGCTACCAGAAGATGTGGAAGGTGCTCAGGACTGGGGGGTGGGTGTGAGGATGGGGGTCCCCGATCTGGGCTGGGGAGCTGGAGTGGGTTTCAGCTCTTGGCTGGAGAGTGGTAAGTTGAAGCTGTCCAGAGTCCAGGATGGGATTTGGGCTTTGGGGGTACATGAAGATACTGGGTGGAGAACACAGACATGACTGCATGAAAGTACCTGTGAGCTGGTGCCCATAAAAACCCCACAGCAGCAGCAGCAGCTCTGCTCACCTTCACTCTGGGATGCCAGCAGCTTGAGGAACCAAGCAAGCGGCAGCAGGAGGTTGGAAGCCCAGAGCACAGCATGGAATCCCTGAGGGCCTCTGAGTGGGACACAATCCCTCCACACAGGGCAGAGGCGGAGGGCAGGATGGGTTCCAGCACAGCCATTACCCCTACAATGAACATCTGCTCCTAACACTTGGCAATCACTGTCCTCTCCGAGCGAGGCACCTACCTGGATGGAGTCAGAATTCCCCATGTCTGTCTGCACCCAGCCAGGATGGACAGCGACACTCAGGATCCCGTCTCCACCATACCCCAAGGCCTGGCACTTGGTGAGCATGTTCAGAGCAGCCTGCGGGTGAGACGCCATGAGCAGAGACAGCAGAGTGTGTGGGAGGGAATGAGCCTTGTAGGAAACGACCCACCCTCCCGAAGGGAGGGATGGGAGAGACAGAGAGACAAAGGGGTGAGATCAGAGCTCCTTTTATTTTTGTCCTTCTATGTGCAGAATAAACTTTGTGTGCACTGAAGCATGTGTGGATGGCACCCACCAATGAAAACACACGCTGCCGGCTGTGCGTGCTCTGCTGATCAGCTGGGTGGCATGTGAGTTTTTCCAGGATGGCTGCCCAAGTACTCAGCCTGTCAGAAACACTAGTGAGAAGAAAACACTCGTGGGAGCTGCAGTCTCTGATGGGCTCAATGAGGACAGCAAGCCACCGAGATGCAGGTGTGGCTGCACTCTGATGAGCCGCTGATGCTGACAGGCCTGCAGTGAGCCGTGACAGGTGAGCACACATGAGAGCCGTGCTGAGGCTGCTCTCTGTTACGCAGGATCTGGGCAGTTAGAGGAAAGTGGAAATGTGACATCGATGCTCCTTTGGGGTACCCGACATTTGAGCCAGACGCAGCAAGGATCTGACCCCCTTGAGTTGAACTGGGGATAGTATCAAAGTGGGGAATGTCCACCCCAGGGGGGATAGAATTCATAGCTCCGCAGTGACCTTCCCTGAGCTGAGACTGGCTGGACGGGGGCTGAGCTGCCCTGGCCCCTCAGAGTGTGAGGATTTCTCCAGCGGGATACAGGCACAACAGAAAGTTCCTCACCGGATGGGAACTCTGATCTGAAGCCCAAGTGAATTGCAGGCAGACAAATATCTGCCGGCCCTGCCCAGCACAGAGCTGGAGGCTGGAGTGGTGGCAGTAGGACAAGGACCAAGGGGAACACTCCGAGTTAAACAAATTTGTGCAAGTAGCAAACCCAGGCAGCAGTCAGGCCCTGCTGGGTGTGCCCTGCACCTTGCTGCAGCGATAGGAGATGACTTGTCCCAGATGCCAGAGGTAAAGATTCCGGATGGAGCCAGCCTCGCTGGACATGTTGACGATGGCCGCCTTGCTGCAGCTCAGCCCTGTCTGGGGGCTTCCCTGGGCAGCCTGCTTCAGCAAGGGCAGGAAGGCCTGGGCAGTGGGGAGAGCAGAGCAGCCGTGAGGTCAGAAAAGGAACCAGCCTCGTGCTCGCGAGACAGGCCACCAGAATGCGGTGGGTCTCTGCTCTTCCCCCTGAAACTCAACCCCCGGCCAAGCCAGAAGAAGGAGCCCCACACAGGCAGGTGTGGGGAGCTGTGGACCCTGCTCATGCCCAGGTAGGAGCCCAGAATGACCCAACTCATGTTCCCGCCTTCAGAGTCCCCATCCAGGGCAGAGAGATGGGGGGTCTGCGGCACCCCACAGCTGCCCACATGGCTCTGAGCATGGCCCAGCTGCAGCTCCTCAGCTGTGAGTCTTTGCTGGGCCAGGCTGCAAGCCAGAGCCAGGGCAGGGGAAGAGTCATGTGGACACCTGTGGGAACCCCCCCTATATCCTGAGCAAGAGGCCCCTGGATCAGGGACTCAGGCTGGATGTTGCTCCCCCACCTGCCTACCCTGGGCAGGTCAATGGTTTGAGTTGCCCAGCCAGGCTACAGCTTGTGGCTTGGCCAGGAGCTAGGGTGTGTGGGGAGAGGAGTGGAAGGATGAGGACCAGGGAGGGCACAGAGCCTCCCCACAGCCCTGCCGGGGTTGGAAGAATCTCTTTCCCCTGCTCTGAGGCATCTCCCCACCACCTGCCCTTGGCATGAAGCTAACTGGTCTGTGCCAGCTCCGGAGCAGGTGCCTGAACCCCCCAGCCTCTGCCACACAAGCCCTGACTCCCCGGTCTGCGCCACACTCGGTCTCTGTACACAGGCCAGTGACAGACCCACCCAGCGTGGAGCCCTCCGAGCCTGTCCTGCCCCCCCGCAGCCCCTTGTGCTCCCCCACACGCAGGGTCAGCAGGGCTGCTGCTCGCAAGGCAGCCGAGGTGAGCCCAGCCGGGGGCCATCACTCTGCTGAGCACCCAGCACTGAGATGGGTTCGAAGTGAACACACGGGGAAGCTCATTTTCTGGGCTGTCGAGTTAGTGCCAGTTCCTGGTGCGAGTGACTCAAAAATTCCCTCAGGCTGGGGATGAAGTGGGGGTGGGGCTGAGTGTGGGTGCAGTGTGGGTGGGGCATCAGGGGAAGAGGCTGAGTGGGGGCAGGGCATGGGGTGGAGCAGGCACCAGTGGCCCCTCCTTCACCCAGACACCTGCCAGCGCTCGGACCCAGACCCCCATTTGTGAGCCTCATGAGCTGCCCAGGGGGTCCCGGGGCTTCAGACAGATGCTCACAAGCACTCGGTGCCTTTGGTGTGCAGAGCCAGGGCCATGCAGGGATCTGGGGGTGAGGTTTTCTTTCTGAGAGGTTCAAGTCCCATGATGCACCTGCAGCCTTTGTGCTCCCAGCCAAGGCCCCACATTGACCCAGTTACCCAATCCCAGGGAAGGGAGGATTCCTTGCCCAAGCGCCGTCAAACCCTGGTGCATCTGGCCATGTGCTTTCTGTCAGGGCCCTTACCTGGCTCACCAGCAACGGCCTCGTCACGTTGGTCGCGTACACCAGGGCCATGTCCTCTGGTGTCTCTGACTCCAGTGTGCTCAACTTCGCCATCCCAGCGTTGTTTATCAGCAGATTCAGCCCCGAGCCTTTCAGGTGTGTCTCAACTCTGGCTGCCGCCGCCTTGATGCTGGCTGGGTCTGTGACATCTGCAGTGACAGAGCAGGGGGTCAAGAGCATGATTCCTCCTCTCCGATGTCACCCCTACCAGGGTACGGCCCCCTGGGCCACAGAGCTTCTTCCATTGGGCTCAGAGGTGGGAGAGGGGTTGGGGAAGGGAGTCGGGGGGTGGGAACTGCTGCTGGGTCCAGGCACGAGGAGCTGTGCTGGAGCAACAAGAGGAAAGGCCAGTTCAGAGAGACAATTATGATCATTTCCTTGGACAATCTGAGTAGCCTAGAAAATGGAAATGTGCTGGAGTTAGTGGTTAGTTCATACGTGTGGCGTTGATCTCACCTAGACAAAGGAAGTGGATGATTTAGAATTGCTTGTGATGCATTGTAGGTGAGAGAAGTCCCCAGCTGGACGTGCAGGGCTCCATCCCAGAAGTGGGAATGCTGGACAGAGCTGCCCTTATGTGATTTTCACAGGAGCAACCTGCCACATGGTGGTCCTGGGGCTTTCCAGCCTCTCCAGAGCCAACCAACCCTGCCAGAATTTCCACTCACACCTGCCTCCTCTGGGGCTGTGGAAGGTGTCAAAGGGCTCTCAGCAATTACTGACTCTGGTCCTGTTCTCCTCACTGGGATTGGGTGAACCTGGGAGGTGGGGGATGCAGAGAGGGATAGGAACAGGAAGAACATGCCGCAGGGAGATGGAACCTCAGCTCTGGGCCTGGGGCCGGGCACCCACCCAGCGCAATGATCACCAGGTTCGGATGTTTGGCCTCCAGCTTCTGCAATTCCTGAAAAAGAATGAAGTAAATGGTTATTGACATTGGGCCCACGCCCAGGGCCAGGCTGGGCAGAATCCAGATCCCCACTGATCCTGGGAACCAAGTCAATGTCTTAACTGCTTTTCTCCACCAAGCCTCCTTGTGCAACAACCTGCCCTGGGTTCTGCAGCAGTAGGAGGCTTCTAATTGCCCCTGAGCATTTCCAGTGCCATTGTCTAACTCAGGGCGATGGAGTCTGGGACACAAATCACTTCCCCATCACTAATGGGGAGTGGGAGGAAGGGGTTGGAGGGCAGTTCCCCCAGGAGAGGTAAGGGAAGTCCCATCCCAGCAGCTGGGAGTTGACAGTGACACAAGCTCTCATGAGCTGCTTGTGATTGGGGATTTTCTCAGCTGAGGAAGGAGCTGGTGCCATGACCCAGAAGTTACTCAGAACCTGCAGTTCCCCAGGCTGGGTGTGTGAGCAGAGCTGAGAAGACAGAGGGCCTGAGGCAGTGACAGACAAGGGAGGTGTCAGACTCATGAATTGGGCTCCCTGGAGGCTGGTGGGACTGGGTATAGCTGTGCTATAGTCATTATTCACCTATGCTGGGCGAGCCGGTCCACAGCCCCTGGGTAGTTGCCCCAGGCTCAGCCAGTGCTGCCACATCCTCACTGCTCTGGGACCTGAGCTGCCAGGTGTAGAGGGTTTGGGGTGCAACTGTGCACCTTCGAGCTGGAGCAGGGTCTGCAGTCATTGCCTGCTCTAGTGTGTGGGTCTCAGCCCCAAGTGCTGCAACACTGGAAGCCCCTTGGGCAGCTTCTGCTTCCCCCTCCAGCTACTGCTTACTCAATCTCCCTCGCCCCGTTCTCACCTGCATTCGCTCTCCTGCTGCTTCCCGGCAGGTGGCAAAGACCCACTCCGGTGGGTTGGAGTTCCCCAGAAGCTGCTTGACGAATTCCAGACCAATTCCTTGATTGGCCCCGGTCACCAGAACGCTGCAGAGATTCAAGCCAGCCATGGTCCCTCCCTGCCTCTGCTCAGTGAGAGCTGCCCTAGTCAGAGCCCTGAGTTCCCTGCCTGCTCACAGCTGGGGTTATGGAATGATACATCCAGGGAAATAACTCTGCTGCTATCAGGTGACAAAACAGAAAGTGCTCCAATAAGCCAGACCTTATTTGTCTATTTGTTAGTCCTCCTCTCAGGTGAGCGGGTTGGTCGGTTTGGTTTGGTTTGCTACTTCCTCATCTTTTGGTGCAGGGCCAATCAAGTTCTGGCTACGTTCCTGTGCAGAAGGGCAACACCGCTGCGGTGACCGTGCCCTGACCGAGGAGTCGCTGCAATGATGATCCACTTTCCACAGCTGTCAGAGGTGCTGTACGCAGAAGAGGGAGAAAGTGGGAATGAGTGAAGGACTGTAAGATTATGTAGATGGAGGCCAGGATTTTGCAGTAGAGTTCTGTGGCTTGTTAATTTTGGCTCCAAAGCGGAGGGCAAGGCTGTGCACGGCTAAGGATGTAGATGTGTATTTGTAGAGGTAATGACAATGGGTCAGGTGCCTGTACCCAGCCCCGCTAGAGCTGGAGAAGACCTTACACTGTTGCAAGAGACAAGGTCGGGTTCTTGTCAAGGAGTCTCTTCCACAATCCAAGGCAGCACTTTCCCGAGAGTGACCGTGTTTCCGTTTGCTGAATACGGGACACCCGTAAAATTCCTCAAGTTTGAGCAAGTTCAGTTGGATTCCAGCAGAACGCAGGCTGCAGGGTCACACGCCCACCCCAGATTTCTGTCAGGGTTCCCATCAGAATGTGCCCAGCAGCAATTTTTGTAATGTGTGTCGGAGGAAAGGGACAGGAGCTGCTTCCAGCCACAGCATATGGGGTGGGTGGGAGGGATGACTTGGCCCATGGCTTTGCAAAGCTCCTCTTTTCTCCCCACCCTCCACTGTGGCTGGAAACAAGTTGTCCTTTCTCATCTGCACAGAGTCAAAAGGCAGCAAACAGCTCCAGGCTGCTGCTGTCCACCGACATAAGCCAGCCAGCTCCTGTCCCCAGCTCCAGTGTGGACAGGCATTCTGTCTGTACTGTCCGTGCGCCTGGATCATTTCTGTGTTTCCGGTTTCCATAGGCTGCTTTCCAGGTTGGGTCTATCACAGAGGCGGCATATTGCCTTCTGCCCTGGAAATGATCCCGTGTGCTGATTCTCAGCCAGTCATTCCCAGGCTGCTCTGTGGAGCACTGGTGCTCCATGCAATGGGAATGGCCGTTCTGGGAAAGAATTTCCATGTGAGTGATATTTTTCGTCCTCAAATATTAACTAAGAAGTGACGTGTCTCTAAAAACCCTGATGGGTTTGAATCGTATTTCAGAGGGCCGGGACCAGCAGCTTTCTGCCCTGCGTGGGCTTGTTTTGGTGGGGGGCTACCAAGTGGGAAGAGGAAGGAGGCACTAGAAGCACTTAGCCCCTGGCCTGACACTGCCTTGGAGAAGAGGGAATAAAAACACACCTCCCCCTGGAGAACGTGGGCATCAGTGCTACTGTCTCTCTCATGCCGAGCAAGCGCTCTGCCACTTGAGCCAATTCCCCTCGGGCTGAATGAGCTCTTCTGACCCACTGAACTCATTCCAGAGGCGACAGCGTTCCTGCAGCTGCCTCATGGCTGGGGCTGGGGCACACAAAGTTACGTCTGCACAGTGGTAGTCCTGAAGTTTGACATAGGACTTATCAGTAGGACTGACGAAACCCACGGAAGCATCTGCTCCTAAATAGCTGCTCCTCTGAAAGGCGCCAAAGGACTTCTTGTTGTTTTTATCAGCTACTGGCTCTTTGCTGAAACGTGGTCCTGAAGAGCCCCCAGAGCTTCTTTTCTGAGGGTGGTCTCAGGGTGCGCTTCTTGCTCAGGATGAGAAAGCTCCAGGGTTCCAAAGCCCAAACTAGCCCTTCTTCTGCCTTTCTCTGACAGTGTGTCAGGACAAGAGGGGGCTGGTGTCCTTGTGTGTGTTTTTCTTCCCTTCAATTGCTCAAGATGTGGCCCCTGCTGTGACGACACCTGTCCCCTTTGCTGTGGCAGCACCTCTCACTGGCAGAAGCTGCAAAGGTCCAGCTTTTGACTCAGCATTTGTTTGGATAACTTGGCATTTCCTCCCTCCTGGGACCAAGTCCTTCAATTCTCTGTCACTCCCACAGTGACCCTGCAGTCTTCTCATTCCCTGCCACAGGCCTGGTCCACACCATGACCTCAGTGGCAGCTGGGGGAACCTAGGCCCATCCTCCCTCTGGTTCCAGCCCCTGAGGGACCCTACTCCCAGCACAACTGGGCTTTCCCCTCCCAGCTCTCACTACTCCTCCATGGACTCCTTCCTACACCTCCCCCTTCAGTTGGCTGCACTGGCTCTGAACCCTCAGCCACTCAAGTGTCACTCTGTGAATGTCTTGGCTCTTCACTCTCAAGGCCACCTTCTGACCCATGGCAGTGGTGCTGGTGTTAGCCTGCCTCACTCATGGCTTGATTTAGGGGGCTCTGGGCCAATGCATGCAGCCAATGCAAGCCCAGCTTCCCCAGCACCCTCACTGCCATGTGGTGTGTGTGCGCCCAGGGACAGGATTGGAGTCTGGGGTGTTAATGATACGACTGTCAATGGTTGTGGAGGGATAGTGGAGCTGCACAGGCCAGAGCCCAGATGAGGCCAATTCTCTCTCCCTGTAGTCGGCTGCCCTACAGCACCCGAGGCAGAGGCCCAGGCCAGGCAGCTGCAGGGACATTAGCTCAGCACAGGTGCCCACTGAGTGTGTGTCTACAGGACAAGGTGAGCCCAGGGGAGGAGCAAAGAAGTGCACAATAGCACAGGGGGCCTCTTTAAACAGCCACACCTGCCCCTCGGGTGTCCCCAGCCAGCCAAGGAGTGGCAGAAAGGTTCCTGGCAGTGCTCACCTTGGCATGTTTCAAAAGCCCAGGCACCACTCAGGTGAGGTGGCTGAGGGGAAAAGGAGAAGGATTGCTAATGTGTTGTACTCTGCACACTGCATTCAAATCCCGTTATTGTTTGGCCTTTCTGCTTCCTTTCCTACTGAAGTCTCTTGTGCATCTCCTGCTTTCTGCGCACCCCATCCCTGACCCTGCTGGCTTCCAGCTCCTCTGCTGGGCAGACTCCAAGCACAAGGTAACTGCATGAGGCTGGAGGGGGATGCTTTAATTTTCCATGGCAGGGCCCAACATATCTCTGATGTCAGCTCAAAAGTGCCACACTCCCCCCTGCTAAGCAGGGCCCCAAACACACCTGGGGAATGTGATGCCTCAGCCAGGCAGAGGGGAAAGGACAGCTGTGACTCAGCTGCAGACAGGGGCACAGGAACCTGCCTGGGAGGGAAGGTCCTTTCCCCAAGGCTGACTTAGGGGCTCTGGTTTCTCTCAGCTGCTGGGCTGAGCTGTGCAGAGCTGGGAAAGGGGCAGACATTTGCCCTGGGGAAATGAATGTGGCACTCCCCTCTCTCTGGCCTTTACAGCAATGCATCTATTTGCAGCACCTGCCACAGGTCCTCCTGAATTCCTAAGAGGGTTGCTGTGTTCCAGAGGCCCAACTTATTGCAGGTATATTAGTGAAACACCCCAACAAGAGACCCAACACCAGGGGGCCTCATTAATCAACCAGGAGGAAGAAATCCTCACTCACATGCATAAAGACCACCCCCCCCTTGATTTATAGATAGGGAAGAGGCTTAGAGTGAACAAACAGAAGGTCCCACTGAGATTTGAACTCAGATCACAGGATTCAGAGTCCTGAGTGCTGCCCATTACACCATAGGAGCAGTCTTTTGGTTTTTCTCTCACCTCCTGTAACTATTTTTAAGCTGGCACCTTGCAGTGCTTGCCACCCTCCAGCTGTTTTGCCACTCAGAACACTGCTTCCTGCCCCATCTCTGCTGCTGTCCTCCCCCAGACATCAATCCCTGCTCTTCTTTCTGCTAAGCCCAGAGAGACTAGACAGGTTCATTATTCTTTTCAAGTAACCAGCCTGGAGAGAAGTAAGGGAGAAGCAGAGACAAGAAAGGCTGGTGGTGATTGTCGAGGAATATCTGGGTGAGGGAGGGTACAATAACCCTGGCTCTGAATTCACACACATTTAAAAGTGTGCAGATAGATGTGGCTGAATGTGATACATTTTATAGACTCTCAGTGAGCACCTCTCTGCTCATATCACTCTCTCTTGTCAGCTGAGGGAAGGGTTTGCTAGGGTTATATGCATTGGCGGTAGCAAATGTTGAGGGTTCATGTCCATATGAGAAATACACGTAGAATAGAAATCCAGAATGTGATGGGAAAAGGGAGGTCTTTAGATCTGACCAAAAAATCTCTAAAACTGTATTTAGACAGTCTACCACTGAACTATACCACCACACAAAGAGTGCCCCTTGGATTCATTCACCTTCACCCTCCTGCAGGACAAACACAGTTTCCCCCAGCTTCTGTCCCTTCCCCAGCTCACAGTGGTTTTACAAATGAGGTTTGATTAAACTTTGTTTCTCGATGCACATATTACAGCTCATCCCCTGCTTCTCTGGCTTCTCCCACGAACAGAGCTACAGCCACTTAGGGAGACAGATTTCCACCATGTGTGGGGCACCTCTCTCTCATCTGCTTGGAGCATCATCTATCATTACAAAAAGAACCTGCTGAAGGACACCCACCAATCAATCAGATGCTGCTGAGTGCAGTCAGTGGCAGTAACTTCTTTATCTGGCACTTTTGATGATCCTGCAGCTTGCTTCCTGGGGATGGTTAGACTGCAGCTGCTATTTAGAGACACAGAGGTACAGACATTTCAGTGCTCTACTCTGGTTCTGCTCCCCCTCCTGCAGAGAGGGCAAATGGAACCTTTGCAATTGGCCCACATTTCAAATAAGGTATTTCGAAATCATCCACTTAATTGGCAATGCACAAATTGCGCCAGTTATTTTGAGATACACCTGCAGTCTAACCATAGGTGCTCAGTGTCTTTCCTCTTCCTTTTTGGCTGCCACCCCCAAAAAAGCCATGCAGCGGTGAGGGTCTCTGAGCTGTTGATCCAGCCTTGGCAGTGATTGAGCTGAGCTCTGAGGTGTACATATCGGTGAGCTGCTCGTCTTTCAGTAGTGCAATGGCTTGGGGCAAATATTGCAAAGAAACGTTCTGAGTTCAAGTTTCTTCACCTGTACCAGATGCTGTTTGGGAAGAAGGGGCTTTTGAAATCCAGGGGAGTGTTTCGAAGGGTCCCCTATTACACTCACAGCGTGTATTCTGAAAGCAGCACTTTCAAAGCAAGGGTGGCTGCCATTCTGTTAATGGGGTGCTGCACATTCACGGCAGTGCCTCATTAGCATCTGGCGACGTGGCTCATTACCACAGCCCCTCTCAAACAAGAGGCTAGTGTGGCCAGAGCCTCTGTGAACTCCCAACCAAGGCTGTTGTGGCCTCCCTCAGCCAGATATTCCCACCCAATCACCACCAAGCTTGTCAATCTTTGCATCTCCATGACTTCTTTCCAGACTGGTAACTGGAAAAGCAAACAAAAGAAAAATGAGCTCTGGGGGCGTCAGAGAAATGTTCCCCTCTGGCCAGTTGGCGCAAGTAGCAACAAGGGTTGGGAGCGATGGCTGGGAGTGGGCAGGGGGAGATGGGGCAGGAAGGAGCACTCAAGGTAAGTGACTCCCCTGGCATTTTACAGCCCTGCAGCACAAGCCAAACCCAGCTGTCCCAGCTCTGAGAGCGGCACCTGGGTGTGCTAGTGGCTGAGTGCCCTGGCTGGGGCTGAGAAGTGGCCGTGTCAGCGTCTCACTCAGGTGAATTCTGGAAGGGAGTTAAGCCGGTGAAAACAGCCCAGGGGCAGGGAAGTGTTTCCCTGGACTCTCCGGCATTTCAGTGGGTCTGGCTGCTTTGGAGCCCGGACACTGACCTGTCCTGCTGCAGTCGTTACCCCAAAGGGGCTTGCGGGTTCCAGTCTCAGACACAGCACACAAAGCCGGGCTCAGCAGCACTGCAAGAGCCACCCCACAGTGTGGCAGTCGCTATGTGCAGTTTGACGTGAAAGCCCAGAGCTGCTCCTTTCCCACAAGGGCAGGAGTGTCCAGGAGGGCCTGGAGCACTGGCCTGTCACCAGCATGTGAACCTTCAGAACATCCATTGTGGGTCAGAACAAAGGTCCCTTCAGCCCCATGTCCAGTCAGGGCCAACACCAGGGGCTGCAGAAGGTAGCAGCCCGGCACCCTTGGGAGCTGAACCCAGCAGCTCCTGTGTGCTCCTTTCAGCTGTGGAGCAGGAGATATGTGCCAAAGAGGCTTTTCCCAGCTGCTGAGAAGCACAGAAAAACTCAGGGCTTGCCCAGCGGGGAACAGTTGAATGGAGACCTGCCCCAGGCCCTGTGGCTGGATCTATTGCTGTCAGGGGCAGAGAAACATTCCTTCCCCCTGGGCAAGTATCTGCTCTTTTCCCAGATATGCACTGCCCAGCCCAGGAGCTGGGAGAGACCAGAGCACTGCATCAAGCCTTGGGGAACCAGCCCTTCACTCAGAGGCAGCTGCACCTGTGCCTGACCTCAGCTGAGTCAGGGCTGCCCCCTCCTTGCCAGGGAACTACAGCCCTGGCTGTGTTTGGGGCCCTGCTTAGCTCCACACAGCAGCACTGCAGGGGGCAGAGGTGAGTGGAGCTGACACTGGAGTCAGGCTTGGCACTTTCAGGGCAAATGAAATCATCCCACCCCCACCTCTGCCAGCTGGAGCTCAGCTCAGCCTCACAGAGGTGTCCCGTGCTTGGAGGCAGCAGGCTCAGCTGTGGTGGAAGTGGCATCCCAATATAAGGCTGGAAATCAACAAAGAAAGATGCGATGAGGATGGGATTTGAACCCATGCGTGCAGAGCACAATGGATTAGCAGTCCATCGCCTTAACCACTCGGCCACCTCATCTTCTCTTGTTATGTGTTTTTCATATGTCCCAAAGTCAACCCTGCCAGGAACCTTTCTGCAATTCACTAGTTGGCCAGGGACACAGGATGGGCAGATTTGGCCCGGCAGTGCTACTCTCACTCCTGTTCCCTGCAGTGTGGATTCCTGGGGTGAGCAGGGCCCCAAATACAGCCGGGGTGCAGCACCCCAGCCAGACATGGGGACAAGGTTGGCGGCAGCCCTGGCTAAGCTGCAGCCACTCACATGGGCAGCTACCTCTGAGAGAAGGGCCTGTCCCTCAGGCTGGCTCAGGGGCTCTGGTCTCTCCCAGCAGCTGGGATGAGCTGGGCTGTGCACAGCTGGGAAAGGGGCAGACACTTGCCTGTGGGGTTGAATGTCACACTCCCCTCTCTCTGAAACTGAGAGCAATAGATCAGTCTGCAGCACCAGCAACAGGGCCTGAGGCAGGTGTCCATGTGGCTGTCCCACCCTGGAGCCCCTGGGGTCCCTGCTCAGCAGTGCCCACAGAAAGGGTGTTAAGAAATAACATAAGAACATCGCTGCCCTTACCCAGTCTATAAGGTGAACATAAGAACGGCCATGCTGGTGCCAGTGCCAGTGCCGGATGCCCCAGAGGAGGTGAACTGAAGACAATGGTCAAGCGATTTGTCTCCTGCCATCCGTCTCCCGCCTTCAACAAAAGGCCAAACACCATCCCTTACCCCTTGCTAATAGCCATCTATGGACCTCACCTCCAAATATCTATCAAGCTCTTTTTTAAACTCTGTTTGAGTCCTGGCCTTCACAGCCTCCTCTGGAAAGGAGTTCCACAGGTTGACTGTGCCCTTTCTTTTATTAGTTTTGAACCTGCTACCCATTAATTTCATTTGATGTCCTCTACTTCTTTTAGTATGGGAACAAGTAAATAACTTTTTTGTGTCCACTTTCTCCACTCCATTCATGATTGTATCTACCTCTATCATATCACCCCTCACTCTCCTCTTTTCTAGACTGAAAAGTCCCAGTCTCTGTTGCCTCTCCTCATGTGGGACCCCTTCCAAACCCTTTATCATTTTAGTTGCCCTTTTCTGAACCTTTTCTAACGCCAATATATCTTTTCTGAGGTGAGGAGACCACATCTGCACACAGTACTCAAGACGTGGGGATACCATAGCTTTATAAAGGGCAAGTATGATATTCTTATTTCACCCACTGCCATTTTCTCCCTCCCCTGCGTACAACAGCAGTTACAGCCGTGGACGCTCACAGCTTTAGATCAGAGTTCCCATGCGGTGAGGAACTTTCTGTTGTGCCTGTCTCCCGCCAGAGAAATCCCCATGCAGTGATGGGCCAGGTGCAGCTCAGCGCCAGTCGAGCCAGTGTCAGCTCAGGGAAGGGTCACTGAGGAGCTGTTAATTCTACCCCCTTTCTAAGGGTGGGCATACCCCATTTAGAGACCATCCCCAGTTCAACTGAAGGGGGGCCTGATCCTCACTGCATCTGGAAAAGTTATGGGAAAACCAAAAGGAGCATCCATGTCACTTTTCCACTTCTCCCTAACCAACCAGACCCTGCATAACCGAGAGCAGACTCAGCACGGCTCTCAGGTGTGCTCACCTGTCATAGCTCACTGGAGGCCTCAGCATCAGTGGCTTATCAAAGGGCAGCTATACTCGCATCTGTGTGGGTTGCTGTCGTCATTGAGAGCATGAGAGAGTGCAGCCCACAGGAGTGTTTTGTTCTCACGAGTGCTTCCCAGAAGCTGAGTGCTTGAGAGGCCATCCAGGAGAAATCCAAATGCTGCCCAGCTGATTAGAAGAGCACCCACAGCCAGCAGCATGTGTTTTTCTTGGCAGTGCCCATCCACACATGTCTCAGTGGACATAAAATTTGTTCTGCACATGGAAAGACAAAATTAAAATTAATGCCGCCTCACTTCCTTGTCAGCCTTTCCCGTCCCTCCCCTCGGAAGGGCAAGTCATTTCCTACAGGGCTCATTCCCTCCCCCACACTCTGCTGTCTCTGCTCATGGCATCTCGCCCACAGGCTGCTCTGAACATGCTCACCAAGTGCCAGGCCTTGGGGTACGGCGGAGACGGGATCCTGATTGTTGCTGTCCACCCTGGTGCTGTGCAGACACACATGGGGAATTCCACCTCTGACCAGTTAGCGATCTCGCTGGGAGAGGCCAGTGGTAGCCACATGTTGTGGCAGATATTCATTGTAGGGGTAAAGGTTATGCTGGAACCCACCCTGCCCTCCACCTCTGCCCTGCATGGAGGGATTGCGTCCCACTCAGATGCCCTCAGGGATTCAGTGCTGTGCCCTGGGCTTCCAACCTCCTGCTGCCGCTTGCTTGGTTCCTCAAGCTGCTGGCATCCCAGAGTGAAGGTGAGCAGAGCTGCTGCTGTGAGGAGCCGGAGAGGGGGAGCTGGTCGTCATGCGCACCAGCTCGCAGGTACTTCCATGGGGGTGATATCTGTGATCTCCACCCAGTGTCCTCATGTACCCCAAAACCCAACTCCCAGCTGTGACCCTGTACCCCTTCTACACCCCACTCCCTACCCAGAGCCTAAACCCACTCCAGGACCCCACCTCAGAGCCTGGACCCCTATCCTCACAGCCACCCACAGTCCTGAGATCCTTCCATACCCAGAGCTCCCTTCTGGAAGCCTGAATCCCTAATGTCTGGCACCTCCCTAAAGCCCAAACTCCCAGCCAGAGCCCTCACACTTCTGTACCCCAACCCTCTGTCCCAGCCCGGAGCCCTTCCCCCACTCAGACCCTTTGGCCGCACTCCCACCACATGAATTGTGTTATGTGCACGGGGGTGAAGGGGAGGAGTCACACGTCAGCTGCGTGTTGCACCCCCTCACCTCGACACACATAAGAAAATTCATGCCACTCGGGTGTGGGACAATTCAAGGGAATGCCAGCTGGACCCTGCCTGTGGGCCCCTGGTGTCCTGAGTCAGTCCCAGGGCAGGCTCCCGCCTAACTCTGCTTCCCCCCCGCAGGCTCTACTGACGGCGGAGGCGAGTGTCCGAGGGATGCTGCACGTGCTCTCCACGCTCTGCGAGAAGGACAATGGGGCCTTTGGGAACTGGGAAGGGGAAGTTCTTCCCTGGTGAGACGCTCCCAGCCCTGCACCAGCAGCTCTGGGCCAGGCTGTTCCAGTGACCCTGCTGTCAGCTGTGCCTGTGTCCTCAATAAACCCACTGAGCTAACGCAGCAGCACTGCCTGAGCCGGGCCTGCTCTGTCCTGTCCTGGGAGACACTGGCTGCGCCTGGGTGGAGCTGCCATGTGACCATTGGTTCCTCCCCGCACAGCCAAGGTGCAGAGCTGGCCTGTGAAGGAGGAGCTTTGGGTGGGTGGCTGTCTGGGAGGGGGTGGCTGAGGGTGGCAGCCGGGGTGAGGAGGACACCCAGGACCTCACTGTTGCAGAGAAGAGGGCCCAGGGAGAGCCCATGTGCAATGATACCACCTTTCCTGGACTCATGCAGTGTGTTGAATTAGCTGTGCCGAGATATCCCAGCCGACACTCCCTAACCTGGGCCGAGAAGCCCCTGTCCCCAAGGCAGGCAGGGGTCACTGGGATAGGGTGGCCAGGAACCTCTCCATACACTGGATCTCTCTCTCTCTTCATGTGTCTGGAAGACAGGAGGATACTCTGGGTACAGCTGAGAGAGCCAAACCAGGGCAAATTGCTTCAAACTGGGTGTAGAGGTTGGGTCAGGCATGTGCACCCCCTCTGGGGTGGAGCAGGCCACAAGACCTCTCCAAACCAAGGCACCGCCTGGTTCTGGGCAGACAGCAGTCTCCATGGGCCCCAGTCCCATTTAACAGGGCTGCAGGTGGGCAGTCAAGATAGAAGCCCCAGCCCTAGGGCAGTCCATTAGTCAGACTCAGCCTCTACACACCCAGTCTGTGCAGAAGCCCTGGGCCTGGGGCAGGGCTGGGCAGCGTTTAATCAGCCTCAGCAGCTTGTTCGCAGGGCGGGGCAGTCCAAAGAATATAAGAGCCCTGGGCCAGGGGCAGGGCGGAGCGGTTCACACAGTATGCCAGTGGGTTTTCCCTGAAGCAGGGTCCAGCACCAAGCACACCACCAAGGCACTCTGGGTTGGGAGAGGCAAAGGAGATGGGTAGGAGGCAGAGTCACACCAGCTCTGGTCAGTGGGGATCCCCCAAAACACATCGACATGGGCTCTGATGGGGCGTTCCCCCAGCTGCTTCCTACCTCCACCTCCCTTGTCTCAAGGTCCCACGCCGTGTTATCTGGGAGGTTGGGCAGTTCTATGTCTTCTGGGTAAGTAGCCGCCATCAGGTCTGGAAAGTCGGGCATGCCTACATCATTGGGCTAGTGGAGTGACAGCAGAGCTGTAGGCTCAGGCTGGTCCTGGACCCCTGGGTCGGTCTGGGATGCACAGGTAGCTGGCAGACAGCAGATCAGGACCTTCCCGAGAGTGATTTCATAGAGGGGCAGAGAGCTCAGGTCAGTCCAGGACCTCTGAGTAGCAGGTAAGCAGGAGGGTCATCTCCACCTCTGGGGTCATGTCAAAGCAGCAGGTGGGCCCTTCTGGCCAATCTGCCACCTGGGTGTATGGTCTTCGGCTCCTGATTCCAGGACCTCAGCCAGGCTCCTCTGCTTGGCGTAGAGGCCACCCTTTTAGTGCGCCCTGGGTCCTGCCATCAGCATGTCCTGTCTCCTGTGTCAGTCTCTGTGGGGCTGGGCACAGGTGTTCTGGGCTCACCCACTGAGGCCTCCAGCAGGCTTCCCCTTCTTCTGGGGATGGGGGTGCAACACCCCTTTGCTTCACAGGGCTGCTTACAGCCCAGCACTGGGTGTTCTCCCCACATGGCACCAAATCAGTCACAAAGAGCACATCTGTTGCCAGCCTGGCCAGCAAGAAGTCACACAAGCAGTTTTCTTACACACCCCAGCTTCCCTTGTGCCACAGCCTGTATCCTCCTCACACAGACGTAAACCAATCTCACCAAATCCACCCAGGTTCTTCCAGTTCCAGAGGACCTGCCACAGCCCCAGGTCAAGGTACCCAGAAGATCTTACCCAAAAGAGCCCACTGGGCCAATCCTTTTGCGTTTATTAATTAAAAGAAAGACGAGGTGGAGGGTAAAATTGCCAAAACCATCAAATTGCAGACCCCAGTCACAAAGTTTTTGACGCAGCCTTGCAGTAGAAGTGGGGCAGGCTGGTATCTTCAAAGTCTCTACAGCTGGCAGAGAACCATTTTCATCCCTTGACCACTGGGTTCTGGGCACAGCACACTTCTGCTACACCACACCACTCAGCTGTGAAGGCTTTACCCAGCATGCAGTCTGGTGAGTATCCTGCACTGACGCTGGCAGAGGGCGAGTGTTCTGCTGGCGAGTTGCTTTGCAGCCATGTGGTGGTCCTGTGGCTGTTAACTGGAAAGATGGTGATTCAAGTGCACCCAGGAATGGTGCTGTTAAGAGTCTGCTACTGACTACCTTTGTGTGAGTTTCTTTATTACTGGAAGCAGCCTTCCCTCTCAGCTTCTTACCCAAAAGAGCAGACTGTGCCAACACCGCACAATCTAAATTCAAAAGCTTTCTTCAGAAATAAGAAAGGGAGAAAATGTTGACAGTCAAATGGTGAGAGCCATCAAATTACCGACCCCAATTGCAATAAATTTGTTGCAGGCTTGTAGAGCAGCAGAGTAAACTGCCAGCTGGCTGAAACAAGACTCTTACCGCCACCTCCTCCTCTCTGAGCGTGGCTCAGAAGGCCTTTTGGACTCACGTCTTAGTACATAGGTTCCACAAGAGAGGAGTTGGAATGAAGACCAAAGTGGAGGCGCCCACCTGCACTCTGGGGGCTCTTGTTCCCACAGGGGAGTGCACTAGGCTGAATAAATAAGTTTCCCAACCTTGGCCAGAAAAATCACATGAATATCTGAGATTTGTCAGGCAAAAGGAGTAGCATTGTCCCCTCAGTGGTGTAACATGGAAGATTCCTCACCTTCCTCCCCCCATTCAATTCCAGGGTACGGAGAAAAGGTTTCTGCAGAACTATCTAGAATAACAGTTTCTGTACTGCATCCATCCAGTGGTCTGGCCATTGTGGGAGGGCAGCAGCCAATGAGGCTCAACCTCTGCAGCCCTCATCCCTTCCTTTGTCAGCCACCAGAGAACCAAGGCCACATCCGTGTTCCCTCAGACATTGCCCATCCTCGGGCTGGAGGAATTTCCTTTGGGGCGGAATGAATTTTTCATGGGTGACACCAATGCTGGTGTTGTGTAGATTTGCCTCATGGGTACAAATAAATATCTTTGTTGTAAATACATATTTGGAACAGCTCATAGGGACTGACAATCAGATTTAAGCAGCTGATAACTGACAAGGAGCAATGAGTCTGATGATTATTTCATATGACGTCATTCTAAAAAGAATATTAACACCCCATTTCAGAACCTCTATTTGATCACCCATTCTAACAGCTCCAGCTGTTAAACACACCCAGATGGGACACTCTGAAAATCACTTTGCATATAGCCAGGGGAATTAGCTCAAATGGGAGAGCACTTGTTTCGCATGCAAGAAGTAGTAGAATCGATACCCACATTCTCCAATGATAACTTTATTCTCCACACTTTTCTTCCAAGGTAATGTGAGAGCAGTGCCTCCTTCACAGTTACCCCCAGAAAGCTCTCAATGTACAGGGGGGATCTGTAGGTCCCCGTGCTGAGCTGCGTGCAAGGGCTCATGAGAGCCCTTTGAACATCTCCTCTCCCACCTGGTGGGAACAGACACACGTTTGATGTGGAGGCTGGATATGAAAGAGGAGGCCGTGGCCATGGACTGCCTCGGCTGAGAGAAAGTGGTGATGCACAAGTGAGCCATTTACCTCATGTGGAGATACCTCGGGAGCAGGTGTGAGTGAGTTGCAGGTGAATCATTTTGGTGGGCAGGTTTAGTGCTGCATACACAGAGGTTCTGGGGTTGGGGTGACAGCTGTGGGCTCTGCTCCTGTGGCCTCTGTGTCTGTGGGTAGGAGAGCAGACAGGGCAGCTGCTGGTCTAAGGCCCTGTGCTCTGGGTGAGCTGGGAGCAGCTGAGCTCAGGAGCAGGCAGCAGACTGGGGTGCCTCCGTTGGAAGCACGTTGCAGCAGGTGGTGATGCTGTTACCCCTCTGCCAGGGAACATGGGCCTTGTTAGTGTCGTTCTCAGGGCAGTGGGAGTTGGGATAGGCAGGGTCTGAGGCAACACCCGGCAGGGGCCTAGGACAGCTGGTGAGGGGCAGCAGGGTCTGAGGGAATTTCTAGCCAAGGCTCAGGGCAGTGGGGAATGGGAGACACAGACTGGGGCGGGGGGGGGGAGGAGCCAGGTTGGGGCTCAGGATGGTGGCGGGAGGGGGTTTGGGAATGCGCAGGTGGGATGCTGAGCTGTGGGGGAGGGACAGCGATCTCACTGCAGGGGTAATACTGTCCTTGCAACTGCCAGTTGCTCCTTTCTGAAAGCACCTCGGAGAAGCCTGGTCCTCTGTGGGTTGGCTGGCTTGTTTGGTTAACACTAAGCCCTTTGCTACCTCGGAGACAGCTTCAGGGTGCTGGTCTGTTCCCCTTTGCTTGACTGCTCGAGACAGCAAGGGCCAAAGATCAAGGAAAGGCGTTGAGTGGCTTGTAGGGAGCAGTCCAGAGTCGTGCTGAGAGGAGGTGGCAGGATGCAGATGCTTTGCTGGGTGTGGGGGAGGCTCTGCCCTGTATTCCCCTCACTCAGTTACCATTCCAAATCCCCTGTCACTGGGGTGCTGGTGAGTGACAACCTGACTTGCAGTGCTGGGTGTCTTCTGAGCAGCTGCTGCTGTGCCTGTCACAGACCTGGGTTCATAAGGGGGTTCTACACAGCAAAGCTATTTCAAAATAACTATCCCAGCGTCAACACAAGGCAACCGCTGCTTTGAAATAATTCAGAAATAAATTGGGGTTGGCTTATTTTGAAAGGCGTAAACCTCATTGTACGAGTAAGAGCAGCTCTTGGGAACAGGGGCTGCTAAGACAGGGACTGGAGCCTATTTTGAAATCAGCCATAGTACGTCCAATGGCTGCATCTGAAATCGGCTTCCTGTGTGTAGATGCTGTATTTGGAAATCTTGATCTTGCCACTCACTGGTGCTGCAGCTGTCCCCAACACTTCCTACACCTACCGCAATATCGACACAACAAATTAAGGCTGACAAAATTGACCTCAGCGCGGAGCCAGTGCAGTCGGTAGAACAGGTCTCTTTTTCATGTACAGCTGCACTGCACATTACAAGAGACTTTTCTGTGGCAGATGGCCTGGTAGCCCTGCGCCAGAGAAAAAGGCATTAGTGGCTCACAGACTGTTGCACTTTCCAGCTCTGGGCCAAGGAAGCTGGAAGGAGAATCCTGATTCATTTACTGTCCGGCTCCATTGGGGATTGCAGAACCTGAAGCTGTTGTTTTCCTGCCTTCAATTTGCCCAGCACCAGCTGGATCAGACTCGACCTTCCCCACAGGGACGTCTGCCATCCAGCGCAGTTAGTGGTGGGGAAGTAGAACACACCAAAGAGGCTTCTCCTCACGCTCATCTTCCTCACCCTGAATTCTCTCCCCAGCCTCCAGGGCAGAGCTCTCAAGAAAAAGACTCCCTGCAGCAAAGCCCTGGGGGGGACTCTGAGAAGGCCCCTGTCCTGCAGCCTGTCCCACCTGGCCATTGTTCTGTACTGTCTGTGAGGTCATCACCTCCCCAGCTCCTTTAACCAATCAGTGACTGCTCTGCAAAAGGCCCTTGTGATGTCACTGCCGCACCCACCCCAGCTCTGCAGGGCTCATGTCCTGCCCCCAGCAGCCCCTTGGGTGAACACACCCGAAGGCTCTGGAGCAAAACAGGCACATAAAAAAGAACCCAAATAATCTGTCTGTCTCTCTGTCTGTCTGACTGTCCGTCTGTGTCTCTCTTCAAAATGTTCTGCCCTGCAGGGATCTTTCTCATAGTTCTGGAATTGTTTCCTTGAATTCTGGGGCCCAGAGGTGTGTCACTGTGGAGTGAGGGGCACAACTCTGTCCCAGTACATAAAGGGAGAGGGACATGGATGGTTCTTAGCCAGGAGAGTGAGAGAGGGGAGCTCATACGCTGGGTGTCCCTAGCCTCTGTGTGCCAGAGGTGTGTGGTGCAATGGAAAGCGGTCTGGCCTTCTAAGCTATGTCCAGAGGTTGGTGTCTGGTGTTTGCCACAAAGCAGAGTGGTTACTCTCGACTTCCTTTTCTGCAATGTCCCAGTTTCCCTGTGCTACATCTCTGGGGACTCCAGACTGCCCACCATTGGATGCAACGCACTTCTGCTTAACACCAACTTCCACATCCTGAGATCTTTAATCTGTCTCAAGGTCACATCCCTTAGCGCCAGGTCGCAACCCTCACACACCAGGGTGGAAGCACCCGCTCCTGATGAGAGGCTCCATGTCACAGCACTACTGCTTTGGGATTTCCCAGACACTTCTTCCACCCAGCTCCCAAAGATCTCAGTTCAGCTTCAGTGTCACTCAGTGAATGTCTCATCCCTTTATTCTCAGGACCTCCTTCTGACCCATGGCAGTGGTGCTGGTGTTAGCCTGCCTTACTCATGTCTTGATTTAGGGGGCTCTGGGCCAATGCATGCAGCCAATGCAAGCCCAGCTTCCCTGGCACACTCACTGCCATGTGGTGTGTGTGCGCTCAGGGACAGGATTGGAGTCTGGGGTGTCAATGATATTACTGTAAATGGTTGTAGAGGGACAGTGGAGCTGCACAGGCCAGAGCCCAGATGAGGCCAATTCTCTCTCCCTGTTGTCGGTTGCCCTACAGCACCCGAGGCAGAGGCCCAGGCCAGGCAGCTGCAGGGACATAAGCTCAGCACAGGTGCCCACTGAGTGTGTGTCTGTGGGACAAGGTGAGCCCGGGGAGGAGCAAACAAGTGCACAATAGCACAGGGAGCCTTTTTAAACAGCCACACCCGCCCCTCCTGTGTCCCCAGACAGCCAAGGAGTGGCAGAAAGGTTCCTGGCAGTGCTCACCTTGGGATGTTTCAAAAGCCCAGGCACCACTCAGGTGAGGTGGCTGAGGGGAAAAGGAAAAGGATTGCAAATGTGTTGTACTCTGCACACTGCATTCAAATCCCATTATTGTTCAGCCTCTCTGCTTCCTTTCCTACTGAAGTCTCTTCTGTGCATCCTGCTTTGTGCACACCCCATCCCTGACGCTGCTGGGTTCCAGCTCCTCTGCTGGGCAGACTCCAAGCAGACTCCAAGCACAAGGTAACTGCATGAGGCTGGAGGGGGAAGCTTTAATTTTCCATGGCAGGGCCCAACCTATCTCTGATGTCAGCTCAAAAGTGCCACACTCCCCCCTGCTAAGCAGGGCCCCAAACACACCTTGGGAATGTGATGCCTCCGTCAGGCAGAGGGGAAAGGACAGCTGTCACCCAGGGGCATAGGAATCTGCCTGGGAGGAAAGGCCCTTTCCCCAAGGCTGACTTAGGGGCTCTGGTTTCTCCCAGCTGCTGGGCTGGGCTGTGCAGAGCTGGGAAAGGGGCAGACATTTGCCCTGGGGAAATGAATGTGGCACTCCCCTCTCTCTGGCCTTGACAGCAATCCCTCTATTTGCAGCACCTGCCACAGATCCTCCTCAATTCCTGAAAGGGCTGTTGTGTTCTAGAGGCCCAACTTACTGCAGGTATATTAGTGAACCAGCCCAACAGGAGACAGAGCTCCACAGGACCTCATTCATGAACCAAGAGGAACTCATCCTCACTCACATGCATGAAGAATCCCCCTTGATTTACAGACAGGGAAGAGATTTCCAGTGAAAAGCCAGAAGGTCCCACTGAGATTTGAACTCAGATCACAGGATTCAGAGTCCTGAGTGCTCACCATTACACCATAGGACCTACCATTTTTTTTTGTTCCTCAGCTCCTGTAACTCTTTTTAAACTGGCACCTTGCAGCACTTGCCACCCGCAAGCTGTTTCGCCACTCGGGACACTGCTTCCTGCCCCATCTCTGCTGCTGTCCTCCCCCAGACATCAATCCCTGCCCTTCTGTCTGCTAATTCCAGAGAGACTAGACAGGTTCATTATTCTTTTCAAGTAACCAGCCTGGAGAGAACTAATGGAGAAGCAGAGGCTGGAAAGGCTGGTGGTGATTGTCGAGGAATATCTGGGTGAGGGAGGATACAATAAGCCTGGCTCTGAATTCACACACATTTAAAAGTGCGCAGATACATCTGACTGAATGTGATACATTTTATAGACTCCCAGTGAGCACCTCTTTGTTCATATCACTCTCTAATGTCAGCTGAGGGAAGGGCTTGCTAGGGTTATATGCATTGGCAGTAGCACATGTTGAGGGTTCATCTCCATATGACAAACACACATAGAATAGAAATGCAGAATGTGATGGGAAAGGGAGGTCTTTAGATTTGAACAAAAATCTCTTAAACTGTATTTACACAGTCTACCACTGAACTGTACCACCACACAAAGAGTGCCCCTTGGATTCCTTCATCTTCAGCCCCCTGCAGGGCAAACACTGTTTCCCCCAGCTTCTGTCCCTTCCCCAGCTCACAGTGGTTTTACAAATGGGGTTTGATTAAACTTTGTCTGTCCATGCACATACTACAGCTCATCCCCTGCTTCTCTGGCTTCTCCCACTAACAGAGCTACAGCCGCTTAGGGAGACAGATTACCAGCATGTGTGGGGCAGCTCTCTCTCATCTGCTTGGAGCATCATCAATGATTACAAAAAGAACCTACTGAAGGACACCCACCAATCAATCAGATGCGGCTGGGTTTGCAATCAGTGGCAGTAACTTCTCTGTCTGGCACTTTTGATGATCCTGCAGCTTGCTTGGGGTTGCTGAATAAAGGAGCTTCTACTGTGCTAAAATGTCAGACCTAGTGACAATGTAAATCTGTTTTCAGAAGGAGGGTGCTGTGACCTGTTGGATAGTCCCCAGGAGAGTTCCAGTGAAATGTAACCCATTAGTCCATTCAGAGTTTGGACTTAAATACTGCAGTGATCAACTGAGGAAGAACTTTGTTCATGAAAGTTTAGGGGTGGTAAAGCCTGCACCCCCCCAACCCCTTATCTAATGAACCAGGAGCAAGCCTCTGGGAAAATCTGCCAAACAAGGTAATGTTAGCATTGAGAGTTAACATTAACTGCAACTTCTTGAACCTGTCAGTGTCTGTTACTTCTTCCTCCAGAATGATGGCAGCTGCCTCCTGCAGCTCTCTGAAATCTCCAGCACAGCCCAGTGGGGCTGCAAAGCAGGTGAGAGGCAGCCAGAAATATTTGGCCAGACACCACTGGGTGCTGCTTTCCTAATCCCCATGTACCTGGGAGGTCCACGGCCAGGGGAGCCACAGTGCCTCTCTGGGACTTTTCTCCTAACTCGTTTGGAGTTTGTCAGTGTCAAACAAAGGGATGGGAGAAGAGAGTAACTCTCCCTCTCCTGCCCTGCCCCACCTGGAGAGGTTGCACTGTCACCCTCTGGGCACAGACAGCCCCAGAGCTGGAAGAATGAGATTCTGTTCTTGCAGGCAGAGGCACCACCTTCCCCACACCAGTTACAGCTGTGTTTTCCTGAGCTCTGCTCTGTACCTCAATGTTTCCAGTGCTCCTCTACCATCAGCCTTCACCTTCCCCAGCAGTGGCTGGGATTGCCAGGGGAAGGCTCTTCAGTTGCCCAGACACGTGGGAAAATGTTGTCAAAGGCTTTCCATAAGGCACCACTGGGAGTTGAACCCAGGATCTCCTGTTTACTAGACAGGTGCTTTAGCCAGCTAAGCCATGGTGCCCTCATTTGCAGTGTGGCTCCTGACAGAGAGGTATCTGTGTTAGTCTGTGTCTTCAACCAAAAAGCAGCCCTGCAGCACTTTGAAGGTTGCCAACCTAATTTATCAAGTGATGAACTTTCATGCAGCTGAAACACTGTGATGGATGCCCACAGCAACCCCTTCCCAATGCCCAGCACAGACATTGTGCCCGACGGAAGCTGGAGTTGCACCGAGAAGACAGTGAGGATGAGGGAACAAAAAGGCCCCTTTCACTTACTGTCCCCTCTGCAGTGTGTGGGTCGGACTCCACCAATCTACCCTCCTCTCTCCCCACCTGCCCCAGTGCCAGGGTCCCACCAGCAGAGCCTGGAGTCCTGCCCCTCCTTTGCTCCCTCAGCCTGACTCCCCCCCTCACTTTCACTCTGTGCTCCCCACACCCTCCTTTCTCACTCTTCACACCCCAGGGGTGGGGCGAGGAGGGCCCAGCTCCGGGGCAGAGTTATCTCCTGTCTCTCACGGAGTGGGGGATGGGCTGCGCTGCCCCAGCTGGAGCTTTTCAGGGTGAGCGTTTGATGCAGTGTAACTAGAAGAATAAGATTTTGCCTTTCTGTCTCCTTCTGCCCTTCAGTCCCACTTGTGACCCTCCACACAACCCCTTTGGTTTATTACCAGCCCAGTGCAAATCCCCTGGGGGTGGGGCTGACTTCCCAGCTTTCCCTGTGTGAAACCTTTGAGCAGGGCCAGGGGTTTGGCAGCCAATCAATGGTCTCCCCTGGGCTCTTGGCTTTTCCAGGAGATCCCACAGGCAGCCCGGTCCCAGACTCCTCTTACAGGGACCAGCTGCCCTTTGGACCCGCCACACGACAGTCACTCACCTGCAGGCAGTGTGGAGCTGTGTAGATAGAACTGGCATTGGGAGCCCAGCTCGAAAGTGCCCTCAGGCCAAGTCTTTCAGTGTCCTTCACCCCGAGGAGAGGCGATATCTGCCCCTTCCCCACCCGCCTGGTGCTTCGGTGTCACCTCAGTCTGATGGTGCAGGAGTGGGGGTGCACAAGAGCTTGTGCACAGCAGACAGGTGGGTGGACGCCCGGCTGGTGCTCCGGGAATGGAGGTCTATGAGGATTCCCCCTGCCTTGTTGCTGGACCCCTCCTCTGCCGTCCTCAGGGCTGGCTCCTCGGGTGGTCCCTGGGGTGCTGGGCTGGTCTCTGGGATGGACTCCAGCTCCAAGACCTGCTGGGATTCCTCTGCTGCTGTTTCCAATGTACCCTGGGGGGAGCAGGTGTCTTGGGGCCCAGGATGGCCCTGAGCTCCCTGGAACAGGGGTAAGCGGTGGGGGCAGCCCCAGACTGGCTGGCCAAGTCCTGGGTCCAGGCATAACCCTTCCACAACTGCTTCACCTTGCTATGGACATGATCCGGAGTGCGGGCAGGGTGACTCCAGGTGGCCAGGCCCTCGGCCAGTCAGGTGAATGCTTCTGCTTTCTGCTCCATGCTCCCCATCACATGGAGCACGTCCTCCTCACCCCAGAGCCCCAGCAGGTCTCAGAGCTCGACCTCCAACCAGGAGGTGTCCCACCTCTTTTTGTCCCCCGTTTGGCTGCTGGGGGTCCATGGGTGCCCTCATGGGGGCAGCCTCGGAGCACTCAGAGGGCTGGCTCAATGCCATGGTGATGGGTGGCTGGGTCGAGGTCGGTGGAGGGCTTGCAGGGCTAGCATGTGCGTGTGCTGCTGCCTGCATGCGCTCAGCTTCCTGCCACAGGAAATCCAGGTCTGTGGTGCTTAAAGGGCTGCTGCGCGCAGTAATCATAGAGCCGCACAGGGGCTGGACAGCACATCTCAACCCCTCAGCTGATTGCTGCCATGGACGACCCTGTTATTTCGAAGTAACAGGATGTGGATCGTCTACATGTGCCCTACTTTGACGTTCACCATTGAAGTAGGGCGCGATTCCCATCTTTGGATGAGAACAGCGATTTCGACGGCTCGCCACCTAACGTCCATTTCAACATCGAAATAGCAGACGGTGCGTAGAATCACAACACGCTATTTTGATGTTTTGCCAGTGACTTTGAAGTAGCCAGCTAGTGTAGACACACTCTGAGGGTGATAGAAATATGAATTACTCCTCTCTGGAGCTGAGGACAAGAAGACACTTTTCCTGCCTAAGGTCAGGAGTTCAAAGGAGAGAGAGAGAGAGAGAGAGAGAGAGCAGAGCCTTGGCTGGGCATCTCTTTGCATCATGATTCTAGCTCGTTCCAATTGCTATTTTGAAGCAGGGACTTCGGAACAGGCTCCATTGTTTCTAGATGCTGAATGTCAAAATAGCAGAGCAGTATTTCCAAATCCATGCTGTGTGTTACTGAGCTATATTGGAATCAACTACTGTGGAATACTGTGCAGTGATATCCCCAGCATGTCTCCAGGGTCTCTATTCAAAACAGGCTCTCTTGTGTGTGGATGTGCCATTTGGAAACATGTTTTGTTTATTTCAGGGCTTCCTTGTGGCGTGAAGGCGTTATTGTGAACTAGATTATTTTGGAGGAATAATTCTGGAATAAACTCTTCTGAAATAACTCTGCACCTCTCTGGTCAGGGCCTGTCAGCATCATGTAAAGCACCAGAATGTCCACTGTCGCCTGTGACAGCTGCACTGGGGAGGCTGGTGCCAGGGCTGGAAGCTCCTGAGGAGTGGGAGGGGATCTGGTTTGCTTGGCCTGCTCCCTCTGAGGCCACCTGTGATGCCTCCTCCCATTTCACCTCTTCTTATCCCAGCTCTGCCTCTTCCCCTGAGCTCTGCTGCCAGCTGCCTGCTGCTCTCTCCTCTCCTCCCCACAGGCCTCTCCCCATTCCCCAAGGACTGCCAGCCAACCCCACCTCTTCAGAGACCCACCCTGTCACCTGTACCTCTCTGCCCCTCTCCTGAGCTCCCATGGCCAAAGCTGCTCATCATGGACTTCCTCCAGGGCCTGCTCCTTGTGCTTCTGCACCCCAACCCCAAGGGCCCTTCCTCTGCCTTCCCCAGCCCTCTGCCCACCAGAGCAGCAGCTGGGGGACCTGAGTGAAGAAGCAGAACTCAGGCAGGAAGAGGAGCAGGGCAGGCAGGGACTGGCACCACTGGTGAGTTACCTGGGCCTGTGGTGCTGCAGTAGCAGGTGTCCAGGGAGGGAGCCTGTGAGGCCAGAAGACCTGCCAGGGAGGTGTGGAGCAGAGAAAGCCAATGGAGCTGCTGTGGGGGGCTGCTGCCCTTGGCAGAGGGCTCCTGATGCTCCTTCCTGTGGGAGGTGTGTGTTGCAGAGTTGGGAATCTGGGGATCCTCACCTCCCCCAGGCCCACTCTGCAGCCCTTCCCTCTGCCTGGGGTGGTGACTCCCACTTAGTCCCTGCCAGCCTCTCAGCCTGGTTCCTTCAGCTATTTGGGCCTCCTGCCCAGAACATCCACAAGAAGGAAAGGAGAAAAGACCTGCCCATGGCCAGCATGGGGCTTGAACCCATGACCTTGGCGTTATTAGCACCACGCTCTGACCAACTGAGCTAGCCGGCCAGCTGCAAAAAGTCTCACAAGGGGCCTTCTTGGAAAGGAGCAACAGGCAGCTGCAGGGCTACTGGCCACTGGACTGAGATTTCCTCCCCTCCCCCACCAGCCTGGCCTCCCCTTTCAGACTCTCTCACCCATCCCCCACTGCTCTGAGCCCAGCTGGGGGTTCCCCCAGCCCCGTCTGCCCCTTGCCAGCTGTCCTGGGCCCTGCAGTGGGTCCCTCAGATCCTGTCTCTCCCACCCCTCCCCACTGCCCTGATCCCCTTGTCCCCTCAGACCCTGCCACCCCTCCCACTGCCCTTTTCCCCTCCTCCCTCAGCCACAAGCCCTGCCCGGGTTCCCCTCACACCTGCCACCTCTCCCCTCTGGCAGCCGGATTCCTCCTCCCTCTGCACTGCACAGTCACCAGCTGAAACCTTGGGCCCTGCCCAGGGGCTGTGTGAGAACAGAGACAGCTTGTGGGTGCAGGATCCTGCCCTGTTTCCACCTGCACCATTTATGTCCCTGCAGGGGTTATGATCCCAGCAGGATAAGGAGATGTTAAGGGGGGAGCAAAGGGAAGCCACAGGAAGGGTCCCAGGGTCCCAGGCTGCTCCCAGGCAGTGCGGGTGCATCAGTTCAGCACTGGGGGCAGCTGAGGGAGAGGGGAATTACCACTGGGGGGGCAGAGCTGGGTGTGTGCTCCTGGGAGTGAGACTCTCCCTGTTACTCACTAGCGTGGGGTGTGTCTGCAGAGGCAGGTCTGGGGCAGGAGCTGGTCCCACAGACGGGGCAGAACGCAGCTCCTGTCAGCTCAGGGAATTGTGTCTGTGTTACAAATGTGCGGCAGGATCTGGTTAGCAGTGACCTGTCTGGAGAGGGCCAGGAGGCAACACACACTGTGAATGGGATTCCCCAGTGCTCAGTGGCCCAGGACTTAATGCCGAGCCCTGGGCTGCACAGACCTGTTGGTGAATAACAAAAATCAAGGGTATCCCCTCCCTGCCTTAGTAACAGAGAGAGGGCTTTGGGGTTCCTCCCGTGCTCCCCAGGCCCCCTCTGCAGCCACCTCAGCTGTCCACCTGTCCGTGTTTCTTACTTTTTTCTCCAGAACGATGACAGCCGCCTCCTGCAGGTCTCTGAACTCGCCAGCACAGCCCAGAGGTGCTGCAAAGCAGGTGAGAGGCAGCCAGAAAGATTTGGCCCGGCTCCACTGGCTGCTGCTTTCCTAATCTCCACTTCCCTGGGGGGTCCATGACCAGGGGAGCCACAGAGCCTCTGGGACTTTTCTCCTAACTCGTTTGGGGTTTGTCAGTGACAAACAAAGGGAGGCCCCACCTGGGGAGGTTACACTGTCACCTGCTGTGCAGAGGCAGCTCCAGAGAACCACAGGTCTGGGAGGATCAGCCTCTGTTTTTGCAGCCAGAGGAGCCACCTTCCCAACAGCAGTTCCAGCTGCCTTCACCTGAGCTCTGGTCTGTGACTGGATTCTTCCCAATGCTCCTCTCCCATCAGCCTTTGCCTTCCCCAGGAATGACTGGGATTGCCAAGGGAGGGCTCTTGGGTTCCCCAGACAGATGTAGGAAAACATCATCCAGGATGTCCAACGAGGCACCACTGGGAGTTGAACCCAGGATCTCCTGTTTACGAGACAGGGGCTTTAGCCAGCTAAGCCATGGTGCCCCCTGCACTCAAGGTGTGGTTCTGGCAAAGAGGTATCTGTATTAGTCTGTGTCTTCAACCAAAAAGCCGTCCTGTGGCACTTTAAAGACAACCAAACACAATTTACCAAGTGATGAGCTTTTGTGGGGCCAACCCACTCTGGTGGGCTGCCCACAACAACCCCTTCCCATTGCCCAGCACAGACATTGTGCCCGACAGAAGCTGGAGTTGCTGCTGTTAGGATAGTGAGGATGAGAGGAAGGAAAAACCCCTTTCACTTCCTGTTCCCTCTGCGCTGTACAGGTCAGACTCCACCAATCTACCCTCCTCTCTCCCCACAAGCTCCAGCGCCAGAGTCCCACCAGCAGAGCCTGGAGTCCTCCCCGTCCTTGCTCCCGCAGCCTGACTCCCCCCCGTCACTTTCACTCTGTGCTCCCTACGTCCTCCTTTCTCCCTGTTTGCACCCCAGGGGTGGAGCAAGGGGTTGCCCAGCTCTGGGGCAGAGTTATCCCCTGTCTCTCACGGCACGGGGGATGGGCTGTGCTGCCCCGGCTGGAGCTTTTCAGAGTGATTGTTTGATGCAGTGTAACTAGAAGAAGGAGAAGATTTTGCCTTTCTGTCTCCTTCTGCCCTTCAGTCCCACTTGTGCAACTCTACACAACCCCTTTGGTTTATTGCCAGCCCAGTGCAAATCTCTGTGCCCTGGGGGTGGGGCTGACTTTACCAGCTTTCCCTGTGCGAAACCTTTGAGTAGGGCCCAGGGCTGTGACTGCGCAGTTGCAGGTCGGGTTCCACTGGGCACGTGCAGCTCCCGGTCGTGTCTGGTGCCCCCGCCCCATGTCACGGAGGTGTGTGCTGTGTGGGGTATGTACCTGACCGTCCACTGCCATGGTCGGGGGTACCCTTGCCTGGGCAAACCCTCCTTGCTGAACAGCTGCAGGTGGGTCATGGTCAGACCCATGTGGGCATCAGTGGAGAGCTACAGACCCCCCCGCCATCTGCCTTGCGCGAAGACTGTTAATGCAGGGACATGAGTTGGGGATCATTGTTGGTCTCTACAGGGTATGAGTAGGATCCATGGCTCCGCACACCTTCCTGGGCGAGGCTCCTGCTTCTGGGCTGGCCGGGGGCTGGGCATCAGTGCAAAGAGCAGAGACCCCCCCCATTCTGGTGCCCGGCCTCCCGAGCAGAACTCTGGTTCCTTTTCTGACCACACGCCTGCTCTGCTCTCCCCTCTGCCCAGGCCTTCCTGCCCTTGCTGAAACAGGCTGCCCAGGGAAGCCCCCAGAGAGGGCTGAGCTGCAGCAAGGCGGCCATCGTCAACATATCCAGTGAGGCTGGCTCCATCCAGAATGTCTGTGGCTGGGAAATGGTCCAAATCATCTCCTATCGCTGCAGCAAGGTCCAGGGCACACCCAGCAGGGCCTGACTGCTGCCTGGGTTTGCTACTTGCACAAACCCCTGTCACTCGGTGTGTTCCCCTTGTTCCCCATCCTGCTGCCATCATTCCAGGCTCCAGTGCTGTGTTGGGCAGGGCCGGCAGATTTTGTCTGCCTGCAATTCACTTGGGCTTTAGATCAGAGTTCCCATCCGGTGAGGAACTTTCTGTTGTGCCTGTATCCCTCCAGAGAAATCCCCACGCTGAGATGGGCTGGGACAGCTCAGCCCCAGTCTAGCCAGTCTCAGCTAAGGGAAGTGCCACTGAAGAGCTCTTCATCCTACCCACTCGTAGTGGGGGACATACCCCTTTTGGAGACCATCCTACCAGCTCAACTCCAGGAGGCCAGATCCCAACTGTGCCGAGTAAAATTATGGGAGAACCAAAAGGAGCAACAATGTCACATTCTCACTTTTCCATATCGGCCCAGATCCTGCATAACCGAGAGCAGCCTCAGCACGGCTCTCAGGTGTGCTCACCTGTCACACCTCACTGGAAGCATCTCAGGATCCATGTCTCATCAAAGTGCAGCTCCACCCACATCTCTGTGGGTTGCTGTCATCTCTGAGAGCATGAGAGAGTGCAGCTCCCAGGAGCTTTTTGTTCTCACGAGTGCTTCTGATAAGCAGAGTGCTTGAGTGGTCATGGAGCAGACACCTCAAATGCTGCCCAGCTGATTAGCAGAGCACCCACAGCTGGCAGCGAGTGTTTTTTATTGGTGGTGTCCATCCGCAAATGCTTTGGTGCACATACAATTCATTCTGCACATGGAAAGATGAAATTAAAAGGAACGCTGTTCTCACCCCTTTGTCTGTCTGTCCCATCCCTCCCTTCAGGAGACTCTGAAGCTCAGACTCTGGCTGGGACTGAGCCACTTCTTCAGACCAGAGCCAGACTGGAACAGACTCAATATTTAAGGCATAGAGAACCAAAAACAGCAATCAAAGTTGACAACTTCACACTCTCTTAGACAAAGAGTTAATGGGCACAAACCAGACATCAAGACATTCCTGATTTACAAACCAGTTTTGTGATGTTTTGAGAGGGGAGTTTAGAGGGGGAGCTTGAAGGGAGCCAGGGAGTCTACTACAGCCCCCCTAGCCAGGTGGAAGAGGTGGATGAGGCTTTCTTTAAACAGCTAACAAAATCATCCAGGGCCCAGAATTGGTGGTGATGGGGGACTTCAACTATCCAGGTATATGTTGGGAAACGAATACAGCAGGGGACAGACTGTCCAATAAATTCTTGGATTGCATTGCAGACAACTTTTTATTCCAAAAGGTTGAAAAAGCTACCAGAGGGGAAGCTGTTCTCGATTTAATTTTAACAAATAAGGAGGAAATTATTGAGAAATTGAAAGTGGAAGGATGCTTGGGTGAAAGTGATCATGAAATCATAGAGTTCACAATTCCAAGGAAGGGTAGAAGGGAAAATAGTACAATAGAGATAATGGATTTCAGGAAGGCAGATTTTGGTAAACTCAGACAGCTGGTAGGTAAGGTCCCATGGGCAGCTGTCGTCTCCCGAAAGCAGCCAAATATCTGCTTCTCCAGAGTGAGAAAGGTCTCTGGCGAAGTCTGGGATTGGGCCCAAGACCTTTAGAGCTTCAGCACAACACTTGTCCAGCTGAGGTACTTTGCCAGCTGCTCTGCAGCCTCCACCACTGCCGCTTCTCGAGCTCAGCCGTAGTGCACGAGAAAGAAGCTCGTCCCTGTGGCCCTTGCAGGCAAGCTGAATGTTGCCTGCTCCCCTCAGCTTGGCCCGCTTCTTTGCCCCATTCCCACCTTCCTTCCCAGGTTGACCCAGTAGATGAAGAAGGAGCAGCTGGCAGGGCAGAAGGGGGAACTGCAGAGAACCACAGGCCGTGTTTCTGCCCGTTTTTGATTCGGGCTCCTTTTGCATGTCAAGCGCACATCACGAGCCCCTCTGCTGGTGAGGTCTTTCACCCCAGCTCTGAAATGCCATTCGTTTTTGTGGCATTTGTCCTGAGAGGTGCCCGTGACGGCCTGCTGGAAAGTCAAGCGCTGGTGTGGGAGAGGTGAACGTCTCCTGTCTCCTTTGCCAGCCAGAACCATCAGTGATTTCGGGTCCCCTTTTCCTGCTCTGAAGAGTGGCTGTGCTGCTGTTGAGGGAGCACACAAGGGATGCTTTTGGGATCATCATCATCATGAACAACCACCATTGGCTCAGCAGCCGTTGGTGTCCCATGCCTGTCTCACTATTTCCTTCCATCCTTCCCTGTCCAATGAGGAGTCGCTTCATTTTTGTAGCCCAGCTCTGCACCAATCTGCTTTGTCATCTACCCATTCTCTGTGGTCTCTGCCTCTCCTTGTTGAACATTCCCTTATGCCTAATACCAGGCTCTTGGTTTTCAATTCATCATTCATTCTGCAGATATGCCCGAACGGCTGTATCTTCCCTTGTACAGATTCTCTTTTGGCTGTACCTTCCTGTAGAATTCCTCCTTCGCGAGTTTCCACAGCAATCCCATTCTCCGGAGCTTTCTACTACAACTCCTCTCAAAGGCCAGTAGCCTTCCCTTTGAATCTTTCATTATCACCTGTGTCCCACATACGCACAACATGCTGCTCAGTACGTGTTTTGGGAGGAAGGGAACTTTGAGGTTTGGGCTGTGAGGATTACGCAAATGAGGTGTTGCGTATGCAATACAGCACCTCATTGCAATTCACAGATCTGACTCATTTACATGTCCCCTTCCCAGGAGGTGGCTAGTGAAGATGAGGCCCAGCTGTGGCCTCACCAATTCTGAATCAAGGGGGAGATAATAAAGTGTCAAGATCTGCCAGAAACTCTCCTGCCAAGGCCCCCCAAGATGCTTTTAGCCTCCCTGGCTCCAAGGGCACAATGTTGACTCACCTCCCTCCACCATTGCTGAGCCCCTCAGCCCCAAGGTCATAACAAGGCTAAAGAAAGGGTGTGTCAGGAGTGGGATTTGAACCCACGCCTCTCTACAGAGACCAGATTACTGAGAAAGCATCACCTTAAGTCTGGCGCCTTAGACCACTCGGCCATCCTGACAAATGCCCTAAGTTTTGAATATAATTCATATGCAAGTTTCTTCTTGAGCCTGGTGACCATCTGGGGCTCACTGTTCCACAGCACCCACCCAGGGGTTGGTCACCGCCCCTGTCTTTGTCTCAACAGAGCAGTGAAACTTGCTGACTCAGTGAAAGTTGAACTTTCTGACTCCTGGCCCAGCCCGCTCAACACAAACCTTTTCCTGGGCCACCAGCCAACCACCTCGATGACAAATGCATTTTGGTTTTTGCTTCAAAATACCTCAAATACTAAATTATTCACATTGCGGTATTAGGTCTGTAACAGAAGGGGGGTTGTAATAATTCATATGAAAGGAGTTATTAGTAATAAAAATAAAAATAATTAAACAGATTAAGAGCTTTAACTTTTTACCAAACTTCCTTAGAAATAAAGCAAAATGTGAATTTATGTCCAAAGGGGGGGTGAGGGTGGGGGGTTCCTGTGCCCCTTGCCCCACCCCCCCCATGGCACGAAAGGGAAGGAGGAGCAGGGCCAGAATCCAAAGTCAGGGAAAGTGGGACGGAGGGAGGGAGGAAGGGCCCCAGGCTGGAGCCCAGACACCTTCCCTTCTCTAGGCACCTGGTGCAGGAAGCGGCTGGTGCTCACAGCTCCAAGGAGAGACTTAAAAACCACGGAGCAGTGGAGGGCCAGGCGAGAGGAGGGGAGGACCATGCCCATGCCTGGACTGCAGACAGCCCTACAGACCACACCTGGTTTGCTTCCACCCCCTCACACAACAAACAACCAGTCACCGAAGGCCTCCCACTGACCAGCACACAGGGAAGCTGCTGCCCCTCTGTGACCGGTGTCAGGAGATGGCAGGAAAGCCAGGCCTGCCCCCGACACCTCTCTCCCTGCTCCCACTCGATGGGCTCAGAAAAGAGCCAGGTGCCCATCTGGAAGAGGGAAAGTGCCTTACACATCAGCCTGGATCCACCACCTTCTTCCTTAGGACAGTAAAGGGGCCAGTGGAAGTATCCAGGGTTCACAGCCAATCAGTGACTCCTTCCTGAAGTTCAGCTGGAGCCAGACCATTTTTTTCAGGGAAGCTGAGAAGAAAGTCTCAAAACAAACCCACTGCAATGGGCTGCTATGAAATCAGACTCCCTAGCCATAAAATCACAGAAAACAGCTGTTTACAGGTGCTTCTTTCAGAGGAGCAGACAATGTGCTTGTTGGATAATCCAGCAATAGGGCAGATTCTCTGGCTGTGGGCACACTAGATCCTCCTTTCAGAAGGTGCTAAAGAGATGCTTCCAGGAATAGGCAGCACATCCTTAGCATAATGGTGGCCACAGGTGCTTCGAAAGTGCCAGATTCAAAACGTATGCTGCCCATGTAGCTGGGGACCTTTCAAAACAATCCCCCTCAATTTGAAAACCCCTTCTTCCCATTTGGGTCTCCTCTTGTCTTCCTCGTCTTGGCTTCCTTCTTCTGCCCCATTCCTGCCTCACTTCTTCCTTCAGCAGCTCAAGCAAAGGAGGTCAGCAGGAAGACCTGGCCTCCAGGGGACAATATCCAAGGGCAGGAGATCCAGGCCACAAGCCTCCTAAAAATGACTGGTTTAACTCGTGTAGCTCACCCACGCGGACAGCAAAGAGAATGCTCAACTGATGTCACCACCTTCTGTCCCACAGGAATTGGACTCATTAGAGGGACAGGCCAGGGCAGAAGGAGATGAGACATCCTGGGCATAAAGGGGATGCACAAGAATGAAAACTTTAACACCTCTGCCTCATTCTGAGCCAGGGACCTTTTGGGTGGTAGGCCAATGGGGTAACTGCTACACTACAGAAGGTCTTACTCCATTGTTTTTCCACCCCTCAATTCCATCCACAATGCACAGCCTCAGTCCCCCTGTATCTCTACACAGTCTGATGAGTTCCAGAACCCCAATCTGTTACAGGCATGTGGGTGAGTCAGCCCAACCAGAGGCCTAGCTCCAGTGGGCCACACTTATCTAGCAGGATAAAGAGCTCTAACTCAGATACACCTGTGTACAAAGAAGCCCAGCCCTTGGAGAGAGGGACATTTACAACAAACCACGACAGCATCAGAAGGTCCCACAGAGGTTTGAATTCAGATTTCAGAAGTCAGCCTCTTGGGTGCTGCCATTTACACAATGGGACTTACAAATTTTAGCTGTTTTGGAGAGGAATAAGGGGATTTTGAAAGGTGCAGGGTCTTTTCGAAAAGGACCCCCACGTAGCCACACTGAGCTGCGAGCGTTCAAAAGTTGCGCTTTGGAAGCGCCGCAGCCAGAAGTGTCCTAATGCTAATGAGGTGCTGAATATTCAATTGAGTGCCTCATTAGCAATCTTTGCATGGCCATGACCATTTCAAAGTTTTGGCCAAGTGTGGGCACAGCCACTGAGCCCAGCCCTTCTTGCTGCCAACCCCTCCTGGCTGGAGGGCAACATTTCTCTGAAACCCCCAGGGTGAAGAAACAGGTTCATTTTTCTTTTACACTAAGCAGCCGCCAAAGAATTAACAGAAATGCAGAAACTGGGGAGCTTGGTGATACTTGTGTATGAATATCTGGCTGAGGAAGCACATAATGGCCCTGTGTGTGAATTCCCAGAGTAATTGACATCCTCTCTATACACACATTTACAAAGCGTGCAGATACCTTGTCGCTGAATGTGATACATTTGATAGACGATGAATGAGCACCTCCTTATAGAAATGAGACCCAAAACTCCTCATATCGGTATCAACTGTCAGTTTCCCTGTGGAGCCAGATTTCAGCTGCGGGAGGGGTTTGCTTGGTTTGCATGCAACAGCTCTGGCAAACGTTGATGGTTCATCTCCATTTTAAGAATCCCCACACAATAGAAACCCAAAGTGCATTGAGAAAGGTGACACAGCTATTGTCATTCAAATAGTTGCCTTTTAAGTTGGGGGGACAGGGAATGGATTTGAAATAAGACCACTTGGTCTGAAGTCAAAAACTCTACCACTGACCTACACCCACGTTTCACTCTTGCTTCTGTTACTGACCTTCAGGTCCCTGTAGGACAAACCCTTCTTTTCCAGGTTCCTTTGTCTGTCCCAAGCCAGAGTGGTGTTACAAGTGGGGTTTGATTAAACTTTCTTTCTCGAGGTGCACACCACAGCTTCCCCCCACTGACCTGGCTTCTCCCACTCACTTTCATGGGCAGAGACCCGCTTCATCAGATGCATTTCTCAATGATACAGGCTAACACCATGACCTCTCTGATAGTGATACATCAACGTTTGTTTGTGCATTTTCCTATAGAAATGCATTTGCAACTTTGCAAGGCTGATGGAAAGCAGAGCGTTTTCCATCGAAGACTGGCCTATTCCTCATCTTGAGCCTTGTGAAGTAAAGCTGAGGCAATGGAATGGGGCTGAATGGCATTTCTGGAGTGTAGGTTTTTTGAGTGCGTTGGCCAGTTTGGACTCTCAGCTTTCTCTTTCCTCATCAAGGATCCTTTAGCTAAAGAAAGATTGGCCACAGACTGATAGATGGAAAGATCTGAGCTGTCTATCAACCTGGGTGTGTGGCTGTTCCCTCAGGATCAGATGAATACTTTTGTAGGGTGGAATTGGTTTCAAACAGCCACTCATCAGAAAAGTCCATGTTTTGGGGGGTGAAATAAGGATAAAACACAGAAGGAGACAGCTTGTGTGATTTTTTGATAGCTAGTGCGGTGATAGAGTTATGTTCCCTTTTGCGGCTGGTTTCCTACAACTTCTGGGAGACTAACTACTGCTTTTGGGGTCCAGGCTGCCTATTTCTCAGCAGTTCTGATTTTGATATTTTCAATTGTGACCCACTAAGGCACAGGGACGGACACCTTTTGCTTTTCTGCCTGCTGTTAACAAGATGGAGGCCCACCCAGGAGATGAGAAAGGAAGAGTTACAGCACTGATGTAGAAAGAAGGAATGCCATCGCATTCTTTGGGGAACTCAGAAATGAATGCCATGACCTTTCCCATTGAACACGAGCATTTCGACTGGCTCCCCACCTTTTGGAGTGAGCTGAGACATCAGCCAAGCAAACGTATGGCTCTGGGGTCTTCCGTAGACCAGAGTCTCAGATGCAGGGAAGGATCCTTATATTTTGGGAAGGGGTACAGAGTCCTGGCTCCAGCCATGATCCCAGAATGAAGTGTGTCATGGGGATTAACGTTAGCCCCCAGAACAAGCACCGCACCTCAGAAGAGAATATCAATTTTATGGAACCCAACAATCTCAGGAGCATACCCAGCTCAGGATCCCCATCTGGACTTACACAACCTCCCTGGCCCAGCACATGGTGAGCAGCCTTTTCTCAACCTAGTGGGACACCCAGAGACTATGTTCCCTCTTAGCTTCTCCAGCCGTGTGTGGGATAATTTCTATTTGCACTGAGATATGTACAAATGGGCCTCACCAATAGCAGCAAATAGTTGTCTGAGCACCTTTGGAATCTCTCCTGAGCAGCTGCTGAAGTGCACAGCTGACAGGGAACATGGCCACAGACACAGGGCCACACCCAGCTCTGCCCTGCCCTGCCCGGCTTCACTCAAGCATACGGTGACTTAGCTCCCTGGGCCGCACTGAATGATGGAACAGACTGGTGGCAGGGGCCTGATGACCTCCCAGCTGGAGGCAGATCACTCTCGTGGTCCCTGAGCAAAGCCCACGCTAGAGGCAGACACACAGCTTAAGTGGAAGAGTATCATATGGGGGCAAACAACCCATATCTGAGGAAGGGTCTGAGTCCTGCATTCTGGCCACACACTCCAGCACAAAGGTCCCTGCGTGAAGCGTGTTGCTGACATAAGGGTTAGGTGAGCAACAGAGGGGCCAACTCTGTATACCGACGAGGGAGCAATCGCACCACCCGTCACAGAAGGAGCACTTTGCATTTGGGAGCTGCCTTCCAGGACTGGGGGAGATCAAGTAGGCAGTGGAGGGGAGGGACGGGACTGGATAACATTGGTGTTTATCCCACTGCCTCCCACAGGCTAAGCTCACACTCTGCCACATGAGCTAGTTCCCCTGCTGAGGTGCAGCCGCCCTGACCCACCCACCCTGTTCCAGAGCCTGCAATGTCCCTGCAGCTGCCTGAGGCTCCTCTCCGAAAGGGACACTTGTGAGCCTGTCTGTCAAGTGCTGGCTAGCTGTGCTGCTCAGTGTGCTGCCAATGATAGCAGGGCAGCCCCGCCTATGGAGGAGGAGAGGGGCAGTTACACAGGGCCCGGCATTTCAGTCCCCAGTAAAGGACTCCTTGTCTCACAGGCTTTTGCCCATCAAAGTCTAGTGACAGTTTGGTGCCAGAATGCAGCCCCAACTCCTGGGAAATGCTGCCCATGAAAAAATGTTCTGGCACAAAGTACTAAAGACAGGTCAGGTCCCCCACAATACAGAGGAGGAAAAGGAAATGGGAGTCAGGGCTTGGTCTTTCCAGCTGCAGTCAACAGTCAGGAAAGGACAGGAAGAGTACACGTCTTAGTCAAACCTGTGTGGGTGTGTTTGGTGGGTGAGAGGGGATCCAGAAAGCACTCTACTTCCCATGGGATTTCCTTCAGAAAAGCTGAAGCAGGAAGCAAAACCAATTGCCTTCTCTGAGGCTTGAACTCAGGACCTTCAGATTATGAGACTGATGCACTAGCAGCTGTGCTAAGAAGTCACCAGAGGACCTGAGCCCCCATGCATGCAGGACCCTCTGGAGCAGCGATACAGATGAAAATATAAGGAATGAAAAATGAGATTCTTCCTTCTAACTTTACTGACTTTGAGCCTTGTTGTTTGCAGTGCTGGTTTATCCTCATTCATCTCAGGACATGAGAAAGATGGGGCTGACCTATTATCTTCTTTCGGGTACCCAGCCAAGTGATAGTTCCTCTTTCTTGTAATGGAAAAGCTAGTAGTCACCCAATGACATTAAAGGAAGCAGGGTTGAAACAAATACAAACAAAAGGAAGTATCTCTTCACTCAGTACACAGCCAACCTGTGGAACTGCCCACCAGAGGATGCTGTGAAGCCCAAGACACTAATAGACTTAAAAAAGAGCTGGGTAAGTTCATGGAGAATTAGAAAAAGGGGATGGATCGCTGGGGCTGTGGCCACACTTGGCGGAAACTTCGAAATGGCCATGCTAATTGCCAAATAAATGAATACTAATGGGGTTGAATATTCAGTGCCTCATTAGCATTAGCATGCTGCCAGATGTGACACGGCTACATGGGGGTCCTTTTCAAAAGAATCCCACAAATTGCAAAAATCCCACCAACTTCCTCAGAAAACTACAGTCCATCGATGACCTTCCTGAAAACACCAGCCGGGCCACCATGGATGTAGAGGGTCTTTAAATCCATATCCCCCATGAAGATATCATACTCCAAGCTGTTAAGAGCATTGTCCCTGAAGAGGCCAAGATGCCCCAAGGTCTCACCTGGAGCTTGAAACTATCTCCTTGATGTTATTAGCAGCACTGTCTGAACAGTTCAGCCAGCCAGCTGGTAGGTATTGGGCTTACAAGGGTCATTTTAGGAAAGGAGCCAGGGAAGCTGCAGGGACATGTGGAGTCTGCAATGAGATGGGTGGGGCAGAATCTTTTCTCATTTAGAGGGAAATTAGTTCAAATGCGAGAGCCCTTTCTTAGCATGCAAGAGATAGTGGGATTGATCCCTACATTCTCCAATAAAAGTGATGTTCTTAAAACTACCTGCCCAAGGAATCAAGATGAGCTCCTCAGGGCACCTTTTGCCCCCCAGGAAACTCACAATGTACATGGGGGTTTGGGGCTGTCTGTGTACCTATTGGTGTTACTGGGGGGGGTTGGGCAGGCATAGCCTGCCCACGGCTAAAAGGCCCCTCTCACAGTGAGGGGGGGCCCACTAAAAATGCCCAGGCACCAAATGAATACGGGGGACAACAAAGGAAAAAAACAGGAACGGGAGTGAGGGTCAAAGGTTTAGAACGAGGGAGCCGGAGGGGGATACCGAGCAGAGAGCCCCGGACAGCGCCCACCGCTCCTCGAAGGTGTCCAGGGAGTCGGTGGACGCCGCCCAGAGGAACTCTGCCCGGATTCGTGAGCAAAGGGAGGAACGGAAGTAGGCCCCACAGTCGCAGGTCGCCCCCTCTGCCAGCCTCCTCTCCCTGGTTTTATAGATGGCCATTTTGGCCGTGGCCAGGAGGAGGCAGACGAGGAGGTCCCGCGACTTTGTGGGGCCGCGGATAGGGTGTGACAGGATAAGGAGGTGCGGGGGAAAAGTGCAGCCAGAACCTCAAGAGGAGGTTCTGGAGGAGCCGGAAGAGGGGCTGCAGCCTGGCGCACTCAACGTAGATGTGCGCCAGGTTCTCCCTCATGCCGCAGAAGGTGCAGGTGTCTGGGATGGGGGTGAACCGCGCCAGGAACACGCCCGTGCTCACTGCTCCATGGAGGATTCTCCAGCTGACGTCCCCTGCGGGCCGCGGGACCAGGGTGGAATAGAGGCTGGCCCACCGGGGCTCCCCACCCTCCGATGGCGGCAAGAGGTCCCGCCACTTGTGGTCGGGGCGGGACACGAGGGTGGGGAAGTGGAGCGTGTGAAGCACGAGCGCGTACAGAAGGTGCCTAGGCGCGGTTCGGAAGGGGACCGGCTGCATGGTATGCAGCCGGCTGGGGTGGTGGAGGGGAGGGGGGCGGGCAGGATCACGAAGCCGGGGGCGCACGGAGAGGTCCGGAGGGCTAGGAGTGAGAGGGGGGCGGGGCGCACCCTCTCGCAGGACCCGACCGAGGTAAACGTGAGCAGTGGGCGGCAGGGCGGCCTTCACCTCCTCGAGTACGCGACGGGGGGAGCGTAGGCTGGAGAGCCCCATGCGCTGGGCGAGCGCCGGGGCTTCCATCCAGTCTCCCCGGTCGTAGTCCAGGAAGTCTCCGACCCTGGTGATTCCACCTAGGACCAACCTCCGGCGCACCACGGGAGACTCCGCCGCCTGCACACGAAGGTGGGGGTTGTGTAGCAGGGGCTCCGCGAGGAGGTCTTCCCCCGCGGTGGCCCCTAAGGACCTGGAGGCTGCGAGCAGCCGCCAAGTGCGGAGGAGGTCCTGGTAGAAGGCCGGCAGCTCCGAGAGGCCTCGCGGACGGTCTCTCCAGGATAAATAAAAGAGCTGCCGGTCGTATCGGAGCCCTCGGTGACGGCGGAGGAAAGCGTGCGCCAACGTACTCCATGCCGGACTATCTGCACTGTTGGTGTTGGCGTTGAGAAGTCCCTGCAGGGCCCGGAGGCGGAAGACGTGGACCAGAGTGCGCATGCAGGTCAGGCCCTGTCCTCCCTCCTCTGGGGGGAGATGGAGTACCCCTGCAGAGACCCAGTGCAGTCCTGGCCAGAAAAACTCCAGGATTGACTTCTGGAGCTGGTGCAGGAACTTCAGGGGTGGAACCAGGGTGCTGAGGCGGTACCAGAGCATGGACAGGACGAGTTGGTTCAGCACCAGTGCTCTCCCCCGTAGGGAGAGACACTGGAGCAGCCCTGTCCACCTCCGTAACCGCTCAGCAACCCTGCCCTCTAAACCCTGCCAGTTTTCCGGCGGAGAGGGATGCGTGGCGGATAGAAAGACGCCGAGATAGAGCAGCGGACCCGCGCTCCACCGGATGGCCTGAAGCGCGGGCGGGAGGCGGCTCGTCTGCCATCCAGTCCCGACCACCAGGCCAGAGCTCTTGACCCAGTTGACCCGGGCGGAGGAGGCTGCCGAGTAGATAGCTTGGCAAGCCTCCAGACGCGCCAGGTCTCCCGGGTCCTGAACCACGAGGAGCACGTCGTCGGCGTACGCCGACAGGACTAGCCGCAGCCCTGCCTCTGGAAGCACCAACCCCATCAACCGTCGACGAAGGAGACAGAGGAAGGGCTCGATGGCCAGAGCGTACAGCTGTCCTGAGAGCGGGCAGCCTTGTCGTACTCCCCGTCCGAAGCTGACCGGAGCGGTCAGGGTCCAGTTGAGCTTGACCATGCACTCCGAGGCAGCGTACAGCACCCGGAGAAACCCGACGAAGTGGGGTCCGAAGCCGAAGGCCTGCAGGGTGCCCAGGAGATACCCGTGGTCCACCCTGTCGAACGCCTTCTCCTGATCCAAGGACAGGAGGGCGAACGACAGGCCGTCCCTACACCCAAGCTCTAGGAGATCCCGGACCAAGGACAGATTATGGAGGATGGTGCGGCCCGGGACGGTGTAGGTCTGGTCGGGGTGGACCACGTCCTGCAGCACGGACCCCAAGCGACGGGAGATGGCTTTGGCGATGATCTTGTAGTCCGTGCTGAGGAGCGAGATGGGACGCCAGTTCCTGAGGTCGCGGGGGTCCCCCTTCTTAGGCAGCAGGGTGAGGACCGCACGCCTGCATGACAGGGGGAGGACCCCGCTTTGCAAGGCCTCGGCCCAGACGCTGAGCAGGTCTGGGCCGAGGACGTCCCAAAACACGCGGTAGAACTCCACGGTCAGCCCGTCCATGCCCGGGGATTTGTTGGTGGGCATGAGACGAAGGGCTTCCGAGAACTTGGCCAGAGTGAGAGGGAGCTCTAGCCGGTCCCGGTCGCCCGTGCTGACCGACGGCAGTTGGTCCCAGAGGACCCTGCAGGCGTCAGCGTCGGTCGGATCCGGGGAGAAAAGGGTGGCGTAGAAGGCGCGGGCCCTCTCGCGCATCTCCACCGGATCCGTAAGAGGGGTGCCATCCTCCGCAAGAAGGCAGAGGATGTGTTTTTCGGCACCCCTCTTTTTCTCCAGGGCGTAGAAGAAGCGGGAGCCGCGGTCCATCTCCCGGAGGAGTTGGATTCGCGACCTCACCAAGGCCCCCTGTGCCCGGAGGGCGTCGAGGGCCCTGAGCTCGTCCCTCTTCTCCTGGTACGTGCCGCAGAGGGATGGATCGCTGGGGCTGGTGGCTAGACGCCTCTCCAGCTCAAGGACCTCCCGTTCCAGCTGCCCTATCAGCGCATCCCGCCGCCGGCTGGCTCCCCGAGTATAGTCGCGGCAGAAGAGCCGCGCGCGCACCTTTCCCAGATCCCACCACCGCCGTGCCGAGGGAAAGGCGCGCCGTTGCTCGCGCCAGGCCAGCCAGAACTCCCGGAAGGACGCCACGAAGCCCACGTCCTCCAGCAGGCTGTTATTGAAGTGCCAGTAGGCCGACCCCCGCTTCCCCAGGGAGAGGGAAGCCTTCACGGCCACCAGGTGGTGGTCCGAGAAGGGGGCCGGCCGCACGCTGGAGGCGTGGGCCCGGAAGAGGTGGTACCGTGAGATGTAAATGCGGTCCAACCGGGAGTGTACAGATTTATGGCCCACCACTCGGACGCGGGTGAAGCCAGCGTCCTCGTCCGAGTGGTGGCTGCGCCAGACGTCCACCAGGGAGCGATGGATGAGAAGCTCCCTGAGGACGCCCGCAGCGGCCTGGCACTGCTCCGTCCCCGTGCGGTCCCGCTCCTCGAGGGTGCAGTTGAAATCCCCGCCGAGGACCAGGCACTCGCGAGGATCGATGGTGTCGAGGAAGGCTGCCGCCTGCCGGAAGAAGGGGGGTCTCTCCGGGCAGCGTGCCGGGGCATAGACATTGACGAGATGGAGAGGCAGCCCCTCCACCCGCACCCGGAGATACAGCAGGCGGCCGGGCACAACCTCGACGCTCCCCAGCACCTCGGGCCGCAGGTCTGGGGAGAACAGGGTCGCCACCCCGGCCCGGTGGGCCGAAAGGTGACTGAAGTGGACCCCGTCTCCCCACTCCAGCCGCCACTTAGGTTCGGCGGCTGGGGTAGTGTGGGTCTCCTGTAGGAAGGTGACCGAGTACCCCCCCTCCCGAAGGAAGGAGAGCACTCGGCACCTACGGAGACCCGACCCGCAGCCCCCGGCATTCAGAGTGGCAAGGATGATCGGCGCCATGTGGAGGGCGGGGGAGGATCCTCGCCGGAGGGAGTACCGACGGTTCCCGTGGGGCCACGCAGCAAACCGTGACCAACCCCGAAGGTGACGAGGGCGTCACGGAAGCTGCGGGCCCGTTGGTAAGCCGTGGCGTCCCTCCTCCCGGTCCCCGTGCCCTCCTTGAGAAGGGCCCTCACGGATCCCAGGATGGTATGAAAGTCCCCCCAGCGCTGGAGGGCGAGAGCAACCTTGTTCTTGGAGCCACGAATGTCCTCCAAGAACTGGCGCATCTCTCCCACCAGCGCAAGGGGTGCCGAGGCCTCGGGGTCTCCAGTACCCGTCGGCCTTATGTTGCTTTGGGCCCCACGGCCAGAGAAAGGGTTGGGGTGGGGACTGGGGTCTGGTTTTGGGGGGGATGGGGGTGGCAGAGGGAGAGCAGCCCCGGAAGTGCTGGGAGAGGGCGATATAGGGGGGGCCTCCTGAGGGACTATGGTCTCGGGGGCAGGTGTGAGTGGGCAGGGATCAAGGGGAGGGGTGGGAGGAGGAGGGGTGGGGGTGAGGGCAGGGGGGATGAGACTCATCAGGGGAGGGGGAGGTTCATGAGGGGGAGGGGGAGGGGGAGGAGGCAGAGGAGGGAGGGGAGGGTCTGGAGGGGGCAGGGTTGCAAGTTCTGTGGCGGGGCGTTGGCTAGGAGAAGGTACGGGAATGATGGCAGGTGATGGGGCTAAGATGGGAGCAGGGGCGGGGGTATGGAGAGAAGGTGTCTCGGGAGGAGGGGCTTCCTCGGACGGTGGGGCGGGGGAGGGGGGCATGGGCGAAGTGCCAACATGCTCGGCAGGAAGCGCCAACTGGTCGAGGGGGTAGGTGTTGGGGTCTTCGGTTCCGGGGCCAAAGGCGGGGGACATGGGGAACTCTGCTTCCCCCAGGGTGCCCAGGGGCTGGCCGGCTCCCGTGGGGAGGTCATCCCTAATTAAGGGGGGGGTCGCCTCCTGGGACGTCCCAAGGCAGAGGGGGGTGGTAATCAAAGGGTCGCTGGTAGATGGGGAGGGGGAGAGTGGAGAGAGTGGGGGTGAGTGGATGGACGGCCCACAGACCTCCAGTAGGAGGCTGTCCACGTCCAGGGCCACCGGCGTGAGGCCTAGGGCGTCGACCTCCTGTGAGAGGAGGGCGAGGCCGGGGCTCACCTCCTCCGGATGCTCCGCAGCAGTAGTCTGGGTCGCGGCCGGAGGGGTGTCGGGGGAGGGCGTGGGTGCACAAAAAACCCTCTCGGCTTCCTGAGGCTCTGGCTCCGGGGCGGAGAGGGTGTCGCCTTTCTCAGCCGCCACCGCGGCAGCCCCCGTCGCCCCCGGCAGATGATCGGTAGCCGGGGGTTCGGCAGGTGGGTCTGGGCTGGTGGCTCTTCTTAGCGCTTTGCGCGGCGCCTCCACCTCGTCCTCCGACAGGGTGGGGGGCCGGGTGCGCGCACTTTTCTTCTTTCGTTTCCCCCCCACCAGCACCCAGCCCTCCGAGGGGGCGGGCTGGGCAGTAGAGGAGGAGGGGCCAGGGGACAGGGTCGACGAGGAGGGAGGCAGGTAAGAGGGGGGCGGGGCGGCAAGGGGGAGGGACGACCCTCCCCGGGACGGGCCCCCTTCTGGTCCTGCCGCCGGCCCCTCCTCCCTCTCCTCCGCAGGCCCGGCTCTTGTGCCCGCTCGGGCGCCAGCGCCTGCTTCTTCTTGCCCGGCACCATGCGTCCGGGCATCCTCCGACGCCCGAGCGGCGATGGATCCGTCCGGGACGAGAGGAGGAGGGTCGGTCCCGGGGCCTGTCGCGGTCGGGGCGCCGCCGATCCCGTGGCTGACGCCCCCCGGGTCGGAGGAGGTCCCGGGCTCCCCTTCGCGCCGGGCCAGGGGGCAGTCCCTCCGGACGTGCCCCGCCGCCCGGCACATAAAGCACCGGGCCTCCCCCAGGGTATAAAAGACCCGGTACTGGGCCCCTTGATAGGGCACCAGTATAGTCCCCTCCTGGGCCACCCCGCCCTGTGCTGCCGCCGGCGGCAGTTGGACCCGGGCCTGCCGGCGGAAGGAGAGCACGTGCCGTAGGGCGGGGTCTCTACAGCCTAGGGGGAGGGGACTCAGGACCGTCAAAGGCCGGCCCAGGGCGGTGAGGAAGGGGAAAAGGGCAGAGTTGGGAAGGAAGGGTGGAACAGAAGAAAAAACCACCCGCACGCCCAGGTCGTCCAGCGGCTCCAGGGGCACGTGCACGCCCCCAACCGCCAGGCCCCTCTCCACCGCCTCCTGGGCGGCGGCCTCCGAAGCCAGGAAGAAAACGATCTTCCCGAACATCCGGGAGGCCGCCACCACGGCCGCGGGCCCCACCACCCGTGCCAACGCCCGCACGTAGGTCTCCACGTGGGGCGAGGCAGCCACCAGGAGGCAGCGGACTCCGTGCCTCCTGGTGAGTGCGGGGAAGGGGCCGTGACCGTTGGGGATGGTAGTCCCGGCGGAGGCGGCAGGAGTAGGGTGCGAGGCGGCGGCCGCCGCCTGGGCGTATGACCTGGGGGCCGAGAGGTCGGGGCCCCCAGGAGCGGTGGAGGGAGCGGGGGGAAGGGAAGAAGGGGAGGCTGCACTCGGTGTTTGGGCAGCCTGGGGGAGAGTCCCCGCCACGGGAGGTTTGGCCTTCCGGGCGGGGCTCTTGCCCTTTCTTTTCCCCTGGCCCCTCCTGCCCTTTTGGGGGGAGGGTTTGGGGCTGGGTCGCCAGGGGGCGCCGCGGCGGAGGCAGTAGGAGCCCCGGAGCCTGCGCCCGCACCCTCAGCCGACATGGTGGTAGTAGAGTTCTGGGCAGCCCTGGACGAGTGGGTTGCCGTTTCGGGGGTAGGAGGGGTGACCGTGGAGGGGGGAGGGAGGGAGGGGTCACCAGATGACCCTCCAGTGGGTGTGGGGGCCATATTGGTGGGTCTTGAGAGGGAAAAAGTTTATTGGGGGCGGGGGCCTTTAAGAGAGAGCGGGGGAGGGGGAGGAGAGTGGAAGGGAAGGAAGGAGTGAGGCGTGGCCGCCCCTCCCCCACCGGCCGGGCTGAGGGCCCAGTCAGATGGGGGAAGGGCAGGGCAAGGGCAGTGAGTTCAGGGAAAGGGAGACACAAAAGAAAGGCCACAACTCCCAGCACAAGGTGGTGAGATGGCTCCTGTTTCTGCACTGGGATGTGGAGGGAAGCAAAGTTTGTGTGTGTGTGGGGGTTGGGGGGGGGCTCAGGCGCTTAAGTAAACAAAAAGGGGGGGTGGGAAGGGGCGTGGGCACGGTGGGGGGGCGGAGGAGGAGGCGCAGCTAACTTAACGGGGTCGGGGGGGGGTTAATGGGGGGAGGGGTGTGCCCACGTGCGCCTGAGGGGTGGGCCCGTAGCAGCTGCTGCTGCAGAGCCTCGAGATGGCAGGGGAGAAGGCAGGGGAAGCTGATTAGAGGGGCCCAGGTGGAGGGGGCCCCAGCGGCAGCTGGGTGTGGGGGGGGCAGTAGGGGAGGGGGTGCCTGCAGGGGTGGGGCAGGGGCCACTCCCTAACGCCCCACCCCTGGCTATGCAGCCCCCCCCCGGGACCCCGGTGGAGAGGGGCCCTGCCCAAACTCACCCCTCCCCAAGCCACTCCACAGGAGGCTGTGTGGAGGGAGCCCAACCGCCGCCCTAAGAGAGCCCCCTACCTTCTCCAGGTGGTGAGGATGCAGCAGCTGCTCGCTGGAAGGTGGGCCCAAATGGGGGCCAGCAGTTTCTCCCCCAAAGGATGGAAAAAGCAGGGGGGGGCCCCCGCTGCAGGGCAGGGGGCAAGAGGCCCCCACCCTCCACCCACTCAGCAGTTCCTAAAAGAACTGGGTGAGGGTTGGGGGGAGAAAGATAGACCCTGCCTGCCCGAGGCAGGAGGGGGGCTGACCCCAGAAGTGGGGGTAGGAAAGGCAGCCCTGTGGGGGCTTCAGGCAGCCAAGGCCGGCCAGCCCCTGGTAGCTCGCCTTCCAGCCGTGGGAGGGGGGTCCCACCGGGCTCTCTGCGGTCCTATTGGCGTTACTGGGGGGGGTGGGCAGGCATAGCCTGCCCACGGCTAAAAGGCCCCTCTCACACTGAGGGGGGGCCCACTAAAAACACCCAGTCACCAAGTGAATACGGGGGACAACAAAGGAAAAAAACAGGGACGGGAGTGAGGGTCAAAGGTTTAGAACGAGGGAGCCGGAAGGGGATACCGAGCAGAGCGCCCCGGCCAGCGCCCACCGCTCCTCGAAGGTGTCCAGGGAGTCGGTGGACACCGCCCAGAGGAACTCTGCCCGGATTCGTGAGCGAAGGGAGAAACGGAAGTAGGCCCCACAGTCGCAGGTCGCCCCCTCTGCCAGCCTCCTCTCCCTGGTTTTATAGATGGTCAGTTTGGCCATGGCCAGGAGGAGGCAGACGAGGAGGTCCCGCGACTTTGTGGGGCCGCGGATAGGGTGTGACAGGATGAGGAGGTGCGGGGAAAAGTGCAGCCAGAACCTCAAGAGGAGGTTCTGGAGGAGCCGGAAGAGGGGCTGCAGCCTGGCGCACTCAACGTAGATGTGCGCCAGGTTCTCCCTCATGCCGCAGAAGGTGCAGGTGTCTGGGATGGGGGTGAACCGCGCCAGGTACACGCCCGTGCTCACCGCTCCGTGGAGGATTCTCCAGCTGATGTCCCCGGGGGGCCGCGGGACCAGAGTGGAATAGAGGCTGGCCCACCGGGGCTCCCCACCCTGCGCTGGCGGCAAGAGGTCCCGCCACTTGTGGTCGGGGCGGGACACGAGGGTGGGGAAGTGGAGCGTGTGAAGCACGAGCGCGTACAGAAGATGTCTAGGCGCGGTTCGGAAGGGGACCGGCTGCAAGGTATGCAGCCGGCTGAGGTGGTGGGGGGGAGGGGGGCGGGCAGGATCGCGAAGCCGGGGGCCCACGGAGAGGTCCGGAGGGCTAGGAGTGAGAGGGGGGCGGGGTGCACCCTCTCGCAGGACCCGGCCGAGGTAGACGTGAGCAGTGGGCGGCAGGGCGGCCTTCACCTCCTCGAGTACGCGACGGGGGGAGCGTAGGCTGGAGAGCCCCATGCGCTGGGCGAGCGCCGGGGCGTCCATCCAGTCTCCCCGGTCGTAGTCCAGGAGGTCTCCGACCCTGGTGATTCCACCTAGGACCAACCTCCGGCGCACCACGGGGGACTCCGCCGCCTGCACACGAAGGTGGGGGTTGTGTAGCAGGGGCTCCGCGAGGAGGTCTTCCCCCACGGTGGCCCCCAAGGACCTGGAGGCTGCGAGCAGCCGCCAAGTGCGGAGGAGGTCCTGGTAGAAGGCCGGCAGCTCCGAGAGGCCTCGCGGACGGTCTCTCCAGGATAAATAAAAGAGCTGCCGGTCGTATCGGAGCCCTCGGTGACGGCGGAGGAAAGCGTGCGCCAGCGTACTCCATGCCGGACTCTCTGCACTGTTGTCGTCGGTGTTGAGGAGTCCCTGCAGGGCCCGGAGGCGGAAGACATGGACCTGAGTGCGCATGCAAGTCAGGCCCTGTCCTCCCTCCTCCGGGGGGAGGTGGAGTACCCCTGCAGAGACCCAGTGCAGTCCTGGCCAGAAAAACCCCAGGATTGACCTCTGGAGCTGGTCCAGGAACCCAGGGGGTGGGACCAGGGTGCTGAGGCGGTACCAGAGCATGGAAAGGACGAGTTGGTTCAGCACCAGTGCTCTCCCGCGTAGGGAGAGACACTGGAGCAGCCCCGTCCACCTCCGTAACCGCTCAGCGACCCTGCCCTCTAAACCCTGCCAGTTTTCCGGCGGAGAGGGATGCGTGGCGGATAGGAAGACGCCGAGATAGAGCAGCGGACCCGCGCTCCACCGGATGGCCTGAAGCGCGGGCGGGAGGCGGCTCGTCTGCCATCCAGTCCCGACCACCAGGCCAGAGCTCTTGACCCAGTTGACCCGGGCGGAGGAGGCTGCCGAGTAGGTAGCTTGGCAAGCCTCCAGACGCGCCAGGTCTCCCGGGTCCTGAACCACGAGGAGCACGTCGTCGGCGTACGCCGACAGGACTAGCCGCAGCCCTGCCTCTGGAAGCACCAACCCCATCAACCGCCGACGAAGGAGACAGAGGAAGGGCTCGATGGCCAGAGCGTACAGCTGTCCTGAGAGCGGGCAGCCTTGTCGTACTCCCCGTCCGAAGCTGACCGGAGCGGCCAGGGTCCAGTTGAGCTTGACCATGCACTCCGAGGCAGCGTACAGCACCCAGAGAAACCCGACGAAGCGGGGTCCGAAGCCGAAGGCCTGCAGGGTGCCCAGGAGATACCCGTGGTCCACCCTGTCGAACGCCTTCTCCTGATCCAAGGACAGGAGGGCGAACGACAGGCCGTCCCTACACCCAAGCTCGAGGAGATCCCGGACCAAGGACAGATTATGGAGGATGGTGCGGCCCGGGACGGTGTAGGTCTGGTCGGGGTGGACCACGTCCTGCAGCACAGACCCCAAGCGACGGGAGATGGCTTTAGCAATGATCTTGTAGTCCGTGCTGAGGAGCGAGATGGGACGCCAATTCCTGAGGTCGCGGGGGTCCCCCTTCTTAGGCAGCAGGGTGAGGACCGCACGCCTGCATGACAGGGGGAGGACCCCGCTTTGCAAGGCCTCGGCCCAGACGCTGAGCAGGTCTGGGCCGAGGACGTCCCAAAACACGCGGTAAAACTCCACGGTCAGCCCGTCCATGCCCGGGGATTTGTTGGTGGGCATGAGGGCCCAGTCGGATGGGGGAAGGGCAGGGCAAGGGCAGTGAGGTCAGGGAAAGGGAGACACAAAAGAAAGGCCACAACTCCCAGCACAAGACGGTGAGATGGCTCCTGTCTCTGCACTGGGACGCGGAGGGAAGCAAAGCCCGCGTGCGTGCGTGTGGGCTGGGGGGGGGCCTAGGCGCCCAAGCAAACAAAAAGGGGGGGAAGGGGCGCGGGCACGCGGGGGGGCGGAGGAGGAGGCGCAGCCAACCCAAGGGGGTCGGGGGGGGTCAACGGGGGGAGGGGTGTGCCCACGTGCGCCCGAGGGGCAGGCCCGCAGCAGCCGCCGCCGCAGAGCCCCGAGACGGCAGGGGAGAAAGCAGGGGCAGCCGACCAGAGGGGCCCAGGCGGAGGGGGCCCCAGCGGCGGCCGGGCGCGGGGGGGGCAGCAGGGGAGGGGGTGGCCGCAGGGGCGGGGCAGGGGCCACGCCCCAACACCCCATCCCCGGCCACGCAGCCCCCCCCCCCGGAGCCCCGGCGGAGAGGGGCCCCGCCCAAAGTCACCCCTCCCCAAGCCACCCCACAGGAGGCCGCGCGGAGGGAGCCCAACCGCCGCCCCAAGAGAGCCCCCCACCCCCCCCAGGCGGCGAGGACGCAGCAGCCGCCCGCCGGAAGGCGGGCCCAAACGGGGGCCAGCAGCCTCCCCCCCAAAGGACGGAAAAAGCAGGGGGGCCCCCCGCTGCAGGGCAGGGGGCAAGAGGCCCCCACCCTCCACCCACCCAGCAGCCCCCGAGAGAACCAGCTGGAGAAGTGGAGGAGAGGGGGGAGAAGGACAGGCCCCGCCCGCCCGAGGCAGGAGGGGGGCCGACCCCAGAAGCGGGGGGGCAGGAAAGGCAGCCCCGCGGGGGCCCCAGGCAGCGAAGGCCGGCCAGCCCCCGGCAGCTCGCCCTCCAACCGTGGGAGGGGGGTCCCACCGGGCTCTCTGCGTTGAAGGATGTGCAATGGCACAAGAGAGCACTGTCAACAGCTTGTCTCCCACCTGGTGGGAAGAGGAAGTGCTCTCACCTGGACGCTGGATGAGAGAGAGGAAGTCAGGGCCATGGGCTGCCTCAGGTGAGAGAAAGTGGTGATGCACAGGTGAGCCATGTACTGATGAGGGAGATACCCCTGGAGCAGGTAGGAACGAGTTACAGGTGGGTCATTTTGGTGGGCAGGTTTAGCACTGCACATGCAGAAGGTTCTGGAGTTGGGGTGACAGCTGTGGGCTCTGCTCCTGTGGGCTCTGTGTCTGTGGTAGGAGAGCAGCCAGGGCAGCTGCTGCTCCAAGGCCATGTGCTGTGGGTGAGCTGGGAGCAGCTGAGCTCAGGAGCAGGCAGCAGACTGGGGTCCCTCCTGTGATGGAGTGGGGGATACCTGTGTGTGTGTGAGTGGCTCACAGAGGGTGTGGGGCTCCTGCTGAGGGTAACCTTGATGACCAGGTAACACCTTTGTACTGCAGACAAAGGAGGAGGTGGAGCCTGAGGGGTTTGAATTGGAACTGGGAGTTGGGAAGCAGTTAGTCTGGGCTGGGAGAGAGAGAGAGACAAAGGAGGGGGCAAGGCCCCAGCTCTGGGGGCCCCTCGGGGCCTCCTCTCCCCAACATGGATTGGACTGGCTATCTCTGCCTGCTGTACTGACTCCTCTGTATGATGCTGTGTCCTATCGGCTAATAAACCTGCTGTTTTCCTGCTGAGTGAGAGACTCTCCTGCCTGCGGACAGGGTGCAGAGCTTGGGGGACCCCAGAACCCCATCACACTGGTGTCAGAAGTGGGATGTTCTGCACCCCGAGGATGGAGCATCCAGCAGTAAGTGACCGGGGCCCCGGAAGAAGAAGAGGGGCCTGCGAGACCCAGGTGTGCTGAAGGGCAGTGAGGTGCAGCTCCCCAAGGCGGAGGGGCCTGCGGCCGAACCCAAGCAACTGCGGTCGTGGTCCTCGAGAGGGGGTGTCACACCCGAGCAGGGGTTACTCCTGGGAATCTGTTGGAGTCGGTCCCAGAAGGTGGAGGGGCCAAGGGCCCAACCCCCAGAAACAAGTGACCCACAAGGAGGCTGACGCTGAATGAGTCCTTCCCAAGACAGGGTGCTCATGGTCCCTAAGAGCGGGTGTCACACTGAAGAAGGGGTTCCGCTGGGAGTCTGTTGGAGTCGGTCCCAGAGGGCGGAGGGGCCTACGGCCTAACCCCGGGCAGCTTGTGACCCGCAAGGAGCCTGGCACACTGAAGGGATTCTTCCAGGAATTGTGGGGTGCAGAGGGCATCAGCCTGAGAGCCTGCAACCATGCTGAGCAACTCCACTGTGAAGTGGCAGCACCTGGAAACCGAATCGAGATTAAAGGAGCTGGACAAGGCAGCATGGATGTGCAGTGGCGGAGCTGAGGGCTGGGGAGAATCCTGCAGAGGTGAGCCCGGATCGGGGCAGGGAACCCTGGACTGCATGGAGTTCTGAACCGAGTGGCCTGCCGCAGCTCAAGGAGGGAAGGAGCGATTCCAACCCATCATCTACTAGTGGCCAAGACAGACCTGCGAAGAGGTTTCCAGGCCTGGGCCGAGGAAGGTGCCTGTGTGTCTGTGCAGGAAAGCAGCTGATCCACTGGGAATGGCAAGTTGTCTGTGAGAGAAGCTGCTTCACCTTCTGTGTGTGTGTGGAGACCAGCCGGGGGGCTGGGACAAAGGAGAGAGTGTCTCCCATTGTCTGTCTGTGTTGAACAGCAGCAGCAGCAGCCTGGGGAGAGAGCAGAGCCTGCATTTGGAAAAGGTGCCAATGAGGAAACTAGCCCATTGTCTGAGGAAGATTCCCCAGCCTAGGATGGCTGGAGAAGGATCCACCAGAAAAGAGCATTCCAGGTGTGTCTCTGAATCCGGCCATGGGGGCTGGAGCAGAGGGAAGGGCTCTGGAATGGGCAGTGGTGTCCCTGCTAAGGACACTGGTCCTTGGTGCAAGAAAAGTGCTTCTGCTTCTGGGGAAGTGAATCCTTTGCCTGAGCCTGTGAGGGCTCGAGATGGAGCCAAGATCCCAGAGCTGGATCTGAGGGCAGCTGAAGCCCAGATGGGAAGTGGGCCTACCTCTGTGTCTCTCAGGGGGGATGATGCTTTAACTTGGTCTAATCCAGTTAGTATCATCAGGGAATCCCAGAGACCAGACGATTCTGGTACTTGTTCTTTGCCTGATGCTGAGGTGTTACTGGGAGGGGTGAGAGGACTCTGTCCTACCAGAGTCATCCTCTCGCCAGGACACAAGAACAGACGGGCAATGGAGTTACGCTGACTGATGAAGATAAAGGAGCTGGTAGCAGAAGGGAGGAAGGGGATCCTAACCTTCTGTCCGGTGGTACTGGCTGTCTGCCTGGAGGGGGATTACGTGGGAATCTGCCTAATGGGCCAGAAGTGATCCTGGGTGTAGGTGAAACCCAGGAGCTGGTTGTGGCTCAAGGGAGCAGTGCCCCTGTGGAGCCAGACAGGGGTGAGTTATTGTTTGGCGGAGCTCTTGAGGAAGAGAATTTCCCTGAAACTTTTCCTGACCCGTCTGTGGGGACTGCAGAAAATGGGAGTGAGGTGAAGGAGAGTGAACAGGAAAGGTGCATGTCTGTAAGAGCCAGAGCAACCCTTTGCCTGGGGAGAAGTTTGTTTCAGCTCCTGATGGCCAGGACCTGCCTGAGTGTGAAACCACTGGCTGTGCTCTGGAAGGGTCCAAAGCAGGCAGTGTAAAAGTTTCTCAGGAATTGGAAGCTGGTGCAAGTAAAGTAAAAACTATCAGGGAACGTGAGCAGCCCTGTGAGAACCAAGTAAAACAGCTGCACAGCCAATCTCTGTAGGATGCAGGAGAGCGCCAGCAATTCCCCATCTCCAGATGGTGGAAACACTTATATTCTCATACTGGATTCGACTTCTGATTCCATGGGGAGGCAGTAGTTGGAGGTGGAAGGATGAAGGAGCTGTGGGCCTGGTGGGCCAGTAAGGGATAAACAGGGATTCCTCCATGTGGATTCTGCATCTGGGACTCACAAAACAACTCTCAGAAAGCAGTTTGGTTTGCAAATTTCCAGACTGGCAGGAAGGGGGCCGTCTCCCTGAGATCATCAATGGCCCAGCTCTTGTTAGAAGGGAGGGCACACCCAGAGAGATCAGATTTCCACCCCAGGGGGCAAGGGAGAAGATTAGAACTTGATGGTGCTAAGAAAGGCCTCAGCCATTTATCCCCAAAATACCAGATTCTCAAGGGGGTTACACAAAAGTTGTGGTCTACCAAAGAGCAACGTAAATGTACAGTTGCAATGGGTTTGTTCTGTTACTCACGCTGACTGCTGTAACCAAGGGGTGCTGCTACCAAAAGCTGTAGAATTGTACCATGCACTGAATGTTTGAAAAGAGCCATGTGACATGAGGACATTGATGTAGAAGCATGAATTGTATGTTGAAGGAGTCTGTAACTCTGAAATGTCACCATTGTTCCCTGTAACTAGTCTTGCAACCTCTGACCTGAGAAGGAACATTCCAAACCTATTGTGTGGCATGGAAGGGGAAACTGAGGCACACAGCCATTGTGGTGGTCTGGCAAAATGCCAAGGATGGAAGCATTTGTACCTTCCGTTACTGGACTGTAACTGAATTCCAGACATTGGCTGGAGCAGCTGTATGGACTGGTGGTCAGATGGGGCAGGACCCAGACCACAAAAGACCTGTTTGATCTGTTGGTGCTGCAGCATCTGTATGGGCTCTGCCTGCCCGACTTGAGAACGTGGCTGACGGACCGGGGCCGAAGCAGCGAGACCAACCAACCCAAGGGAACTAAAGGGACTTGCCCGGCTGCATCACATGAAAAGGGCCAATACCAAGCTCCTGAGTTGGAGCCTCCCCCAGCAGGACTATAATGTGGAGGTGGTGCACATCAAGGGGAGCACTGAGGGTACAGCCGATGCCCTGTCACGAGGGGAGAGCCCCGAACTTCCCCAGGTCACCAGTTGAGTGACCCTGCTCAGTTCGGTCTGGAAGCGGGGAGAGATGTGATGGAGTGGGGGATACCTGTGTGTGTGTGAGTGGCTCACAGAGGGTGTGGGGCTCCTGCTGAGGGTAACCTTGATGACCAGGTAACACCTTTGTACTGCAGACAAAGGAGGAGGTGGAGCCTGAGGGGTTTGAATTGGAACTGGGAGTTGGGAAGCAGTTAGTCTGGGCTGGGAGAGAGAGAGAGACAAAGGAGGGGGCAAGGCCCCAGCTCTGGGGGCCCCTCGGGGCCTCCTCTCCCCAACATGGATTGGACTGGCTATCTCTGCCTGCTGTACTGACTCCTCTGTATGATGCTGTGTCCTATCGGCTAATAAACCTGCTGTTTTCCTGCTGAGTGAGAGACTCTCCTGCCTGCGGACAGGGTGCAGAGCTTGGGGGACCCCAGAACCCCATCACACCTCCAAAGGAAGCACATTGCAGCAGGGGCTGATGTTGTTACCCCTCTGCCAGGGAACATGGGCCATGTTAATGTCGTGCTCAGGGGAAGAGAGGGAGGGGATAGGCAGGGTCTGAGAGGAAACCTGGCAGGAGCCTATGACAGCGGGTGAGGAGCGGCAGGGTCTGAGGGAATTCCGAGCCAGGGCTCAGGGCAGTGGGGAGTAGAAGACAGAGTCTGAGTGGGAGATTCCAAGTTGGGGTTCAGGGTGGTGGGGGAGGGGTTGAGGGGATGCCTGGGTGGGATGCTGATCTGTGGGGGAGGGACAACAATCTCACGCCAGGAACCACACTGTACCTACAGCTGCCTGTTGCTCCTTTCGGAAAGGGCCCTTCTGAGCTGTTTCTCTGTAGCTTGGATAGTTTAGGTGGGTAGCGCATGGTTGTCATAAAACCAAGGGGTCGAGCCCTTGCTAGGCAGCAGACAAGTGCAGGGTGTTCCTCTGTTACCCTTTGCTGGACTTCTATAGGCAGCAATGTCCAAAGACATGAAGGAAGTTGAGTGGCTTCTGGAGACCAGATGAGAGTCTTGCGCAGGAGGCTTCACTCTGTTTTGCAGGGAGCAGCCCTGCCCTTTATTCCCTTCACTCCACTACCCTTCCTAATGCCCCTTCACTGGGGTGCTGATGAGTGACAGCCTGACCTGCAGGGCTTGTTATCTTCTGAGCAGCTGCTGCTGTGTCTGTCACAGCCCTGGATTTATAAGGGGGTTCTACACAACAAAGTTATTTCAAAATAACTATCCCAGCCTCTGCACAAGGCAACCGCTGCTTTGAAATAATTCAGAAATAAATAGGGGATGGCTTATTTTGAAATGAGTAAACCTCCTTGTATAAGTACAAGTAATAGCAGCTATGTGGAAACAGGGGCTGCTAAGACAGGGGCTTGAGCCTAATTTGAAATAAGCCACAGTGTGTCCATTGGCTGCATCTGAAATTAGCTTCCTGCGTGTCGATGGAGTACTAGGAAATCTTGGTCTTGCCACTCACTGGTGCTGCAGCTCTCCCAAACACTTCATGCAACCACAGTAATATTGACAGAACACATTAAGGCTGACACAACTTAGCACTGACGAGGGCAGAACCTTAACCTGGTGTTTTCCCTGTCTCTGTTTTGCCCTCCACCACCTGGATCAGACTCTGACCCTCCCCACACAGATGCTGCCGTCCAGCGCAGTTAGTCGTGGGAAAGGAGAAAGGGCCAAAGAGGATCCTCCTTGCACTCACGTTCCTCACCATGAATTCTCTCTCCAGCCTCCAGGGCAGAGCTCTCAAGAAGGAGACTCCCTGAGCAAAGCCCTGTGGGGGGGTCTCTGCGATGGCCCAGCCCTGCAGCCTGTCCCACCTGGCCATTGTGCTGGAGTGTCTGTGAGGTCACCACCTCCCCACCTCCTTTAACCAATCATCTGAGGTTCTTCCAAAGGCCCTTGTGATGTCACAGACACACCCACCAGTGCCCTGCAGGGCTCATGTCCTGCCCCTGGCAGCCCCCTCTGCAAACGCACCCCAAGGGTCTGGAACACAAAAGGCACATAAAAAACACGAAAACCCGAACTCCTCCCATCCTCAGTGTCCTGTGGGATCCTGGCACCGGGGCAGGTGGGGAGAGAGGAGGGGAGACTGGTGGATTCTGACCTGTACACTGCAGAGGGCACAATATGTGAAAGGAGAATTTTAACTCCTCCCGTCCTCAATGTCCTCTGGGCAGCAACTCCAGCTTCCCTCTGGCACAATGTCTGTGCTGGGGAATGGGAAGGTGTTGTTGTGGACAGTCCAATCGTGTGCGTTGACCCCACAAAGACACATTTCTTTAAAGTGCAACAGGACCATTTTTTTGGTTTAAGATACAGACTAACACAGTCACCTCCCTATCAGCAAGCAGTGACATAATAAGGTGGCTTAGCTGGCTAACGTACCTGACTAATAAACAGGAGAACATGGATTCAGCTCCCAGTGCTGCCCTGTTGTATGTCTTTCTTAATGTTTCCCTACGTCTGGCTGGGGAGCAGAGAAGACCTCCCTTGGCAATCTCTCTCCCTGCTGGGGAAGGTAAAGGCTGATGGAAAAGGAGCGTTGGAAAGAATCTAGTCACAGCCTGGAGCTCGGGAAAAGGCACTTGTGATTGGTGTGGGGAAGGTGCTGCTGTGGCTGCCAGAAGAGAGTCTGTGCCTCACAGCTTTGTGGTTCTGGGGGCTGCCTGTGCCAGCCAGCTCCTCCAGCACCTTTGTAACACACACACAATTCCCTGTCGGCAGGAGCTACTTTCTGCCCTGTCTGCGGGAGCAGCTCCTGCCCTCAACCTGCCACTGCAGGGATACCCCCCAGTCCTGTCCCTGCACACCATGTGCACACAGTAGTGAGTGACTGGGGGCGTCTCACTCCCAGCCACACCCAGCTCTGCCCCCACCCCAGTGGTAATTCACCTCAAACCCCAGCTGTCCCCAGTGCTGACCTGACACACCTGAGATCCCTCTTGTAGCTTCCTTCTGCTTCCGCACCAACATTTCCTAACCCTGCTGAGAAGCAAACCCCCTGCAGTGGACATGAATTGTGCAGGTGGGAGACGTTCTGACATAGCCCCTGGGCAGGGCCCAAGGTTTCAGCTGGTGACTGTGCAGTGCAGAGGGAGGAGGAGTTTGGCTGCCAGCGGGGAGAGGTGGTAGGTGTGAAGGGGAACCCGGCCAGGGCTTGTGGCTGAGGGAGGAGGGGAAAAGGGCAGTGGGGGGGTTGGCAGGGCTAACGGGACAAGGGGATCAGGGCAGTGGGGAGGGGTGGGAGAGACAGGATCTGAGGGACCCACTGCAGGGCCCAGGACAGCTGGCAAGGGGCAGCCGGGGCTGGGGGAACTCCAAGCTGGGCTCAGAGCAGTGGGGGATGGGTGAGAGAGTCTGAAAGGGGAGGCCAGGCTGGTGGGGGAGGGGAGAAAATCCCTGTTCAGTGGTCCTGCAGCTGCCTGTTGCTCCTTTCCAAAAAGGCCCCTTGTGATACCTTTTGCAATTGGCCGGCTAGCTCAGTTGGTCAGAGCGTGGTGCTAATAACGCCAAGGTCGTGGGTTCAAGCCCCATGCTGGCCATGGGCAGGTCTTTTCTGCTTTCCTTCTTGTGGCTGCTCTGAGCAGGACGCCTAAAGAGCTGAAGGAACCAGGCTGAGAGGCTGGCAGGGAGCAAGTGGGAGTCACCACCCCAGGCAGAGGGAAGGGCTGCAGAGTGGGCCTGGGGGAGGTGAGGATCCCCAGATTCCCAGCTCTGCAACACACACCTCCCACAGGAAGGAACAGCAGGAGCCCTCTGCCAAGGTCACCAGCCCCCTACAGCAGCTCCATTGGCTTTCTCTGCTCCCCATCTCCCCACAAAGGACTTCTGGCCTCACAGGCTCCCTCCCTGGACACCTGCTACTGCAGCACCACAGGCCCAGGTAACTCACCAGTGGTGCCAGTCCCTGCCTGCCCTGCTCCTCTTCCTGCCTGAGTTCTGCTTCTTCACTCAGGTCCCCCAGCTGCTGCTCTGGTGGGCAGAGGGCTGGGGAAGGCACAGGAAGGGCCCTTGGGGGTGAGGTGCAGAAGCACAAGGAGGAGGCCCTGGAGGAAGTCCATGATGAGCAGCTTTGGCCACGGGAGCTCAGGAGAGGGGCAGAGAGGTACAGGTGACAGGATGGGTCTCTGCAGAGGTGGGGTTGGCTGACAGTCCTGGGGGAACGCACCCCCCCGGATGCTGTTTCCCTGCTGCCTCCGTGTCTGGGCAGCCTCTGATGCTGTCCCATCTATGTGTTGCTGAGTGCCACACATCATCCCCCTGAGAGCCCGGGGAACAGAGCTGTCCAGGGTCCACATGCACCTGGACTGGTGGCCCTGTGGGATGCCTCTGGCCACCCCGGTTCGGACCTGACACTCCCTCCCTGAGCACTAGGGAGGCTGGTGTTCATGGCACCTAGCTAGTGGTCCCTCCAGGAAGGCAGGTGAGGCACAGTTGGACATGACCCAGCTGGATGGCCTGGATGGGAGATCAATGACAAGAGCCCCTTTGCTTCAGCCCTTGTCATCGCTGGTGGGGTCGAGTGGCCGTGCTGTCCGTGGTCGCCTGGTGCTGGCGAACGACCCCGGATGCTCCTCGCCCTCGGTCGCTGTCTCTGGCTCAGTGTCCCTGACAGATGTGTTGAGGAAGATGGTGGGAGGTCCAGCCTACTTCGGCCCCAGGAGGCAGTGGAGCTCTTTGTAGTAGGGGCAGCTTGTGGGGGCTGCCCCCAACCGCCCGGCTGCGTCCCAGGCCCTGCAATACCCCTGCCGCAGTTCTTTTACCTTTGACTGGACCTGGTCCAGTGTGCATGTGGGGTGGCCATGGCCGAGCGGCCCCTTTGCCAGCAGCTGGAAGGCGACTGCATTGCAGCAAAGGACCCCCCCTTTGTTAGAGGACCTCCTCATCCTCCCAGAGGGAGAGGAGGTCCGGGATCTCGGCTTCTGTCCAGGAGGGGGCTCGATGATTCAGGGCCTGGGCCGCCTCCTGGGACAACTCCCCGATGTCTTTGGAGGGCCCCTGGGGTGGGCGGGGGTCTGGGTGGCTGGTCATAAGTCTGGGTGGTGTGGGTGATTGGCTGTCGGTCATGGTGGCTGGTGAGCTGGAGAGCAGTGTGACCTCACTGCTGACTCCACGCTCTCAGCTTCCTGCCTGAGGGTTTCTGGGAGCCTGCGTCCTCTCAAGTGTGGTCGGACACTAGAACCACAGAGCTCCGTCTGTGCTGTGAGCGTCGCCTTCTCCTGCCAGCTGATCGCCGCCATAGAGGACTCCCTCTTTCAAATGAGCGGGCCGCAGAGTGTCTACACTTGCTCTCATTAACAATTGTCTTTCGAAGGAGGCCGCTCTTCCCATCCCAGGGGAATGGAGGACCGACTTCAAAAGAACGCGGGAGTTCTTTCCCAGTTACTTTTGAAAGGGTGCAGGGTGTGTGTGGACGCTCCGCAGGTTCTTTTGAAAGAGCTCGGTCTTCCAATTCTAATTTTGAATGTACTTGCTAATGTAGACGTGACCTTAGGGGGCAGCATGGAGCTAGAGTAGGCAGGGAACCTGTCTTATGCCCATTGTGCTGCTGAGTGGGAACTGTCTGAGATATTCACCTCCAGGCTGTTTGCACCACAAACATGTAGGATCCACAGCAACCCCCGGACAAGAGCTTAAGACCTTCTGCACACACTCCCAAGCCCCCCTCCAACACCTGTCCCAATGTGCAAGGGGCTGCTCTATGGACTGTCTGCTAAGCCTCCACTCTGGCTGAGTCAGCTGAACACCACCCACTCAGGCCCTCTGGGCCGTGGTGCGCACTGCAGCCTTAGGTTTCAGTCCCTGCCTGCCCACACTGTGTCTGGGGACAGGAGGTGGCTGGCTAATGTTGGTGGCCAGCAACAGCCTGCAGCTGTTAGCTGTCTTTTATTCTGGGCAGGCAACAAAAAACGACTTATTTCCAGCTGCAGAGGAGGGTGAGGAGAAAGGAAAAGCTCTGCAAAGACACGGGCCAAGTCATCCCTCCAACCTGCCCCACATGCTGTGGCCTGAAGCGGCTCCCGTCATTTCCTCCCACACAGATTACAAAAATTGCTGCTGGGCACATTCTGATGGGAACCCTGACAGAAATCTGGGGCGGGCGTGTGACCCTGCAGGCTGTGGTCTGCTGGATTGCTCCGGAGCCTGCTCAAACCTGAGTAATTTTACCATGTGTCCCGCATGCAGCAAATGGAAATAAGGTCATGCAAGGGAAAGTGCTGCCTTGCATTGTGTAAGAGACCCCTTGTGGAGAACTCGACCTTGCGTCTTCCAACAGTGTAGGAACCTCTCCAGCTCTAGCAGGGCTGGGTACAGGCACCTGACTGATTCTCACTACCTCGACAATCGCATATCTACATCCTTAGCTGTGCAGAGTTTTGCCCTCCGCTTTGGTGCCAAAATTAACAAGCCATAAAACTCTGCAGGAAAATCCTGACCTCCAAGCACACGCTCTTCCAGCCTTTCATGCACTTTCTCCATCCTGTACACACAGCACAACTGACAGCTGTGGAAAGCGGATTATGATTGCAGTGGCTCCTCGCTCAGGGCACAGTCAGGACAGGGGTGTTGCCCTTCTGCACAGTAAGGCAGCCAGCACTTGATTGGCCCTGAACCAAAACGTCAGTAAGTAGTAACCAAACCAACCAACCTCCCTGACCCAGGGAGGAGGGGGATCAAATAGACGAAAACCATTCCAGCTCTTCCTGTCTCGTCACATGATAGCAGCAGAGTTATTTCCCTGGAGGTATCGTTCCACAACCCCAGCTGTGGGTGCGCAGGGAAGTCAGGGCTCTAACTAGTGCAGCTCTCACCCAGCACAGGCAGGCGAGGGACCATGGCTGGCTTGAATCTCCGCAGTGTTCTGGTGACCGGGGCCAATCGAGGAATCGGCCTGGAACTCGTCAAGCAGCTTCTGGGGAACTCCAGCCCACCGGAGTGGGTCTTTGCCACCTGCCGGGACCCAGGAGGAGGGCGAATGCAGGTGAGAATGGGGCGAGGGGCATGGCTGGAGGGGGAAGGAGAAACTACCCAAAGGACTTCCAGTCTCTGAGCACTCGGTGCAGAGACCCACACAGCAGAGCAGGCAGTGACTGCAGACGCTGCTCTGGCTGGAAGGTGCAGAGCTGCCCAGATAGTTAGTCCAACCCCTCCCTTGTCTGCCACTGCCTCAGGCCCTCTCTCTTCTCACCTCTGCTCCCACACCCGGCCTGGGAAACTTCAGGCTCAGAGGAACTTCTAGGTCACGGCACCAGCTCCTTCTGCAGCTGACAAAATCCCCACTCACAGCCAGCTGATGAGAGCTTGTGACACTGCCAGCCTTCATCTGCTGGGAGGGGACTCCCCTTACCACCCGTGGGGGAACTGCCCTCCACCACCTTCCTCCCACTCTCCATTGGTCTCCCTCCTGTCCAACTCCTAGACACGCCTGCTGCTCCCCCATGCCCTGCTCCTCCCCAGCATCCCCATTCCCAAAGGCTCAGCCGCTTCGCACAGTCACTGTGTCTGGCCTCGCTGTGGGACACACATTTGCAGAGGGCACCGAGGGAACACAGCTGGGCTACTGATGGGGAAGTGATTTGGGTCCATGACTTCATCGCACTGAGTTAGATGCTGGCATTGGAAATGCCCAGGGGAAATTAGGAGCCTCCTGCAGCCTCAGAACCCCAGGGCAGGACACTATGAGGAGGCTTTGCAGAGGAAAGCAGTAAGGCATGAACTTGGTGCCAAGGGTCAGTGGGGATCTGGACTCTGCCCAGCCTGGCCCTGGGCGTGGGCCCAATGTCCATAACCATTAGCTTTATTCTTTCTCAGGAGTTGCAGAACCTGGCGGCCAAACATCCAAACCTGGTGACAGTTGCACTCGGTGGGTGTCCAGCCCCAGGCCCAGAGCTCCCCTCCCGTCTCCCTGCTACACGTTCTCCCTCTTTCATTACACATCCCCCTTCCCAAGCCCTCCTGATCCCCATGGGGAGAGCAGGACCAGAGACAATAATCGCTGAGAGCCCACTGACACCTGACCGAGCTCCAAAGGAGGAATGTACGAATGGATCGTCTGGAGCGTGGGCTGGAGCTCCAGAGGCTGGAAAGCCCCAGAGCCACCACGTGGCAGGACTCTCCTGTGAGAATCACACATGGGCAGCTCTGTCCAGCATTGCCACCTCTGGGATGGATCCCCACGTGTCCAGCTGGGGAATTCTCTCACCTCCAATGCATCACAAGCAATTCTAAATCATCCACTTCCTTTGTCTAGGTAAGAGCAACGCCACACGTATGAACTAATCACCGACTCCAGCACATTCACATTTTCTAGGCTACTCAGATTCTCCAAGGAACTGATCATAATTGTCTCTCTGAACTGGCCTTTCCTCTTGTTGCTCCAGCACAGCTCCCCGTGCCTGGACCCAGCAGCAGTCCCCACCCCCAACTCCCTTCCCCAACCCCTCTCCCACCTCTGAGCCCAATGGAAGAAGCCCTCTGGCCCAGGGGGCCGTGCTCTGGTGGGGGTGACGTCGGAGAGGGGGAATCATGCTCTTGACCCCCTGCTCTGTCGCTGTAGATGTCACAGACCCAGCCAGCATCAAGGCGGCGGCAGCCAGAGTTGAGACACACCTGAAAGGCTCGGGGCTCAATCTGCTGATAAACAACGCTGGGATAGTGAAGTTGAACACGCTGGAGTCAGAGACACCAGAGGACATGGCCCTGGTGTACGCGACCAACGTGACGGGGCCCTTGCTGGTGAGCCAGGTAAGGGCCCTAACAGAGAGCACATGGACAAATGCACTAGGGTTTGACAGTGCTTGGGCCAGGCGTCCTCCCTTCCCTGGGTTTGGGTCACTGGATCAATGTGGGGCCTTGGCTGGTAGTACCACAGGCTTCAAGTGGATTATAGGACTTGAACCTCTCAGAAATGAAGACTCACCCCCAGATCCCTGCATGGCCCTGGCTCTGCAGCACACACTGCTTCAATCCCTCACTTTTCACACCCAGAGCGTCAGTGCAAGGACAGTGCAATGCACGAGGCCCCAGCTACCTTTCATGAGAAACCTCTGTCTCCCCAACCCTGCCATTGTGTGTAGTGTTAAGTGGCCTCTCTCCATGCCCCGCAGCTGGGGCCCTGCCAGCAGAGGGGCGTCTGTCTCCTCTGGGTCTGAGTGTGACTGCAGAGTGCATCTGTGAGATGGTCTCTGGCTGCCCGGGCTGAGTCTCATGGACACAGGGCCACAGCCAGGAACTGGGGGGCCTGGGAACCGTGAGGACAGAAACGTGTCCTTTCTCCTTGACAAATAGTCCCCAGTGGGATGAGCAGCAGGAAGGGGCTACCAGGGCTGGTTCCCTCCTTGAACAAAGGCATCGAGTGCTGGCGAGCATCTGCCTAAAGCCCCCGAACCCCCTGGGCAGCTTGTGATACCCACGAGCGGAGGGCTGGGTCCGAACACCGGCAGCTGCCTGGGTGCGGGAGAGGCCGCTGGTGCCTGCTCGACCCATGCCCTGCCCCCGCTCAGCCCCTTCCCCTGATGCCCGACCCACCCTGCACCCCCACTCCCGCTGCATCCCCACCCTGAGGGAATTTGTGAGTCACTTGCACGAGGAGCTGGCGCTAAATCGACAGCCTGAAGAATGAGCTTTCCCCTGGGTTCACTCCAAACCCTCCTCAGCGCTGGGTGCTCAGCAGTGATGCCCCCCAAGTAGGCTCACGGGGCTGCCGAGCCCTGGTGAACCTGAGAATGGTGGTGCACAAGGGGCTGGGGGGCAGGACAGGCTCGGAGGGCTCCAGGCTGGGTAGGTCCGTCACTGGCCTGCGTGCAGAGAGCAAGGCTGGCGTAGGCCGGGGAGACAGGGCTTGTGTGGCCAGGGGCCGGGGGGCTCAGGCATCTGCTCTGCAGCTGGCACAGGTAAGTCAGCTTCACGCCAAGGGCAGGTGGTGGGGAGGTGCCTCGGAACAGGGGCAAGAGATGTGGGGAGGTTCTGTGCCTCTCCCCCCACACCCCGGCTCCTGGCTAAGCCAGATGCTGGAGCTGGATGGGCAACTCAGACCCTTTGCCCTGCCCAGGGGAGGCAGGTGTGGGAGCAGCACACAGCCTGAGTCCCTGAGCCTCGGGGCTCCTGGCCAGGACACGGGGTGGTCCCCACAGGTGTCCACATGACTCTTACCCTGCCCTTTCTCTGGCTTTCAGCCTGGCCTGGGTAAAGCCTCATAGCTGAAGAGCTGCAGCTGAGCCATGTGGGCAGGCGTGGAGAACCGTAGGGACATGAAGGCAGGGACATGAGCTAGGGATCATTGTTGGCTCCTGCATGGGCATGAGGAGGGTCTGCAGCTCCACACACCTGCCTGCCTGGGGCTCCTGCTTCTGGTCTGCCTAGGGGCTGGGTGTCGGGGGAAGAGCGGAGACGCACCCCATTCTGGTGACCTGCCTCATGACTGCATTGCTACTCTGCTGTCCCCACTGCCCAGGCCTTCCTGCCCTTGCTGAAGCAGGCTGCCCAGGGAAGCCCCCAGACAGGGCTGAGCTGCAGCAAGGCGGCCATCGTCAACATCTCCAGCGAGGCTGGCTCCATCCAGAATGTCTGCGACTGGCATATGGTCCAAATCATCTCCTATCGCTGCAGCAAGGTACAGGGCACACCCAGCAGGGCCTGACTGCTGCTTGGGTTTGCTCCTTCCAGAAATTCATGTCAGTTGGTGCATTCCCCATGTTCCCCATCGTACTCCCACCACTCCAGCCTCCAGCACTGTGTTTGCTGGGTCCAGCTCTTCTTCAGCTGCCTGCAATTCCAGTCAGCTTCCCATCAGAGTTCCCGTCTGGTGAGAAAGTTTCTGTTGTGCCTGTATCCTGGCAGAGAACTCCCCATGCAGAGATGGGCCAGGGATGGCTCAGCCCCGGTGAAGCCAGTCTTGGCACAGGGAAGGGCCACTGCAGAGCTGTTAATTCTACCCCTCCCAGGGTTGGACTTACCCCACTTTGAGACCATCCCCAGTTCAACTCAAGGGGGCCTGGTAAAATGGAATCCAAAGGAGAATCGCTGTCACATTTCCACTTTCCCTACCCACCCAGATCCTGCATAACCAAGAATTGCCTCAGCACGGCTCTCAGGTGTGTTCACCTGTCACAGCCCACTGGAAGCCTCTCAGCATCAGTGGCTCGACAAAGTGCAGCTCCCTCTGCATCTCTGTGTTTTGCTGCCCTTCTTGAGAGATTGCAGCTCACACTATTGTTTTCTTTTCACAAGTGTTTTCTAGAAGCTGAGTGCTTGCGGGGCCATCCAGGAGAAATTCAAATGCAGCCTAGCTGATTAGCAGCGCACCCGCAGCTGGCAGGGTGTGTTTTTACTGGTGGTGCCCACACGCACATGCCCTGGTGTACATGCAATTTATTCTGCACGTGGAAAGATGAAATTAAAAGGAACGCTGCTCTCAGACCCTTGTACACCTGTGGGAGGGTGGGTCATTTCTTAGAGGGCTCACTTCCTCCCCCACATTCTGCTGTCTCTGCTCATGGCATCTCACCTGCAGGCTGCTCTCAACATGCTCACCAAGTGCCAGGCCTTAGGGCATGGTGGAGATGGGATCCTGAGTGTCGCTGTCCATCCTGGCTGGGTGCAGACAGACATGGGGAGTTCCGGCTCCATCCAGGTAGGTGCCTTGCTGGGAGAGGCCAGTGGTAGGCAAGTGTTATGGGCAGATGATCATTGTAGGGGTAATGGCTGTGTTGCAACCCGTCCTACCCTCCACCTCCACCCTCCACGGAGGGATCGTGTCCCACTCAGATGCCCTCAGGGTTACCATGCTGTGCTCTGGGCTTCCGACCTCCTGCTGCCACTTGCTTGGTTCCTCAAGCTGCTGGCATCCCAGAGTGAAGGTGAGCAGAGCTGCTGCTGCTGCTGTTGCTGCTGCTGCTGTGGGGTTTTTATGGGCAGCAGCTCACAGGTACTTGTGCCTCTGCCTTTGGACACACAAGAAAATTCATGCCACTCAGGGGAGGGACAGTTCAAGGGAACTCCAGCTGCACCAAGGGCTCATCTTGGTCCTGTCTCTGGGCTCCTGGGGTCCTGGGATGCTCCCAAAGCCAGATCCCCCACCTTACTCTGTATCCCCCACCCACAGGCCCCAGTGACGGTGGAGGCGAGTGTCAGAGGGATGCTGCACGTGCTCTCCACGCTCTGCGAGAAGGACAATGGAGGCTTTGTGAACTGGGAAGGGAAAGTTCTTCCCTGGTGAGATGTTCCCAGCCCTGCGCCAAGAGCCCTGGGCCAGGCTTTTCCAGTGACCGTGCTGTCAGCTGTGCCTCTGGCCTCAATAAACCCACTGAGCTAACGCAGGGGCCCTGACTGAGCCTGGCCTGGTCTGTCCTGTCCTGGAAGCGACTGGCTGCACGTGGGTGGATCTGCCATGTGATGACTGGTTCCTCCCTCCACACCCAAAGCCCAGAGCTGGCCTTGAGGCAGGAGCTTTGGGTGTCCAGCTGGGAGAGGGTGGCTGAGGGTGAGGAAAACACCCAGGCCCTCACTGCTGCAGGAAAGAGGTTCCAGGGAAAGCTCAAGGGCAATGACACCCCTTCTCCTGCTCTCATGAAGTGTATTGAATCAGCCACCCCGAGCTATCCCGGCCAATGCAACCTCACCTGGGCTGAGAATCCCCTGCCCCCAAGGCAGCCCACAGGGCACGAGGATGGGGAGGCCAGGAGCCTCTGGGTACACTGGGGCTCTCTCTTCATCAGTCTGTCATACAGGAGGATTCTCTGGGCACAGCTGAGAGAGCCAAAGCAGGGCAAATTGCTTAAAACTGATTGTAGAGGTGTGGGCCAGGGGTGTGCCCCATCTGGGGTGGAGCAGGCCTGCCTGGTTCTGGGCAGGCAGCTGTCTCCAAAGGGCCCAGTCCTCCTTAACAGGGCTGCAGATGGGCAGAATATGGGCCCTGGCCCTGGGGCAGGATTGGCCACATCCCACATAGGCAGTCAAGGTGTAAGCCCCAGCCCTAGGTCAGGGCAGGGCCACAGTTCATTAGTCAGGCTCAGCCCCTACGGCAAGGCAGGGCACACACAGTCTGTGTAGCAGCCCTGGCTCTGGGGCAGGGCTGGGCCACCTTTAATCAGGCTCAGCACCTTGTTAGCAGCTTGTGTGCAGCCACGGCTAAGCTGCCATTCCTTTGAAGTAGCCCAGGCACTTTGAAGTACCTGCAGGTTAGCCACTGCCAGAGACAAGCTGGCACTTCCAAGTTTGCACCTTCAAAGTTGTTCGTGGGGCGGGGGGGATAGAATTAGCTTAATGAAGTGTTGCATATGCATCACAGCACTTCGTTAGTAATCTCACAACACCCTATTTCCCATTTTCCCTTCCAAGATGGGAGCCAGTGCAGACACAGCCTGAGACAGCCAGGCAGGTTACTGAACGAATTTAGAAATAGTGGATGGCTGTCTTCAAGGTCTTTAAACCTCATTCTACAAGGAATAGTGCCTATTCCAAAAGAGAGAATGGGGGCTGTATGCACAGGTAAGTGGGGCTCTTTCAAAGAATAGTTTATTCCAAAATAATGCTGCTGTATCGCCATAGCTCCAGTGTGCTTCAAGGGCTCTAATCTGAGCTAGGCTCTCTTGTGTGTGGACGTGCTGTTTTCCAATAGGTTTTGTTTATTCTGGGGCTTCCTTGGCGCTTGAAGGCGTTATTATCAAATGGCTTATTTGGGAGGAATAATTCTGAAATTAGCTATTCTGAAATAACTCTGTAGTGCAGACAAACCTGGAAAACCTCTGCCCTGGGGAATAACAGCGGTGGTGAACTGGCAATGTGTAAAGACAAATTCCTGATTACAACCAGTCACAGTGTGGGATTATTTTGGGTGTGTCGACACTACAGAGTTTATATATATATATATGAGGATACACATGTCATAGAACTGGAAGGGACCTCAGGAGGTCATTGAGTCCAGTCCTCTGCCCTCCTGGCAGCACCTAACACCTTCCCTGACAGGTTTTTTTTTGTTTTATCTCTATAGGGCTTGTCTACACTACCTCTTCCTCCCTACTTGGAAGAGAACATGTTACGTAGGGTGTAAGGAGATTATTAATGAAGTGCTGTGCTGCACAGGCAGCGCTTCGTTAAGCTAATTCCCCCCCACCAGCAACTCTTTAGTGTCGGCTGGTGTGTAGCTGTGGCTCACCCGTACTTTGCACTGCCTGGGATACTCCAAAGTCCCCTGAGTCCTCAAAGTTTGGAGGAGTTTCACACTTTGGAGTTGCCGGGGGCGGGGGAGAATTAGCTGAATGAGGTGCTGCGTATGCAGCACAGCACTTCATTGATGACGTCCTCACGCCCTGCTCACCAGCCTCCCTTTGAAGGAGGGCAGTGGTGTAGACAGACCCATTTGCCCCAGACTCCTAAATGGCTCCCCTCAAGGGCTGAGCTCCCCCCCCTGGGTTGAACAGGCCAATGCTCAAAGCACTGAGCTCGCCGGCCTGCAGAGCAGGACCTCCCAAGGGGGCTTTTCGGAAATGAGCAACAGGCAGCTGCAGGGCCCCTGGCCACTGAATGAGATTTCCTCCCCTCCCCCACCAGCCCGGCCTCCCCTTTCAGACTCTCTCACCCATCCCCCACTGCTCTGAGCCCAGCTGGGGGTTCCCTCAACCCCGGCTGCCCCTTGCCAGCTGTCCTGGGCCCTGCAGTGGGTCCCCTCAGATCCTGACTCTCCCACCCCTCCCCAGTGCTCTGATCCCCTTGTCCCCTCAGACCCTGCCAACCCCCCCACTGCCCTTTTCCCCTCCTCCCTCAGCCACAAGCCCTGCCCGGGTTCCCCTTCACACCTGCCACCCGTCCCCCCTGGCACCCGGCCTCCCCCTCCCTCTGCACTGTTTGTCACCCACTGAGGTCTTGGGCCCTGCCACAGGCTGTGTCAGAACAGAGACAGCCCGTGGGTGCAGCCCCTGCCTGGGGCGATCCTGTGGCTGTGTCTTCACATGCCGATTCTTCCAGAAGTGGCGTAATAATGAGCTGTCCAGGAGATGCGAATGAGGCATGGATGGAAATGTTCTGTACCTCATTAGCATATGGGCGCATTATTTGGAGTCCAGAAGAAGCTCTTCCAGACTCTAAAATACACGTTCAGACGCGCGGCCCACGGGGATCTTACAGAAGGAAACGCTCCCTCCAGAAGCCCCTTCTGCCTCAGTTTTTCTTTCCTTTTTTATTCTTTAATTTTTAGTCACTTCAGTTTTTAATTCCTCATGAGGCCGTTCAGTATTTTCACATTATTGGTGCTGTAGGGTGTGAGAAGAGTTTGTAATGGTCTCATAAGAGCAGTCCGACCCCTCTGTGAACCCTTCCAGGAATCCTATACAGAAGCATGCTGCCAATACTTCAAGGCTACACGCTGCAAAACAACTATCCTGCCCCACAGCATCTGCGAAACAAGGCGCGCTTGCCAAGACATCAAGGCTACGCTGGCAGTCGGCCACAAGAGGTAGTGATCAGGAATGCATCGGCAATTTTAGGCAATCTTATGTTAATGAGTTCAGCCTTATCAGCTAGAGTTAGGAGGCCTGTTACAGAGCCTCTCCCCGAGCGAAGCTCTGGCGCTTTGGGTCTTCCCCCATGGGTGACTGCGGCGTCTCCGGGGCTCCCGCCGCGGGTGTCACACGCTTTCAATAAACCAAATATAGCACTCGCCTTCTGGGTGCAGCCTCGTTTCTGGGGAACCTGAGCCTGGTTGTTTACAGATGCATGCGGGGACAAAATTCTTTGCGACAAGATTCTAACGTTTAATCTCCTCCTCATAATGCCATACGAAAGCTAATTATTTTCCCCAGGTCAGACTGGGGGAGCTCTCAGGGGTGGCCGAGCTCGTTGGCGCATCACAAAACAAGTAGTTCTGTAGCACCTTAAAGATGAACACATTACTGTATGAGGGAAAGAGCTAATTGGTAGTTTCATTCACGGTCACAGTTAGATTATTGCTTTAGTAAGGGGGCTGATAATAGGAAGATGGGTCCTCGAGCCCGAAGGCGTGTGGCCACCACCAGAAGAACTGTGGGACATGCAGCAGAGCCAAGGGATGTGAGGGAAGCTGGAACATGCATGGAACGTACTGTGATCTTCCCTTTCCTTTCAGAGATGGGGGTTCATGATCTCCTCATGCCACAGTGCCTGGCTGTGTGTTTTCTTTTAATCATTCTCAGTTCTCCATATTTCCTTCCACGCATTGCTGGTTAGCAAACTTTCTCCGCTATTAATCTCTGTGCCTATATATGCTGTATGGTACTTCTATCTTTCCCAAATCCCATGTGCTTGTCTGCTAGATGTTCTTTGAGCAGTGATCTCAGTCTCTCCATCAGTATCATCATCAGCACCTTGCCTAGATGACTCATTAGTGCAATCCTTCTGTGCACTTCCTATCTTCTGGATTGTCACTAGCACTGACCTTGTCCATTCCTTAGTGGCCTTTCCTTCTTTCCTTGCGATGCTACAGAGTTGGTGTATTTCCTGAATCACACTGAATCATACTTTCTCTGCTGTATTTGATCATCTCTCCCATGAGCTTATCATTTCCAGGGCTTTTGTTTTTCTATATTCGTCTCACTGCTCTTTCTGCTTCCTCCTTCTAAATACTAGATGAAGCTCTGCTATCTGCACACACCTGACTCCTGCGAGCCCCATCATCTGGACCTGACCAGCTTTGATGGTGTTTGGATCTTGTAATGCATGGGAACAAGCTGAGCTTGTTCTGGGTGGAGTCACATGGACCAGGCAGGTAAAGAGTGGTGAAGGACTGAATCCAGCCGCACGAGCACCCTGAGCTCGTGAATCTCACTCCAACCAGGAGGGAGTGTGGGGAAGTCCTTGGCAAGGTGAAGTCAAGTGCAGCTGGTGTGTGGGTGTAGGCAGACATGAACCCCCCTTTTAGCCTTTTTTTTCCTCTTCCCCCCACTGGGAGAGAGAGAGAGAAATAAGCAGGGGAGACAGGGGGCCTTTGATGTCCTGGGAACACAGGTGTGCTGTCTCGCCCAGCCTCTCTACTATACACAAAAACCAGACAGTGAATGGGCTAGCTAATGGCCGCCCTTCTGGCTGATCTCAGTAATTGACAAGCCTTGATCACTTCCCCCACCTTGATCACTTTGCCAGGAAGATTGGGGAACCCCGCCCATCACCTCCAAAGGTGCTCAATTGTCCACAATGTACAGGTGCAAATGGAGCCTTGCATCTTCCCTGGGAAACCTGGAGTTCAAAACATTCCTCCCAATTGGCCACTTAAGACCAGGAAGAAGCGTACGTGACAAAAGCAGTATAAAGGGGCTTGGCAGACCACCCCCTCTTTTGAGTTTCAATCACCTACACCTGCTGGCCAGGTCTGGAATTAACTCCCGAGACTGGGGACGCCTGGTTCGTATCTACTTCTTCCCGAGGGATTGAGAGAATCTGGGTCACACTGGATCTAGGAGGCAGGGCTAAGAATTACACCTGTATTAAACTTCTTTCCTATAGGAATTGAGGGAAAGACTCTGATTCCACCAGGTCTAAGAGGCAGGGGTAAAAATCACACCGGCAACTTGCCTTTCTTGTGTACACATTAATTGTATTAGTTTAAGCTAGCTAGTTTGTCTAAAACTTTTCTTAAGTTAAATTGTGTTGTTTCCCCTTTATGAACCATGAGTACTGACTTGTACTTTAATCATTTGTCTTAGTTAGATTGCTTCTATCTTTGTATAAATAAAAAGTAACTGTTAAAGCCTCTCTCAGTGTAATTTTCCTCTTGCTGCTGTGCCCGAACTAAGCACAAACCAAAGAACCCAGCCTGCCCTGGCTGCTTAGCGTAGCTGCTGGTGTAGCATCACCCCCCCGCCCCCCTTTTGCCTCACCAGACCTTTAGCTGGCACCTGGGCATCGGCTCACAGTGGGGCTGTTTGGTTTTACTTTTGTCTAAAATTGTGAGAAGTGATATTCGCTTTTTGTCAGAAGCCGGGTTTTTTTCACAAGGCCAAGTGTTGCTCAGGGAGCAAGAAGTCTTGAGTTGAACTTCCTGATGCTCCCCCCAAAGAGTGTGTTTGTTGCTCTCCCTGACTTTGCATTGCCTACGTTTTTCTTACACACAGTGTGGTTTGTGATCTGTCCTGAGTGTGTCGTTGGTTTCTTGCTTGAAAGCTGTGAGGAGAGCTAGGAAATGACCTTGGAAAGGTGAACTTAGGTGTAGTATTTATCAGAGCACTGGGGGTTTATTGAAACCTGATTCTGTGGAAAGCCCAGGGCTTTCTTTTCAAGCAGGGCTTGTTGGTCTAGGGGTATGATTCTCCCTTTGGGTGGGAGAGGTCCTAGATTCAAATCCCAGACAAGCCCTTGTTCAACCACTGTCTTACAGCTGATCCAGAAAGTTCAGGGACTCCTGTCCTCTTATGTGATTTACCTCTCTTCATTTGCTCAGTGCAATAGAACAGGCACTTGCTACTGGATGGCTCAGCTCAAGCATCAGCTCCATCAAGGTAAGGTCCTGCCAGTGATTCCACCTCTCCTGTTCACTGTGGCAGCCCCTCTTGCTGGTAGACACTGCAACTATCCAGCTTCTGACTGTCCCTTTTGTCTGGATGACTTGGCTGTTCTCCCTTCTGAGCTACAGTCCTTCATTTCTCTGTCACTCCCAGTCACCCAGACAATCCTCTCATTCCCTGCCACAAACCTGATCAATGCCCTCAGTGGAGTTGGTGGAACCCAGGTGCTTCTTCCCTCTGGTCGCAGCCCAGCAGGGACCCTACACTGAGCACTTCTGGGCTTTTTCCTCCCACCTCTCCCTGCTCCTTCCCTGGACTGCTTCCTATAACTCCCACTTCACTTCTCTGCACTGGCTATGAACCCTCAGCCGTACCAGTGTAAGGAATGTGCCAGCAGGAACTCAATGCTGCTGAAGGCTGGGAGGAATGTGTCTCCCAGAGATCATTTGCATGAGAGTGCAAAGGGGTGCATATGTGATACCTTGCAAACAAAGCCTGATGGGTAGCAAGGAAGCAATGAGTATTGTCTATTTTAAACACATTGTTGTAAAATCACAATTTATGCTCACACTCAGCATAAGAATTGTGAAGTCTCACCAATGCTCCAAGTTGTTGATGGGGACAGGGCAGTCATCACAAGTGCACAAGATGTGGATTGCACAGGGCTCCCCTGCTTTAAAACATGGTGGAACAAAAGGTAGAGAAATACAGCTTGACTTAATTATCTGAGTGTCTGTGTATTATTATTTTGGGTCTGGTTTTACTACTTTTCCTCACCTGATAAAAATAATAGTGAAAATTAGTCTTTTAATTGTAGTTAAGATCACCAAAAGCTGCAATCATAGGACTGAGTCATAGGGGGAATTTTCAGCAAATAGACTGACTAGCAGTTAGTTATAAGCACCAGCAGTGGATCGGTGTGGCAGTTGAGAGGGAACAAACTGAATGCTGTACCAATGCAAGGGTGCTGTTGGCTCAGGTTCAGTGAGGGAATGCATCAGTTTGATGTGTGGAGTCTGCATAAAATACAAACTTGATGGGTCACTTTTCATCCTTTGTCATCTGAATGTTAAAATCAAGACGCTTGAGAGGCGCATCCTGAAGCCCTTTTTGCTGATGACTGTGCATTTATGACACACAAGGAATCTGATCTCCAGCTCATTGTCAACAAGTTTGGTGATGCCCCTTGGCTCTTTGGTTTGAGCATCAGCCTAGGAGAGACTGAGGTACTGTTTCAACCAGCTCCAGGATCTGTTGCTCTTCCCCCACTTCAAACGTAATAGAGTTAGGAACAGCAGAGGCATTCAAGGACCTTGGCAGTGTGATAGCTAATGATGGCTCTCTTCACAAACAAATCCATGCTAGAATCTGCAAGGCCAACTGGGCATTAAGACACCCTTTAAGAAGGTTTTCTGCAGAGCATCAGGCAGTCTTGGCACCTGCAGTTTTACAGCCCCTTCTACTTGGAGTTCTGCTGAAGCCTGGGACTGAACAAGGGACTTTTAGATCTTCAGTCTAATGCATTCCCTAGTGAGCTATTTCAGCAGCTCCTCTAGCTGTTCTGAGGCCATTTCTTCTCAGTTGGGGATGATTTGATCAGCCATCCCCAGCAAGAAATAAGTTCTGGCAAGTGGCCATGCCTGCTTCGCTCAGCTTGACTCTCTTCATTGTCCTTTCCTACTTTATTGCCCACAGTGACCCAGTGGTCACAGGGGACTGCAGCACATTGATGGTGGGGAAGCAGCTGGGCTGTGACATGACACCCTGGAGGCAAAAGGAGCCGACTGCCTTTTGCTAACACATCCGAGTGGCATGAATTTTCTTTTGTGTATCGAGATGAGGGGGGTGCAACACGCAGCTGACGTGTGACTCCTCCCCTTCACCCCTGTGCACATAAGTAAATTCATGTGGTGGGAGTGGGGCTACGGGGTCTGAGTGGGGGATGGGCTCCGGGCTGGGACAGAGGGTTGAGGTACAGAAGTGTGAGGGCTCTGGCTGGGAGTTTGGGCTTTAGGGAGGTGCTGGAAATTAGGGATTTGGGCTGCCGGAGGGGAGCTCTGGGTGTGGAAGATGCTCAGGACTGGGGGTGGGTGTGAGGATGGGGGTCCAGGCTCTGGGCTGGGGAGCTGGAGTGGGTTTAGGCTCCAGGTTGGGAGTGGGATGTAGAAGGGGTCCAGGGTCCCGGCTGGGAGTTGGGCTTTTGGGTACATGAGGATACTGGGTGGAGATCACAGATATCACCCCCATGGAAGTACCTGCGAGCTGCTGCGCATGACAACCAGCTCCCCCTCTCTGGCTCCTCACAGCAGCAGCTCTGCTCACCTTCACTCTGGGATGCCAGCAGCTTGAGGCACCAAGCAAGCGGCAGCAGGAGGTTGGAAGCCCAGGGCACAGCACTGAATCCCTGAGGGCATCTGAGTGGGACATGATCCCTCCGAGGAGGGCAGGATGGGTTCCAGCGTAACCATTTCCCCTACAATGAACATCGGCCACAACACGTGGCTACCACTGGCCTCTCCCAGCGAGATCGCTAACTGGTCAGAGCCGGAAATCCCCATCTGTGTATGCACAGCACCAGGGCGGACAGCAACAATCAGGATCCCGTCTCCGCCGTACCCCAAGGCCTGGCACTTGGTGAGCATGTTCAGAGCAGCCTGTGGGCGAGATGCCATGAGCAGAGACAGCAGAGTGTGGGGGAGGGAATGAGCCCTGTAGGAAATGACTTGCCCTTCCGAGGGGAGGGACGGGAAAGGCTGACAAGGAAGTGAGGCGGCATTAATTTTAATTTTGTCTTTCCATGTGCAGAACAAATGTTATGTCCACTGAGACATGTGTGGATGGGCACGGCCAATAAAAACACATGCTGCCGGCTGTGGGTGCTCTGCTAATGAGCTGGGCACCATTTGAATTTCTCCTGGATGGCCACTCAAGCACTCAGCTTATGGGAAACACTCATCAGAACAAAACACTCCTGTGGGCTGCACTCTCTCATGCTCTCAATGATGACAGCAACCCACAGAGAGGCGGGTATAGCTGCCCTTTGATAAGCCACTGATGCTGAGGCCTCCATTGAGCTGTGACAGGTGAGCACACCTGAGAGCCGTGCTGAGGCTGCTCTCGGTTATGCAGGGTCTGCTCGGTTAGGAAAAAGTGGAAATGTGACATTGATGCGCCTTTTGGTTTTCCCATAACTTTTCCAGATGCAGTGAGGATCAGGCCCCCCTTCAGTTGAACTGGGGATGGTCTCTAAATGGGGTATGCCCACCCTTAGAAAGGGGTAGAATTAACAGCTCCTCAGTGACCCTTCCCTGAGCTAACACTGGCTCGACTGGCGCTGAGCTGCACCCGGCCCATCACTGCATGGGGATTTCTCTGGCGGGAGACAGGCACAACAGAAAGGTCCTCACCGGATGGGAACTCGGATCGAAAGCTGTGAGCTTCCACGGCTGTAAGTGGTGTTGTACGCAGGGGAGGGAGAAAATGGCACTGGGTGAAAAAAGACTATCATACTTCCCCTTTATAAAGCTATGGTATCCCCACGTCTTGAGTACTGTGTGCAGATGTGGTCTCCTCACCTCAGAAAAGATATATTGGCGTTAGAAAAGGTTCAGAAAAGGGCAACTAAAATGACAAAGGGTTTGGAAGGGGTCCCACATGAGGAGAGGCGACAGAGACTGGGACTTTTCAGTCTAGAAAAGAGGAGAGTGAGGGGCGATATGATAGAGGTAGATGCAATCATGAATGGAGTGGAGAAAGTGGACACAGAAAAGTTATTTACTTGTTCCCATACTAAAAGAAGGAGAGGACACCAAATGAAATTAATGGGTAGCAGGTTCAAAACTAATAAAAGAAAGGGCACAGTCAACCTGTGGAACTCCTTTCCAGAGGAGGCTGTGAAGGCCAGGACTCAAACAGAGTTTAAAAAAGAGCTCGATAGATATTTGGAGGTTAGGTCCACAGATGGCTATTAGCAAGGGGTAAGGGATGGTGCTGAGCCTTTTGTTGAAGGCGGGAGACGGATGGCAGGAGACAAATCGCTTGACCATTGTCTTCGGTTCACCTCCTCTGGGGCATCCGGCACTGGCACTGGCACCAGTATGGCCGTTCTTATGTTCACCTTATAGACTGGGTAAGGGTAGCGATGTTCTTATGCTATTTCTAAACAGCCTTTCTGTGGGCACTGCTGAGCAGGGACCCCAGGGTCTTCAGGGTGGGACAGCCACATGGACACCTGCCTCAGGCCCTGTGGCTGCTGCTGTAGACTGATCTATTGCTCTCAGTGTCAGAGAGAGGGGAGTGTGACATTCAACCCCACAGGCAAGTGTCTGCCCCTTTCCCAGCTGTGCACAGCCCAGCTCATCCCAGCTGCTGGGAGAGACCAGAGCCCCTGAGCCAGACTTAGGGACAGGCCCTTCTCTCAGAGGTAGCTGCCCATGTGAGTGGCTGCAGCTGAGCCAGGGCTGCCCCCAACCTTTTCGCCATGTGTGGCTGGGGCACTGCACCCCAGCTGTGTTTGGGGCCCTGCTCACCCCAGGAAGCCACACTGCAGGGAACAGGAGTGAGAGTAGCGCTGCTGGGCCAAATCTGCCCATCCTGTGTCCCTGGCCAACCAGTGAGTTGCAGAAAGGTTCCTGGCTGCGTTGACTTTGGGACATATGAAAACACTCATGACAGGAGAAGATGAGGTGGCTGAGTGGTTAAGGCGATTGACTGCTAATCCATTGTGCTCTGCACGCGTGGGTTCAAATCCCATCCTCATCGCATCTTTCTTTGTTGATCCCCAGCCCTCTTGTGGGATGCGACTTCCACCACAGCTGAGCCTGCTGCCTCCCAACTCCTGTGCTGGGCAGACTCCAAGCACAGGACAACTCTGTGAGGCTGAGCTGAGCTCAAGCTGGCAGAGGTCGGGGTGGGATGATTTCATTTGCCCTGCAAGTGCCAATGCCTGACTCCGGTGTCGGCTCCACCCACCTCTGCCCCCTGCAGTGCTGCTGCCTGGAGCTAAGCAGGGCCCCAAACACAGCCAGGGGTGTAGTTCCCTGGCAAGAAAGGGGCAGCCCAGACTCAGCTGAGGTCAGGCACAGGTGCAGCTGCCTCTGAGTGAAGGGCTGGTTCCCCTAGGCTTGATGCAGTGCTCTGGTCTCTCCCAGCTCCTGGGCTGGGCAGTGCACATCTGGGAAAAGAGCAGATACTTGCCCAGGGGGAAGGAATGTTTCTCTGCCCCTGACAGCAATAGATCCAGCCACAGCACCAGCCACAGGGCCTGGGGCAGGTCTCCATTCAACTGTCCCCCCCGAGCAAGCCCTAGAGTTCTTCTGTGCTTCTCAGCAGCTGAGGAAAAGCCTCTTTGGGACATATCTCCTGCTCCACAGCTGAAAGGAGCACACAGGAGCTGCTGGGTTCAGCTCCCAGGGGTGCCGGGCTGCGACCTTCTGCAGCACCTGATGTTGGCCCTGACAGGACATGGGGCTGGAGGGACCTTTGTTGTGACCCACAATGGATGTTCTGAAGGTTCACATGCTGGTGACAGGCCAGTGCTCCAGGCCCCCTGGATACTTCTGTCCTTGTGGGAAAGGAGCAGCTCTGGGCTCTCAGGTCAAACTGCACATGGCGGCTGCCACACTGTGGGGTGGCTCTTGCAGTGCTGCTGAGCCCAGCTTTGTGTGCTGTGTCTGAGACTGGAACCCCCAAGCCCCTTTGGGGTAACGACTGCAGCAGGACAGGTCAGTGTCCTGGCTCCAAAGCAGTCAGATCTTCTGAAATGCTGGAGAGTCCAGGGAAACACTTCTCTGCCCCTGGGCCGTTTTCACCAGCTTTTTTCCCAACTGTTTACTCGCGCCAACTGGCCAGAGGGGAACATTTCTCTGAAGCCCCCAGAGCTCATTTTTCTTTTCTTTGCTTTTCCAGTTACCAATCTGGAAAGAAGTCATGGAGATGCAAAGATTGGCAAGCTCGGTGGTGACTGGGTGGGAATATCTGGCTGAGGGAGGCCACAACAGCCTTGGTTGGGAGGTCACAGAGGCTCTGGCCACGCTAGCCTCTTGTTTGAGCAGGGCTGTGGTAATGAGCCACTTCGGCAGATGTTAATGAGGCAGTGCCGTGAATATGCAGCACCTCATTAACATAATGGCAGCCACACATGCTTTGAAAGTGCTGCTTTCAGAATACACGCTGTGAGTGTAATAGGGGACCCTTCGAAACACTCCCCTGGATTTCAAAAGCCCCTTCTTCCCAAACAGCATCTGGTACAGTAGAGGAAGCTTGAACTCAGAACGTTTCTTTGCAATATTGGCCCCAAGCCATTGCACTACTGAAACACGAGCAGCTCACCGCTTTGTAGACCTCAGAGCTCAGCTCAATCACCGCCAAGGCTGGTTTCAACAGCTCAGAGGCCCTCACCGCTGCATGGGTTTTTTGGGGGTGGCAGCCAAATAGGAAGAGGAAAACACTGAGCACCTATGGTTAGCCTGCAGGTGTATCTCAAAGTAACTGGTGCAATTTGTGCATTGCCAATTGCATGGATGATTTGGAAATACCTTATTTGAAATGTGGGCCAATTGCAAAGGTTCCATTCACCCTCTCTGCAGGAGGGGGAGCAGAACCAGAATAGAGCACTCAAATGTCTGTACCTCTGTGTCCCTAAATAGCAACCACAATCTAACCATCCCCAAAGCATCACAGCTGGCACATCCTTGGAAAAGAAGGAATCTATCCCACTGCTGCTCACCTGCTCAGCAACTGTTCTACCCCTGGAGCTAATGACCCTCGGAATAAGCCAATGTCCTGACCCACGCATCTCACTCCAGAGGCCACAAACTCTCTGCAGCTGCCCATGGCTCCTTTCCACCGAGGCTGGTGAGATGAACTGGTTATTGGGAGTCTCCTAATGCTCCGATGAGGGGTTCAAGTCCTGCGGTACCATTTAGCTCACCTTTGCTTGTTATCCTGGCTGCAATGGACAAATAGGCTCTACGATGCTCAGGGGGCTGTGCAGGGGTCAGCCTGGAGGGTGGGGGGTTGCTGGGTGTCACTGTTGGCATCACCAAAAGAATTCCAAATGCCTCTGTCCAGGTGTGCTGGTGACTGGCAGTAACCTGCTGTTACTGTTCTTGGCATCCTCTGTGTTTCTGTGCCTGTCACCTGCCTGGTCACACAGATTTGCTGAGCTACTTGGGCAGGTGAGATACATGCAACAGGGCTGGTTGTGTCAACCGCACAAGTCTGCCACTTGCGAGCATTTTGGTGGATGCTCCATTTTCTGAGAGCAGCCGCAGTGGAGATGTCGTCTCTGACAATAAGAGTTCAAACTGGGGCTCGTGGGGTAGATTTTTGTGCTTCCTTTCATGCTTACTAAACTGTGCTGTGCATGGGCTGTGCCCCAAGGGGTCTGTTCCCTCTGGGTGCCCAGAGGTAAACTCACAAATGAGCCTTTTGGGGGAAGGAGTCACTCACTGGACCTCTCGCCCCTTCAGTCTCAGGGCGAATTACTGACCCATGGCTGTGGGGCTGGCATCAGCCTGGCTCACTCGTGTCTTGCTTCGGTAGCTCTGAGCCAATGTGTGAGACTCGGCAGTTATGTTTCTTTGTTTCTCTGCTGCATTGGTCCTTTTTGCAGCTCCCTCTGTGGGAGGGCTCTGCCTGGCCCTGTGCCCAGCTCTGCCCCCTGCCTGGTGACTATTTACTGCTCAGAGCCACACGCTTGTTCCTGGGCCTGGTTCAGTCCCTGTTGCTGCTGGCTGAGTGTGACACGGCCTAGGTGTGTCAGCCTGCACCAAGGGCATTTCTGTGTGAGACTCCTGAGCCCCCCGGCTGTGGGTCCGGTTCTCCTGCCCAGTGCAGCCCATGGCAAGCAGAGCCCTGTGCATGTGCATCGTACTGCACCTTTGTGTGATGGATGGGAACAGAAATCTGAGCCTCAGAGGCTGGGAACTGAGGCAGCTGAGGGATGGGTTTGCTCAGTTTTCGCACATTTGCAGAGGAAAGTGTGAAGTGTTTAAATCCATGTCAAGCATCCAGTGCAACCCCAAAACATACTGGAGCCAGAGGTGAAAATGGATTTCCATGAAGAAAACCATCCAAACAGGGGCACCTGGGAGAGCTTCATCTGCAGTCAAGTGTTCCACCACTGAGCCAGGCTCTCTATCACTGGAAAATGGTGAGAGGTTTGTTATTATGCAGAGGGCGCTCCAGCTTTCCTAGCAGCAACGTGCCTCTGACTATATGACTGGGAAAGGGATTGTTGGAAATTGTGCTGCCAGAGCAGTTTAAAAGGTGTGTGACACTGTGAAAGTGTTGAACCCCAAACTCTACATGGATTAAATGTCACTGGTATGGGCATGTTCAATGCATCCCAGCACCTTCTTACTGAAAACAGTGCGCTCATATTGTCACGAGGGCTGACGTGTTAGCACTGCAAAAGCTCTGCTGTCCAGCACCTCAGGGAACCAGGCTGCTGGGTCACCACCTGTGCCAGGTAGAGAAGATACTGACACTGACCGCAAACCCAACTATATCTGATTGATTGGTGGGTGTCCTGCAGTAGGTTTTTTCCTCGTTCTTTGTAACCACTGATGTTGCTCCAAGTGGCTGGGAGAGAACTGTCCCACGTATGCCGGTAATCTGCCCCCCTGAGGGGCTGTAACTCTGAGTAGGAGAAGCCAGGTCAGCAGGGGACAAACTGTAACATGCACAGGGAGAAATAATGTTTCATCAAACCCCGTCTGCGCGTCTGTGAAACCACTCTGGGTTCAGGGAGGGAAAGGAGCTGGGAAAACAGTGTTTGATCTGAAGGAGACTCAAGATCAATGACTCCAAAGGGCTGGGTAAGGGAGTGTAGCTCAGGGGTAGAGCATTTGACTACAGATCAACAGGCCCATGGTTCAAATCCAAGCACTCCCTTTGAAAGATGGTTACTGACCTCCCTGTTTCCAACACACTGTGTTTTCCCATTCTATGGGAATTCTTTAAACAGAGCTGAAGCCTCAACAATTGCTGCTGCTAACACATGCAAACCTGGCAGTAGATAGTGACATGAGCAATGTTGGGCCTCATACCTATAAAGAGGTCAATGAAATGTATCGCATTCAGGCCTGTGTATCTGTGAAGCTTTAAGTGCATGAAGAGAGGATGTTGATTACTCTGTGAGTTCACAGCCAGGGCTATTGAGTCCTCCCCCACCCACATCCTCCTCTACAATCACCACCAGCCTTTCCAGTCTCTCCTTCTCCACCAGTTCTCTCCAGGCTGGTCACTTTCAGAGAAAAATGAACCTGCCTCCTCACTCTGGAGTTGCAGCGAGAGGGGCGGAGATGGACGTCTGACGAGGAGAGCAGGGGAAGTGGAGCAGGAAGCAGTGTCCTGAGAGGTGAAAGAGCTGGAGGGGGGCAAGGAGGGCAGGGGAGCAGCCTGCCAAGAGTCAGAGGTGCTCAGAAAGGGCTTAAACTGCAGGTTCCATGGTGCAATGATTGGCACTCAGCACTCTGAGCTCAGCTCTCAGGGGGACCTGTGTGTGGTTTATGATACATCTCTGTCAGGGCTGGGCTTCTTTCTCCCCAGCTGCCCCTGCGTGAGGGCTTCTCCCTCCTGCCTGCTGAATGGGTTCCCCTGCAGCTGGGTCTCAGCTTGGGCTGGTTCACCAACGTTTCTGTGATACATTGGGGCCCCAGAAATGTCCTGTCTGGTTGGAGATACAGGAGGACCTGTGGCTGGTGCTGCAGACTGACCTGTTGCTGTCAGAGGCAGAGTGGGGAGTGTGACATTCACTCCCTCAGGGCAATGATCTGCGAGGTGTCGCCTTGAGAGGCACATCTCAGACTCTGTGCTTGTGAGGGGGAGAGAGAACCGCCCTACAGATGTGACATAGGCTAACAAGGGTCATCTTTGGAAAGGAGCCAGGGGAGCGCCAGGGACATATGTAGTCAGCAATGACATGGCTAGGGCAGAATATTTTCTATAGAGGGGAATTAGCTCAAATGGTAGAGCACTTGCTTAGCATATAAGAGGTAGTGGGATCAATATCTACATTCTCCAATAAAACTGATGTTCTTGTAACTTCCTGCCCAAGGAATCAAGGGGAGCTGCTTTTGTGCACCTGCCCCGCCCCCCACCCAGGAAGCTCACAATGTACATGGGGGTTTGGGGCGCTGTGTGCACTGGCACAAGAGAGCACTAGCAACATCTTGTCTCCCACCTGGTGGGAAGAGGAAGTGCTCTCACCTGGAGGCTGGATTTGAAAGAGGAAGTCAGGGCCATGGGCTGCCTCAGGTGAGAGAAAGTGGTGATGCACAGGTGAGCCATGTACTGATGAGGGAGATACCCCTGGAGCAGGTACGAACGAGTTACAGGTGGGTCATTTTGGTGGGCAGGTTTCGCACTGCACCTGCAGAAGGTTCTGGAGCTGGGGTGACAGCTGTGGGGTCTGCTCCTGTGGGCTCTGTGTCTGTGGGTAGGAGAGCAGCCAGGGCAGCTGCTGCTCCAAGGCCATGTGCTGTGGGTGAGCTGGGAGCAGCTGAGCTCAGGAGCAGGCAGCAGGCTGGGGTCCCTCCAAAGGAAGCACATTGCAGCAGGTGGTGATGGTGTTACCCCTCTGCCAGGGAACATGGGCCGTGTTACTGTCGTGCTCAGGGGAAGAGAGGGAGGGGACAGGCAGGGTCTGAGGAAACACCCAGCAGGGCCTAGGACAGCGGGTGAGGGGCAGCAGGGTCTGAGGGAATTCCTAGCCAGGCCTCAGGGCTGTGGGGAAAGGGAGACGCAGTCTGAGGGGGAGATTCCAGGTTGGGGTTCAGGGTGGTGGGGGAGGGGCTGAGGGGATGCCTGGGTGGGATGCTGAGCAGTGGGGGAGGGACAACAATCTCACTCCAGGAACCACACTGTACCTACAGCTGCCTGTTGCTCCTTTCTGAAAGGGCCCTTGTGAGCTGTTTCTCTGTAGCTTGGATAGTTTAGGTGGGTTGCGCAGGGTTCTCATAAAACCAAGGGGTCCAGCCCTTGCTAGGCAGTAGACAAGTGCAGGGTGTTCCTCTGTGACCCTTTGCTGGACTGCTATAGGCGGCAGTGTCCAAAGACATGAAGGAAGTTGAATGGCTTCTGGCCACCAGACCAGAGTCTTGCTCAGGAGGCTTCACTCTGTTTTGCAGGGAGGAGCCCTGCCCTTTAATCCTTTCACTCCATTACCACTCTTAATGCCCATTCACTGGGGTGCTGATGAGTGACAACCTGACCTGCAGGGCTTGTTATCTTCTGAGCAGCTGCTGCTCTGCCTGTCACACACCTGGATTTATAAGGGGGTTCTACACAGCAAAGTTATTTCAAAATAACTATCCCAGCCTCTGCACAAGGCAACCGCTGCTTTGAAATAATTCAGAAATAAATAGGGGACGGCTTATTTTGAAATAAGTAAACCTCCTTGTACAAGTACAAGTACAAGTAATAGCAGCTGTGTGGAAACGGGCTGCGAAGACAGGGGTAAAGCCAATTTTGAAAAAAGCCGTAGTGTGTCCATTGGCTGCATCTGAAATTAGCTTCCTGTGTGTAGATGTGGTATTAGGAAATCTTGGTCTTGCCACTCACTGGTGCTGCAGTTCTCCCAAACACTTAAAGCAACCAGAGTACTATTACCTAGAGTGAACCTCCTTTAACCAATCGTCTGGATCAGACTCTGACCCTCCCCACACAGACGCTGCCGTCCAGCGCAGTTAGTCGTGGGAAAGGAGAAAGGGCCAAAGAGGATCCTCCTTGCGCTCACGTTCCTCACCATGAATTCTCTCTCCAGTCTCCGGGGCAGAGCTCTCAAGAAGGAGACTCCCTGAGGCAAAGCCCTGGGGGGTCTCTGAGATGGCCCCAGCCCTGCAGCCTGTCCCACCTGGCCATTGTGCTGGACTGGCTGTGAGGTCACCACCTCCCCACCTCCTTTAACCAATCATCTGAGGTTCTTCCAAAGGCCCTTGTGATGTCACAGACACACCCACCAGTGCCCTGCAGGGCTCATGTCCCGCCCCTGGCAGCCCCCTCGGCAAACGCACCCCAAGGGTCTGCAACAAAAAAGGCACATAAAAAACACAAAAACCCAAACTCCTCCCATCCTCAGTGTCCTGTGGGGTCCTGGCACTGGGGCAGGTGGGGAGAGAGGAGGGGAGATTGGTGGATTCTGACCTGTACACTGCAGAGGGCACAATAACTGAAAGGAGCATTTTAACTCCTCCCGTCCTCAATGTCCGTTGGGCAGCAACTCCAGCTTCCCTCCGGCACAATGTCTGTGCTGGGGAATGGGAAGGTGGTGTTGTGGACAGTCCAGCCGTGTGGGTCGGCCCCACAAAAACACATTTTTTTCAAGTGCTACAGGGCTGGTTTTTGGTTTAAGATACAGACTAACACAGTTACCTTCCTATCAGCAAGCTGCAGTTTAACAAGGTGGTTCTTGTGGCTTAGCTGGGTAACATATCTGCTTAAACACCAGGAGATCACAGGGTAACTCCCAGTGGCTCCCTTTTGTGTGTCTTCCCTAATGTTTCCCTACGTCTGGCTGGGGAGCAGAGAAGACCTCCCCTGGCAATGTCTCTCCCTGCTGGGGAAGGTAAAGGCTGATGGAAAGGGAGCGTTGGAAAGAATCTAGTCGCAGCCTGGAGCTCAGGAAAAGGCCGTTGTGATTGGTGTGGGGAAGGTGCTGCTGTGGCTGCCAGAAGACAGTCTGTGCCTCACAGCTTTGTGGTTCTGGGGGCTGCCTGTGCCAGCCAGCTCCTCCAGCACGTTTGTAACACAGACACAATTCCCTGTCGGCAGGAGCTCTGTTCTGCCCTGTCTGCGGGAGCAGCTCCTGCCCCAGCCCTGCCTCTGCAGAGACACCCCCCAGCCCTGTCCCTGCACACACTAGTGCATGACAGGGAGCATCTCACTCCCAGGCACACCCAGCTCTGCCCCCACCCCAGTGGTAATTCACCTCTCAACCCAGCTGTCCCCAGTGCTGACCTGACACACCTGAGATCCCTCTTGTAGCTTCCTTTTGCTTCCTCTCCAACATTTCCTAACCTTGCTGGGAAGTAAAACCCCTGCAGTGGACATGAATTGTGCAGGTGGGAGACGTTGTGACACAGCCCCTGGGCAGGGCCTCAGTCTAGTGGCCCTGCAGCTGCCTGTTGCTCATTTCCAAAACGGCCCCTTGTGGTGTCCTTTGCAGCTGGCCGGCTAGCTCAGTTGGTCAGAGCGTGGTGCTAATAACGCCAAGGTCATGGGTTCAAGCCCCATGCTGGCCATGGGCAGGTCTTTTCTGTTTTCCTTCTGGTGGCTGCTTTGGGCAGGAGGCCAAAAGAGCTGAAGGAACCAGGCTGAGAGGCTGGCAGGGAGCAAGTCAGAGTCACCACCCCAGGCTAAGGGAAGGGCTGTAGAGTGGGCCTGTGTGAGGTGAGGATCCCCAGATTCCCCACTCTGCAACACACACCTCCCACAGGAAGGAGCAGCAGGAGCCCTCTGCCAAGGGCACCAGCCCCTACAGCAGCTCCATTGGCTTTCTCTGCTCCCCATCTCCCCTCACAGGCCTTTGGGCCTCACAGGCTCCCTCCCTGGACAACTGCTATTGCAGCACCACAGGCCCAGGTAACTCACCAGTGGTGCAAGTCCCTGCCTGCCCTGCTCATCTTCCTGCATGAGTTCTGCTTCTTCACTCAGGTCCCCCAGCTGCTGCTCTGGTGGGCAGAGGGCTGGGGAAGGTACAGGAAGGGCCCTTGGGGGTGGGGTGCAGAAGCACAAGGAGCAGGCCCTGGCGGAAGTCCATGATGAGCAGCTTTGGCCACGGGAGCTCAGGAGAGGGGCAGAGAGGTAGAGGTGACAGGATGGATTGGATGGGTCTCTGCAGAGGTGGGGTTGGCTGGCAGTCCTTGGGGAACGGGGGGAGGCCTGTGGGGAGGGGAGGAGAGAGCAGCAGGCAGCTGGGGGCAGAGCTCAGGGGAAGAGGCAGAGCTGGGATAGGAAGAGGTGAAATGGGAGCAGGAGCACAGGTGACCTCAGAGGGAGCAGGCCAAGCAAACCAGATCCCCTCCCACTCCTCGGGACCTTCCAGCCCTGGCACCAGCCTCCCCAGTGCAGCTGTCACAGGCCACAGTGGACATTCTCGTGCTTTACATGATGCTGACAGGCCCTGACCAGAGAGGTGCAGAGTTATTTCAGAAGAGTTTATTCCAGAATTATTCCTCCAAAATAATCTAGTTCACAATAACGCCTTCACGCTACAAGGCAGCCCTGAAATAAACAAAACATGTTTCCAAATGGCACCTCCATGCACAGCAGAGCCTGTTTGTGAGTAGAGACCCTGGAGGCATGCTGGGGATATCACTGCACAGCAGCGTAGTTTTGGAATACACTATGCAGCCCCATTCCAAAATCTCTGTTTTGGAATCTGCACTATGACGAGGAGAATGAGGTTTAGCACCTTGCAAAAAGCTGTCTGCTATTTCTGAATTATTTCAGGAACCTGCCCAGCTCTCTCAGGGTTAGGACCTTATTTGGAGGTTTCAGGGTTTGAGTCCCAGGCTGGGAAAGCTGCATTCACCTTGCCTTGTGCGTCAGGAACCCAAGAACCCTGCCCATGCCTGGGGCCAAGTGCTGGGTCCCAGACTGTCAGGTGAAACCTGAGAAAGTTAAAGAAAGCACCATCCTGGCCTTCTGCAGCCTGCTGTGATCGAACAGGGGTTCATACTCTGCATTGTGGCTGCAGCAACCTGGTTTCAAATGCAGGTCACAGCAGTAACAGTCCAGTATTTGAGTCGTGCTGCTTTTATTTCACCAGGAGGATGGTGAAATACTGCAATGCTTTACCTAGAGAGGTGTTGCAATCTTCATCCCTTGAAGTTTTCTAGTCCTGGCTTGAACAGGCCCTGACTGGGATGATTTTGTTGGGGTTGCTCCTGCTTTAGGCAGGGGGCTGGACTGGATGACCTCCTGAAGTCCCTCCAAGCCCTAGGAGTCTATGATTCTCATCTCATCTCCGCAGGAATGAGCCTGGACAGCTCAGTCTCTGGCTGGGGGAAGTGCCATGGGGCCACATGCTCAGGAAGCCCAGGATGGAGAAAAGGAGCCCTGGGAGAAAGAGCAGCTGCAGAGAAGCAATGAGGGCAGAGTGCTGCTGCCAGCTGAGGGTGAGAGGTGCCCAGTGTGCAAAGCCAGCCTGTTCAAAGGTGTAAGAAGCAACTGGGGAGGGGTGCAGGCCACCATTCAGGGCTCTGTTTCTTGCAGCCCAAGTTCAAGGTCAGAGGCACCTGCTGGCTACACTGCACTTTTCAAGAGAGTTTTGTGTGGTATGTTTTCTGTTTAGGCCTGTTTGCTCCTCTCCAGAGCAAGGGACATTAGTGGCTCACAGACTGTTGCACTGAACAGCACTAGGCCAAGGGAGCTGGAAGGAGGACCCTCATTCACTTCCGCTATTTAGTTCCACCGGGGACCACAGAACCGTAACCGAGTGTTTTCCCTGCCTTCGCTTTGCCCAGCACCAACTGGATCAGACTCTGACCTTCCCCACACAGACGTCTGCCGTCCAGTGCAGTTAGTGGTGGGAAAGGAGAAGATGCCAAAAAGGCTCCTCCTCGTGCTCACATTCCTTATCCTGAATTCTCTCTCCAGCCTCCAGGGCAGAGCTCTCAAGAAGGAGACTCCCTGGGACAAAGCCCTGGGGAGGGTCTCTGAGATGGCCCCTGTCCTGCAGACTGTCCCGTCCATCCATTGTTCTGCACTGTCTGAGGTCACAGCTTCACACCCTCTTTTTACCCATCAGCTAAGGTTCTTCAAAAGGCCCTTGTGATGTCACTGCCACAACCACCCCTGCCCTTCAGGGCTCATGTCCTGCCCCTGACAGCCCCTTGTGTAAACACACTCTCAGGCTCTGGAGCAAAAAAGGCACATAAAACACCCAACAACTCCTCCCATCCTCAGTGTCCTCCAGGCTGCAACTCCAGCTCCCCTCATGTCTGTGCTGGGGACTTGGAAAGTGTTGTTGTGGGCAGTCCGTGGTGGTCAGTCCCACGAAAGCTCATCACTTCATCAATTATTTCATTAGTCTTTCAAGTGCCTGTTATGATCCTGAGGGTTAGCCAGCAGCCTGGGAGTAAAAGGGTTAACCTCCTCAACCAGGTGGGGTTGGCCAAGAGGAATGTAGGTAAGAATTGAATTTTGGCTCCTCCAACTTCTCTGTTCTCTGTTCTTTCTTCTGTTTTCCAGCCATGAGGGTATCTCCCTCCAAGAACAGGCCCTGCAATCTTCTGTAAGTCAGGTAAAGTTTAGATAGATCCGTGAGGCTTTATTGTTTTCTGGTTTGGGAAGTGGGATCTGATGTCTGTGCACTTTTTAGAAATATTCTTTTTACTCTCCTCGTAACTAAGTTCTAGGCCCATGGTGGAGACTCCCCATGTGTTTTACTTTGTGACTCTTCCATCTCGTCATGAGCTTGCAACACAAATATTGTGGTCAAAATAAAAGTTCTTTCTTTTTTCTTTTTATTAACCTGGTATTGGTTAATGTTTGTGTCCTGGTTTTACTTTTGGGGCTAAGATTTCCCAAGTAGTCTCTCCCTGGTTTCCTTATTGTTACTTGGGTGGTGGCAGCGAATTTTATCCCCTAAATCTAAGGTTTCTAGGATTTTTGGAGGGAAGTTTATACCAAAACGTAGTAGATAAGGTTTTGGAGGTACTTCTGCTGGCCCCCACTTCTGCATTTATCTTGTTAGATGGGGAAGGAGCTATGACATGGTGGCAGTGGTGTTAAGAACCCAGGACTGTTTTCTGATTGCTAGGATGGAGACTAACACAGCTACTTCCCTGACACCAAAGAGAGCTTTTCTAAGAGAAACACTGTGTCTTAGCTGCTTTAACACACCTGCTAGTTCACAGGAGCTCTGGAGTTCAACTCTCAGGGGTGCCTTGCCCTACGTCTCTCTTAAAGTTTTCCTGTGTCTGCCTGTGGAACAGAGGGGACCTTCCTTGGCGAGCCCAGTCATTGGTGTGGAAGGAAAAGGATGATGGGAGAGGAGTGTTGGAAAGAATCCAACCACAACCTGGAGTTTGGAGAAAGGCAGCTGTGACAGGCCTTGGGAACGTGGCAACCTCTGCCTGTGGGGCAAGGCAGGACAAGAAGAGATACTCTCCCCTCATGTCCCTTTGTCATTGACAAAACCCACATAAGTTAGGAGAAACGTCCCAGCAGGGCACTGTGGCTCCCCTGGCCCTGTGCCTGCCAGGGAAATGGAGGTTAGGGAAGCAGCAGCCCTTGGTGACCGGCCAAATATTTCTGGCAGCCTCTCACCTGCTTTGCAGAACCACTGGGCTGTGCTGGAGAGTTCAGAGAGGGGGAGCTGTTCCAGTCATTCCCAGGGGTGGGGCACACAGGGACCGTGCTGTCCCTTAAACCCCTTCACCCATTGCCTCTGCACAGTGGAAAGGAAAAACCTGAGCCACAGCCCTGGGGTAAGGCCTGGAGCAAAGCTCCCTCTTCCCCTGCCTCTGCTTAGATCACAACCCTGTAACAGAGAGACATGAGTGCCACATCTCACCCAACACTGGCTCAGAATGAAGGGAACTGCCTCTTCTCTGACCCACCCCGGGTAACCCCCCCACCAGCCTCTTTCTCCTGGCCACTGCCTTCTGTCTGGCCCAGCCAAGTGCCACCTCCCAAACCCTCACCCATCCAGGAGGTGACTGTGATGAGCATTCTCCTGGCCTGCTGCTCACACAGTTCCCCTGTCTTTGTAGCCTCCACAGGCTTCCCCTTCTCCACCTCCTCAAACACAGGCTGCAGCTTTGATGGATGGAGAAGGTCAACAATGAGGTATTTCATTGGCAGATACAGCCAAAGAGAACCTGCTCCAGAAGGTTCCACAAGCTATTCGGGCTTATTTCCCAAAGGAACAATGAATTGAAAATCAAGACCCTGGTATTCGGCATAACGGTCATTTCAAATAGGAGAGGCAGAGCCCAGAGAAAATGGGTAGATGATATTGTAAACTAGCGTGGAGCTCATCTTCCGAAACCAAGGCGCACCGCACTGGACAGGGAAAGATGGAAGGAAATAGTGATGGAGTCATTGGACACCAATGGTCACTGAGCCCATGATTGATGATGATGGTGATGAAGATGATGATGATGCCAAAAGCCTGGCTGGTGTGTTCCCTCAGCAGTCGCATGACAAAATCGTCTCCAGCTGGTAAGGAATGGCCTCAGAATTGTTGAAGCTGGTGCTGAAGTAGCTCCGTAGGGTGTGTGGGAGAGTAAAAATCTAAAGGCCCCTGCTTCAAACCCAGGTTTCAGCAAAACCCCAAGTAGAAGAGGCTGGAAAACTACAGGTGCCAAGTCTTTCTGATGCTCTGTAGAAAAGCCTCCGAAAAGACATCCTAATGTCCAGCTGGCCTGGCAGATTCTGGCGTGGATTTCTTTGTCAAGAGAGCTGTCATTGGCTTTCACGCTGCCAAGGTACTTAAACTCTTCTACTGTTCTTAACTTTGTTCCTTTAGTTAAGGTTGAAGTGGGGAAGAGCAACAGATCCTGGAGCTGGTTGAAACAGGACCTCAGTCTCTCCCAGGCTGATGGACAAACCAAAGAAGCCAGGGGCATCAGCAAACTTGTTGACAATGAGCTGGAGATCAGATTCCCTGTGTGCCATCAGCGCAGAGTCATCAGCAAAAAGGGCTTCAAGGGTGAGCCTCTCAAGCATCTTGATTTTAACATTCAGAGGACAAAGGTTGAAAAGTGACCCATCCAGTCTGTATTTTATGCAGACTCCACACCTCACACTGACGCATTCCCTCACCGTACCTGAGCCAATGCCAGCTTTGCCCTGGTACAGCATTCAGTTTGCTCCCTCTCAGCTGCCCCACCCATCCACTGCTGGTGCGAATAACCAACTGCTAGTCATTGTATTTGCTGAAGATTTTCTCTGAAACCAAGTCCTACGATTGTAGCTCTTGGGCTACGTCGACAGTAGCCCCAAACTTCGAAATGGCCACGCAAATGGCCATTTCGAAGTTTGCTCATGAAGCGCTGAAATGCATATCCAGCGCTTAACGAGCATGCGGGCGGCCGCGGCACTTCGAAATTGACACAACTTGCCGCCGCGCAGCTCGTCCCGAGGGGGCTACTTTTCAAAAGGACCCCGCCTACTTCGAAGCCTACTTCCCAGCTGATGGGAAGAAGGGGACTTTGAAGTAGGCGGGGTCCTTTCTAAAAGGAGCCCTGTCAGGACGAGCCACGGGGCGGCGCAGCGTGTCAATTTCAAAGTGCCGCGTCCGCCCGCATGCTACAGAAGTGCTGAATATGCATTTCATCACTTCATAAGTAAACTTCAAAATGGCCTATTGCGTAGTCATTTCAAAGTCTGGGGCTAGTGTAAGTACAGCCTCAGTGATCTTAATTACCATTAAAACACTAGTTTTCATTATTATCTTTATCAGGTGCAGAAAAGTAGTAAAACCAGATCCAAAATAATAAGCTATCCACAGTCAGATAACTAACTCAAGCTGTACTTCTCTATCTTTTGTTTCACAATGTTTTAAAGCAGGGGAGCCCTGTGCAATCCATGTCTTGTGCACTTGTGATGACTGCCCTGTCCCCCACAACAACTTGGAGCATTGGTGAGATTTCACAATTCTTATGCTGTGTGAACATAAATTGTGATTTTACAACAATGTCTTTAAAATAGACAATACTCATTGCTTCCTTGCTACCCATCAGGCTTTGTTTGCAAGGTATCACATATGCACCCCTTTGCACTCTCATGCAAATGATCTCTGGGAGACACATTCCTCCCAGCCTTCAGCAGCATTGAGTTCCTGCTGGCACGTTGCTTACACTGGAATGGCTGAGGGTCCATAGCCAGTGCAGAGAAGTGAAGTGGGAGTTCTAGGAAGCAGTGCAGGGAAGGAGCAGGGAGAGGTGGGAGGAAAAAGCCCAGAAGTGCTCAGTGTAGGGTCCCTGCTGGGCTGCAACCAGAGGGAGGGTGCACCTGGGTTCCACCAACTCCACTGAGGGCATAGATCAGGCTTGTGTCAGGGAATGAGAGGATTGTCTGGGTCACTGAGAGTGACAGAGACATGAAGGACTGTAGCTCAGAAGGGAGAACAGCCAAGTCATCCAGACAAAAGGGGGAGTCAGAAGCTGGACAGTGGCAGCTTCTACCAGCAAGAGGGACTGCCACAGTGAACAGGAGAGGTGTAGTCACTGGCAGGACCATATCTTGACAGAGCGGATGCTTGAGCTGAGCCATCCAGTAGCAAGTGGCTGTTCCAGTACACAGAGCAAATAAAGAGAGGAAAATCATGTAAGAGGACATGAGCCCCAAAACCATCTGGATCAGCTATTAGACAATGGTAGAACAAGGGCTTGTCTGGGATTTGAACCCAGGACCTCTCCCACCCTAAGGGAGAATCATACCCCTAGACCAACAAGCCCTGCTTGAAAATGAAGCACTGGGCTTTCCACAGAATCAGGTTTCAATAAACCCCCAGTGCTCTGATAAATCCTACACTTAACTTCACCTTTCCAAGGTCATTTCCAAGCTCTCCTCCCAGCTTTGAAGTAAGAAGGAAACCACACTCAGGTCAGTTCAGAAACCACACTGTAGCTGCGTCTACACGTGCACGCTACTTCGAAGTAGCGGCACCAACTTCAAAATAGCGCCCGTCGTGTCTACACGCGACGGGCGCTATTTCGAAGTTAACTTCGACGTTAGGTGGTGAGACGTCGAAGTCGCTAACCTCATGAGGAGATAGGAATAGCGCCCTACTTCGACGTTCAACGTCGAAGTAGGGACCGTGTAGACGATCCGCGTCCCGCAACGTCGAAATTGCTGGGTCCTCCATGGCGGCCATCAGCTGGGGGGTTGAGAGATGCTCTCTCTCCAGCCCCTGTGGGGCTCTATGGTCACCGTGGGCAGCAGCCCTTAGCCCAGGGCTTCTGGCTGCTTCTGCGGCAGCTGGGGATCTATGCTGCAGGCACAGGGTCTGCAACCAGTTGTCGGCTCTGTGGATCTTGTGTTGTTTAGTGCAATTGTGTCTGGGAGGGGCCCTTTAAGGGAGCGGCTTGCTGTTGAGTCCGCCCTGTGACCCTGTCTGCAGCTGTGCCTGGCATCCCTATTTCGATGTGTGCTACTTTGACGTGTAGACGTTCCCTCGCTGCGCCTATTTCGATGTTGGGCTGAGCAACGTCGAAGTTGAACATCGACGTTGCCGGCCCTGGAGGACGTGTAGACCTTATTCATCGAAATAAGCTATTTCGATGTTGGCTGCACGTGTAGACGTAGCCTGTGTGTGAGAAAAATGTAGGCAACGCAAGGTGAGGGAGAGCAACAAACACACTCTTTGGGGGGAGCATCAGGGAGTTCAACTCAAGACTTCTTGCTCCCTGAGCAACACTTGGCCTTGCAAAACAAACCCGGCTTCTGACAAAAAGGGAACGTCACTTCTCACAATTTTAGACAAAATTAAAACCCAACAGCCTCACACACCAGCTGCACCTGGCTTCACCTTGCCCAGGACTTCCCCACACTCCCTCCTGGTTGGAGTGAGATTCACCAGCTCAGGGGGCTGGTGTGGCTGGGCTCAGTCCTTCACCACTCTTTACCTGCCTGGTCCATGTGACTCCACCCAGAACAAGCTCAGCTTGCTCCCATGCATTACAAGATCCAAACACCATCAAAGCTGGGCAGGCCCAGGAGTTGGGGCTGGAAGGGAGTCAGGTGTGTGCACATAGCAGAGCTTCATCTGGTGTTTAGAAGGAGGAAGCAGAAAGAGCAGTGAGACGACTAAAGAAAAACAAAAGCCCTGGAAATGATAAGCTCATGGGAGAGATGATCAAATACAGCAGGGGCTTCTGGAGGGAGCGTTTCCTTCTGTAAGATCCCCGTGGGCCGCGCGTCTGAACGTGTGTTTTGGAGTCTGGAACAGCTTCTTCTGGGCTCCCAATCATGCGCCCATGTGCTAATGAGGTACAGAACATTTCCATCCATGCCCCATTCGCATCTCCTGGACAGCTCATTATTACGCCACTTCTGGAAGCAGCGGCACGTGAAGACAGAGCCGCAGGATCCCCCCAGGCAGGGGCTGCACCCACGGGCTGTCTCTGTTCTGACACAGCCTGTGGCAGGGCCCAAGACCTCAGTGGGTGACAAACAGTGTAGAGGGAGGGGGAGGCCGGGTGCCAGGGGGGACAGGTGGCAGGTGTGAGGGGGAACCCGGGCAGGACTTCTGGCTGAGAGAGGAGGGGAAAAGGGCAGTGGGGGGGGTCGGCAGGGTCTGAGGGGACAAGGGGATCAGGGCTCTGGGGAGGGGTGGGAGAGACAGGATCTGAGGGGACCCACTGCAGGGCCCAGGACAGCTGGCAAGGGGCAGCCGGGGCTGCGGGAACCCCCAGCTGGGCTCAGAGCAGTGGGGGATGGGTAAGAGAGTCTGAAAGGGGAGGCCAGGCTGGTGGGGGAGGGGAGGAAATCTCATTCAGTGGCCAAGGGCCCTGCAGCTGCCTGTTGCTCATTTCCAAAAAGGCCCCTTGGGAGGTCCTGCTCTGCACGCAAATGGCCATTTCGAAGTTTGCTCATGAAGTGCATATCCAGCGCTTCATTAGCATGCAGGCAGCCACGGCACTTCGAAATTGACACGCCTCGCCGCCGCGCAGCTCGTCCCGAGGGGGCTACTTTTCTAAAGGACCCCGCCTACTTCGAAGCCAACTTCCCAGCTGATGGGAACAAGGGGACTTTGAAGTAGGCGGGGTCCTTTCTAAAAGGAGCCCCGTCAGGACGAGCCACGTGGCGGCGAGGCGTGTCAATTTCGAAGTGCCGCGTCCGCCCGCATGCTACAGAAGTGCTGACTACGCATTTCAGCACTTCATTAGTAAACTTCAAAATGGCCTATTGCGCGGCCATTTCAAAGTTTGGGGCTAGTACAGATACAGCCTCAGTGATCTTAATTACCATTAAAACACTAGTTTTCACAATTATCTTTATCAGGTGCAGAAAAGTAGTAAAACCAGATCCAAAATAATAAGCTATCCACAGTCAGATAACTAACTCAAGCCGTACTTCTCTGTCTTTTGTTTTACAATGTTTTAAAGCAGGGGAGCCCTGTGCAATCCATGTCTTGTGCACTTGTGATGACTGCCCTGTCCCCCACAACAGCTTGGAGCATTGGTGAGATTTCACAATTCTTATGCTGAGTGTGAACATATATTGTGATTTTACAACAATGTCTTTAAAATAGACAATGCTCATTGCTTCCTTGCTACCCATCAGGCATTGTTTGCAAGGTACCACATATGCACCCCATTGCACTCTCATGCAAATGATCTCTGGGAGACACATTCCTCCCAGCCTTCAGCAGCATTGAGTTCCTGCTGGCACGTTGCTTAGACTGGAATGGCTGAGGGTTCATAGCCAGTGCAGATAAGTGAAGTGGGAGTTATAGGAAGCAGTCCAGGAAGGAGCAGGGAGAGGTGGGAGGAAAAAGCCCATCAGTGCTCAGTGTAGGGTCCCTGCGGGGCTGCAACCAGAGGGAGGGAGCACCTGGGTTCCACCAACTCCACTGAGGGCATAGATCAGGCTTGTGGCAGGGAATGAGAGGATTGTCTGGGTCACTGAGAGTGACAGAGAAATGAAGGACTGTAGCTCAGAAGGGAGAACAGCCAAGTCATCCAGACAAAAGGGGAGTCAGAAGCTGGACAGTGGCAGCTTCTGCCACCCAGAGGGGCTGCCACAGTGAACAGGAGGGGTGTAGTCACTGGCAGGACCATCTCTTGACAGAGCTGATGCTTGAGCTGAGCCATCCAGTAGCAAGTGGCTGTTCCATTACACAGAGCAAATGAAGAAAGGAAAATCATGAAAGAGGACATAAGCCCCAAAACCATCTGGATCAGCTATTGGACAATGGTAGAACAAGGGCTTGTCTGGGATTTGAACCCAGGACCTCTCCCACCCTAAGGGAGAATCATACCCCTAGACCAACAAGCCATTTTTAAAAAGAAAGTGCTGGGCTTTCCACAGAATCAGGTTTCAATAACCCCCCAGTGCTTTGATAAATCCTACACTTAACTTCACTTTTCCAAGGTCATTTCCAAGCTCCCCTCACAGCTTTGAAGCAAGAAACCAACTACACACTCAGGTCAGTTCAGAAACCACACTGTGTGAGAGAAAAATGTAGGCAATGCAAGGTCAGGGAGAGCAACAAATACACTCTTTGGGGGGAGCATCAGGGAGTTCAACTCAAGACTTCCTCCTCCCTGAGCAACACTTGGCCTTGCAAAACAAACCCGGCTTCTGACAAAAAGGCTGTGAGAGCGGGAGCTGGAGTGGGTTTCAGCTCTTGGCTGCAGAGTGGTCTGTAGAAGTGGTCCAGGGTCCAGGCTGGGATTTGGGCTTTGGGGTTCATGAAGATACTGGGTGGAGAGCACAGACATGACTGCATGCAAGTACCTGTGAGCTGGTGCCCAAAAAAACCCCACAGCAGCAGCAGCAGCAGCAACTCTGCTCACCTTCACTCTGGGATGCCAGCAGCTCGAGAAACCAAGCAAGCGGCAGCAGGAGGTTGGAAGCCCAGAGCACAGCACTGAATCCCTGAGAGCATCTGAGTGGGACACGATCCCTCCATGCAGGGCAGAGGTAGAGGGTAGGATGGGTTCCAGCACAGCCATTACCCCCAACAATGAACATCTGTTCCTAACACTTGGCTACCACTGGCCTCTCCCAGCGAGGCACCTACCCGGATGGAGCCGGAACTCCCCATGTCTGTCTGCACCCAGCCAGGAAGGACAGCGACACTCAGGATCCCATCTCCACCATACCCTAAGGCCTGGCACTTGGTGAGCATGTTGAGAGCAGCCTGCGGGTGAGAAGCCATGAGCAGAGACAGCAGAATGTGGGGGAGGGAATGAGCCCTCTAGGAAATGACCCACCCTCCCACAGGTGTTCAAGGGTCTGAGAGCAGCGTTCCTTTTAATTTCATCTTTCCATGTGCAGAATAAATTGTACGTACACCAAGGCATGTGCGTGTGGGCACCACAAGTAAAAAAACACCCTGCCAGCTGCGGGTGCTCTGCTAATCAGCTGGTCTGCATTTGAATTTCTCCTGGATGGCTCCCCAAGCACTCAGCTCCTAGAAAACACTTGTGAAAAGAAAACAATAGTGTGAGCTGCAATCTCCCAAGAAGGGCAGCAAGCCACAGAGATGCAGAGGTAGCTGCACTTTGACTAGCCACTGATGGTGAGAGGCTTCCAGTGGGCTGTGACAGGTGAACACACCTGAGAGACGTGCTGAGGCAATTCTTGGTTATGCAGGATCTGGGTGGGTCGGGGAAAGTGGAAATGTGACATGGATTCTCCTTTGGATTCCAATTTACAAGGCCCCCTTGAGTTGAACTGGGGATGGTCTCGAAGTGGGGTATGTCCAGCCCTAGGAGAGGTAGAATTAACAGCTCTGCCGTGGCTCTTCTCTGTGCCAAGACTGGCTGGACTGGGAGTGAGCCATCCCTGGCCCATCTCTGCATGGGGAGTTCTCTGGCAGGATATGGGCACTGTGCCTTGAGCGAGGAGCCACTGCAATCATGATCCACATTCTACAGCTCTCAGTTGTGCTGTGTGTACAGGATGGAGAAAGTGCATGAAAGGCTGGAAGAGCGTGTGCTTGGAGGTCAGGATTTTCCTGTAGAGTTCTATGGCTTGTTAATTTTGGCACCAAAGCAGAGTGCAAACTCTGCACAGCTAAGGATGTAGATGTGCAATTGTCGAGGTAGTGAGAATCAGTCAGGTGCCTGCTAGAGCTGGAGAGGTTCCTACACTGTTAGAAGACGCAAGGTCGAGTTCTCCACAAGGGGTCTCTTACACAATGCAAGGCAGCACTTTCCCTTGCATGACCTTATTTCCATTTGCTGCATGCGGGACACATGGTAAAATTACTCAGGTTTGAGCAAGCTCACGAGCAATCCAGCAGACCGCAGGCTGCAGGGTCACACGCCCGCCCCAGATTTCTGTCAGGGTTCCCATCAGAATGTGCCCAGCAGCAATTTTTGTAATCTGTGTGGGAGGAAATGACGGGAGCTGCTTCAGGCCACAGCATATGGGGTGGGTTGGAGGGATGACTTGGCCTATGTCTTTGCAGAGCTTTTCTTTTCTCCTCACCCTCCTCTGTAGCTGGAAATAAGTTGTTTTTTCTTGCCTGCCCAGAATAAAAGACAGTTAACAGCTGCAGGCTGTTGCTGGCCACCAACATTAGCCAGCCACCTCCTGTCCCCAGACACAGTGTGGGCAGGCAGGGATTGAAACCGAAGACTGCAGTGTGCACCACGGCCCAGAGGGCCTGAGTGGGTGGGGTTCAGCTGACTCAGCCCGAGAGGGGGCTTAACAGACAATCCATAGAGCAGCCCCTTGCATATTGGGACAGGTGTTGGAGAGGGGCTTGGGAGTGTGTGCAGAAGGTCTTAAGCTCTTGTCCGGGGGTTGCTGTGGATCCTATGTTTGTGGTGCAAACAGCCTGGAGATGAATATCTCAAGACAGTTCCCACTCAGCAGCACAATGGGCATAAAACAGGCTCCCTGCCTGCTCTAGCTCCAAGCTGCCCCTAAGGTTGCGTCTACACTAGCAAGTACATTCGAAATTAGAATTGGAAGACCGAGCTCTTTCGAAAGAACCCGCTGAGCGTCCATACACGCACCCTGCGCCCTTTCGAAAGTAAGTTTGAAAGAACTCCCATGTTCTTTCGAAGTCGGTCCTCTGTCCCCAGGATGGGAAGAGCGGCCTCCTTCGAAAGAGATCAAGTGTAGACGCTCCGCGGCCCGCTCATTCAAAAGGGAGAGTCCTCCACGGCAGCAATCAGCCGGCAGGCGGCAGCACCGCTCACAGCACAGACGGAGCTCTGTGGTTCTAGTGTCCGACCACGCTTAAGAGGACGCAGGCTCCCAGAAACCCTCAGGCAGGAAGCTGAGAGTGTAGAGCCAGCAGTGAGGCCACACTGCTCTCCAGCTCACCAGCCACCACGACCGACAGCCAGTCCCCCACACCACCCAGACTTATGACCAGCCACCCAGACTCCCACCCACCCCAGGGGCCCTCCAAACACAGCGGGGAGTTGTCCCAGGAGGTGGCCCAGGCCCTGAATCATTTAGCCCCCTCCTGGACAGAAGCCGAGATCCCGGACCTCCTCTCCCTCTGGAAGGATGAGGAGGTCCCCTAACAAAGGGGGGTCCTTTGCCACAATGCAGTCGCCTTCCAGCTGCTGGCAAAGGGGCCGCTCGGCCACGGCCACCCCACCTGCACACTGGACCAGGTCCGGTCAAAGGTAAAAGAACTGTGGCAGGGGTATTGCAGGGCCGGGGACGCAGCCGGGCGGTTGGGGGCAGCCCCCACAAGCTGCCCCTTCTACAAAGAACTCCACTGCCTCCTGGGGCTGAAGTAGGCTGGACCTCCCACCATCTTCCTCAACACATCCGTCAGGGACACTGAGCCAGAGACAGCGACTGAGGGCGAGGAGCATCCGGGGTCGTTCGCCAGCACCAGGCGACCACGGACAGCACAGCCACTCGACCCCACCAGCGATGACAAGGGCTCAAGCGAAGGGGCTCTTGTCATTGATCTCCCATCCAGGCCATCCAGCTGGGTCCGGTCCGACTGTGCCTCGCCTGCCTTCCTGGAGGGACCACTAGGTAGCTGCCATGCACACCAGCCTCCCTAGTGCTCAGGGAGGGAGTCTCAGGTCCCACCCGGGGTGGCCACAGGCATCCCACAGGGCCACCAGTCCAGGTGCATGTGGACCCTGGACAGCTCTGTTCCCCGGGCTCTCAGGGGGATGATGCGCGGCACTCAGCACCACATAGATGGGACAGCATCAGGGGCTGCCCAGACATGGAGGCAGCAGGGAAACAGCATCCGGGGGGGTGCGTTCCCCCAGGACTGTCAGCCAACCCCACCTCTGCAGAGACCCACCCTGTCACCTCTACCTCTCTGCCCCTCACCTGAGCTCCCCTGGGCAAAGCTGCTCATCAGGGACTTCCTCCAGGGCCTGCTCCTTGTGCTTCTGCACCCCACCCCCAAGGGCCCTTCCTGTGCCTTCCCCAGCCCTCTGCCCCCCAGAGCAGCAGCTGGGGGACCTGAGTGAAGAAGCAGAACTCAGGCAGGAAGAGGAGCAGGGCAGGCAGGGACTGGCACCACTGGTGCGTTACCTGGGCCTGTGGTGCTGCAGTAGCAGGTGTCCAGGGAGGGAGCCTGGGAGGCCAGAAGGCCTTTGGGGGGAGATGGGGAGCAGAGAAAGCCAATGGAGCTGCTGTAGGGGGCTGGTGCCCTTTGCAGAGGGCTCCTGCTGCCCCTTCCTGTGGGAGGTGTGTTGCAGAGCTGGGAATCTGGGGAACCTCACCTCCCCCAGGCCCACTCTGCAGCCCTTCCCTCTGCCTGGGGTGGTGACTCCCACTTGCTCTCTGCCAGCCTCTCAGCCTGGTTCCTTCAGCTCTTTTGGTCTCCTGCCCAGAGCAGCCACTAGAAGGAAAGCAGAAAAGACCTGCCCAGGGCCAGCATGGGGCTTGAACCCATGACCTTGGCGTTATTAGCACCACACTCTGACCAACTGAGCTAGCCGGGCAGCTGCAAAGCATCTCACAAGGGGCCTTTTTGGAAAGGAGCAACAGGCAGCTGCAGGGCCACTGGACTGAGATTTCCTCCCCTCCCCCACCAGCCTGGCCTCCCCTTTCAGACTCTCTCACCCATCCCCCACTGCTCTGAGCCCAGCTTGGAGTTCCCCCAGCCCCGGCTGCCCCTTGCCAGCTGTCCTGGGCCCTGCAGTGCGTCCCTCAGATCCTGTCTCTCCCACCCCTCCCCAGTGCCCTGATCCCCTTGTCCCCTCAGACCCTGCCAACCCCCCGCCCACTGCCCTTTTCCCCTCCTCCCTCAGCCACAAGCCCTGCCCGGGTTCCCCCTCACACCTGCCACCTCTCGCTTCTGGCAGCCGAACTCCGCCTCCCTCTGCACTGCACAGTCACCAGCTGAAACCTTGGGCCCTGCCCAGGGGCTGTGTCAGAACGTCTCCCACCTGCACAATTCATGTCCACTGCAGGGGTTTTGCTTCCCAGCAGGGTTAGGAAATGTTGGTGAGGAAGCAGAAGGAAGCTACAAGAGGGATCTCAGGTGTGTCAGGTCAGCACTGGGGACAGCTGGGGTGAGAGGTGAATTACCACTGGGGTGGGGGCAGAGCTGGGTGTGGCTGGGAGTGAGACGCCCCCTGTCACGCACAAGTGTGTGCACATGGTGTGCAGGGACAGGGCTGCGGGGTGTCTCTGCAGAGGCAGGTCGAGGGCAGGAGCTGCTCCCGCAGACAGGGCAGAACAGAGCTCCTGCCAACAGGGAATTGTGTCTGTGTAACAAACGTGCTGGAGGAGCCAGCTGGCACAGGCAGCCCCCAGAGCCACAAAGCTGTGAGGCACAGACTGTCTTCTGGCAGCCACAGCAGCACCTTCCCCACACCCATCACAACTGCCTTTTCCTGAGCTCCAGGCTGTGACTAGATTCTTTCCAACACTCGTTTTCCATCAGCCTTTACCTTCCCCAGCAGGGAGAGAGATTGCCAAGGGAGGTCTTCTCTGCTCCCCAGCCAGACGTAGGGAAACATTCAGAAAGACATACAACAGGGCACCACCGGGAGCTGAATCCATGATCTCCTGTTTATTAGTCAGGTACGTTAGCCAGCTAAGCCACCTTGTTATGTCACTGCTTGCTGATAGGGAGGTGACTGTGTTAGTCTGTATCTTAAACCAAAAAAATGGTCTTGTTGCACTTTAAAGAAATGTGTCTTTGTGGGGCCAACGCACACGGTTGGACTGTCCACAACAACGCCTTCCCATTCCCCAGCACAGACATTGTGCCAGAGGGAAGCTGGAGTTGCTGCCCAGAGGACATTGAGGACAGGAGGAGTTAAAATTCTCCTTTCACATATTGGCTGTGTCTACACGTGCCCCAAACTTCGAAATGGCCATGCAAATGGCCATTTCAAAGTTTACTAATGAAGCGCTGAAATGCATATTCAGCGCTTCATTAGCATGCGGGTGGCAGCCGCGCTTCGAAATTGACGCTCCTTGCTGCCGCGTGGCGTGTCCAGACGGGGCTCCTTTTCGAAAGGATGCTGCCTACTTCGAAGTCCCCTTATTCCCATGAGCTCATGAAAACCTCAAGAAAACTACCTGAAATGGAGCACCTATTCAGATGAAGTCAAATGCTCCACCCCTGAGTTCTGCCCCTCTTTACCACTTTAAGATGGTGAGAGTTTTGTTTCTCTGTAGAGGCAACTCAACCTTTCTCAGAAGGAATGTGCACATGAGAATCTGGCTAGTCAAGGAGTGCAGGGTGCCAAACTATCAAGAGTCACAGGTGTCAAGAAAAGATTCAAATGGCAGGTCTCTGGGTGTGATGGACAGCTATCTATCTATCTATCTACGTTCATTTAGAACTCTGAATTTTTCTATTTCAGTTCAAATCAATGTGGGTCCTCCAGGTAGCACTGAGGTTTGCTATAAATCTCTCTTTGTCCAGGGTTTTGTTTTCTTATCCACAGGTGCACCTGAGTGAGGGCTTTTTCATCCTGCTGGATAAGTGAGGCCCACCAGAATGCCTCCTCCAGTATCCACCTTTTGGGGAAATTTCCAGTAATTGGCCTGCATCCCCCATTTGTTCAAAGCCCTCCCCTTCCATGAAGGCAAAGGGGCCTTGCTGTTGTGTTCACCTGAGTTGCTCTAAGGGAGACCACTGCCGTGGCTGAAACCCTCTTACCATCTCCTCCCATTGAGCTAGCCACTCTTTTAATCGGGGGACAGGGCCCCTCTGAAGCTCCACCTTCTTCCCCCACCAGCAGCATGACAAACCTGCAGTGGGCTTTGTTGACTGGAAAAGAATAAAGGTATAAAGAATAGAGCTTTGACGCCAGCAGAACTGGAGAGGAAATGGAGAGCAAAGAAAACCACTGGAACTGCTGTGGAGGGCAGGTGTCGCTTGGCAGGGTGCTCCTACTGCCTCTTCATGTGGGAGGTGTGTGGTGCAGTGGGAGCTTCTGGGGGGCTGGCTTTGTGCTATGGGAGGATGGGTCCAGGAAGCCCCAACCTCACCTGGTCCAGACCCACTAGGAAGCCTGTCCCATATGTACAGGTAATGACCATTAAGCCTTCCTCTGCCACATGGACTGGAGACCCTGTCCCTGGTGGGGTGTTTTTGGACAGCAAGAATTTTGGCGGTCAGGTCAACAGAGTGGGGACAGGACAAGAACCTTGTGATCAACATCATCTCCTGGGATGGGGATGGGGAAAGGCTGGCCAGGCTGGGTCCAGGGCTCATGTTCTTCTCAGTCAGGTGAAGGAAGCAACCAAGCAAAGGGAGGGATGGAGTTGGCCAAAGCCCCTTCCCAACAGGCTGGTAAGCCTCACCACATGCTGTGCACCTCGCCTGTGCATGCTGGTGTCTCCTCCCATCAGGGCTAGAGATTGCTCCCTGCCAGCAAAGTAAACGGTGGCACGGCCTTCCTTACCCATATGCTGACTGCACAGCTGCATAAGGCACCTCAGCATTTCCCAGTTCATTCCATTCATTGCAATGGGAGCTGGGCACCTGAGACCCCAATCCCAGCCCTGTGTTCCTTCCGTGCTGTGTGGGCCATGCTGCCAGGGAACAGAGAGGCCATGGGGATGCCGAAACTGATCTACAGGCTCGGGGACTCTGCCTAGACAGTTCTGTGCCTCCAGCAAATCCTCCAGGGGCTGTAGGGCATTGGGTAGCAGCAGTATCCCTTGTGCAGCAGCGTAGATTGGGGGCATATCAATCTCTGGTGCAGCCGTGTGGTGGTGCAGTGGGGTAAAGCAGGTTCACCTCCCACTAGCCCTTCCCCACTCCTGAAAGTGGCCAGTGTAACCAGCAGCAGCTCCTGGGGGTGAGGGGCAAGTGGATCCATGCACTCTCTTCCATTTGCAGGCACCACTCACCACTTCGTATCCGCCGTGGTTCCCCCTTCCTGGCCAATGGGAAGCGCAGTGGAGATTACTGCAGTCAAGGGCCGATGTGAGTTCCCCCTTCACTGCCTCCCACAGGGACTGCAGGGAACATGGCAGCCATTAAAGAGAATAGTTGAGACTCCAAGGCCAAGGAGCAGAGCGTAGAAGATCCAAGGCCTGAAGAAGTGAAGCAGGGCCAGGGTCAGTGGGAGTCACAGACTCATAGGGCTCAATAATTGGAAGGGACCTGAAATGCCCATCGCGTCTAGTCCCATTTCCTCATGGCAGGACCAAGCACCATCTCTAGTGGGGTGAGCAAACCTCAGGGGGCATGAAATTCCATAAGGGGGCCACAGCCCAGTCAGCTGCTGGGTCTCAGGCTCACCCACCTCATTAAAAATGATGAAACCTCTTCCTGTTTCGAGGTCTGCGTCATCACATTTATACATCGATGAATAAAGTTTTTCCTTTCTTCAGACTTCTTTTCTTACACACGCTCAAATGGGCTTTTTTATATATGAACATCACTGAAATTTTTGTCGGTTCTGACCACATTAGACAGGTTGTGGGGTCGTTGCTAATTTCAGGGAGGAAAAGTGGGGACCAATCTAAAAAGTTTCCTTATCCCTGATCTAGATCTTCACTGTTGGGTATTTATCCATCATCTAAAATATCTCCAAAGATGGAGATTTTGCCCTTACCCGAGGAAATTTATTTCAGTGCTTAATTGCCCTGACAGGAAATATTTCCTAACGTCCGACCGAAATCTCCCTTGCTGAAATTAAACGGGAATTTAATTTAATTAAATTAAAAGGAAAAAATTTTATGATTTCTAGATATATTCCCTATTAGATAGATGGATAGATTGATGTCAGGTATCTATCTATTGGTCATTACTCTGGCAAGATCAGGGATTGGAGAACTCACTGCTCAAAGAATTAAATTTAAGCTTGACAGAGAAATAAAATTGTGCAATGTGCAGACCTGAGCACAGAGATGTTCTGCACGTGAATTATGATACAGACCCAAAAGTGTGGATTTTGGGTCCTTTCCCTTCCAGTCACTGCATTAATGTCCTCCAAACACCCCCGGGGTGTGGGGCTTTCTCTAGCCCTGGGCGCCTTCCAGTGCAGACCAAGTGCCTGTCTGGTGTGCGCTTTGGTGCCACACTCCCTACTGCACCATACAGGAGGCCTGTGATCTGCAGGGACGTCAGATGAGATGATCTCTGCAAAGAGCCTGTGGCACAGAGCAGCCTCTGCTGTTCCCATGAGCAGCCGGCTAGAGCCCCACAATGACCCTGAGAGAGTGGGGGTGACACAGGGGTAGCAGCTCAGCCATGCAAAGGGGCTGCCAGGGGCAGGACATGAGCCCTGCTGGCCAGGGGCAGGTGTGGGAGTGACATCACAAGGGCCTTTTACAGCACCTCAGCTGATTGGTTAAAAGAAGTTGGAAGGTGATGACCTCATAGAGAGTCCCTGACACCAGCCATGTGTGACAGGCTGCAGGGCTGGGGCCATCTCAGACACCCCCGGGGCTTCCCCACAGGGAGTCTCCTTCCTCCGCTCTGCCCATGAGGCTGGAGAGGAACCAGGGTGAGGAAAATGAGCATGAGAAGGAGCCTCTTTGTCCCGTTCTCCTTCCCACTTGACTAACTGCGCTGGACGACCGACGTTCACCTGGGGCAGGTCAGAGCCTGATCCAGCTGATGCTGAGCAAATTGAAGGCAGGGAAAACACTCCGTTAAGGTGCTGCCCTCCCCACTGGATGAATGAATGAATGAATCAGGGTCCTCCTTTCTCGTCCCATCTCCCATTGTTGTGAAGCACAACAGTCTGTGAGCCACGAATGCCCCTTTCTCTGGAGAGTCACTAACAGGCAATTTCCCACAGAAAACTCTCTGCAAATGCGTGTTCAGTCTTTATGAAAAAGAAACGTGTTCTCCTGACTGCACCGGCTCTGCGCTGAGATCAATGGTGTCAGCATTCATTTGTTGTGCAGAAATTGCCGTAGGTGCGTGAGGTGTTCGGGAGAGCTCGCAGCACCAGTGAGAGGCTTGGCCAAGATTCACTCCAACAGCCTGTTTTCTTTGCATCTCACCTCCTGCAGCCCAGATAACAAAGACTGGAGTTCGGCCCTTGTGAGCACTTTGCCCCACACATTTGTCTTTGCCCAGCTGACAGGCACATTTGACTCTTTCTACTCTGTGATAGGCTGTATGGAGCGCTTTGTTTGTTCCCCTGCTAGCTCAGTTGGCAGAGCGTGAGACTCTTAATCTCAGGGTCATGGGTTCAAGCCCCATGCTGGGCGCTTCCTTTCTTGCACAACTGTTCTCAGCCTAACAAACAGTTTTCACTGTTGTCCTGGCCTCTGGCAGGAAATGTGTGTTCTTCTCCTTGGCTCTAGTACAAACAAAGACAGTACAAGGAGGAGTTGTGTAGACATTCTGCAGCCCTCTACTTGGAAGTAGTGGGGTCTCCCATGGCAGGAATCAGCTCTTAAAGCTGCAAGGACCTGGAAACCCTGAATCAGGAAGCTGAGACCATGCAGGCAGCAGCCAGACCATGAGGTGCTCCTCCAGAGACCAGATGTCAGCCAGCCCCCTGAGTGCTTCCAGGGCTCCCCCACCAGGCCATCCCATGGCTCTCAGGCCTCCAGCCATTGGAAGAGGAAGTGGGGCCCGTCCTGCACTGAGTCTGAGCTCTGTGACCTCTGGAGTGAGGAGGAGGTGCTCCACGTAATGGGAAGCAAACAATGGAGTGCAGAAGTGTTCAACCAGCTGGCCAAGGGCCTGACCACTTGGGGTCACCCTTCCTGCCCACCTCACCATATCAGGAGTAAGGTCAAGGAGTTGCAGCAGGGTTATGCCCGGGTGCAGGACTCAGCCATCTGGTCTGGGGGTTGTCCCCACCACTTGCCCCTATTACCAGGAGCTCAAAGCCATCCTGGGCCCCAGGGACACCTCCTCTCCCCTGGTCTTCCTTGACACCATGGCCGAGGAGCCCCAGCAGGATGTGAAGCCTGAGTCGGGACCAGAGCCCAGCTCCAAACCCCCAGGGCCAGAGCAGGGACCATCCGCCCCACCATCCAAGTGATCCAGCGAGGAGGTTGAGCTTGTGCTGGACGTCCCCTCCTACAGCTCCAGCCAGACATCTGCCCAATGGTCATTCCCAGACCATGGCGATGGACTGTCAGGCACGTACCCCACAGGGCACACACTCCCAGGGCATGACCCCCCCCCACATGCTAGGGCCCGGGCACACCGCAGCCCATGGATAAGGCTACGGCCACCAGCACCCTCACCCTCGGAAAGTCCCATGTGCCCCCTGTCTCCCCCCATGTAAATAGTGAGTGTATATAGTTATCCCCCCATTGTACATAGTTAGTTCTGATGGTGTTTGTTATGTTCCATGCTCAGAGGCGAGAATTTAGGTTGTTTAACGAGGAATCATTTTCATTTTTCACAACCCCCGCATGTGCTATGTGTGGGGGGGCAGTGAGCGGGTGGTGGGGGTAATGTGTGGGCGATGGGGGCAGTGAGTGAGTGGTGGGGGGGGTGGTATGCTGGTGGCGGTGGGAATGTGCAGGGGAGGCCTGGATGGTGCTCACTTGATCCCCCAATCAAAGTACTCCCATAGGGCCTCCCAGAAATGGACCCATTCTTTGGGGGCATGAAGGCTACGGGCAGCAGCCCAGCTCACCTGTCCTCCTTTGGGCACCCGGAGGTGCAGCTGCTGGTACTGACACATCCATGGAATGGCTCTAATGCCACAGAGCACCTCAGCACAGCTTAAGAAAAAGGGAGGAGCATGACTACATGTGGCCAGATGACTCCCATAAAGAGCCTCCCCCGCTCCCCCCGCCCCGGCCTGGCTTCTCCCCTCCACCAAACCCACCCCCAAAGCAGCAGGCATGCTGAGGCCAGCATCACACGGTGGTACAAAACTGGGCAATCCCCAAGTGGGGCCTCTTAACTGTGCGGCTCCTTTTAGCTGTGGGACAGGAGCTGTGGCCCAAAGACGCATTCCCCAGCCGCTGAGAAGCACAGAAGAACTCAGGGCTTGTCCAGGGTGGCACAGTTGAATGGAGACCTGACTCAGGGCCTCTAGCTGGTGCTGTGGAAGAATCTATTGCAGTCGGGACAGAGAAACATTCATTCCCCTCTGGCAAGTATCTGCTCTTTTCCCAGCTGTGCACTGCCCAGCCCAGGAGCTGGGAGGGACCAGAGCCCCTGATTCAGCCTTGGGAACAGGACTTTCCTTAGAGACAGCTGCCCATGTCACTGGGTGCAGCTCAGCCAGGGGTGCCCCCACCTTGCCACTCTGTCTGGCTGGGGCACTGAACCCCTGCACCCTGGCTGCAGGGGACTGAGGTGAGTGTAGCACTGTTGGTCTGACACTGGAGATGGGCTGGGCCCTGTCAGGCAAATGAAATCATCCCACCCCACCCCCCCACCTGTGGCAGCCAGAGCTCAGCTCAGCCTCACAGAGTTGAACTGTGCTTGGAGTCTGCCCAGCGCAGGAGCTGGGAGGCAGCCGGCTCAGCCGTTGTAGAAGTAGCATCACACAAGAGGACTGGAACTCAACAAAGCTCAGCAGGATGGTGCCTATAAAGGCTCAGTGAGGATGGGATTCAAACCCTGCAGAGCACAATGGATTAGCCGTCCATCCCCTTCACCACTCGGCCGCCTCACCCAACGTGCCTGGAACTTTTTCATATGTCCCAACTTCAGCCCTGCCAGGAAGTCTGGCCGGGGACACAGGACGTGCAGGTTTGGCCCAACAGGGCTCCGCTCACTCCTGTCCCCTGCAGTGCTGCTTCCTGGGGCGAGCAGGGCCCTGTGGTGCCCTGGCCTGGGAGCAGCACAGCCCGGCCATGACCATTCTCTACTCTGGGGCTGGGCCCTGCCCCAGCTCTGTGCATGTGTCCCTGCTGGGTGGGTACAGAGCAGGGCCATGGGCAGGGTCTGCAGCCTTTGTGTCTCCTCCTGACATGCTCTGCTCCTTTCCAGCTGCTCTGTTAGCACAGCAGCTCCAGCTGGATTGGCCCCTTCTGTGCCAGGCCTGTCTGTGAGGCAGGGAGCTGATGGGAGGCAGGTTCAGGAGCAGGCTGTGGCTGGGAGGGAACACGTGGGATAGGGCAGGGGCACTTGCCTGGCACAGCTTCGGTTGGAGGAGGGGCAAAGATAGTTCTGTGGTTCCCAGCCAGTGACATCAGTGAGGGAAAACCCTTCAAGTACATGCCAGGAGAGAGCTTCTGTGCAACAGCAGCAAGGCATCTGCTGGGCTCCCCTCCTGGACAACAGGGTCTGGTTCAACTTCTTCTGTCACATGGGTGTTGGGCTTGTCAGAGAGAGAGGCTACAGCAGAAAGAGATGAGCCCTCAGGGGCATAAGAGAAAGCAAGACAAGCCGACGTATTTATGCTCCTGCCTGGTTTTGAACAAGGGACCTTTTGCATCTTTGGCAACTGTGATAGCCACTACACTACAGAAGCTGTACTGGAGCTTTGGTGCTATCTTGCCCTCTGCTAAATTGCATCCTCAAGTCACTGCTTGCCCTGACACATGCAGATGGGGGACCTTTTGGAAATTGAGGGGAGTCCTTTACCGGCTCAGCTGCTCGAGCAGAAGGAAGCAGCTGCACTCACAACTGGGACTTTCAATAGCAGCTCTTCCAGAATTGAGGTCCCAAGTGGTTATGCAAATGACACATGCAATATTTAAGTCTGCAACTCATTTGCATTTCCTGTTGGCCATATTTCCATGCCACTTCCAAAAGGGCTGGGCAGTGGAGCCACAGCCTTCCTGTGTAGATGCTCCACAGGACTTTTTGAAAGAGCTGCGGCTTTTTTGAAAAAAGAGCTCTCTCGTGCAGACATAGCTGTGGGGAAAAAAGTAGAAAAGCAGAGCCAGGCTCCAGCCGAAACATTTGCAACAGCTGATAACAAAGAAATGTGTGTGTGCGTAACAGAACACGAGAATTCTTTTAACAACTACAGAACATACAAATGTTTAAACTCCAGTTTTCTTCTCTCTCTTCACACTTGCTTCAAAAAGAGTAATTCTCAGCACACTGAAATGTCTCTCAAAAGGTTCCCATAAGAGCTATTTACTTGGGCCATGGCTTCACTTTTGAAAGGGAAATGCTGATGAGGCTCTGCCATTCCACACAGAGGAGCCAGGAGCACTGAGCTTTTAGCAGCCCTCCCCACATAAAGGAAAACACCCACATGTATTTTGTGGGGTCATAGCTAACTTTCACAAGGCCACACCCTGTCCACAAATAGGGGACCCCATGAAGGCACCACTGGGAGTTGAACCCAGGATCGCCTGCTTACAAAGCAGGTGCTTTAACCAGCTAAGCCATGGTGCCTGCATCTAAGCAAACTTTTCTCTCTGCCCACACCTGACTCCCACCAGCCCCACCTGGGCCTGCTTCGCTCTGCTGGAGTTTCGATCCTGTCAGACAGAGGAGCTGGGGAAATTTAACTCCCAAGCGGGGGGTGACTCTTTGCACAGGTCTGTGCTCAAGAATTAGGTGGTGTCACTCAGGGGTGTAAGAAACTGTCCCCCACCTCTGGAAGAATACAGACCTACTCCAGTGCTCAGACTGCCACGGCAACCACAGGGCCTTCATGGTCCACATTGGCTGGGGAAGGGCCTTGGCCAGTGAAGACCCAGAGGACAGGTGTCCTGTGACTGCTGTACTGGGGAGACTGTGGTCAGTGCTGGAAGCTCCCTAGAAATGGGGAACTGGCGACATCTGAAAGATTAGGTAATCATAGCCCATGACCCAGGTCAACCTTTGTTTTAAACGGAAATGTTTAAGGCCAAGGAGGCCGGGGTCCAGCAGCTTTCGAACCCAAATGGGCTGTTTCTTTGCAGGGGGCAAAATGTAGGAAATGGAAGGGGGCACTGGAGAAGCTTCGCTCCTGGCTTGACACTGCCTTGGAAAAGAAGGAAAAAAGACACCACTTCTGTTGGAGAACGTGGGCATTTATCCCAAAGCCTCTCGCATGCTTAGTGAGCGCTCTACCAATTCAGCAAATTCCCCTGTGTCTGAGCATAATTTCTGACTCACCGATCTTATTCCAGAGGCCAAAACGTCCCTGTGGCCGCCCATGGCTACGGCTAAGGGTCGCAAAGGCTGTGTTTGCACAGCACTGTTGTTCCTGAATAAGTGGTTCCAGAAGAGGGATTCCAGAGTTGTTGATTCCGATGTAGCGCAGCTGCACACAACGTGGAGTTTGAAATACTGCTCTGCTATTTTGAAATTCAACATCTACAAAAAATGGAGCCGGTTTTGAAGCTCCTGTTTCAAAATAGCTATTTGAACTAGCTCCAATCATTATCCCAGGAGATGCCCAGCCAAGACTCTGCTCTCTCTCTCTCTCTCTTGCTCTGTCTTCTTTGAGCTCCTGGCCTTAGGCAGGAAAAAGTCTCTTCTTGTCCTCAGTTCTAGAGGGGAAAAATTGGGATCTCTGTCACCCTCAGAGAGCAGAAGAGGATTTTCTTCTCTTCAGTTCGACCCCCACATGCCCCGAGAGGGCAGAAAACAACCCTTCGCCAGCTCACTGTCCTCCTCAGCACTCTGTCATGTTATGTCTTTCCACATCAGCTCCATTTGTGCCCTGGACCTATAAATGATCTTCACATAGCCAGGAAAGGAGGAGCTCTGAATCTGAGCCATTCACTTACACAAGGACAAGGGTTCGAGCACTCTGCCACTTGAGCGAACTCCTCTGCCTGGAAGCCCCAAAACAATTTGGGAGGCCAGGATGGCAAAACCCGCGATGGCAGCATCCGGGTTCCCAAGCCGCACAAGCCTCTGGAGGAGCAGGGCATTGATTGCATGGACGACCTGCAGGGGAAGGACATGAGAGAGCACTGGTGAGGGGTGTGCGGGGTGTGCCTGGCCCTCACCCCCGGGCTTCTGACTGCTGCTACCCTGCCTGTCAGTGCTTCAAAGTCAGCAGCTTTGAAGTTCCCAAGGTGGCCATTACGATTATGAAGTGCTACATATGCATCACAGCACCTCATTAGCCTCCTCCAGCATGCCTGCTTAGCATGCCCCATTGGAAGGAGGGGGCTTGTATGGCAGCACCCAGAGAGGAGTTACTGACACTGAACGCAAACCCAGCAATACCTGTTGGATGACGTGGTATCCGGCACTAGGTTCTCCCCTTCTTCTTTGTAATCACTGCTGAGGCTCCAGGCAGATGGGAGAAAGCTGCCCTTCATGCACAAATCACTTGCGTCCCTTAGCAGCGGTAGCTCTGTGGGTGGGAGAAGCCAGGTCTGTGGGAGGCAGCTGTAGGGTGCACCTGGAGAGAGAAAGTAACAGAGAGAAAGCCGTGCTAGTCTATATACTATCCAAACAAAAAAGCAGTGAAGTAGAACTTTGAAGATTAACAAATTAATTTATCAGGTGAGCTTTCATGGGACCACTTCTTGAGACCACAGCCAGACTGGAACAGACTCAATATTTCAGGTATAGGGAACCAAAACCAGCAGTTAAAGTTGACAACTTCAAACTCTCTCAGACAAAGAGTTAAGGGGCACAAAACAGACATCAAAACATTCCTGATTCACAAACCAGTTAGTGTACATTTTAATGGAGTGGGCCATTCTGTTAATGACTTAAGAGTTTGCATCTTGAAGAAAAATTTTCAGTTTGCTTTGGAAAACGAGACTGCTGAACTCTCTTTCGTATTCAAATTCGACACATTAACATGTGGTTTGAACTGGGATGCAAATTTTCTGAGATACTATAGGGGCTCTTTTGTATCTTTGGCTTCATGTAACTCTTGACTCCCACGCCCCCATTACTCTCTGATTTGCTGACCTTGATAATAATTTTTTTCTGATTTGTCAACCATGATGTGTATTTTTGGTTCTTCGTGCCTTAAATATCAAGTGTGTTCTGCTATGGCTCTGGGCTGAAGAAGTGGGTCTGTCCCACAAAAGCTCACCTAATAAATTATTTTGTTCGTCTTTAAAGTGCTACTTTACTGCTTTTTTGTTCTAGAGAGAGAAAGTTTAATTAAACTCCATTTGTAAAACCACTCTGGACATGGGGAGGAAAAGGAGCTGGGGAAGCCGGGTTTGTCCTACAGGGGCCTGAAGATCAATGACTCAAAAGAGAGTGTCTGTCACTTGCGTACAGAGGAACAGCAAAGCCCAGGGCAGGAAGAGGAGAGTGCTTGTGTTGCCAGCGGGAGAGAGCTCACTCCATCAGTCTCCTCAGGCTGAAGGTAGGTAGTAACAAGAGTCTCTTGGGTACCCACAGCTTTGAGTCTCTTCCTTTCCCAGAGTGGCCTATTTTCATGATCTGCTTCTTCTCAAGCAACCCCTTTCTCCTTCTCCACAACCCAACTTCTGTCTGATACACGCAGGATGTGGCCACATGAGCCTCTCTTTTGCAGGGGCTATGGGAGTGCGCCACTTCAGAAGATGTTGTGATGTGGAGGGGTGTGTGTGTGTGTATGTGAGTGGCTCACAGAGGGTGTGGGGCTCCTGTTGAGGGTAACCTGGTGACCAGGTAACACCTTTGAACTGCAGACAAAAGGGGGAGGTGGAGCCCAAGGATTTTAAATTGAAACTGGGAGTTGGGAAGCAGTTAAGTCTGGGCTGGAAGGGAGAGAGACAAAGGAGGGGGCAAGGCCCCAGCTCTGGGGGCCCTCAGGGTCTCCTCTCCCCAGCATGGATTGGACTGGCTGTCTCTGCCTGCTGTACTGACTCTTCTGTAAGACCCTGTGTCCTGTCAGCTAATAAACCTGCTCTTCTCCTGCTGAGTAAGAGTCACTCCTGCCTGCAGAGCTTCAGGAAGCCTAAACCCCATCACAGATTTGAATGAGGCCGTGATATGAACATGCAACAACTCATTTGCATAAATGGAACCTCCTGCCCTTCAGGGAGCACCCCTGGCACAGAACTGCTCAAGTGACCCTGTCTGGTTTTGAAAGCTCACATTATTCTTTACCTTGAGGCTGACAGGAGAGGAAGAGGGCTTCACCCCAGGTGGGATTTGAACCCACAATCCTTGGCTTAAAAAGACCAATGGCTTATCCATTAGGCCACTGGAGTACACAAGTAAGGACAAGTAATGAGGGATAAAATTCTCTCAAAAATGTACCTTTCTTACCTTGGAAGACAAAAAAATTGCTCTTTCTTGGTGTTTGTTCTTTCTTTGCTGTGAATCTGAGAAACGCCCAGGGACTAACTCTGCAGTAGCAACAAAGGAGTGACCCACACCCAGCTAGATGTTTAGTTACCATCCCTGGCCGTTCACCAGGAAGGGACATGTAGGCAACAGGTTCACAATGGCCATGAAAGGCAGCTGCTCAATGGGCTGTTTGCCCTGAGGTGCCTGGCTCTGAGACACACTGAGGATCTTTCTGGCACCCAGAGGAGCGTGTAAAGTAAGGGACATTGACAGGATCATTTCTCCTCTCCTCCTGTACCTACACTGAAGGCAGCAACAATGTTGGAAAGACAAAGAAGCCTTTGACGTGGCCTAATTGGAAAAGCATCCCAGGAAGCACAAACTGCTGGAAGTTATGCGGAAGGGAAACCTTCCAATCTGGCTCAGCGTGAGCACATTTAGGAATTAGACCGGAATTTCTCTTTTCTTTCTCTTGTCACAGTTCTGGACTCCTGAACCAATATCACCTCGAAACAGATGCAACTGATATTTTTGTGGGGAATAAATCTCAGCTACTGGAGTTTTGATTGACATTTGAGGAGTCCGTGTGAGGAAACGTGCAGGGAACTGGGCTTTTTCATCTCGTGAGGTCCCTTCCACTTCTAGTACTCTATGAAAGAGACTGGAGGATAGTCACCCCTTTGATTTACTGAGGGACTCATGAAGGAGCTCAGTCTGATAAGAGGGTCTACAGCTGTGTAATGTAAGCCTTTTGTCAGAATGAGTCGGCAGCAACCAGGGTCTGTTTCAACATCGAGGGGTCCCTTTTCATCCATCTCACATAGACCCATCTGGAGCCCCCACCCAGAAGCCTGGGAAATTTGCACAGCCCTGGGTGCCTCGCAGGGGCAATGCTTCCCCACTCACAAGCACAGAGTCTGAGTGTTGAAAATGAGCTTTTATTGAAAGAAGCAGAAAAGTCATATGGCATAAGCTTGGGAAAATACCACACCCAGAGTTCACAACCAAGCCGCAAGTAAGTATCCCAGCTCAAGTAGATGGATCAGTGTCCTTTGCCTCTCAGGCTCAGCCGTCCTATACTGGAAAGAGCCAATCCACACACCCAAACTTTCTCCCTATCCACTTCAAATGCCCCACTTCCAAGTCTTCCCAGTCCGTGCAGGCCCTGACACATCACTTTCGACTTGTCTACACTCGCCCCTTCATAAAACTGAACAGGAAGAAGGGGCATTTGAATAATAGGTGGTCCTTTCGACAGGCCCCCCCACACACAGATGGTACAAGATTCGAAAGTGGCACTTTTCAATCGCCTTGTGCTCCATTATGCTTATGAGGCACTGCATGTTAATGGCAGCACCTCATTATCATCTTCCGACCTCACTCATTACCATGCCCCTTCCAAAAGGAACAGGCTAGTGTAGACATGGCCCTTGCTGCATTCCCTCTCTGAACTGGAGGTAATGCAACCTTTGTGCTGGACCGGCGTTCCGCATCCCCTGTCAGCTGCCCACCTGCCGCTCACACCTGCTGGCTGCTTCTCACACCAGATGTCCCTCTCCTATCTGGTGGGTTTTGCAATAGACAGAACCCTGTGTTTGAAGCACTCCAGGGCCTCAGCTACCATCTCACAGGGGATTTCAGTTCACACTGGTATTCAGCTCTGCATCGAGGTACAGCATCTCCGTATTCACCAGGATGAATTCGAGCAGAATAGTTATTGACCCATTTTTAGGTCCACCTTCTAACAGCGGGGGGAAGAAATAGTCAAACCAGTTTTACCGCTGTATAGCCCAAAGGCTTCCAGCAAGCTGAATCAACCACTAGTCCTACCCTTTTTCACTTCATAATGTTTCCATGAAGGGATCCCTCTGTAATCCATATCTGACACAGCAGTCATGAGTGCCCTGTAGCCCACAACAACTTCAAGCACTGGTGAGACTCCACAATTCTTACATTGGGTAGAGTCATAAAATGTGACTTCCCAACAACAAGCTATTTACAAGAGATGAAAACGCTTTGCTTCACTTGCTCCCATCAGGCTTTGTTTTCAAGGCATTACATGGGCTCACCTTTACATTTGAGGACACATTCCCCAAATCCTTCAGCAGTACAAAGCTCCTGTTGGCACATTCTTTACAGGAAGAAGAAAATTTCTGAGAAGCAGGAGATTAGCTGGTGTCTCCCTGCAGAGAGTTCATGAGCAGGTCGGGGGACCGTACATGCACTTCACCTAGCTGTGCCTCTTCACACTGACAGCCATGTGACAAAAAAGCAAAAAGGGGCTACTTGCTAGTGAAGAGGAGACAGTAAGGTGTGTTCTGGGGCACTCAGAAATCCCAATGTCAGACTGTCAGGGTTTAAATGAGTAACAACCCTCCAGACCACCCTCTGGCAAGCAAGTAATGAAGCCTAGGTCTCTGATGAGGCAACTCCCTGCAGCCCTAATGACAGTCCCAGAGCAGCTGACTGGCTGGCTGGCCCTACTTTAGCCAGCACAGGAATGAAAAGCTGTGTAAACAACCAGGGAGAACTTACAAATGTTACAGCTTCTTTCCAAGGCCATCGATGACCTCTGTCCCTAAACAACTTGCAGGGGAAAGAAGAACCAGGCAGCAGTTCTCTGTCTGTGCTGGAGTTCACAGAAGCAATGAATGCTGGTTTCCCTCCCCTGGGGCTCAGCGGGTACAGTTACAGACCCCTCTATCTGGCACCCGATTCTCACTCTGATAATCTCTTGGTTGATCTGGAGCTGCTGAACTTGTTGAGGGTATTTCATGTCCTCCAGAAGTTACTTTCTTTCCCATTCCCAGAGTCTGGGCTGGGCTGAATGGGTGGTGAACCAGCCAGAGGGGAATTTTAACCCAAACTTGGCTCTTCTGAGCATCTCGAGCACAATGGTTCTCAACTTGTTCACTACTGTAGGCTGCATATGAAACCACAGTGCATAATGTGGGCTGTGTCCAATACTACCTGTGTGTTTGTGAGGATGTCACAAGTGGGTGCTGACTAAGCTGCAAACAGGTCACGGATTGTGAACCACTGCTGTGGTGCGGAGCTACTGCAGCTGATGTGGAGGCAGACAGAGGAGGCAAGTGTCCTTTTGCACACAAACAGGGCAGAGCAGGAACAAGGGAACTCAGCTTTTCAATCTTCTAAGCTGAGTGTGACGCTCCTCAGGGACACCCAGGATTGTGAGGGACCTGCTCCCACCAGCCTGTGGTACCGTACAAGCAAGGCGCTAACAAACTTCCACACACTTTATTTCCAAAAGTGAGACCTCTTGACAAAGCTGCTGCACCATTTTGTAGCTCTCTGTAAGGCCCCTGCGAATCTTCCAACTTCTTCTTCATGTTTTCTGTGTTTCCAGACTGCCAGCAGCCTGGATTCACAGTTCTAGTAGTTACAAGCAGTCTTACACCTAAAGCACCACATTCCCTCCCCTCTTGAGAAGCCCTCTTCATTTTAAAATAAAACTGATCTAACTACAGCAAGAAATATGGAATAAGCCACTGTACTGTTGGCAGAAATACTTCATCGAAAACACTGGAAATACTACACACCATGGTCTCTAGTCTCGACAGGTGGTCGTTTGGATCTGGCAGACCTTCTCTCAAATCCAGTTCCTGATGCAATATCTTGTTGTGTTGGCAAATACGGTGAAGTCATCCAGTGGGGTTGGGTGTTGGCATCATCTCCTTTTGGTGCACAGGCAGGTTTCCAAAGGACCCCGCAGACTTTGAAATCCCCCTATTCCTATCAGCAGAGTAGCTGGCCATTAGCATGGTTATTTTGAGGTTTTGGCCAAATGTGGCCAAAGCCCATTTGTCCTTATTGATCCTCATGACATTTCTTTTGACCCCACCCTGCAATTTATCCAAGTCACTCAGGAGCCTATCCCTACCCTCCAGCAGATCTACCTCTTCCCCTAGTTTAGGGTCATCTGCAAATTTGCTAAGGGTGTAGTATTCCCCCTCATCCAGCTTTTCAATAAATATGTTGAACCTTGCAAGACAGAGAATTGATCATGAGGACATCATATTTGAAACCCATCTCCAAACAGAGATTTCAGTTCCAACTGTTGGGGTCTGGCCATCAATGCAGCTTTCTATCCATCTTCCAGTTCATAAAGAAATGGCAGTGGTGGGATTTGAACCCACACCTCCGATGAGACTGGAGCCTAAATCCAGCGCCTTAGACCACTCGGCCACACTACCTACAAAAGACACACCACCTGAGCATCAACCTCTCTTGACATTTCCTGAGTTTCAGAACAGTTTACACCAAGAGTACATAGGAAGTTTTAAAAAGCCTCATATGTCATACCTAGTGAAAATGTCAGCATGTTTTCAATAAAAGGGGGCTGTGACACAGTATTCCAAAAAGATGGCTTTTAGCACATCCTAACCTTCCCCTGCCGTCTCTCTCGGCTGCTTTTTATCCCAGATCACACTGACACACAGAGGAAGATGATGGGGATTACTGGTCATGATACTCTTAAAGCTGGAGTCACAGTTCCTGGGTGCAGCTGCCATCCTCTGCTCTGGCAGCTGAGCCTTTGAAGGGCTCCCCACGTGGGTCAGGGTAAGCAGTGACTTGTGGATGGACGTGATGAGGGGGGAACCCAACCCAGATAGAACTTCTGTAGCTTTGTGGTTGTTACATTTGCTTTACATGTGCAATGTACTTGTTTAAAGCCCCATGAAAACAGCAGCGCTTTGGTTGCTTTGCTCCCCTTTGGGGCTGAGAAGAGCTGGTCTCATTCTGTCTCCGGGGTAAACCCAACTGCTGTGTGAAAAAGGGTAGAGGTATCAGCAGAGCATATACGTCGCTCTCAGACTGGGGAAGCTACACAAGTTCGGCCGGTCTTTTTCAGGAGGCTTGTGTCTTGGCCTCCTCTGCCCTTGAGGATTGACCGACTGAGGCCGGCTCTCCTGCTGGCCTCCTTTGCGTGACTTGCTAAAGGAAGAAGTGAGGCTGGAATGGGGCAGAAGAAGGAAGTAAAGCTGAGGGAGGCAGGAGAGCAGCTTAGCACCTCAGTGCAGTTAATGGAGCACCACTCTTTCTCCTGCCAAAGCCTGTGCAGGTGAGGCTGGCTGCAGGGAGGCAGAATCCTGTGCCTGTCCAATGGTGCTCCAGGAGTGGCTCCTGGTACCCCAGGAAGAGAAGTGGGATTCTGGGTGGAAGGAAAACAAGCAAAGCTCTGTCTGAGTGAGTAAGGAGCAGGTCCTGGGTGGATTGGGCAGTGGTGGTCTTGAGGGGCTCTCTGTCAGCCTTGGGGCACCAGGGACCACTGTCCCTTTGTGACTGAGCCAGGCTGGTGGTTCATAGCTTTGGATGTGTCTGGTCGTGAGCAACTGGGACCACAAACCCTCCACCTGCCTGTGTGATGGGCAGATGTGCTTAATGTGACATTTGAGGGAAATGGTTTAGCTGTCAAATATCAGAACCTCTTTTCTGTGTGTGAACAGCCTTTGTAGCTGGGTGCAGGATGTGTCTGTCTGTCTTTCTGTCTGTGCTACAGAGCGTGTGGTAGGTTTCTGGGTCACACTCGCAGACGATTGGGCACTACGCTGCCTCGCCTGCTTCATGGCCCATCCTGTAGCACCTGCTGTCTTGTTGGCTCATTGGGAAAGCGAGGGGTACAGCTGAAGGCTCAGCAGCTCGGCTTTGCATGAAGTGTGGGCGTCTCAATTATCGGTAGCAGCCGAGGGCAATTTGAGGCCCTGTGGTCAACATCTAGCCTGTTAGCCCCCTTGTCTGTACGCTTCAGTCCAGGGTCATGCTGACACTGCACATCTGTGTTCTGAAGCATCTAAACGCTGGGCTTGAGATAGGCGCGTCTGTGCTTTCAAACGCTCTAAGACTGTGCTGTTCCTTTGTGCTGTGTGCTCAGAGGCACCGAAAAGGGGCAAGATGGAGTAGAGCAGGGGGATTGTGTCTGGTTACAGGACCCCAGGGGCTCCCGGGCGGGACAGTCACACGGACACCTGCCTCAGGCCCTGTGGCTGGTGCTGCAGGCTAATCTATTGCTCTCAGTGTCAGAGAGAGGGGAGTTTGACATTCAACCCCAGAAGCAAGTGTCTGCCCCTTTCCCAGCTGTGCACAACCCAGCTCATCCCAGCTGCTGGGAGAGACCAGAGCCCCTGAGCCAGCCTTGGGGACAGGCCCTTCTCTCACAGGCAGCTGCCCATGTCAGTGGCTGCAGCTGAACCAGGGCTTCCCCCACCTCATCCCCATGTCTGGCCGGGGCACTGCACCCCAGCTGTGTTTGGGGCCATGCTCACCCCAGGAAGCCGCACTGCAGGGGACAGGAGTGAGAGTAGAACTGTTGGGCCAAATCTGCCCATCCTGCTTCCCTGGCCAACCAGCGAGGTGCAGAAAGGTTCCTGGCAGGATTGACTTTGGGAAGGATGAAAAACTTGCAGCACATGAAGATGAGGTGGTGAAGGTGATTGATTGCTAATCCATTGTGCTCTGCCTCCAGGGGTTCAAATCCCATCCTCACTGCATCTTTCTTTGTTGATTTCCAGCCCCATTGTTTGCAACTTCCAGCCCACCTGAGTTTGCTGCCTCCCAGCTCCTGTGTTGGGCAGACTCCAAGCACAGGACACCTCTGTGAGGCTGAGCTGAGCTCTGGCTGCCAGAGGTGGGGGGTGGGATGATTTCACTTGCCCTGAAAGTGCCAAGCCTGACTCCAGTGTCAGCTCCACTCACCTCTGCCCCCTTCAGGGCTGCTGTGTGGGGCTAAGTAGGGCCCCAAACACAGCCAGGGGTGTAGTTCCCTGGCAAGGAAAGGGCAGCCCTGACTCAGCTGAGGTCAGGCACAGGTGCAGCTGCCTCTGAGTGAAGAGCTGGTTCCCCAAGGCTTGATGCAGTGCTCTGGTCTCTCCCAGCTCCTTGGCTGGGCAGTGCACATCTGGGAAAAGAGCAGATACTTGCCCAGGGGGAAGGAAAGTTTCTCTGCCCCTGACAGCAATAGATCCAGCCACAGGGCCTGGGGCAGGTCTCCATTCTACTGTGCCATCCTGGGCAAGTCCTGAGTTCTTCTGTGCTTCTCAGCAGCTGGGGAAAAGCCTCTTTGGGACATATCTCCTGCTCCACAGCTGAAAGGAGCACACAGGAGCTGCTGGGTTCAGCTGCCAGGGGTGCCGGGCTGCTACCTTCTGCATCCCCTGGTGTTGGCCCTAACAGGACATGGGGCTGGAGGGACCTTTGTTTTGACCCACAATGGATGTTCTGGAGGTTCACATGCTGGTGACAGGCCAGTGCTCCAGGCCCCCCTGGGACACTCCTGTCCTCATGGGAAAGGAGCAGCTCTGGGCTTTCAGGTCAAACCGCACATGGCGGCTGCCACACTGTGGGGTGGCTCTTGCAGTGCTGCTGAGCCCGGCTTTGTGTGCTGTGTCTGAGACTGGAACCCCCAAGCCCCTTTGGGGTAATGACTGCAGCAGGATAGGTCAGTGTCCCGGCCCCAAAGCAGCCAGACCCACTGAAATGCTGGAGAGTCCAGGGAAACACTTCCCTGCCCCTGGGCTGTTTTCATGGGCCAAACTCCCTTCCAGCCTTGACCTGAGTGAGACACTGACATGGCCACTTCCCAGCCCCAGCCCTGGGCACTCACCCACTAGCACTAGTAAATGTTCTACCCCTGGAGCGCATGACCCTCAGAATAAGCAAATGTCCTGACCCGCACAGCTCATTCCAGAGACCACAAACTCTCTGCAGCTGCCCATGGCTCCTTTCCACCGAGGCTGGCGAGATGAACTGGTTATTGGGAGTCTCCTAATGCTCCCATGAGGGGTTCAAGTTCTGCTGTACCTTTTAGCTCACCTTTGCTTGTTGTCCTGGCTGCAATGGACAAATAGGCTCTACGATGCCCAGGGGGCTGTGCAGGGGTCAGCCTGGAGGGTGGGGGGTTGCTGGGTGTCACTGTTGGCATCACCAAAAGAATTCCAAATGCCTCTGTCCAGGGGTGCTGGTGAGTGGCAGTAACCTGATGTCACTGTTCTTGGCATCCTCTGTGTTTCTGTGCCTGTCACCTGCCTGGTCACACAGATTTGCTGAGCTACTTGGGCAGGTGAGATACATGCAACAGGGCTGGTTGTGTCAACCGCACAAGTCTGCCACTTGCGAGCATTTTGGTGGATGCTCCATGTTCTGAGAGCAGCCGCAGTGGAGATGTCGTTGTCTCCGGCAATAAGAGTTCAAACTGGGGCTCGTGGGGTAGATTTTTGTGCTTCCTTTCATGCTTACTAAACTGTGCTCTGCATGGGCTGTGCCCCAAGGGGTCTGTTCCCTCTGGGTGCCCAGAGGTAAACTCACAAATGAGCCTTTTGGGGGAAGGAGTCACTCCCGGGACCTCTCTCCCCTTCAGTCTCAGGGCGAATTGCTGACCCATGGCTGTGGGGCTGGCATCAGCCTGGCTCACTCGTCTCTTGCTTCGGTAGCTCTAAGCCAATGTGTGAGACTCGGCAGTTATGTCTCTTTGTTTCTCTGCTGCATTGGTCCTTTCTGCAGCTCCCTCTGTGGTAGGACTCTGCCTGGCCCTCTGCCCAGCTCTGCCCCCGGCCTGGTGACTATTTACTGCTCAGAGCCACACGCTTGTTCCTGGGCCTGGGTCAGTCCCTGTTGCTGCTGGCTGAGTGTGACACGGCCTAGGTGTGTCAGCCTGCACCAAGGGCATTTCTGTGTCACACTCCTGAGCCCCCTGGCTGTGGGTCCGGTTCTCCTGCCCAGTGCAGCCCATGGCAAGCAGAGCCCTGCGCATGTGCATCGTACTGCACCTTTGTGTGATCGATGGGAACAGAAACCTGAGCCTCAGAGGCTGGGAACTGAGGCAGCTGAGGGACGGGTTCGCTCAGTTTTTGTACGTTTGTAGAGGAAAGTGTGAAGTGTTTAAATCCATGTCAAGCATCCAGTGCAACCCCAAAACATACTGGAGCCAGAGGTGAAAACGGATTTCCATGAAGAAAACCATCCAAACAGGGGCACCTGGGAGAGCTTCATCTGCAGTCAAGTGTTCCACCACTGAGCCAGGCTCTCTATCACTGGAAAATGGTCAGAGGTTTGTCCCCAGCCCATCTCAGCGTGGGGATTTCTCCGGCGGGATACAGGCACAACAGAAAGTTCCTTACCGGATGGGAAGTCTGATCTAAAGCCCAAGTGAATTGCAGGTAGACAAAATCTGACGGCCCTGCCCAGCACAGCGCTGGAGGCTGGAATGATGACAGCAGGATGGGGAACAAGGGGAATACACCGAGTGACAGGGATTTGTGCAAGTAGCAAACCCAGGCAGCAGTCAGGCCCTGTTGGCTGTGCCCTGTACCTTGCTGCAGCGATAGGAGATGATTTGGACCATTTCCCAGCCACAGACATTCTGGATGGAGCCAGCCATGCTGGACATGTTGACGATGGCCGCCTTGCTGCAGCTCAGCCCTCTCTGGGGGCTTCCCTGGGCAGCCTGTTTCAGCAAGGGCAGGAAGGCCTGGGCAGAGGGGAGAGCAGAGCAGCCGTGGGGTCAGAAAAGGAACCAGAGTTCTGCTCGTGAGGCCGGGCACCAGAATGGAGGGTGGGTCTCTGCTCTTCCCACTAATGCCCAGCCCCCAGCCAGCCCAGAAGCAGGAGCCTCACCCAGGAAGGTGTGCGGAGCCATGGATCCTACTCATACCCTGAAGAGGCCAACAATGATCCCCAGCTCATGTCCCTGCATTCACAGTCTTCATCCAGGGCATATTGGGGGGGTCTGTGGCTCCCCACTGATGCCCACTTGGGTCTTGCCATGGCCCACCTGCAGCTGTTCAGCAAGGAGGATTTGCCCACGCAAGGGTACCCCCACCTGCGGCAGTGGACGGTCAGGTACGTACCCCACACGACACACACACCTCTGTGACATGGGGCGGGGGCACCAGACATGACTGGGAGCCCCACACCCCCAGCGGACCCCGACCTGAAACTGCACAGTAACAGCCCCAGGCCCTGCTCAAAGGTTTCACACAGGGAAAGCGGGGAATTCAGCCCCACCCCCAGGGCACAGTGATTTGCACTGGGCTGGTAATAAAGCAAAGGGGTTGTGTGGAGGGTCACAAGTGGGACTGAAGGGCAGAAGGAGACAGAAAGGCAAAATGTTCTTCTCGTTACACCACAGCAAATGCTCACCCTGAAAAGCTCCAGCCGGGGCAGCACAGCCCATCCCCCACTCCGTGAGAGACAGGCGATAACTCTACCCCACAGCTGGGCAACTCCTCGCCCCACCCCTGGGGTGTGAAGAGGGAGAAAGGAGGGTGTGGGGAGCACAGAGTGAAAGTCAGGCTGAGGGAGCAAAGGGGGGCAGGACTCCAGGCTCTGCTGGTGGGACCCTGGCACTGGGGCAGGTGAGGTGGGAGGAGGGTAGATTGGTGGAGTCTGATCTGCACACGGCAGAGGGGACAGGAAGTGAAAGGGGGTTTTTCGTTCCTCTCATCCGCAATGTCCTCTCGGCGGCAACTCCAGCTTCCGTCGGGCACAATGTCTGTGCTGGGCAATGGGAAGGGGTTGTTGTGGGCAGCCCACCAGAGTGGGTCGGCCCCCACAAAAGCTCATCACTTGATAAATTCGTTTGGTTGTCGTTAAAGTGCTGCAGGACGGCTTTTTGGCTGAAGACACAGACGAACACAGATACCTCCCTGTCAGGACCCACAGCTCAAGCAAGGGGGGCACCATGGCTTAACTGGTAAAAGCACCTGCTTTGTAAACAGGAGATCCTGCGTTCAACTCCCAGTGGTGCCTTCAACCCTGCCAGGAGCCTTTCTGCCACTCACTGGTAGGATGGGCAGGTTTGGCCCAACAGACCTTTGATCACTCATGTCCCCTGCAGAGCTGCTTCCTGGGGTGACCAGGGGACTGTGGTGCCCTGCCCTGGGAGCAGCACAGCTCAGCCCATGTGTCCCTGCTGGGTGGGTCCAGAGCAGGGCCATGGGCAGGGTCTGCAGCCTTTGTGTCTCCTCCTGTCACGCTCTGCTCCTTTCCAGCTGCTCCGTTAGCACAGCAGCTCCAGCTGGATTGGCCCCTTCTCTGCCAGGTCAGTCTGTGAGAGGCTGAAGGGAGGCAGAGGCAGGTTCTGGAGCAGGCTTTGGCTGGGACTGAGCATGTGGGGTCAGGCAGGGGCACTTGCCTCTCACAGCTTCTTTTGGCTGAGGGGCAGGCAGACAGCTCTGTGATTCCCAGCCAGTGACATCAGTGAGGGAAAACCCTGCAACTACAACTACATGCTGGGACAGAGTTTCTGTGCACTAGCAGCAATGCATCTCCTGGGCTCTCCTGCTGTACAACAGGGTCTGGTTCAACATCTTCTTGTCACATGGGTGCTGGGCTTATCTGTAAGAGAGGTTTTTGGAGAAAGAGATGAGCCCTTCTGGGCATAAGAGTGAGCCCCACAAACAGAGGCACTCATGCTTCTGCCTGGTTTTGAACCAGGGACCTTTTCCATGTTAGGCACATGTGATAACCACTACACTACAGAAGCTCTACCTTCTCACGTCTTGCCCTCCCCTACATTGCATCCTCAAGCCACTGCTTGCCCTGCCACGTGTGGATGGGGGACCTTCTAGAAATTGAGGGGAGTCCTTTACCGGCTCAGCTGCTCGAGGAGAGGGAAGCAACTGCACTCACAACTGGGACTTTCAATAGCAGCTCTTCCAGAATTGAGGTCCTGACCGGTTATGCAAATAGGACATGGAATATTTAAGTCTGCACCTCATTTGCATTTCCTATCGGCCACATTTCCACGCCACTTCCGAAAGGGCTGGGCAGTGTAGCCACAGCCTTGCTGTGTAGCTGCTCCACGGGACTTTTTGAAAGATCTGTGGCTTTTTTGAAATAAAACTCTCTAGTACAGACATAGCCATGGGGAAAGAAGTAGTAAAGGAGAGCCAGGCTGCAGCCAAAACAATTGCAACAGCTTATAACAAAGAAATGTGTGTGTGCGTAACAGAACACAAGAATTCTTTTAACAACTACAGAACAAACAAATGTTTAAACACCAGTTTTACTCTGAATTTGTGTTATTCACTTACAGAAGGACAAGGGTTTGAGTGCTTTGCCACTTGAACTAACACCTCTACCTAGGAGCAACTCTTAACACACTCACCTTGTTCCTGAACCCCTAATGGGCCTCTCTCTGCCCTCTGAATCATTTCTGAAAGGGCCACTTCCAAGGCATTTTTCATGTGGGCTGGCTAGCTTAGCTGTTTGGCTTCTTATTGTAATAACAACAAGTTGGTGGGTTTAAGTTTACTTGGTAGCCAGGAGTTCTATGTTCTTACTTAGCTCACAGGTGTAAGTGGGGAAGAGAAGCTGGTGGGAAAATCCATTTCAAAGTTTTGTGTAAGTGTAGACACGGCCCATTAGAGCTCCCATCAACCACCTGTTTAGCAAATATTTGCATAGAAGAATTCCAGCCCTGAGTTCTGCAAGCCGGCAGTTCCCACTTTGTCCAAAACTTTTTAGCTAATGACAAAGCACCTCCAAATGTTAGGTGAGGGTGGTTCTTTATGAAAACCAGCTGTGCTGGAGAACACCAGTTTGGTGTTGAAAAAGACGTGCTACTGTGGTGTGCCTGAGCAATTCATCAAACATTAAAGATAGCTAGCACTGAGAGTTCCCCTTTTCACCACTGCTCAATTGGTCTATGATTCCAAACTCAAGGTTTTGTCTGTCCCTTATTTTGGTATTCTGGTCTCCAAAGGGGGGTGTGGGTTCAAATCCCACTCCTAACATCAATTCTATTCTCTACATGCTCAGCTGGCCTCCTTTCAATGTCTCTGCTAACATTGCGCCAGCCCTTGCTATGGGTTTCTGTTAGACAAGTGGCACGACTGAGGCACAATTCAGACAGGAACTTCATGGGAAATTAATGGAGAAACTCGCACTGCAGCCGCACAGTTATGAAGCCAGCACCTGTACCAGTCACCTATTTTCTGCTCTGAGAACTACAAGAATGCCAGGTTTGTAATACGCCAAAGGAGATTTTGCCCCTGTAGGTCACTTCCCCACCTTGTGGTGGTCCCCTGTGATAGCTGTTTAGTCTCAGCCTGTGGCCAGAATGATGCCATGAGAGAGGGAGGGAGCCCCACACCTGTCTGTGGTGCTTGTGGTGCTCTCGTGGGAGAAAGGGAAAGATGCTCAGTCATCCTCCACACCACTCACACAGGGGAGGGGAACTGTGGTGGGAGTGGCAATAGCCTCAAGGGGCTCAGAAAGAGCTACAGGTGGTAACTTGACCCTGTGACTGTCTAACATGAATCAGGGTAAACAGGGCTGCCGGGCTGGTCCAGGGTTGGTCTGAGACTGCCCAGAACCCAGCAAGGGTTTCCTACAAATTTCCTATACCTCATTAGCATCAGGTCACGTGATTTGGAGTCCAGAAGATGCTCTTCCAGACTCCTGAACATCATGTAGAAGCTGGGCCCCTGAAAATTTTTGGGAAGAAGGGGCTTCTGGAACGGCCCCCTGGGCCACGCTTCTACATGGCATTTTGGAGTCCGGAAGGTGATGTAATGCTAATGAGGCACAGGGAATTTGTATCCATACCTCGTTAGCATCTTTCGCTCCGTGTATTAGCATGCCACTTCCAAAGGAAGTGACCTGTGTAGAAACAGCCTATCAGTCACACTTTCTAGTAACTCAGGAACATTCGGGGGGAAAAAAGCCCCAAGTTTAACCCAAACTGAAAAGTTTCAAGGATTCCTAGTTTTTCTACCATACTTCTGAACACGCAATTGCTGTTAAAATTAACAAATATTACAAACATAGAGGTATTTGTACAATGCACCCTATGCTTGCAATAGATTTATTCCAAAATATGAAAGAAGCATCTTTTTAAAAAAAAAACTTTGATATTTGCAAAGGGTCCTCATTCCAGACAAGGTCACATTGACATCAAGGATTGTTGTGCATGGTGATTTACTGTTAAATATGCTAAGAAAGTCCTACAAGGCTCTGGTTCCCACTGAAACACAGAAAACAGAATGGATTTTAAACTAAGAGGGGCTAAAACCGCAAAACCAGCTCAGATATGGACACAACATTATAAGGATTGTTAAGTGTCGTGATTTACTTTATAATCCTATAAGAAGGTCATTCAGGGCTCTAATTTCCAATGAAACAGGAAAAAAATGGACTTTAAGCCAAAAGGAAAAAATAGCCCAAAGAAAAAAGCCCAGTTGTGCAGGCATCTTAACTACCCCCACGCCCCACTACCCTTCCTTTAAGAAAAGGAGAATAATAGGGAGGGGTGGTGGGTTAATCAACCTGATAATTACAGACTTTTTTTTGAACAAAGGGTTAAAATGGTATAAAAACTTCAGGGTTGTGGAGCCAGTTCTCTTTTCAAGAGAAACTCTCTTGAGCTGAGGTGCTGTTGGAGCTCAAGACCAGGTCTGTGGCTTGTTTTTAAATAGTTTTTTAACTCTCTCCCAACTCCCCTTATATAGTTACACAATAAGGTCATAGAAACATAGAATCTTCTCTTTTTTAAGTCATCGCATCTCAGCCTAGCACTGTGTGTGCCCAGAACAGAATCCCATGGTTGAAGAAAACATAGCTCTCTGCAAAACCACGCATTTATCTCCAATGGTGTTGGACCTTTTCCTTCAACATGGAGTACGGCCGAGAGCACCCGAGGACCTCTAGATGTTTCCTCATTCGGGGTCACTTCTTCAAAGACTGTTCCTGGGGTTGCTTTGTCTTTGTAACTCTTGGCCTTTACAAACGAGTGGCCCTGCCTACTTCTTGCCCCTCACCAAAAGCTTGGGCACCATCCGGTTACACAATGATCCTGGGGCCAAGTGGCTAGGATGTGGAAAGAGACTCTTGTGGCAAAAGAGTCAAATCCCATCTCCCTCCTTGCCATCAGTATCCTGCAGTCCCCTGCGGTCCCTGGGTGAACCCAGGAAGTAAGGCAGAAATGGGGCAAAAGAGGAACTCAAGCTGAAGGAAGCTGCCAACATTGCTCCTGCCTCCCAAGGACACTTGTGATCAGAGCAATAGCTGAGAAAAACATCTCCAATATTGAGGCGATGACCTGAAAACCACTTAAACAGCAGCTGAAGTAGCTCAGTAGGGAGAGCGTTAGACTGAAGATCTAACGGTCCTTGGTTCAATCCCAGGCTTCAGCAGAGTTTTTTCCGAACTTTGGCCACAGAGCAAATAGTGACTGCATTGGGCATTGCGGCTGGCAAATGTTCCTGGAAAGGATATTGTCGGCACTAGTGCGACACCAAGGCGCTAGCATGCTCCTCCTTTCTTCTTTTATGCTTCCTCAGCAAGGGGAGGAAAAAAAGACCCCATTGTGCCCACTATGATCCAGCCAACTTCACGAATCTTGCTGAGTGTTCCCAAAAGTCCACTGCTCAACCCGCCGAGCAAGTGAAAGGCAGCTCTTAGGCCCTCTCACCACCACTTTCTCCAAGTTGGCCCATCCAGGTGTCACGGCAAATGCCACACAGGTGGATGGCATTGCAGGGGAGGGTCAGAGGAACACAGCCGAGATTCTGTGGTGCACTGGTAATCACAAAACTTTCCAAGCTGAAATCAGCAAAAAACACAATATGTCATTTGTGTCCTGGCCTGTTTTCCTGCTTCTATGGCTGGCCTGGAGCCGGGCATTCCCTGCCCCTATGAGTGCCAGCAATCAGACAGCCTGCGGTACCTTTCAATGAGACATGGGAACACTTTTGTAATTAGTGAAACAAAAAACATCCACAAACAGTAGTTGTCCCCTTTGCTGCACTTAGGTGCCTGTATGCTGTTGATTTCTTCTCTTTGAGGCAATAAGAAGCAGCCAACTCAGAAGGTGCTGAGCTCGCCCATCTTCCTTGAGATGTGAGATTGCCTCTCCCCACTTGAGACACCCTTTGAGCTGGTGGGCTGAGAAGCTTTTAAGGACTCGCTTTTCTTAGTTTCCAGCTTTAAGCTGCTGGACGAGGAAAGAGTGGCCAGGCAAGTGGGTGGCTGAAAAAGGGAAGGAGGTCTGACAAACAGGAAATGGTGGAGTGACAACAAAGTCCACAACCCCTTGCATATTTTTCCAGCCAACAAAATGCAGCACCAGATTTGTGCTTGGTCCACAGGGAGGGATTTGAAGCAGTAGGGAACATAGGCCATTTTCTGTGAGGTTCCCCTCAAGGTAAAATACTGTTGATGGAGATCCAGAGGGCCTCACTCATCCACTAGGAGGAAAAAGCCCCAACTCAGGTGCACCTATGGAGAAGAAAGGCCCTGGAGAGACAGAGATTTATAGCAAAACCCACAGATTTGAAATCAGATTGCAGAATGCGGAGCTCTGAACACTGCCATTACGCCATGGGACCTGCAGATAAACAATTTCTGGGCACCTGTGACTCTTTGGAGGTTGGCACCCTGCTTACCTTGGCTACTGATACTGGCATACATGCATTCCTCCTGAGAAAGGTAGAGTTGCTGTGGTGGGGTTCAGGGGTCCCCATGCACTGCACCCTGGCCATAGGCAGGAGTGACTCTCACTCAGCAGGTTGAATAGGAAATTTATCAGGCGACAGAGGCCCAGTTTCTCACAGAAGAGTCAGTGCAGCAATCAGAGAAAGTCATTCCATCCCGTCCTGGGGAGAGGAGCCCAAGGGATGCCCCTCTGAGGTGTAGCTTTCCCCTTGCCCGGCTGGCTGGCTTCAAGCTCCCTCTCCCCTCCAGCTTCTAACTGCCCCTTCTGATTCAAAGCCAGATCAGCTCCTCCCTCCTCTTTGTTCAGGGCAGAGGTGTTACCTGCCAGCCTAGGTTATAGCCCCAGGGTCATCCTTAGCTGCTGGGAGCTGCTCTGCTTGTCTCACACACATCCAGCCTGCGTCTCACACATGCACTCCTCCCACTCCATCACAGTTGCCTCCACAGCATAACCAAGCTTTCACCATTTGCCGCTGGTAAAGAGTACAGCTTCGTGGTGGAGCATTTGACTGCAGCTGAAAAAGTCCCAGGTGCTCCTTCACATATGGTTGTCTTAAGGGAAATAGATCTTCATCGCCAGTACATTTGGGGTTTTCCCTGGATGTTTGAAATAGATTTAAACACTTATCATTTTCCTCTGCCAATGTACCAGCACTGAGCAAACCTATCCTTCAGCTGAGATCAGTTCCCAGCCTGCAAAGCTCAGGGTTCTGATCCATTGAACACACAAGGGTACTGTACATCACAGATATGCAGGGCCCTGCTCACAGTGGCCTGTGCTGGGCAGGAGAACCAGGCCCAAAGACAGGGGGCTCAGGAATCTAACACACAAAGGCCACTTGGTTCAGACTGAGCTCACAGCACTTTGGCTTCATCACACTCGTCCAGCAGCGTCAGGGCCCACCCCAGGCACAGGAAGAAGCCTGTGTCTCTGACCAAGAAACATTCAGCTGGCAGGGGCAGAGCTTCCGGAAGCCCCAGAAAAGAACCCAACCCAGTACCAGGCAAAGCCCTCCCACATTGGGGGCTGCAGAAAGGACCAACACATCTCAGAAAAGTCACTGACAGTTCCCAGCGGCAGAGCCCCATGCATTGGCCCAAAGCCCCCAAAGTGAGACATGAGTGAGCCACGCTAACACCAACCCCACAGCCAGGGGTTAGAAACTTGTTTCATGGCTCCTTCCCCACTCTAGCAAGATAAATGCAGAAGTGGGGCCCAGCAAAAGTACCTCCAAGACCTTATCTACCAGGTTTTGGTATAAACTTCCCCCCAAAAATTCTAAAAACCTTAAATTTTGGGGATAAAATTCACTGCCACCAGCCAAGTAATAATAAGGAAACTAGGGAGAGACTACGTGGGAAATCTCAGCCCCAAAAGTAAGAACCAGGACACAAACATTAACCATTACCAGGTTAATAAAAAGAAAAAGAAAGAACTTTTATTATTACAACAATATTTGTGTTGCAAGCCTCATGACGAGATGGAAGAGTCACAAAGTAAAACACATAGGGAGTTTCCACCATGGGCCTAGAACTTAGTTACAAGGAGAGGAAAAGAACATTTCTAAAAAGTGCACAGATATCAGATCCCACTTCCCAAACCATAAAACAGTAAAGCCTCACAAATCTATCTAAACTTTACCTGACTTACAGAAGATTGGAGGGTCTGTTCTTGGAGGGCGACATTCTGTGTCTCTCTCCCTCATGGCTGGAAAGAAGAAGAAGGAAAAAGACAGAGAAGGGAAGAGGGAGGAGCCAAAATTCAATTCTTACCTCCATTCCTATAGGCCAACCCCACCTGGCTCAGGAGGTTAATCCTTTGACTCCCAGGCTGCTGGCTGACCCTCATGATCGTGACAACTTGCCTTGAGAATGAAAGGATGAGATGTCCCTGGAGTGACTTCTGCCCCAAAAGGCTCATTTATGAGTTAACCCTGGGGCTCCCAGAGAGGCCAGAGTCTGGAGGATGAGGGGTTTCTTACCTGGAACAGAGGCCTGACATGTTTCCTGCTGCTCAGATTGGCCATGAAAAAGATCGAAGATCAAGAACTGAACACTCAGAGCCACAAAACACATTCAGAGACCGGAACAAATTACAATCCTCAGAATGAATGGAACCGAAAGGTAACTGTGCCAGGGTATCCGCCCACCCTTGCTCCGGCTGTACCTGCAGGAAAAGGCAGGGAGGAGAGATTCATTGCTAGCAGGAGCAGATGGAGCTATAAGTCAGAGATGGAAGCTGGTAACACAGAGGCTCCTGGGGAAGGGCAGTCACTTTGCGGAACACCAGCTGGGAAACATGGGCCTGTGTGAACGCTGGCAAAAAAAGACATGTCAATGACACGACTGGAGCTGAACTGAGATCTTTGGGAGTTGGGTGGAAGAAATGTCTGGGAAATCCCAAAGCAGTAGTGCTGTGACATGGAGCCTCTCATCAGGAGCAGGTGCTTCCACCCTGGTGTGTGAGGGTTGCGACCTGGCACTAAGGGATGTGACCCTGAGACAGATTAAAGATCTCAGGATGTGGAAGTTGGTGTTAAGCAGAAGTGCATTGCATCTAATGGTGGGCAGTCTGGAGTCCCCAGAGATGTAGCACAGGGAAACTGGGACATTGCAGAAAAGGAAGTCGAGAGTAACCACTCTGCTTTGTGGCAAACACCAGACACCAACCTCTGGACATAGCTTAGAAGGCCAGACCGCTTTCCATTGCACCACACACCTCTGGCACACAGAGACTAGGGACACCCAGCGTATGAGCTCCCCTCTCTCACTCTCCTGGCTAAGGACCATCCATGTCCCTCTCCCTTTATGTACTGGGACAGAGTTGTGCCCCTCACTCCACAGTGACACACCTCTGGGCCCCAGAATTCAAGGAAACAATTCCAGAACTATGAGAAAGATCCCTGCAGGGCAGAACATTTAGAAGAGAGACACAGACGGACAGTCAGACAGACAGAGAGACAGACAGATTATTTGGGTTCTTTTTTATGTACCTCTTTTGTTCCAGAGCCTTCGGGTGTGTTCACCCAAGGGGCTGCCGGGGTCAGGACATGAGCCCTGCAGAGCAGGGGTGGGTGTGGCAGTGACATCACAAGGGCCTTTTGCAGAGCAGTCACTGATTGGTTAAAGGAGGTGGGGAGGTGGTGACCTCACAGACAGTACAGAACAATGGCCAGGTGGGACAGGCTGCAGGACAGGGGCCATCTCAGAGTCCCCCCAGGGCTTTGCTGCAGGGAGTCTTTTTCTTGAGAGCTCTGCCCTGGAGTCTGGGGAGAGAATTCAGGGTGAGGAAGATGAGCGTGAGGAGAAGCCTCTTTGGTGTGTTCTCCTTCCCCACCACTAACTGCGCTGGATGGCAGACGTCCCTGTGGGGAAGGTCGAGTCTGATCCGGCTGGTGCTGGGCAAATTGAAGGCAGGAAAACAACAGCTTAAGGTTCTGCAATCCCCAATGGAACCGCACAGTAAATGAATCAGGATTCTCCTTCCAGCTCCCTTGGCCCAGAGCTGGAAAGCGCAACAGTCTGTGAGCCACTAATGCCTTTTTCTCTGGAGCAGGGCTACCAGGCCATCTGCCACAGAAAAGTCTCTTGTAATGTGCAGTGCAGCTGTACATGAAAAAGAGACCTGTTCTACCGACTGCACTGGCTCCGCGCTGAGGTCAATTTTGTCAGCCTTAATTTGTTGTGTCGATATTGCGGAAGGTGTAGGAAGTGTTGGGGAGAGCTGCAGCACCAGTGAGTGGCAAGATCAAGATTTCCAAATACAGCGTCTACACACAGGAAGCCTATTTCAGATGCAGCCATTGGACGCACTACGGCTGATTTCAAAATGGGCTCCAGTCCCTGTCTTAGCAGCCCCTGTTCCCCAGAGCTGCTCTTACTCGTACAATGAGGTTTACACCTTTCAAAATAAGCCAACCCCAATTTATTTCTGAATTATTTCAAAGCAGCGGTTGCCTTGTGTAGACGCTGGGATAGTTATTTTGAAATAGCTTTGCTGTGCAGAACCCCCTTATGAACCCACGGCTGTGACAGGCACAGCAGCAGCTGCTCAGAAGACACCCAGCACCGCAAGTCAGGTTGTCACTCACCAGCACCCCAGGGACAGGGGATTTGGAATGGTAACTGAGTCAGGGGAATACAGGGCAGAGCCTCCCCCACACCCAGTAAAACATCTCCATCCTGCCAGCTCCTCTCAGCAGGACTCTGGCCTGCTCCCTACAAGCCACTCAACGCCTTTCCTTGATCTTTGGACCTTGCTGTCTCTAGCGGTTAAGCAAAGGGGAACAGACCAGCACCCTGAAGCTGTCTCCGAGGTAGCGAAGGGCTCAGTGTTAACCAAACAAGCCAGCCAACCCACAGAGGACCAGGCTTCTCCGAGGTGCTTTCAGAAAGGAGCAACTGGCAGTTGCAAGGACAGTATTACCCCTGCAGTGAGATCGCTGTCCCTCCCCCACAGCTCAGCATCCCACCTGGGCATTCCCAAACCCCCTCCCCCCACCATCCTGAGCCCCAACCTGGCTCCTCCCCCCCCCCGCCCCAGTCTGTGTCTCCCATTCCCCACTGCCCTGAGCCCTGGCTAGGAATTCCCTCAGACCCTGCTGCCCCTCAGCCGCTGTCCTAGGCCCCTGCCGGGTGTTGCCTCAGACCCTGCCTATCCCCTACCCCCACTGCCCTGAGAACGACACTAACAAGGCCCATGTTCCCTGCCAGAGGGGTCACAGCATCACCACCTGCTGCAACGTGCTTCCAACGGAGGCACCCCAGCCTGCTGCCTGCTGCTGAGCTCAGCTGCTCCCAGCTCACCCACAGCACATGGCCTTGGAGCAGCAGCTGCCCTGGCTGCTCTCCTACCACAGACACAGAGCCCACAGGAGCAGACCCCACAGCTGTCACCTCAACTCCAGAACCTCTGTGTATGCAGCACTCAGCCTGCCCACCAAATGACACACCCGCAACTCGTTCCTACCTGCTGCAGGGGTATCTCAGCATGAGGTAAATGGCTCACGTGCGCATCACCACTTTCTCTCAGCAGAGGCAGTCCATGGCCAAGGCCTCCTCTTTCATATCCAGCCTCCACATCAAACGTGTGTCTGTTCCCACCAGGTGGGCGAGGAAATGCTCAAAGTGCTCTCTTGAGCCCTTGCACACAGCTCAGCTCAGAGAGCTACAGATCCCCCCTGTACATTGAGAGCTTTCTGGGGGTAACCGAGAAGGAGGAGGAAGGAGGCACTGCTCTCACACTGCCTTGGAAGAAAAGGGCAGAGAATGAAGTAGTCATTGGAGAATGTGGGTATCGATCCCACTACCTCTTGCATGCGAAGCAAGCGCTCTACCATTTGAGCTAATTCCCCTGATTACATGTCAGAGTTATGCCGCAGCCCCCTCACTGTTGAGTCCCTATGTCCCTGCAGCTCCCTGGCTCCTTTTCTAAGACGCCACTTGTAAGACCTGGTCCTACCAGCTGGCTGGCTGAGCTGTTCAGACAGTGCTGCTAATAATGCCAAAATGACAGTTTCCAGCTCCAGGTGAGCCCTTTGGGCATCTTGACTTAGTGGCCTGGCTGCTCTGGACAGGGAGGTTCCAGTGGCTTTGTAGTGCCTGGTGTCTTCTGCACATGTTCTGGGGGCTGTGTCCCCTCCCTGGACTCAGCTTGATTAAGCTCTGTGGGCAGGTGAGGTACATGTAACGGGTGACTCTGTGAACTGTAGAGGTCTGTAGCATGCGGTGCTTTGGCAGATGCTTCATTTCTGAGAGCAGCTGCAGTGGAGAGTTAGTGGTCTGTGGGAGGAGGGGTTTCCACTGGGGCATATTTTTAAGCTTTTACTGAATAGCCATGTCTGTGATTTATTTCTCAAGCCATTTTCAGAGTGTCCCATCTGGGTGTGTTTAACAGCTGGAGCTGGTAGAATGGGTGATTAAACAGAGGTTCTGAAATGGGGCGTTAATATTCTTTTTAGAATGACGTCATATGAAATAATCATCAGAAGCATTGCTCCTTCTCAGTTATCAGCTGCTTAAATCTGATTGTCTTCCATACCTATGAGCTGTTCCAAATGTGTATTTATAGCAAGGATGTTTATTTGTACCCATGAAGCAAATCTACACATGAGCCCAGCATTGGTGTTACCCATAAAAAATTCTTTCCGCCCCAAAGGAAATTCCACCAGCCCGAGGATGGGCAATGTCCAAGGGAACACAGATGTGGCCTTGGTTCTCTGGTGGCTGACAAAGGAATGGATGAGGGCTGCAGAGGTTGAGGCTCGTGGGCTGCTGCCCTCCCCCAATGGCCAGACCACTGGACGGATGCAGTACAGAAGCTGTTATTCTGGATAGTTCTGCAGAAACCTTTTCGTCCCTGCCCTGGAATTGAATGGGGGGAGGAAGGTGTGGACTGTTTGATGTTACACCACTGCGGGGAAGGTGCAGACTGTTTGATGTTACACCACTGAAGGGGACAATGCTACTCCTTTTGCTTGACACCTCTCAGATATTCATGTGATTTTTCTGGCCAAGTTTGGGAAACTGATTTCTTCAGCCTGGTGCACTCCCCTGTGGGACCAAGAGCCCCCAGAATGCAGGTGGGCGCCTCCACTTTGGTCTTCATTCCAACTCCTCTCTTGTTGAACCTCTCTGCTAAGAAGTGAGCCCAAAAGGCCTTCTGAGCCACGCTCAGAGAGTAGGAGGAGGTGGTTAGAGTCTTGTTTTAGCCAGCTGGCAGTTTACTCTGCAGCTCTTCAAGCCTGCACCAAATCTTTGCAATTGGGCTCTGAAATTTGATGGCTCTCACCATTTGACTGTCAACATTTTCTCCCTTTCTTATTTCTGAAGAAAGCTTTCGAATTTAGATTATACAGTATTGGCACAGTCTGCCCTTTTGGGTAAGAAGCTGAGAGGGAAGGCTGCTTCCAGTTATAAGGAAACTCAAACAAAGGTAGTCAGTAGCAGACTCTTAACAGCACTGTCCCTGGGTGGGTTTGAATCACCATCTTTCCGGTTAACAGCCACAGGACCACCACATGGCTGCAAAGCCACTCGCCAGCAGAATACTCGCCCTCTGCCAGCGTCAGTGCAGGATACTCACCAGACTGCATGCTGGGTAAAGCCTTCACAGCTGAGTGGTGTGGAGTAGCAGAAGTGTGCTGTGCCCATAACCCAGTGGTCAAGGGATGAAAATGGTTCTCTGCCAGCTGTAGAGACTTTGAAGATACCAGCCTGCCCCACTTCTGCTGCAAGTGTGCGTCAAAAACTTTGCAACTATTTGATTGTTTTGGCAATTTTACCCTCATCCTCATCTTTCTTTTTTTTTAATAAACGCAAAAGGATTGGCCCAGTGGGCTCTTTTGGGTAAGATCTTCTGGGTACCTTGACCTGGGGCTGTGGCAGGTCCTTTGGAACTGGAAGAACCTGGGTGGATTTGGTGAGATTGGTTTCCGTCTGTGTGAGGAGGATACGGGCTGAGGCACAAGGGAAGCTGGGGTGTGCAAGAAAACTGCTTGTGTGACTTCTTGCTGGTCAGGCTGGCAACAGATGTGCTCTTTGTGACTGATTTGGTGCCATATGGGGAGAACACCCAGTGCTGGGCTGTAAGCAGCCCTGTGTAGCAAAGGGGTGTTGCATCCCCATCCCCAGAAGAAGGGGAAGCCTGCTGGAGGCCTCAGTGGGTGAGCCCAGAACACCTGTGTCCAGCCCTACAGAGACTGACACAGGAGACAGGACATGCTGATGGCAGGACCCAGGGCTCACTAAAAGGGTGGCCTCTACGCCAACAGAGGAGTCTGGCTGAGGTCGTGGAATCAGGAGACAAAGACCATACACCCAGGTGGCTGATTGGCCAGAAGGGCCCACCTGCTGCTTTGACATGACCCCAGAGGTGGAGATGACCCTCCTGCTTACCTGCTACTCAGAGGTCCTGGACTGACCTGAGCTCTCTGCCCCTCTATGAAGTCACTCCAGGGAAGGTCCTGATCAGCTGGCTGCCAGCTACCTGTGCATCCCAGACCGACCCAGGGGTCCAGTACCGGCCTGAGCCTACAGCTCTGCTGTCACTGCACTAGCCCAATGACGTAGACATGCCCGACTTTCCAGACCTGATGGCGGCGACTTACCCAGAAGACATAGAACTGCCCAGCCTCCCAGATAACATGGAGTGGGACCTTGAGACAAGGGAGCTGGAGGTAGGAAGCAGCCGGGGGAATGCCCCATCAGAGCCCATGTCGATGTGTTTTGGGGGATCCCCACTGACCAGAGCTGGTGTGCCTGTGCCCCCTCCCCATCTCCTTTGCCTCTCCCAACCCAGAGTGCCTTGGTGGTGTGCTTGGGGCTGTACCCTGCTTCAGGGAAAACCCACTGGCAAACTGTTTGAACCGCTCCGCCCTGCCCCTGGCCCAGGGCTCTTATATTGTTTGGACTGCCCCGCCCTGCGAACAAGCTGCTGAGGCTGATTAAACGCCGCCCAGCCCTGCCCCAGGCCCAGGGCTTCTGCACAGACTGGCTGTGTAGAGGCTGAGTCTGACTAATGGACTGCCCTAGGGCTGTTGCTTCTAACTTGACTGCCCACCTGCAGCCCTGTTAAATGGGACTGGGGCCCATGGAGACTGCTGTCTGCCCAGAACCAGGCAGTGCCTTGATTTGGAGAGGTCTTGTGGCCTGCTCCACCCCAGAGGGGGCGCACATGCCTAACCCAACCTATACACCCAGTTTGCAGCAATTTGCCCTGGTTAGGCTCTCTCAGCTGTGCCCAGAGTATCCTCCTGTCTTACAGACACATAAAGAGAGAGAGAGATACAGTGTAGGCAGAGGTTCCTGGTCACCCTATCCCAGTGACCCCTCTCTGCCTTGGGGACAGGGGCTTCTCGGTAGGAGAAGGTAGGTAGGTAGGTAGGCAGACAGGGCAGCTGCTGCTCCAAGGCCATGTGCTGTGGGTGAGCTGGGAGCAGCTGAGCTCAGGAGCAGGCAGCAGGCTGGGGTCCCTCCAGAGGAAGCACATTGCAGTGGGTGGTGATGGTGTTACCCCTCTGCCAGGGAACATGGGCCACGTTAATGTTGTTCTCAGGGCAGTGGGGGTAGGGGATAGGCAGGGTCTGAGGCAACACCCGGCAGGGGCCTAGGACAGCGGGTGAGGGGCAGCAGGGTCTGAGGGAATTTCTAGCCAGGCCTCAGGGCAGTGGGAAATGGGAGACACAGACTGGGGCGGGGGGGTGAGCCAGGTTGGGGCTCAGGATGGTGGGGGGAGGGGGTTTGGGAATGCGCAGGTGGGATGCTGAGCTGTGGGGGAGGGACAGCGATCTCACTGCAGGGGTAATACTGTCCTTGCAACTGCCAGTTGCTCCTTTCTGAAAGCACCTCGGAGAACCCTGGTCCTCTGTGGGTTGGCTGGCTTGTTTGGTTAACACTAAGCCCTTTGCTACCTCGGAGACAGCTTCAGGGTGCTGGTCTGTTCCCCTTTGCTTGACTGCTAGAGACAGCAAGGGCCAAAGATCAAGGAAAGAGGTTGAGTGGCTTGTAGGGAGCAGGCCAGAGTCCTGCTGAGAGGAGGTGGCAGGATGCAGATGCTTTGCTGGGTGTGGGGGAGGCTCTGCCTCTATTCCCCTCACTCATTTTCCATTCCAAATCTCCTGTCCCTGGGGTGCTGGTGAGTGACAACCTGACTTGCAGTGCTGGGTGTCTTCTGAGGAGCTGCTGCTGTGCCTGTCACAGCCCTGGGTTCATAAGAGGGTTCTACTCAGCAAAGCTATTTCAAAGTAACTATCCCAGCGTCTACACAAGGCAACCGCTGCTTTGAAATAATTCAGAAATAAATTGGGGTTGGCTTATTTTGAAAGGCGTAAACCTCATTGTACGAGTAAGAGCAGCTCTTGGGAACAGGGGCTGCTAAGACAGGGACTGCAGCCCATTTTGAAATCAACCATAGCGTGTCCAATGGCTGCATCTGAAATAGGCTTCCTGTGTGTAGATGCGGTATTTGGAAATCTTGATCTTGCCACTCACTGGTGCTGCAGCTCTCCCCAACACTTCCTACACCTCCCGCAATATCGACACAACAAATTAAGGCTGACAAAATTGACCTCAGCGCGGAGCGAGTGCAGTCGGTAGAACAGGTCTCTTTTTCATGTACAGCTGCACTGCACATTACAAGAGACTTTTCTGTGGCAGATGGCCTGGTAGCCCTGCTCCAGAGAAAAAGGCATTAGTGGCTCCCAGACTGTTGCGCTTTCCAGCTCTGGGCCAAGGGAGCTGGAAGGAGAATCCTGATTCATTTACTGTGCGGTTCCATTGGGGATTGCAGAACCTGAAGCTGTTGTTTTCCTACCTTCAATTTGCCCAGCACCAGCTGGATCAGACTCGACCTTCCCCACAGGGACGTCTGCCATCCAGCGCAGTTTGTGGTGGGGAAGGAGAACACGTCAAAGAGGCTTCTCGTCACGCTCATCTTCCTCACCCTGAATTCTCTCCCCAGACTCCAGGGCAGAGCTCTCAAGAAAAAGACTCCCTGCAGCAAAGCCCTGGGGGGACTCTCAGATGGCCCCTGTCCTGCAGCCTGTCCCACCTGGCCATTGTTCTGCACTGTCTGTGAGGTCACCACTTCCCACCTCCTTTAACCAATCAGCGACTGCTCTGCAAAAAGCCCTTGTGATGTCACTGCCACACCCACCCCTTGAATTCTGGGGCCCAGAGGTGTGTCACTGTGGAGTGAAGGGCACAACTCTGTCCCAGTACATAAAGGGAGAGGGACATGGATGGTTCTTAGCCAGGAGAGTGAGAGATGGGAGCTCATATGCTGGGTGCCCCTAGTCTCTGTGTGCCAGAGGTGTGTGGTGCAATGGAAAACGTTCTGGCCTTCTAAGCTGTCGTGATCACCTTGATCTGAAGCTCATCACCAAAGAGATTGTCTTGTTAGTCTTTAAAGTGCTGCATTTGTGCGGTTTTGTGCTGTGTGGTTACCTTGAGTTAAGGCCAATCATCCAAAGGGTGTGAGTTCAAATGCTGCCAGACTCACTTTGGTGTGCATTACCCGTTGGGAGGGCTGGTGAAGATGGCAGAGCAGGGACTTCAAACAGCCGGGACCTACGCTTCAGAGACCTCAGCTCTGTTTTCTCTTGTCTTACGCCACAACTGAGTGAGGCAGCTTCTGCTGCAGGGAATCTCCTCCATGGGACAGCTGCCCCTTTCCCCAGCATGGCAGCCCCACTGCCAGGAGCCCCTGCTGCATTTCCTGACCCCCCGCCCCCAGTGAGAGCTTTCACGGTCCCTTTTCTCAGCACACACCACCACCAGGAGATTCTGGGGCTCCCTCTCCTTTTCCGCCCCTCATCTCTGCTGTTGCACCTCCACCTGTGGTGTCTCTCCATGGGGCACAGCCCCCCCATCACCATGGAGCAATGATGTCTGCAAGAGAGACCTCAAAGAGGTAGACATCGAACTGGACAACTGGGAAGAACTAGCAGATGACCGCGGCAGATGGAGGCAGGGGTTACACAAGGGCCTTCAGAAGGGCGAGTTGAAGATCAGACAGCTAGCAAAGGAGAAGCGAGCACACAGAAAGCACAATAAGGACTTGCCAGACACCCACTACATCTGCAAGAGATGCAGCAAGGACTGTCACTCTCGTGTGGGTCTTTATAGTCACAATAGACGCTGTAAATGAAGTCTTACATTGAAACTTTAAAGGGCGCGATCCATAGTCTGTGCAGACTGAAGGATGCCTACTGCTACTGCTGCTTGGGCCAAGGCCTGGGGCTCTGCAGCTGGGAACTGTCAGTGACTTTTCTGAGATGTGTTGGTCCTTTCTGCAGCCCCCACTGTGGGAGGGCTTTGCCTGGTCCTGGGCGGGGTTCTTTTCTGGGGCTTCCGGAAGCTGTGCCCCTGCCAGTTGAATGTTTCTTGGTCAGAGACACAGGCTTCTTCCTGTGCCTGGGGTGGGCCCTGACACTGCTGGACGAGTGTGATGAAGCCAAAGTGCCGTGAGCTCAGTCTGAACCAAGTGGCCTTTGTGTGTTAGATTCCTGAGCCCCCTGGCTTTGGGCCTGGTTCTCCTGCCCAGCACAGGCCACTGTGAGCAGGGCCCTGCATATCTGTGATGTACAGTACCCTCGTGTGTTCAATGGATCAGAACCCTGAGCTTTGCAGGCTGGGAACTGATCTCAGCTGAAGGATAGGTTTGCTCAGTGCTGGTACATTGGCAGAGGAAAATGATAAGTGTTTAAATCTATTTCAAACATCCAGGGAAAACCCCAAATGGACTGGAGATGAAGATCTATTTCCCTTAAGACAACCATCTGTGAAGGAGCACCTGGGACTTTTTCAGCTGCAGTCAAATGCTCCACCACGAAGCTGTACTCTATACCAGTGGAAAATGGTGAAAGTTTGGTTATGCTGTAGAGGCAAGTGTGATGGAGTGGGAGGAGTGTATGTGTGAGACTCAGGCTGGATGTGTGTGAGAGAAGCAGAGCAACTCCCAGCAGCTAAGGATGACCCTGGGGCTATAACCTAGGCTGGCAGGTAACACCTCTGCCCTGAACAAAGAGGAGGGAGGAGCTGATCTGGCTTTGAATCGGAGGGGGCAGTTAGAAGCTGGAGGGGAGAGGGAGCTTGAAGCCAGCCAGCCGGGCAAGGGGGAAGCTACACCTCAGAGAGGAACCCCTCAGGCTTCTTTCCCCAGGATGAGATGGAATGACTTTCTCTGATTGCTGCACTGACTCTTCTGTGAGAAACTGGGCTTCTGTTGCCTAATAAACTTCCTACTCTACCTGCTGAGTGAGAGTCACTCCTGCCTACAGCCAGGGTGCAGTGCATGGGGACCCCTGAACCCCACCACAGCAACTCTACCTTTCTCAGAAGGAATGCATGTATGCCAGTATCAATAGCCAAGGTAAGCAGGGTGCCAACCTCCAAAGAATCACAGGTGCCCAGAAATTGTTTATCTGCAGGTCCCATGGCGTAATGGCAGTGTTCAGAGCTCCGCATTCTGCAATCTGATTTCAAATCTGTGGGTTTTGCACTAAATCTCTGTCTCTCCAGGGCCTTTCTTCTCCACAGGTACACCTGAGTTGGGGCTTTTTCCTCCTAGTGGATGAGTGAGGCCCTCTGGAGCTCCATCAACAGTATTTTAACTTAAGGGGAACCTCACAGAAAATGGCCTACGTTCTCTAACTGCTTCAAAGCCCTCCCTGTGGACCAAGCACAAATCTGGTGCTGCATTTTGTTGGCTGGAAAAATATGCAAGCGGTTGTGGACTTTGTTGTCACTCCACCATTTCCTATTTGTCAGACCTCTTTCTCTTTTTCAGCCACCCACTTGCCTGGCCACTCTGTCCTCATCCAGCAGCTTAAAGCTGGAAACTAAGAAAAGAGAGTCCTTTTAAGGCTTCTCGGCCCACCACCTCAAAGGGTGTCTCAAGTGTGGAGAGGCAATCTCACATCTCAGGGAAGATGGGCGAGCTCAGCAACTTCTGAGCTGGCTGCTTCTTATTGCCTCAAAGAGAAGAAATCAACAGCATACAGGCACCTAAGTGCAGCAAAGGGGACAACTACTGTTGGTGGATGTTTTTTGTTTCATTAATTACAAAAGTGTTCCCATGTCTCATTGAAAGGTACTGCAGGCTGTCTGATTGCTGGCACTCGCAGGGGCAGGGAATGCCAGGCTGCAGGCCAGCCATAGAAGCAGGAACACATGCCAGGGCACAAATGACATACTGTGTTTTTTGCTGATTTCAGCTTGGAAAGTTCTGTGATTACCAGTGCACCACAGAATCTCTGCTGTGTTCCTCTGACCCTCCCCTGCAATGCCATCCACCTGTCTAGCATTTGCCATGACACCTGGATGGGCCAACCTGGAGAAAGTGGTGGTGAGAGGGCCTCAGAGCTGCCTTTCACTTGCTTGGTGGGTTGAGCAGTGGACTTTTGGGAACACTCAGCAAGATCTGCGAAGTTGGCTGGATCATACTGGGCACAATGGGGTCTTTTTTCCTCCTCTTGCTGCGGAAGAGCAAGAGAAGAAAGGAAGAGCACGCTAGCGCCTTGGTGTCCCAGAAGGGCTGACAACATCCTTTCCAGGAGCATTTGCCAGCAGTAAGGCACCAAACAGTCGCTAATTGCTCTCTGGCCAAAGTTCAGAAAAGCTCTGCTGAAGCTTGGGATTGAACCAAGCACCTTTAGCTCTTCAGTCTAACGCTCTCCCAACTGAGCTACTTCAGCAACTGTTTATGAAGTTTTCAGGTCATCACCTCAATATTGGAGGTGTTTTTCTCAGCTATTGCTGTGATAGCAAGTGTCCTTGGGAGGCAGGAGGAACGTTGGCAGCTTCCTGAGTCAGAAGATTCTGTAGGTGTTTGTCTCTGTCGGAGGGGTTGGAGCAAATGCGGTTATATCTTAATGCTGGGCTGTAGACAATGGATCGTGTGGTGTGTCTGGGATGGAAGCTGGAGGTATGAAGGTAGGCGTATTGGAGATGTTTTTCTCCAATCACAAGGCCTTTTACAGAAGATACTTTACCTACAGCCTGAGTCTCACACATGCACCCACACGCCCCCCCCCAACACTATCACAATCTGTTTCATTTTTTCACCCCCCATGTGTTACCTGTGGGGGCGCTGAGTGGGTGGGGGGGGGGCAATGTGTGTGTGTGATGGGAGGCAAGGTCAGGAGCATGGACTTGAAGGCTTTGCCCTCACTGATGTCACTGGCTGGGAATCACAGAGCTATCTTTGCCCCTCAGCCAAAAGAAGCTGTGCCAGGCAAGTGCCCCTGCCCTATCCCACATGTTCAGTGCCAGCCAGACCCAGCCAAAGCCTGCTCCTGAACCTGCCTCCCGTCGGCCCCTCACAGACTGACCTGGCAGAGAAGGGGCCAATCCAGCTGGAGCTGCTGTGCTAACAGAGCAGCTGGAAAGGAGCAGAGCGTGACAGGAGGAGACACAAAGGCTGCAGACCCTGCCCATGGCCCTGCTCTGGACCCACCCAGCAGGGACACATGGGCTGAGCTGTGCTGCTCCCAGGGCAGGGCACCACAGTCCCCTGCTCACCCCAGGAAGCAGCTCTGCAGGGGACATGAGTGATCATAGCCCTGTTGGGCCAAACCTGCCCTTCCCGTGTCCCCGGCCAGCCAGTGAGTGGCAGAAAGGTTCCTGGCAGGGTTGAAGTTGGGACATATGAAAAAGTTCCAGGCGTGTTGGGTGAGGTGCCGAGTGGTGAAGGGGATGGACGGCTAATCCATTGTGCTCTGCAGGGCTTGAATCCCATCCTCACTGAGCCTTTATAGGCACCATCCTGCTGAGCTTTGTTGAGTTCCAGTCCTATTGTGTGATGCTACTTCTAGCACAGCTGAGCCTGCTGCCTCCCAGCGCCTGTGCTGGGCAGACTCCAAGCACAGGCCGACACTGTCGCTCACTAGTGTGGGTGTCTCTGCAGAGGCAGGAGAGGGCCAGGAGGCAATACACACTGTGAATGGGATTCCTAGTGCCCAGTGGCCCAGGACTTAATGCTGAGCACTGGGCTCCATAGACCTGCTGGTGAATAACAAGAATCAAGGGCATCACCTCCCTGCCTTAGTAACAGACAAAGGGCTTTGGGGTTCCTCCCATGCTCCCCACACCCACTCTGCAGACACCTCAGCTGTCCACCTGTCAGTGTCTGTTACTTCTTCCTGCAGAAGGACAGCAGCCGCCTCCTGCAGCTCTCTGAACTCTCCAGCACAGCCCAGAGGGGCTGTAAAGCAGGTGAGAGGCAGCCAGAAAGATTTGGCCAGGCACCTCTGGGTGCTGCTTTCCTAATCTCCACTTACCTGGGAGGTCCATGGGCAGGGGAGCCACAGAGCCTCTGGGACTTTTCTCCTAACTCGTTTGGGTTTTGTCAGTGACAAACAAAGGGATGTGAGAGGAGAGTAACTCTCCCTCTCCTGCCCAGCTGAGATTGCGCTGTCAGCAGCTGTGCACAGGCAGTGCCAGAGAGCCACAGGGCTGGGAGGATCAGTCTCTGTTCTTGTAGCCAGAGGAGCCACCTTCCCAACGCCAGTTTCCCCTGCGTTTGCCTGAGCTCTTGTCTGTGCCTGGATTCTTCCCAATGCTCCTCTCCCATCAGCCTTTGCCTTCCCCAGCCATGACTGGGATTGCCAAGGGAGGGGTTTTTGGTTCCCCAGACACCTGTAGGAAAATGTTGCTCATGATGCACAACAAGGCACCACTGGGAGTTGAACCCAGGATCTCCGGTTTACAAAGCAGGTGCTTTTACCAGTTAAGCCCTGGTGCCCCCCTTTCTTGAGTTGTGTGTCCTGACAGGGAGGTATCTGTGTTCGTCTGTGTCTTCAGCCAAAAAGCCGTCCTGCAGCACTTTAACGACAACCAAACGAATTTATCAAGTGATGAGCTTTTGTGGGGGCCGACCCACTCTGATGGGTGCCCACAACAACCCCTTCCCGTTCCCCAGCACAGACATTGTGCCCGACGGAAGCTGGAGTTGCTGCCAAGAGGACATTGAGGATGAGAGGAAGGAAAAACCCCCTTTCACTTCCTGTCCCCTCTGCCGTGTGCAGATCAGACTCCACCAATCTACCCTCCTCCCACCCCACCTGCCCCAGTGCCAGGATCCCACCAGCAGAGCCTGGAGTCCTGCCCCCCTTTTCTCCCTCAGCCTGACTTTCACTCTGTGCTCCCCACACCCTCCTTTCTCCCTCTTCACACCCCAGGGGTGGAATGAGGAACGGCCCAGCTGTGGGGCAGAGTTATCTCCTGTCTCTCACGGAGTGGGGGATGGGCTGTGCTGCCCCGGCTGGAGCTTTTCAGGGTGAGCATTTGCTGCAGTGTAACGAGAAGAACATTTTGCCTTTCTGTGTCCTTCTGTCCTTCAGTCCCACTTGTGACCCTCCACACAACCCCTTTGGTTTATTACCAGCCCAGTGCAAATCATTGTGCCCTGGGGGCGGGGCTGACTTTACAGCTTTCCCTGTGTGAAACCTTTGAGCAGGGCCGGGGGCTTGGCAGACAATCAATGGCCTCCCTTGGGCTCTTGGCTTCTTGCTGAAGACTCCCTATTGTCCTCTGTTCTACCAGCTGAGCTATTGAAATGCAGCACTTAGCCCTCTGCCCACTCCTGTAGCTAGTTCAACCCACCCACGTGTTATGACAAGTGCCACCCAGGTGATGGCATTTCAGGAGAGAGGAAGAAGAATCCAGCTGAGATTCTGTGGGACACTGGATATCACACAAGTTCCCCCATTGAACTCAGCAACAAACACAGCAACTCATTTCTATCCTGGCAGGGATTTCTGCTTCTGTGGCTAGTCTGTGACTGAGCATTCCCTGCTCCTATGAGTTCCTGAAAGTGAGAACCTGCAATACCTTTTAGAAAGACAGGGAACAGTTTTGCAATTAATGAACCAAAAACATCAGCCAACAGCCTTGGCCAGGTTGACTGTGCTCTCTTCACTGGCTGCAACGGACAGAGAGGCTCAAAGAGAAACAGACCAAATGGCTTGCAGGGAGCAAACTAAAGCTCTGATAGAAGGTAACTCCAGCATGTGACAGGGAACACAGCCAGAGACACAGAATCCCACCCAGCCCAGACCTGCTTTGGGTCACCCCAGGGCACAAGGGCTCATTCCCTGGGATACACTGAGTGCGGGAGCCAACTGGTGGGAGGGACCTGATGACCTTACATCTGTAGGGCAGGTTAACCACATGTCCCTGAGCGCAGCCCATGCTGGAGGCAGCCAGGCAGCTTTAACAGAACACAGTGTCAAATGAGGAGCAGATACTTGTATTTGGGGAAGGGATCCTGAGTGCTGCATCCCAGTCATGTGGTTTGTCCATGGTCCTGACTTCCTCACAAATCCAGCCTCCAGGTCAGAGCTGTTCCCGTTCCTTCCCGGGGGAGGGGAGATGTTCAAGGTGCTCTCTTGTGCCATTGCACATGGCTGAGAACAGTATCCATGATAACAAAAGAGTAAAAGGCTCAGAGATGTGGTGACCAAGTGGTTAAGGTGTTGGACTTGAAAGCCTCTAGGGTTTCCGTGCACAGGTTGAAATCCTGCTCACAGCAAAGCCTGCCTTTTACCCCCACCCAGGGCAATTCAGCCCCACATACACTGGCACACCCTGTGTGCGTGGCAAATGTAAGAGGCTGGGTCCCTAATCCTGCTGCACAAAGGCTGGCTCTTTCGAGGGAGAAATGCCACGGTTGTGATGTGGTCAGTGCTCCAGACACAAGCTGGCTGCTGCCACCTGCTGTGAGCAAAGCTCCAGACAAGTAGGCGTCTCTCCCATGCCCAGCTCTGCTCTGCTTCTGCAATGCTGTCCTGCTCTGCTCTGTCTCTGCCTGCACCCATCTGCCTCATCCCCCAGTGTCTGCTGGTGTCTGCCTCCACCAGTCCCTGCCCCACCTTAACCCCCGGGGCCACCTCCTGCTCCGCTCACACAGGAAATAGTGGCAAGGGCCTGTCCCATGGCCCTCATTGCCCCACTGACAGTGTAGGACTGGGGGGAGCCTGAAGTGGGGCAGAGGAACCTCTCGGGGAGAGCCTGACAGCAGAGAGAGGCAGGTGCAAAGTGGACAGAGGGGGTTGTGGGGTGAAGAGGGTAAAAGCTGGGGTGTGGTTGGCTGACCCATCTAAGATGGTGTCTTCTGGTCACAGCCGTCTCTGGAGATGGGAGTTCAAGATGCTGGATGGGGAGGGATGTGGGCCAGGCCAGTGAGTGGCTGAGGCATGGGCAGGCCAGCCCAGTGGAAAATATTGGGGTAACAAGGAGGTTCATAGTTGACTAAAGTTTTCCATCCCACTTGGTGCAGTGCCAGGGTTGGGGGCTGCTGGTGGGGGAAGGTAGCACAGATTAGAAGGACCCCCCCCCCTTTATTAACACAGTCTGTCCACTCCGATACCAGGTCAGACTTACCTTTCAGGGTATGGCACAGTGGGGTGTGAGAGCAGGAAGGTTTCAGCCACAGCAGTGGCCTCCCTCAGGGCAGCTGAGGTGAACACAACAGCAAGGCCCCTTTGGGTTTGGTCCATGGGAGGGCTTTGTACCAGTGGGGGATACAGGCTCATTTCTGGGAGGTTCCTCTAACGCCGAGACTCTGTCCCCACCACTTACTGATGGGAGCCCAGAGAGTCTCTGCTCATTGCAAACCGGCATAAGAAGCAGAACATCTGCCTGCCAGAAGGGAGGGCTCAGGCGCCGCTTTTCTGTGTGGCCAGTTGGACACAGTGTTGGACTTCAGATGAGACCATTGGTGGTCTGAGTTCCTATGTGGTCATACTTGCTCTACACTCACTCTGTGCAGCCTTTGCCCACAGACTGCAACCTTCTCCTTGGCTGCTCTGAGCAATGGCTTGGCTCCAACTGGACTCTGGGAAGCAGTCGCTGGTCAGGCATGAGCCCTGGCTGCCCCCACTGAGCCATTACCTTTCTGGCCTTGCCAAAGAAGAGGTGGGGTAATCAGGCTTGTGTGTTGTGCAGTTTCCCTCTTCCAAATGGTGCCTGTCCTTGTGCTGCAGAGAGCTCATTTACTAGCCCCTTTGCAGTACTGGGGTTTCTTCACTTCTCATTCGAAGGTGAGGAAGCTCTTGAGGACACATCTCCTGCCCCACTGCCAAACTGAGACCCATAAGCAGGAGTGGTGACAAAGCTGCTGAGGAGCTGGCTCTGCTTTCTGTGCTCTCCTGACACTGGGAGCAGACTGTCAGCAGCTGGCCCCATTCTGGTTGAGGGGAGGCTTTCAGTCACTGTGTGGCCTGCCAGAGTCAGGGGAACAGCCTGGCTGGGGGTGTCTCTGCCGATCTGCCCTCAGGCTGATCTCTGAGAGGCCTTTGGTCAGTGTTGAGTCTTCCAGGGGGTGGGGAGCAGCCTGGCTGGGGGTGTCTGTGGCTCTCCACGGGCCAGGTATGATGGTGAATCCTTTAACAGTGTGTGACACACATGATTTTGGGAGAAAGATTGTGCACATGCTGGGGGAGGAGCAGAGCAGTCCCAAAAGCAGGCAGCTTGTAAACCACGACCTTTAGACAGGCTTTCAACTGGGTAGAGCAGGAAAGGGGTAACAAGCCTGCACTGTGGTGTGAAAGGGGAAACTGAGGCACTGCACCTCATGACATTTGTGGCTAAATGCCAAGCAACATATCCACTCCCAGACACTGCTCCCTGCATTCCGGGGGCTCTTGTTCCCACAGGGGAGTGCACCAGACAGAATGAATCAGTTTCCCAAATATGGCCAGAAAAATCAGATGAATAATCTGAGAGGTGTCAAGCAAAAGGAGTAGCATTGTCCCCTCAGTGGTGTAACATGGAACAGTCCGGACCTCCCTCAGCCCCAGTCAATTCCAAGGCAGGGAGGAAACATTTTCTGCAAAACTATCCAGAATTATAGCTTCTGCTCTGCATCCTTCCAGTGGTCTGGCCATTGGGGGTGGGCAGCAGCCCACGAGGTTCACCAGCTACAGCACTCACACCACCCTCTTTCAGCCACCAGAGGACAAAGGCCACATCCGTGTTCCCTCTGACATTGCCCATCTTCGGGCTGGTGGAATTTCCTTTAAGGTGGGATGAACTATTTAGGGGCAACACCAATGCTGGGGTCATGTGCAGATTTGCATCATGGGTACAGATTAACATCCTTACCTATAAATACATGTTTGGAACAGATCAAAGGTATGGAAGACAAACACATCTAACCGGGGGATAACTCACAAGGAGCAATGTTTCTAATAGTTATTTCATGTGACGTCATATTAAAAAGAATATTAATGCCCCATTTCAGTACCTCTATTTGATCACCCTTTCTTACAGCTCCAGCTGTTAAACACACCCAGATGAAGCACTCTGAAAATGGCCTTATAAATAAATCACAGACATGGCCATTCAGTGAAACATAAAAATCCACCCCAGAGCCCCAATGGAAACACCTCCTCCCACAGACCACTAACTCTCCACAATCTCCACTGCAGCTGCTCTCAGAAATGAAGTATCTGCCTAAGCACCGCATTGTACAGACCTCTGCAGTTCACAGAGCCACCCGTTACATGGATATCACCTGCCCACGGCGCTTAATGAAGCTGAGTCCAGGGAGTTGACGCAGCCAGTAGAACCTGTTCAGAGGACATCAGGCACTGCAAAGCCACAGGAACCTCCCTGTCCAGAGCAGCCAGGCCACTTAGTCAAGATGCCCCAAGGGCTCACCTTGAACTGGAAACTGTCATTTCGGCGTTATTAGCAGCACTGTCTGAACAGCTCAGCCAGCCAGCTGGTAGGAACGGGTCTTACAAGTGTCGTCTTAGGAAAGGAGCCGGGGAGCTGCAGGGACATATGGACTCAACAGTGAGGCGGCTGGGGCAGGGCTTTATCTCATACCCTGGGGAATTAGCTCAAAAGGTAGATCTAATTGCAGTGCTTTGCATGCAACAGGCAGTGGGATCGATGCCCACGTTCTCCAATAAGAATTGCATTCTCCAGCCTTTTCTTCCAACGCAAAGTGAGACCAGAGCCCCTTCCTCTTACAGCTGGGTTCCCCCCACCAAACCTCTCAATGTGGAGGCAGGATTTGGGGCCGTCTGTGCTTAGCTGTGTGCAAGGGTACAAGAGAGCTCTTTGAACATCTCCTCTCCCACCTGCTGGGAACTCACACACGTTTGCTCTGGAGGCAGTATTTGAAAGAGGAAGTCAGGACCATGGACTACCTCAGGTGAGAGAAAGTGGTGATGCACATGTGAGCCGTGTACCTAATATGGTAATACACTTGGAGCGGGTAGGAGTGAGTTGCATGTGGGTCATTTTGGTGGGCAGGTTTAGTGCTGCATTCGCAGAAGGTTCTGGAGTTGGGGTGACAGCTGTGGGGTCTGCTCCTGCGGGCTCTGTGTCCGTGGGTAGGAGAGCAGGCAGGAGAGCAGCTGCTCCAAGGCCATGTGCTGTGGGTGAGCTGGGAGCAGCTGAGCTCAAGAGCAGGCAGCAGACTGGGCTCCCTCCGCTGGAAGCACGTTGCAGCAGGTCGTGATGGTGTTACCCTCTGTCAGGGAACATGGGCCATGTTAATGTTGTGCTCAGGGCAGCAGAGAGAGGGGACAGGCAGGGTTTGAGGGGACACCCGGCAGGGGCCTAGCGCAACGGGTGAGGGGCAGCAGGGTCTGAAGTAATTCCTAGCCAGGGCTCAGGGCTGTGGGGAATGGGAGACAGAGCCTGAGGGTGGGTGGATGCCAGGTCATGCATTCATCAGCTAAGCCACAGAGCCCATCGCCATTGCTAAAACCCAGGCACTACTGGGAATGGGACCCAGGCTCCTCTGCTTCTAAGACACGCGCTTCAACCAGCTAATCCACAGACCCTCAAGGACCAGTGGCTCAGTGCTCACTGGTGGCCAATGACTCCCAGACAATTTCCTTCATTCTTTCCCTGTTCAGTGTGGAACAGCTTAGTTTCTGTAGACAAACTCCACACCCATCTAGTGCACCATCTCCCCATTCTCTGTGGGCTCTGCCTCTCCTGTTTGAACCATTCATAATGTTAAATACCAGGGTCTTGATTTTTTTTTCCTCCTGCATTCTGCAGATAGACTCAAATTCCTGTAACTTCCATTGCATAACCTGCTGCAGTAGGTTTTCTTTCAGTTGCTTCTTTATGTAGAATTCCTCATAGGTGAGCTTCAGCATCTATCCCATTATCCAAATCTTTTTATAACAGCTCCTCTCAAATGCCAATATCCTTCTCTTTGAATCTTTCCTGATCACCCATGTCTCACAAACGCACATCATGCTGCTGAATACACACGTGTTCGAGACACTCAGCTTTGCTCCTAACATAATTGCTTTGTTTCTTCAGTTCTCATCCATTGCCTTCAGACACGCACTTGCTTTCACAATTCAAGTTGCTATTTCCTTCTCACAGCCCAGAGCATATATGATGTTGCTTCCCACATATGTGATCTTCTCTACTTCGATCCCATCTGCACTGATCTCCCTTCTAATTTTCTAATCTACATATATCGTTGTTTTTGTATTACAATATTCATAATCCATCTTTACCACTTCCCTTCCTCATTTAGCACCTGCACCATTCTTGTTTCCTTCTTTTCATCATCTTCAATGAGAACTATATTATCCACAAACCTCAGCTTGTAGATTATCATCCCGAGCAGCTACTCCGTCTACTTTTTCCTCCATCTTGTCAAGATGCATGATGAAGATACTACTTATAACCAAATGCCCATCCCTCCACACATTCTTACCACTGCCTGAGCATTGTTGTTGATACCTGTCAACAACCGATCAGTCTGCTATCCCCTCCCTGTGACTCCAACAGCGCCCAAGTCACTTTCTGATCTATCCTGTCAAATGCCTTTTGAAAATCAACAAAGCTACTGCAGATGCTGGAGTACCTCTCCAGGCACGAGCCTGGGCAATTTTGTGGGACCCTGGGCTGCCCAGACTTCAGTGTCCCCCTCTCGACTTTACTGATATCATCCAAAGGAGAGGATAACCTCTACGTCTGGTACCAGCTCAGCTGCAGAGACTGCCAGGTCAATGCCAGAAGTTGGCACAGAACTGCCTAAGGACTCCCCTCCGGACTTTCTGTCTGGGTTTACTCCCTCAGCCTTGCACCTTACCAGGATAACCCACAAGGCAGTGGGGCGGGTTGCACAGAAGCTATCCACAACCTTTAGCTGACAGAACTTGGCTCACACCAAGCATGATAGCTTAAAAAGCCAAGACACTTCCCATTTCACCAAGGAGCAGGACATCTCCTCTCTCTGCTTCCAACAGAGAAATTAAAAGCAAGAAGTTAACCTGTGTTGACTGGGAATTGAACCCAGACTGACTGCTTGGAAGGCAGCCATGCTCACCACTACACCACCAACACCTCCTTGAAGGGCCTGTGCTAAAATCAGGAATATAAAGGACAAAGCATGTGTCTTCAACCACAGGTTTTGCTTTGATATATTGATATTGTAGAAGATCTATTCTCTATCACTCACAGGGCACCCCGGGGGCTAGATAATCAAATGTGCCAGATAAAAGACTTACCTACCCTGAATGCAAACCCAGACACACCTGACAGATCGGCTCATGTCCTTCAGTGCATTTTCTCTGATTTCTACTAAACAGTCTCCAAGCAGATAGAAGAACACTGTCCCACACACAAAGGAAATCTGCCTCCCTGAGTGATGGTAGCTCTGTGAGTGGGAGAACCTAGGTCAGTGGGGAAGCTGTGGTGTGCGCGTGAGGAGAGAAAGTTTAATCAACACCCATTTGAAAAACTACTCTGGGCTGGGACAGAAAAAGGAGCCTGGGGAAGAAGAGTTTGTCTTACAGGGATCTGAAGATTAGCGATTCAAGCAAGAGTGAAATATGGATGTCAGCCAGTGATAGAGTATTTGATTCCAGGTAAAGTGATCTTCTTTCTAATCCATGCTCCCCTTTTCAAAGGCAGCCACTTGTATGACAATAGTTGTATCACCTTTCCCAACATGCTCTGGATTTCTATCGTATGGGGATCCTGAAAATGGAAATGAACCCTTAACATTTGTCAGTGCCAATGCAGATAAACCTAGCAAACCCCTCCCTTTGTTGAAATCTGGCTACACAGCGAAACTGAAAGTTGAGACTGACATGAAGAATTTTGGGTCTTATTTCCATAAAGAGGTGCTCATTCAGAGTCTATCAAATACATCACTTCCAGCAGGAAAGGTCTCTGCACACTTTGTAAATGTGTGTGTCGAGAGGATGTCAATTATTCTGGGAATTCACATCCAAGGCCTTTATGTCCTCCCTCAGCTAGATATTCATACACACGCACCAGCAAGCTCCCCAGTCTCTTCATTTCTGTTAATTCCCTGCAGGCTGGTAATTGTAAAAGAAATATTAACCCTTTTCACCTTTTGGGGGCTTCTAAAAAATGTTGCTTTACAACCAGGTGGAGCTGGCAGCAAGACGGGTTGGGCTCAATGTCTAGGGGAGAAGAGTGGTAGAAATGGGGCAGGAAGGAGTGTCCTGAGAGGTGAAACAGCTGGAGGGTGGCATGGAGTGCAGGGTGCCAGCCTGTCAAGAGTCACAGGTGCTCCAAGGAGTTACATTTGGTTGGTCCTGAGGTGTAAAAAGCACTACTCAGGAGTCTGATCTCTGCAATCTGAGTTCAAATCTCAGTGGACGGCTGGTTGGTTGTGTTGTTGCTGTAAATCTTTGTCTCTCCAAAGCTTGGGCTTCTTTATTCACTGGTGCACCTGACAAAGTGTTTTTTTCCTCCTGCTGGATGAGTGAGGCCCACTGGAGTTAGATAGGACTCAGGCTGGGCTGAGTCACCAACATGGCTGCAATAGGTCGAGGCCCTGCAACTTACCAGTCTGTGAAGAGATACCTGAGGCGTGAGGTTGTGTTTTTCACAGCTTCTCCTGATTGCCACCCAATTGTTGCCAGCACCTGGAGCTGCCAGGCAATTCCTATTGCACACTTGGCATTTAAAGGAAGGACCATCCAGAGCAGGCTAAGAAAGTCAGGGGACAGCAGGTGAGAGGAAGAGTTCCAGGCTAGAGCCCAACTCATCTGTCCCCCTCTGGGCCCTTGGAGCAGGGGCTGCTAGTTCTGACACCTCCATGGGATGCTCTAATGCTCCAGAGCACCCAAGGCCAGCACAAGAGGAGGGGAGGGCCATGACTGCAGTGGCCAGAGGACTTCTCTAAAGATCACAGAACCTGGCTGTTCCCACCTGCAAAGCAGCATGTGCTCTGCAGCCAGCATCAAAATGGGATAGAAAATCAGCTCTCCCCAAAAGGGGCCTCTTAACTGTGGGGCTCCTTTCAGCTGTGGGGCAGGAGATAAGTCCCAAAGAGGCTTCTCCCCAGCTGCTGAGAAGCACAGAAGAACTCAGGGCCTGCACAGGGTGGCACAGTTGAATGGAGACCTGCCTCATGCCCTGTGACTTGGGCTGTAGATGGAGCTATTACTGTCCATGGCAGAGCACCATTCATTCCCCCTGCTCAAGTATCTGCTCCTTTCCCACATGTGCACTGCCCAGCCCAGGAGCTAGGAGAGACCAGAGCACCATATGAAGCCTTGGGGAGGTGCCCTTCCCCTGTCATTGGCTGCACCTGAGCAGGGCTCCCCTCTTTACCAGAGCACTGCACCACTGGTTGTGTTTGGGGCCCTGCTGAGGCCCTGGCAGCAGCACTGCAGGGGACTGAGATGAGCACAGCACTGTTGGGCTGACATTGGAGACAAGCTGGGCCCTGTCAGGCAAATGAAATCATCCCACCCCCACCTCTGGCAGCCGGAGCTCAGCTCAGCCTCCCAGAGTTGGTCTGTGCTTTTCCTGTGGCCGGCAGAGAAGCTGGGAGGCAGCAGGCAGAGGGAGGGGGTGTGTAGGAAGCAACATCACACACACAGGCTGGAACTCAACAAACCTCAGCAGGCTGGTGACTATAAAGATTCAATGATAATGGGATTTGAACCTCTGTGTAGGGAATGTGGCAGCAGGAACACAAGGTTACTGAGGCTGGGAGGAATGTGTCCCCCAGAGGCCATTTGCATGAGAGTGCAAAGGTGTGCGTGTGTGATACCTTTCAGGCAAAGCCTAATGGGTCGCAAGTCAGCCATGAGATTCGGTCTATTGTAAACACGTTGTTGTAAAATCACAATTTAAGCTGACACTCAGTGTGGGAGTTGTGAGATCTCACCAATGCTCTGGGTTGTTGTAGTGGACAGAGCAGTTGCCACAGCTGCAAAAGACATTGATAATGAAGGGCTCCCTGATTTAAAGCATTGTAAACATCTGAGGAGCAGGACTAATTAGGTTAGTTGGCTTGTTTGCTTGCTGATTTGGTCTTGTCTGTTGGTTGGTTGTAAAGCTGTAGGTCTGGTTTGGTCTGGCTGTTACTACCTGTGGCAACAAAGAGTTGGGTGCTAGGGTGTTCATGAAGCCCTTCTGGAGGTATTAAGAGCTGAAGTTGCAAAGTAGCAGCTAAGATCACATAGAGCTGAAATCACAGGTTTCTACTTCAGGGCAATCCCCAGCAGTGTGATTGGTGAGGGAGGGACAATGCTGACTGGCAGGTGGCTGGCTGGTAGGCGTAGCGGTGGATGATGGTGGATGGCATGTAGGAAGAGTGCGGATGACCGCAACGGGTGGGTGGGTGGCTGGCTGGCCTGTAGGAGGGGCAGCCAGTGGGATGCTGCAGACAAGTGGGCAGCTCGTACTGCCCCTGTGACGTATCTATGGGCTCTGGGTTCGGGATGCACCGCAGGAGGTACACCCTGAAACTGTGTGTGGGGTAAAGGGCCAAGAGCCCCAGCAAGAGACTTGGTTCTATAGCGTATGGGGATGGGATCTGGGTAAAGGGGTTTGTCTCTTCTTTGCTTAGACACACGGCATCTGTCACTGTCACCTTGGGGTACATTATGGTCATTGCTATTAAATAAGCTGTTTCTATCTCAGACTATGTGCTGGTGCGGGGGCGGGGGGGGAGAACCGCCTTACAGGCACCCAGCAAGTGGGCTGAAATTGTCCCAGGCCACTGGGTGGGGGCTTGAGCTGATTGGCTGTGTCCTTGACAAGAAACCCCCCAGGAGTTGAACCCGGCTGTTCTGGCAAGCACCTGCCATTGATAGAAGGGTTGCATAATATGCAGGGCACAATGGATTTGTAGTCTCTCACCTTCACCACTCAGCCACCTCACCTGATACCTCTATGAGCCTTTTATATTCACCAAAGTGAATGCTGCCAGGAACCTTTCTGCCACTGGCTGGTCAGCCGGGGACACAGGACATCAGGTTTGGCCCTGCAGGGCTACACTCACTCCTGTCCCCTGCAGTGCGGCTTCCTGGGGTGAGCACGGCCCCAAACACAGGTGGGGTGCAGTGCCCCAGCCACACATGGGGGTAAGGTGGGGGCAACCCTGGCTCAGTTGCAGCCACTCACATGGGCAGCTGCCTCAAAGAGAAGGGCCTGTCCCCAGTGCTGGCTCGGGGGCTCTGGTCTCTCCCAGGTGCTGGGCTGGGCTGGGAAAGGGGCAGACACTTGCCTGTAGAGATGAATGTCACACTCCCCTCTGTCTGACGCTGAGAGCAATAGATCAGTCTGCAGCACCAGCCACAGGGCCTGAGGCAGGTGTCCATGTGGCTGTCCCACCCTGGAGCCCCTGGGGTCCCTGCTCATCAGTGCCCAGAGAAAGGCTGTTGAAAGTGCCGTTTGCTCCTGCTGCCCTGGGAGCTGGGCACTTCCCCACCGGCACAACAGCCCAGGCAGAATATGGCCCCTGGCTGCACTAAATGCAGTGTGGGGAGCTCCTGAGAAAGTGCCAGTGGGGAGCACATGGGGCTGTGCACAGGGAGTGAGGGGACAAACCCCAAGGGTGGGAGAAAGTCCTGAGGGCGCAGAGACACACACAGGGCCTGGAGCCCAAACCTTGTTCCCACTGGCACGTGGGGCAGGTGCAGGAAAGGGGTAAAGCCAGAGGCGAGGGCAGGGCTTGGGGCGGAGGGGAGCTGTTTCAACCCTTCCCAAGTTGCCACCGACCCCACTGCACCCAGAGCCTCTGTGCAGTGGAAAGGAAAACCCTGATGGAAGGACCTTGGGCGAGGCCCAGACCAAAGCTCCCTCTTCCCCTGCTTCCACTGAGAACAAAACCCCAGCTGCAGTGCCCTGCCCTGGGAGCAGCACAGTCCGGACCTGGGCAGGCTCCGCTCTGGGGCTGGGTCCTGCACCAGCTCTGTCCATGTGTCCCTGCTGGACGGGTACAGACGGGGGCTATGGGCGGCCCTGGGCAGGGTTTGCAGCTCTTGTGTCTCCCCGGACACTCTCTGCTCCTTTGCAGCTGCTCCGTTAGCACAGCATTTGCAAAATGGGCCTTCTCCTGGCCTGCTGCTCACACAGCTCCCCTGTCCTTGCAGCCTCCGCTGACTCCCACTTCTCACCTCCTCAAACACAGGCTGCAGCTCTGCACTCACCTGGCCCTTCGTGAGCGACCGCCCCACACAACTGCTACCCCCATTCAGGTCCCACCTCCTGTCAGCCTCACCCCAGCCTCCATCGCCTCTTGGATCAGCCACACACACGTTTCCTGCTCTCTCCGTCGCAGGCCCTCCCACCTGGGACCAGCTTTCCACAGAGATACTCAAAGCTCCCAGCCGCCTCCTTCAAACCTGTCTGCACCTCGGTCCTCCAGCAAGCTGTACGGCGGAGAGGCTCCCCCAAACAGCAGCAGCCAGTGTGTGTCTGGAGCAGCAACTGCATCACAGCCTCAGCATTTGCCCCAGGCACAGACACCTTTGTGTGGCAAGCTCAGGCTGTGCTCAGAGTGCCTGTCTGCATTGCCAGGGTAGGAGTGTGGCTAACACAGGCCTCGCTGTGAGCAGGATTGGAACCTGCCCAGGGAAAACCCTATTGGAGGTCTAGTCCAACACCTTAACCACTCAACCATAACAGCTGAACAGCCCTGCCAGCTGTTAAGCCAGAGACATGTAAATAATCAGAGGGCCCAGGCCTGACGTCTTCAGCAACACAGAATTCAAACAACCTCCTGGCTCCCAGCGCACGGGACTGGTGGGGGTCTGGGGCTCTCTGTGCTCAGCCATATGCAATGGCACAGGAGAGCACCTTGACCATCTCCCCTCCCCGTGGAGGGAACGGGAACAGCTCTGACCGGGAGGCTGGATTATAAGAGGAAGTCAGGGCCATGGCTGACGCACGCGGCTGGGAAGCAGCACTCAGGAGCCCCCCCCCATCTGACACTGTGTTCTGCTTAAGCTGTCCGGCTGCCTCCCGCACGGGCTGAGCTCAGGGGCAGGTGGGTGACCTGCCCTGCAGCTGTGAGGGCATCGGACCCCTCCCGCCAGTCGGCTGCCTCACTCAGTGCATCCCAGGGAGCTGAGCCCTTGTGCCCAGCAGTGAGGCAAATCAGGGCAGGGCTGGGTGCGGTGCTCTGGCTGTGGCTGGGTTCCCTGTCAGCTGTGCCCTTGTGTGACTGCTCGGAGAGACTCGAGTGTTGCCCAGCTGATTAGCAGAGCGCTCACCACTGGGGCTTTTGTTTCTGTTGGTGCTGCACATTGGTGCGTAGTTCAGAGCATCTAAAATTTATTGCACACATGGGTGGAAAAGGCTGGAGGGAACAATGTCTGTGGGTGTCCAGCCAGGCCAAGGCAGGGCTGTTCATTGTGTGCTGGGCCTCGCTGGGAGTTTGGGGGCGGCCAGCTGGGGATGCTGAGCTAGGTGTGCGGCCGGGTTGGTTGGGTCACGTCACAGCCGTTTTCTTTTCTGAGGTGCTGTGGAAGCCATCTTAGATCGACGCCGTTTCTTGTTTCTTATTTCTGCATGTGCACAAGAGCTTGAACTTTCCCTCACCTGTTTGGGCCTGGCAGGGAGGGTGAGCTCAGTGGAATGCCTCACTGAACTCCTTGCATTTGGGGCTCTTGCTCGCCAGTGCCTCTTCCTCCTTGCTGAGAACAGTTTTCTCTCTGAAAATAACTGATGTTTCTCGAACTAATTGCTTCTGGCTCTGGACTTGTTTGTGGGAGGGTATAAAATACTCGAGTTAGCTGCATCAAGCAGCCTTGCTGGACCTGGCTTTACTGGTGTCCAGTTCGGCTCATCTGTTGCCTTATTGAATTCAATAAAGCTGAATGTCAGCTGCCTAAACACAGAGAAGTCTTTTCCTTCACCAGTGTGGTGCTTTTGGTGGGGGTAACTCTTATCCCTATGACACACCTCATGCAGGGGCCATTGCTGTTTGTGCCCAGGCACATGGCTGGGATAAGGACTCAGGATCCTTTCCCAAAGAGACATATTCCTCCCACAGCAACTTCCAAGTGTCAAACTGACACTGCAGGTTCACCATCACTTGCCCACCAAGTTCATGTCAGAGTTATGCCTGTCTTGGTACTGCTCTAACAGAAATCCAAAGCAAGGCTTGGTAGACTCCAGCCAGTGGAAGTATGCTGACAGGTCAGTTCTTTCCAGGAGCCTCTGGAGGCCAGTTTGGCATGTAGAAAATGAAAGTGATGTCAGGAATGGGATTTGAACCCATGCCTCCTTTAGGAGACCAGAACCCCCAGGTGAAGGAAAGACAGTACCTTGAGTCTGGCGCCTTAGACCACTCGGCCATCCTGACACAGCTGAAGGAGGTACTCTCTTTATGCTAGTTTTGCTTAATATTTGATGAGCCAGGCAGGCTCAATTCATTCTGTACTCATCTGTAGCACAAATCTTTCAACAGCAAAGAGCCATTCTCCAGCTCAGCTGGCTTTCATACGCAATCACCCCGATATGATCTAATGCTGGGAGATACTTTGCCATTAGCTGAAAAGAAATGGATGAAGGAGGAACTGCCAGTTTGCCACGCTGAGGCTATGGGTACTCCACAGAGATCCCTTGAAAGAAGCCCTCCAGAAGATCTCATCCAAAAGAACTTCTTTCAAAGAGTGCGTCCACACACAAAGAAGACTATCAAAAGAGTGATCTGCTCTTTCAAAAGCGAGCATCCACACAGCCCCCGCTCTTTCAAAAGAATGGACCAGGGATCCTAAATGAAGACGGTTCTTTCAAAAGACAGGCCCTGCAAAGCATTTATGCACATGTTGTTTCAAAAGAAGCTTTGGAAAGGAGGTGCTGTTCCTGAAACAGGAAAGGACGACTGATTGCAGAAGGAGCAACGCATTCTTTCAATTTCCTTTCAAAAGAATGGTTTTTGAGTGAAGACAATCCATGGGCTCTTTCGAAAGAGCCCCCTTCATTCAAAAAATCTTTCAGAAGAACTCACTTATGTTGACACAGTCTGAGGGTTGGAATTCTTCTATGCTCATATTTCTTAAATACGTGGCAATCAAGTGCTCAAGTGATGGGACTTCTTCTTGGCTGTTATTCCCCACTATCCCTCAAGTGTTAAAGTTTCATGAAAGAAAAAAGAGCAATGAGGAAGAAAGCAGAGCTGTTCAGGATTCTTTCAGAAATTAGCTGATCCCACAGAAGAAACAACAAGAGAAAGGAGGAAGGTTTCTGTCTGGTTTTGAACAAGTGACTACTTATTTGTTAAGCAAAGGTGATAAGTGTCAAGCTGCAGAAAATACCTCCTGAGACATTTTGGACACTTTTCTAAAGTTTTCTCAGAAGCCAGTGCATCAGCCACTTTCCCTTTGAAGAACGGGAAAGCAAAGGGCACCAGGAACTTTTAAAAACTTCATCAATAGCAATGGTGCAATAGCTTCCCCAGTTTGCACTTCTCCTGAGGAGACAAAACACAACCAAACCTTCCAACCAACAATGTTCACATCCACTCAACATTTCCTTCTTACCAACTGGGACCCCTTCAACAAAACAGGAAACCATTCTGCAAGACCAGGAATGGATTCTCTGCGTGCCAGAGGTTGTTCCCACAGCACTTAGGAGAGGCACAAACAGTGCCTGTCTCCACTGCCCCCTCCTTTCAAAAGGGGAAAGGTAATGAGGGATTTTTTCAGAGGCGAATGAGGTGCTGCCATGAATATGCAGCTCCCCGTTAGCATAGAGGTGTCCATGAGTGATTCAAAAGTGCCACATTCCAAACGCACCCTGCCCATGTAAACAGGGGCCTTTCTAAAGGACCCCTGGACTTCAAAAGCCCCTTCTTCCCAAACGGCTGGTGCCAAGGCGGGAAGGTCCCGAGAAGTGGAGGCTTCATGTGAGCACTTGGAGCTCTGTAGAAGTGTGGGGGAGGCACTGGTTTGCTCACTGTGCCCATATCCCCTCCAGATGACTTGCTCAGCCTCCTCCCTCTGAGGTCCCGCCTGTGCTCTCCCCTCACTCCCAGCTCACCTCTTCCCATCCCTGCTCTGCCTCTTCCGCTGCAGTCTGCCTCCTGCTCTCACCTCTCCTCCCACCAGCCTGCCGTTCTGCTGTTCTCTCCTGTATTCCCCCCAGGCCTGCCCACCTGCTGCTCATGGCTCTCCACCCCCTACTCCAGTGACTGCCTCTGCCCAGCTAAGCCCCAGACTTACATGGCTTGGAACCACAGTTTAGCATCTCCCTTAGCCTGAGCTGGTGACAATTACACCTCCCTCTGTGGCTTGAGCTGCAAAACATGCCCTGTGAGGGAGCATTTGGGTGGACAGTGCAGGCAGGAAGAATTACAGGCACCAGGTCAACCCTTGGGGGAAAAGGGTCAAACAGAGAACTCTCAGACCCTTCTGCGCCTCACCCGCTGTCCTAGACCTCTGCCGGGTGTTCCCTCATACCCTCTCTATCCCCTTACCTCCACTGCCCTGAGCACGACATTAACACGACCCATGTTCCCTGGAATAGGGGGAACACAATCACCACCTGCTGCAATATGCTTTTGATGGAGAGACCCCAGCCTGCTGCGTGCTCCTGAGCTCATCTGCTCCCAACACACATAGCCTTGGACCAGCAGCTGCCGTTTCTGCTCTCCTACCCACAGACACAGACCCCACAGGAACAGACCCCTCTGCTGTCACCCCAACTCCAGAACCTTGTGCCTGTGCAGTGCTAAACCTGCCCAGGAAGGCTTCGTGCTCAGGAGGAAGATGAGAATCTTGGTACGAAACAGGGAATGAATTTCTTCTTCCTCTCGCCTCATTTTTTTGCAAGGGACGGTTTACACCTGGGTTAATAGGCTTGGACTCCTCACTGTGCTGTGCCAGAATACCTGTCACTACATCCAGCATCAATGGAAGCAGACATGAGCTGGAGAATCAGCACTTCAATCACTAATACTGTCATTCCATGAGTTGTGATTCGGTTTCCAAGTCAACACCTCATTGAGATGAATGAGCAGGTTCACCCCTCTCTGAAAACTCAGACTCTGCTGCATTGTTTATACTAGTTTCATATTCTGGAGGTTATTTTAGATGCAATAAGGATTAGAGGCCTTTCGAAAAAAAAATGAAAACTGAGATAGAGCAACAGAATTTCTCTACCACTGAAATGACCCACCTGCAACTGACTCCTACCTGCTCCAGGGCTGTCTGCCTATTCGGTACATAGCTCACATGGGCATCACCACTTTCTCTCAGCTAAGGCAGTACCTAGGCCTGACTTCCTCTTTCAAATGCAGCCCCCTAGGCACAGCTGTTCCCTTGCCCACCAGGTGGCAGAGGAAATAGTCAATGGGCATCCTCAGAGCAACCCTTTACCAGCCTGGCAGCCCTATTTACCCTCATTCATGTTAGATAGTCACAGGGTCAAGTTACCACCTGTAGCTCTTTCTGAGCCCCTTGAGGCTCTTGCCACTCCCACCACAGTTCCCATCCCCTGTGTGAGCGGTGTGGGGCAGGACTGAGCATCTTTCCCTTTCTCCCACTCGGGTACCACAAGCACCACACACAGGTGTGGGGCTCCCTCCCCCTTGCATAGAATTGTTCTGGCCACAGGCCGAGACCAAACAGCTATCCCAGGACACAACCGTAAGGTGGGGAAGTGACCCACTGGGGCAAAATCTCCTTTGGTGTACTACAAACCTGGCATTAGTGTAGTTCTCAGAGCAGAAAATAGGTGCCCGGTACAGGTGCTGGCTACATGACTGGGTGCTGCAGTGCAGAAATGAGAGGATCCCCATCACTTTTCGATGAAGTTCGTGTCTGAATTGTGCCTCAGTCGTGACACTCATTAACAGAAACCCATAGCAAGGGCTGGTGAAATGTTAGCAGAGACATTGAAATGAGACCAGCAGAGTGTGCAGAGAATAGAATTGATGCTAAGAGTGGGATTTCAACCCAATTTCAACTCCCTTTCAATCCACACCTCCTATATCGGAATCAACAACTCTGTAATACCTCTTCTGGAACCGCGTATTCAGGAACAACACTGCTGTGCAAACACAGCCTTTGCGACCCTTTGCCGTAGCCATGGGCGGCCACAGGGATGTTTTGGCCTCTGGAATAAGATGGGTGAGTCAGAAATTATGCTCAGACACAGGGGAATTTGCTGAATTGGTAGAGCGCTCACTAAGCATGCGAGAGGCTTTGGGATAAATGCCCACATTCTCCAACAGAAGTGGTGGTTTTTTCCGTTCTTTTCCAAGGCAGTGTCAAGCCAGGAGCGAAGCTTCTCCAGTGCCCCCTTCCATTTCCTACATTTTGCCCCCTGCAAAGAAACAGCCCATTTGGGTTCGAAAGCTGCTGGACCCCGGCCTCCTTGCCCTTAAACATTTCCGTTTAAAACAAAGGTTAACCTGGGTCATGGGCTATGATTACCTAATCTTTCAAATGTCGCCAGTTCCCCATTTCTAGGGAGCTTCCAGCACTGACCACAGTCTCCCCAGTACAGCAGTCACAGGACACCTGTCCTCTGGGTCTTCACTGGCCAAGGCCCTTCCCCAACCAATGTGGACCATGAAGGCCCTGTGTTTGCCATGGCAGTCTGAGCACTGGAGTAGGTCTGTATTCTTCCGGAGGTGGGGGACAGTTTCTTACACCCCTGAGTGACACCACCTAATTCTTGAGCACAGACCTGTGCCAAGAGTCACCCCCCTTGGGAGTTAAACCTCCCCAGCTCCTCTGTCTGACAGGATCGAAACTCCAGCAGAGCGAAGCAGGCCCAGGTGGGGCTGGTGGGAGTCAGGTGTGGGCAGACAGGAGAGCTTGGCTAGATGCAGGCACCATGGCTTAGCTGGTTAAAACACCTGCCTTGTAAACAAGGGATCCTGGGTTCGACTCCCAGTGGTGCCTTCATGGGGTCCCCTGTTTGTGGACAGGATGTGGCCTTGTGCATGTTAGCTATGATCCTCCAAAAGACATACTGATGATTTCCTTTATGTGGGGAGGGCTGCTAAAAGCTCAGTGCTCCTGGCTCCTCTGTGTGGAATGGCAGAGCCTCATCAGCATTTCCCTTTCAAAAGTGAAGCCATGGCCCAAGTAAATAGCTCTTATGGGAACCTTTTGAGAGACATTTCAGTGTGCTGAGAATTACTTTTTTTGAAGCAAGTGTGAAGAGAGAGAAGAAAACTGGAGTTTAAACATTTGTATGTTCTGGAGTTGTTAAAAGAATTCTAGTGTTCTGTTACGCACACACACATTTCTTTGTTATCAGCTGTTGCAAATGTTTCAGCTGCAGCCTGGCTCTGCTTTTCTACTTTTTCCCCACAGCTATGTCTGCACTGGAGAGCTCTTTTTTCAAAAAAGCCGCAGCTCTTTCAAAAAGTCCTGTGGAGCATCTACACAGGAAGGCTGTGGCTCCACTGCCCAGCCCTTTTGGAAGTGGCAAGGAAATGTGGCCAACAGGAAATGCAAATGAGGTGCAGACTTAAATATTGCATGTCTCATTTGCATAACCACTTGGGACCTCAATTCTGGAAGAGCTGATATTGAAAGTCCCAGTTGTGAGTGCAGCTGCTTCCCTCTCCTCCAGCAGTTGAGCTGGTAAAGGACTCCCCTCAATTTCTATTAGGTCCCCCATCCACATGTGGCAGGGCAAGCAGTGGCTTGAGGATGCAATTTAGTGGAGGGCAAGCTACCACATGGGCACAAGGTCAGCTTCTGTAGTGTAGTGGTTATCACATTTGCCTAACACGCAAAAGGTCCCTGGTTCAAAACCAGGCAGAAGCACAAGCCTCTGTGTTTGTCTCACTTTCTCTTATGCCCCTGAGGGCTCATCTCTTTCTGCTGCAGCCTCTCTCTCTGACAAGCCCAACACCCATGTGACAGAAGAAGTTGAACCAGACCCTGTTGTCCAGGAGGGGAGCCCAGCAGATGCATTGCTGCTGTTGCACAGAAGCTCTCTCCTGGCACGTACTTGAAGGGTTTTCCCTCACTGATGTCACTGGCTGGGAACCACAGAACTATATTTGCCCCTCCTCCAACCGAAGCTGTGCCAGGCAAGTGCCCCTGCCCTATCCCACGTGTTCCCTCCCAGCCACAGCCTGCTCCTGAACCTGCCTCCCATCAGCTCCCTACCTCACAGACAGGCCTGGCACAGAAGGGGCCAATCCAGCCGGAGCTGTTGTGCTAACAGAGCAGCTGGAAAGGAGCAGAGCATGTCAGGAGGAGACACAAAGGCTGCAGACCCTGCCCATGGCCCTGGTCTGTACCCACCCAGCAGGGACACATGCACAGAGCTGGGGCAGGGCCCAGCCCCAGAGTAGAGAATGGTCATGGCCGGGCTGTGCTGCTCCCAGGCCAGGGCACGACAGGGCCCTGCTCGCCCCAGGAAGCAGCACTGCAGGGGACAGGAGTGAGCGTAGCCCTGTTGGGCCAAACCTGCCCATCCTGTGTCCCCGGCCAGACTTCCTGGCAGGGCTGAAGTTGGGACATATGAAAAAGGTCCAGGCGTGTTGGGTGAGGCGGCCGAGTGGTGAAGGGGATGGACGGATAATCCATTGTGCTCCGCAGGGTTTGAATCCCATCCTCACTGAGCCTTTATAGGCACCATCCTGCTGAGCTTTGTTGAGTTCCAGCCTGTTGGGAAGGGGCTTTGCCCATCTCCATCCCTCCTCTCTCTCTTGGCTACTTACTTCACCTGACTGAGAAGGACTTGGGCCCTGGACACAGCCTGGCCAGCCTTTCCCCATCCCAGGAGATGTTGTTCATCACAGGGGTCTTGTCCTGTCCCCACTCTGTTGACCTGACCACCAAAATTCTTGCTGTCCAAGAACACCCAACCAGAGCCCAGGTCTCCAGTCCCTGTGGCAGAGGAAGGCTTAATGGTCACTACCTCTACATAAGGGACAGGCTTCCTAGTGGGTCTGGACCAGGTGAGGCTGGGGCTTGCCCAGACTCCCAAAGCACAAAGCCAGCCCCCCAGAAGCTCGCACTGCACCACACACCTCCCACAGTGAGGTGCAGCAGGATCACCCTGCCAGTGGCACCTGCCCTCCACAGCAGTTCCAGTGGTTTTCTTTAATCTCCGTTTCCTCCCCAGTTCTGCTGGCCTCAACACTCCAGGAATCAGGGAACTGATAAACACAGGAGACCACTGCCCCAGCCAGCCATGGTCCCCAGCACTTCTGCAGAGGTTGTTGTGGAACTCTGGAAATCCTCTTCAGTGACATTCAAGTGTCTCAGTGTCTGGCTGAATCACTGCCCAGGCTGCACCTGCAGGAAGAGGCTGGCAGCAGAGATTGTCAGCAGGAGCAGATGGGGCTAGAAATCAGGGATGGAAGCTGGTAAGACAGAGGCTTCAGGTAAAGGACAGCCCCTTGTAGGGCTGAGGGTTCATAGCCAGCACAGCCAAATGAAGGGGAGTTGCAGGAAACAGTCCAGGGAAGGAGAAGTGGAAGCTGAGAAGGGAAAGCCCAGAAGTGCCGGATATGGAGTCCATGCTGAGCTGCAACCAGAAGGAGGGATTCCTCCAACAGCCACTGAGGGTGTGGCATAGATGTGGCTTGTGGCAGGGAACAAGAGGACTGCCTGGTTCACTGTGGGAGTGACAATGAATTAAAGGACTGTAGCCTAGAAAGGGGAAATGCCAATTTATCCAGGAAAAAGGCAAAGCCGGAAGCTGGACATATGTGGCTTCCGCCAGCAAGTGGTGCTGCCCTAGTGACAAGGAGGGACATAAACGCTGGGAGGACAACATCTTAGCAGAGCTAATGCCTGAGCTGAGCCATCCAGTAGCAAAAGGCTGCTTCATCATACTGAGCAAATGAACAGAGGGAAAACATGCAAAGAGACATCAGTCCCCCCAAATGTCTGGGTAAGATATCAGAGAAAGGCAGAAGAAGGGCTAGTCTGGGACTTGAGCCCCGGAGCTCTCCCACCCCTTGAGCAACATGCCACCATCAGAATGGAGGCACTGGGCATACTCCAGAACCAGCCTGGAACACACAGCCAGTGCTCTGAGAAGTACTGCACCTAACTTCACCTTTCCAAGGTCATTTCCAAGCTCTCTTCACAGTCCTGAAGGAAGAAACCAACTTCCCACTTGGAAGAGGTCACAAACCACTCTGTCAAAACAAAAATCAGTCAAGTAGCGCTTTAAGGACAAGGAAAACAATTTAGGAGGCAAACTTTGATGGGACAGACCCACTTCTGCAGACCATAGCCATACCAGAACAGACTCGATATTAAAGGCACAGAGAACCTAAAACAGTAATCAAGGAGGACAATTCAGAAAAAAATGATCAAGGTGAGCAAAGCACAGAGCAGAGGGGTGGAAGCCTGGGGTGGTGGGAGGTCAAGAATTAGATTAAGACAAGTATGCAAATAAGCCCCTTTAGTGAATCAGAAAATTCCCATCCCAGTTCAAACAATGGGTCAATGTGCCGAATTTGAGTAGAAATGACAGCTCAGCTATTTCCCTTTGAATAGTGGTGGGAAATTTGTTTTTTCAGTAACATGCATACTCTTAAGTCATTAATAGAATGGTCAGTCCATTAAAATGTTGACAAACTGGTTTGTGGATCTGGAGTGTTTTGATGCCTCTTTTGTGCCCATTAACCCTTTGTTGAAGGGAATTAGAAGTCTGTCCAATACACAAAGCATCTGGGCATTGTTGGCATATGATGGTAAGAGAAACGTAGGGAACACAAAGTCAGGGAGAGCAGCAAACACACTCTGTGGCGGGAGCATCAGGGAGTTCAACTCAAGCCTTCTTGCTCCCTGAGCAACACTCGGCCTTGCAAAACTCATCTTTGGAGGCAAGGCAAACATCACATATCAGAGTTTTAGACAAAAACAAAACCAACCAACCCCCGCCACACAATCCCCAGCTGCACTTGACTTCTCCTTGCCAAAGCCTTCCTCACACTTCCTCCTGCCTGGAGGGAGATTCAGCTGGTGCTGCTGGGCTCAGTCATTCACAGCTCTGCCTGGTGAGTGTGACTCCACCCAGCACAAGTTGAGCTTCCTCCGGTGCCTTATAAGATCCAAGCACCATCAAAGCTGGGCAGCCCCAAGTGTTGGGGCTGGCAGGGAGTCAGGTGTGGGCCCATAGCAGAGCTTTATCTGATATTTCAAGGAAAGAATTTGAAAGAGTAGTGGTACGACTATAGAAAAACAAATGCTCGAGAAATAAGATCATGCGAGAGATGATCAAATACAGCAGAGAAAGTACGTGTCAGGAAATACACCGACTATATAAGATTGCAGGGAAGGAAGGAAAGTCCACTGAGGAATGGACAACAACAGTGCTAGTGACAATACACAAGAAAGGCAGTGCACAGAAGGTTTGACCTAACAAGTCATCTCGGCAAGCTACTGCTGATGATACTGATAGAGAGATTGAGATAAAAAAATAAAAGAACATCTAACAGGCGAGCAGGTGGGATTTGGGAAAGATAAAAGGACCATACAGCAAATATAGACGCTAAGATTAATAATAGAGAAAGCTCGCTGAAAGAACATCTGCAACTGCTTCATTGATTGGGAAGGAGGCTCTTGAAGAATTCCACCAGAATTTCAATTTTCTACCCCACCATCAACCTTAGTCTGGACCAGTCCACAAAAGTGATCCACTTCCTGCACACTACTGCAACTGTGCAGATAAGCGATGGTCACTTAAATATCACCCTATACGGAAAACCCAGAGACCTCTTTGCTTATCTATACGCCTCCAGATTCCATCCAGAGGAGACTACATGATCCATTGTATACAGCAAGGCACTAAGGAACAACCATATTTGCTCTGCTCCATCAGAGACAAACATCTACAAGACCTTTACCAAGCTTTCCTCAAACTAAAATATCCACTGAAGGAAGTGAGGAAACAGATTGACAGAGCCAGACGGGTACCCAGAAGCCACCTGCTGCAAGTGGTCTCACAAGGAAAACAAGAGAACACCACTGGCCATCTCACTAACAGCCACTACTTTAGACCTCTCCAACGCATCATCCATGATCTGCAAACCATCCTGGACAATGACTCTTCACTCTCACCGCCCTTGAGAGGCAGGCCTGTCCTCGCCAACAGACAGACTGCCAACCTAAAACAACTCCTCACCACCAACTAAAGATCACAACATAGTTACACTAAATAGGGAACCAAGCCCTGCAACAAACCTTGCTGCCAGTTCTTCTCGCATATCTACACCACGAATATCCTCACAGGACCTAACAGCAACCATACCATCAGGGGCTCCTTTACCTGCACATCTCCTAATATAATACATGCCATCAAATCGAGAGAGAAATCTCTGAGCTGCAATTTATTTGCAAATTTAACTCCATCAACCAAGGATTAAACAGAGACTGGGAGTAGCTGGCTCCTTCCAAAAGCAGCTTCTCTGCCCTGGGTGTTAACAGCTCCACATTAGACTCTGACAATGGGCCACATCCCCCTGTGTGATCTGACTTACTTTTTCCTCTTTTGATCCAAACTACTGATCATGGGCCATTTCCACCCAGACAGAATAGACCTTGTCAGCTCTGGCCCTCCCTCTTACTGGGACACCACTCTTAGTGTTAGGAGAATCATACTCACACCAACTGAGCTAGCCAGCCTGCACAGTGACAGCTCACAAGGGCCCTTTCAGAAAGGAGCAAGAAGCAGCTGCAGGGTCCCTGGGGCCTCTGGAACTAGCTTGCTACCCCTCCCCAGAATCTCAGAATCCCCAAAGCAGGGGGGAGAGAAGATGTTCCAAGTGCTCTTTTGTGCCCTTGCACACAGCTGAGCACAGACACCTCCAAATGGAGAGCTTCCTGGGGAGCAGCCAAGAAGAAGGAAGTGGTTTCCTGTTGCCTTGGGGGAAAGGCCTGCACTGGAGAATGTGGGTATCAATCCCACTACCTCTTGCATGCTAAGCAAGCGCTCTACCATTTGAGCTAATTCCCCTCTTGGCAAGGTAATGTTCTGCCCCAGCCACCTCATTGTTGAGTCCATATGTCCCTGCGGCTCCCCTGACTCCTTTCCTAAGATGACACTTGTAAAACCAGTTCCAACCAGCTGGCTGAGCGGTTTCAACATTGGTGATAATAACGTCATCGTGACGGTTTCAAGCTCCAGGTGAGCCTTTGGGGCATCTTGACTAAGTGGCCTGGCTGCTCTGGATGGGGAGGTTCCATCATGCACAGGGAGTTGTGCATGTCCAGCCTTGTGGGAGGGCTCTATGGGAATCCCTGCCTGCATCACAATGCCACTGCCTGGGGGTGCTGGTGGTGCTTTCTAACAGCTCTGGCTAGTAAACACACCCAGATCGGGCACTCCAAAAACAGCTCTAGAAATAAATCACTCACATGGCCAGTAATGAAAAGCATAAAAATATGCCCCAGAGCCCCAATGTGAACCCCTCCTCCAACAGACACTGACTGTCCATGATCTCCTCTGCAGCTGCTCTCAGAAATGAAGCATCTGCCAAAGCACCACATGTTACAGACCTCTGCAGCTCACAGAGCCACCCATGTTGCATGTATATCACCTGCCCATGTAGATCAGTGAAACTCTGAGCCCAGGGAGGTGACACAGCCAGTGGAACCTGTTCAGAGGACACTAGGCACTGCAAAGCCAGGCTGCCAGGCACCAGCAGCCCCAGGCAGTGGCATTGTGATGCAGGCAGGGATCCCCACACAGCCCTCCCACAAGGCTGGCACTGCACAGCTCCCTGTGCGTGATGGAACCTCCCTGTCCACAGTAGCCAGGCCACTTCGTCAAGATGGCCCAAGGTGCCACATAGAGCTTGAAACCATCTCCTTGGCATTATTAGCAGCACTGTCTGAACAGCTCAGCCAGCCAGCTGGTAGGAACTGGGCTAACAAGGATCATCTTAGGAAAGGAGCCAGGGGAGTGAGAGGGACATAAGGAGTCAGCAATGAGGTGGCTGGGGCAGAACACTTTTTTTTCCAGAGGGGAATTCCCTCAAATGGTAAAGCACTTCCTTCGCATATAAAGGGTTGTGGGATCGATACCCACATTTTCCAATGAAACTGATGTTGTTGTAACTTCCTGCCCAAGGTGAGCTGCAAAAAAAAGCAAACATGATTCTGGGATGCATTAGCAGGTGTGTTGTGAACAAGGCATGAGAAATCATGAAAGAGGACATGAGCCCCAAAACCATCTGGATCAGCTATTAGACAATGGTAGAAAAAGGGCTTGTCTGGGATTTGAACCCAGGACCTCTCCCACCCAAAGGGAGAATCATACCCCTAGACCAACAAGCCCTTCTAGAAAAGGGAGCACTAGGCTTTCCACAGAATCAAGTTTCAATAAACCTCCAGTGCTCTGGTAAATCCTACACTTAACTTTACCTTTCCAAGGTCATTCTACCGCTCTACTCTGTGCTGGTTAGACCTCAGCTGGAATATTGTGTCCAGTTCTGGGCACCCCAATTCAAGAAAGATGTGGAGCAATTAGAGAAGGTCCAGAGAAGAGCAACTAGAATGATGAAAGGTCTGGAGAACATGACTTTTGAAGAAAGGCTGAAAGAATTGGGCTTGTTTAGCTTGGAAAAAAGAAGATTGAGGGGGGACATGATAGCGGTTTTCAGATATCTTAGAGGATGTCATAAGGAGGAGGGAGAAAACTTGTTCTTCTTGGCCTCTGAGGAGAGAACAAGAGGCAATGGACTTAAGCTGCAGCAAGGGAAGTTTAGGTTGGACATTAGGAAAAAGTTCCTAACTGTCAGGGTGGTCAAGTACTGGAATAAGTTGCCAAGGGAGGTTGTGGAATCTCCCTCGCTGGAGATATTTAAGAACAGATTATATAGATGTCTATCAGGGATGGTGTAGATAGTGGTCGGTCCTGCCGTCGGGGCAGGGAACTGGACTCGATGGCCTCTCGAGGCCCCTTCCGGTCCTAGTGTTCTATGTTTCTATGATTCTATGAAAAGCTCTGCAAAGACATAGGCCAAGTCATCCCTCCAACCCACCCCATATGCTGTGGCCTGAAGCAGCTCCCGTCATTTCCTCCCACACAAATTACAAAAATTGCTGCTGGGCACATTCTGATGGGAACCCTGACAGAAATCTGGGGCAGGCGTGGGACCCTGCAGCCTGCGGTCTGCTGGATTGCTCGTGAGCTTGCTCAAACCTGAGTAATTTTACCATGTGTCCTGCATGCAGCAAATGGAAATAAGGTCATGCAAGGGAAAGTGCTGCCTTGCATTGTGTAAGAGACCCCTTGTGGAGAACTCGACCTTGCGTCTTCTAACAGTGTAGGAACCTCTCCAGCTGTAGCAGGGCTGGGTACAGGCACCTGACTGATTCTCACTACCTCGACAACCGCACATCTACATCCTTAGCTGTGCAGAGTTTTGCCCTCCGCTTTGGTGCCAAAATTAACAAGCCATAGAATTCTACAGGAAAATCCTGACCTCCAAGCACACGCTCTTCCAGCCTTTCATGCACTTTCTCCATCCTGTACACACAGCACTACTGAGAGCAGTGGAATATGGATCATGATTGCAGTGGCTCCTCCCTCAAGGCACAGTGCCCATATCCTGGCAGAGAACTCCCCATGCAGAGATGGGCCAGGGATGGCTCAGCCCCAGTCTAGCCAGTCTTGGCACAGGGAAGGGCCAGGGCAGAGCTGTTAATTTTACCCCTCCTAGGGTTGGACATACCCCACTTCGAGACCATCCCCAGTTCAAATCAAGGGGGCCTAGTAAAACGGAATCCAAAGGAGAATCAATGTCACATTTCCACTTTCCCCGACCTACCCAGATCCTGCATAACCAAGAATTGCCTCAGCACGGCTCTCAGGTGTGTTCACTTGTCACAGCCCACTGGAAGCCTCTCAGCATCAATGGCTCGTCAAAGTGCAGCTACCTCTGCGGCTTGCTGCCCTTCTTGAGAGATTGCAGCTCACACTATTGTTTTCTTTTAACAAGTGTTTTCTAGAAGCTGAGTGCTTGGGGGGCCATCCAGAAGAAATTCAAATGCAGCCCAGCTGATAAACAGAGCACCCGCAGCTGGCAGGGTGTGTGTTTACTGGTGGTGCCCACACGCACATGCCTTGGTGTACGTTCAATTTATTCTGCACATGGAAAGATGAAATTAAAAGGAACGCTGCTCTCAGACGCTTGTACACCTGTGGGAGGGTGGGTCATTTCGTAGAGGGCTCATTCCCTCCCCCACATTCTGCTGTCTCTGCTCATGGCTTCTCACCCGCAGGCTGCTCTCAACATGCTCACCAAGTGCCAGGCCTTAGTGCATGGTGGAGATGGGATCCTGAGTGTTGCTGTCCATCCTGGCTGGGTGCAGACAGACATGGGGAGTTCCAGCTTCATCCAGGAAGGTGCCTCACTGGGAGAGGCCAGTGGTACGCAAGTGTTAGGAACAGATGTTCATTGTTGGGTGTAATGGCCGTGCTGGAACCCGTCCTACCCTCCACCTCCGCCCTGCACGGAGGGATCGTGTGCCACTCACATGCCCTCAGGGATTCAGTGCTGTGCCCTGGGCTTCCAACCTCCTGCTGCCGCTTGCTTGGTTCCTCAAGCTGCTGGCATCCCAGAGTGAAGGTGAGCAGAGCTGCTGCTGTGAGGAGCTGGAGAGGGGGAGCTGGTCGTCATGCGCACCAGCTCGCAGGTATTTCCATGGGGGTCATATTTGTGATCTCCATCCAGTGTCCTCATGTACCCAAAAACCAAACTCCCAGCCAGGACCCTGGATCCCTTCTACACCCCACTCCCAACCCAAAGCCTAAACCCACTCCAGCACCCCACCTCAGAGCCTGGACCCCCATCCTCACACCCACCCACAGTCCTGAGATCCTTCCACACCCAGAGCTCCCTTCCGGCAGCCCGAATCTCTGATGTCTGGCACCTCCCTAAAGCCCAAACTCCCAGCCAGAGCCCTCACACTTCTGTACCCCAACCCTCTGTCCCAGCCCAGAGCCCATCCCCCACTCAGACCCCTTGGCCGCACTCCCACCACATGAATTGTGTTATGTGCACCAGGGTGAAGGGGAGGAGTCACACGTCAGCTGCGTGTTGCACCCCCTCACCTCGACACACATAAGAAAATTCATGCCACTCAGGTGTGGGACAGTTCAAGGGAATGCCAGCTGGACCCTGCCTGTGGGCCCCTGGTGTCCTGAGTCAGTCCCAGGGCAGGCTCCCCGCTAACTCTGCTTTCCCCCCGCAGGCTCTACTGACGGTGGAGGCGAGTGTCCGAGGGATGCTGCACGTGCTCTCCACGCTCTGCGAGAAGGACAATGGGGCCTTTGGGAACTGGGAAGGGGAAGTTCTTCCCTGGTGAGACGCTCCCAGCCCTGCACCAGGAGCTCTGGGCCAGGCTGTTCCAGTGACCCTGCTGTCAGCTGTGCTTGTGTCCTCAATAAACCCACTGAGCTAACGCAGCAGCACTGCCTGAGCCGGGCCTGCTCTGTCCTGTCCTGGGAGACACTGGCTGCGCCTGGCTGGAGCTGCCATGTGACCATTGGTTCCTCCCCGCACAGCCAAAGCCCAGAGCTGGCCTGTGAAGGAGGAGCTTTGGGTGGGTGGCTGTCTGGGAGGGGGTGGCTGAGGGTGGCAGCCGGGGTGAGGAGGACACCCAGGACCTCACTGTTGCAGAGAAGAGGGCCCAGGGAGAGCCCACGTGCAATGGTACCACCTTTCCTGGACTCACGCAGTGTGTTGAATTCGCTGTGCCGAGACATCCCAGCCGACACTCCCTAACCTGGGCCGAGAAGCCCCTGTCCCCAAGGCAGGCAGGGGTCACTGGGATAGGGTGGCCAGGAACCTCTCCATACACTGGATCTCTCTCTCTCTTCATGTGTCTGGAAGACAGGAGGATACTCTGGGCACAGCTGAGAGAGCCAAACCAGGGCAAATTGCTTCAAACTGGGTGTAGAGGTTGGGTCAGGCATGTGCACCCCCTCTGGGGTGGAGCAAGCCACAAGACCTCTCCAAACCAAGGCACTGCCTGGTTCTGGGCAGACAGCAGTCTCCATGGGACCCAGTCCCATTTAACAGGGCTGCAGGTGGGCAGTCAAGATAGAAGCCCCAGCCCTAGGGCAGTCCCTTAGTCAGACTCAGCCTCTGCACACCCAGTGTGTGGAGAAGCCCTGGGCCTGGGGCAGGGCTGGGCGGCATTTAATCAGCCTCAGCAGCTTGTTCAGAGGACGGGGAAGTCCAAACAATATAAGAGCCCTGGGCCAGGGGCAGGGCGGAGCGGTTCAAACAGTATACCAGTGGGTTTTCCCTGAAGCAGGGTCCAGCACCAAGCACACCACCAAGGCACTCTGGGTTGGGAGAGGCAAAGGAGATGGGGAGGGGGCACAGGCACGCCAGCTCTGGTCAGCGGGGATCCCCCAAAACACATCGACATGGGCTCTGATGGGGCGTTCCCCCGGCTACTTCCGACCTCCAACTCCCTTGTCTCAAGGTCCCACGCCGTGTTATCTGGGAGGTTGGGCAGTTCTTTGTCATCTGGGTAAGTCGCCGCCATCAGGTCTGGAAAGTCGGGCATGCCTACGTCATTGGGCTAGTGCAGTGACAGCAGAGCTGTAGGCTCAGGCCGGTCCTGGACCCCTGGGTCGGTCTGGGATGCACAGGTAGCTGGCAGCCAGCAGATCAGGACCTTCCCTGGAGTCACTTCATAGAGGGGCAGAGAGCTCAGGTCAGTCCAGGACCTCTGAGTAGCAGGTAAGCAGGAGGGTCATCTCCACCTCTGGGGTCATGTCAAAGCAGCAGGTGGGCCCTTCTGGCCAATCAGCCACCTGGGTGTATGGTCTTTGTGTCCTGATTCCAGGACCTCAGCCAGGCTCCTCTGCTTGGCGTAGAGGCCACCCTTTTAGTGAGCCCTGGGTCCTGCCATGAGCATGTCCTGTCTCCTGTGTCAGTCTCTGTGGGGCTGGGCACAGGTGTTCTGGGCTCACCCACTGAGGCCTCCAGCAGGCGTCCCCTTCTTCTGGGGATGGGGGTGCAACACCCCTTTGCTACACAGGGCTACTTCCATCCCAGGACTGGGTGTTCTCCCCACATGGCACCAAATCAGTCACAAAGAGCACATCTGTTGCCAGCCTGGCCAGCAAGAAGTGACCCAAGCAGTTTTCTTGCACACCCAGCTTCCCTTGTGCCACAGCCCATATCCTCCTTACACAGATGTAAACCAATCTCACCAAATCCACCCAGGTTCTTCCAGTTCCAAAGGACCTGCCACAGCCCCAGGTCAAGGTACCCAGAAGATCTTTCCGAAAAGAGCCCACTGGGCCAATCCTTTTGCCTTTATTAATAAGAAGAAAGACGAGGTGGAGGGTAAAATTGCCAAAACAATCAAATTGCAGACCCCAGTCACAAAGTTTTTGACGCAGACTTGCAGCAGAAGTGGGGCAGGCTGGTATCTTCGAAGTCTCTACAGCTCGCAGAGAACCATTTTCATCCCTTGAGCACTGGGTTCTGGGCACAGCACACTTCTGCTACACCACACCACTCAGCTGTGAAGGCTTTACCCAGCATGCAGTCTAGTGAGTATCCTGCACTGATGCTGGCAGAGGGCAAGTATTCTGCTGGTGAGTGGCTTTGCAGCCATGTGGTGGTCCTGTGGCTGTTAACTGGAAAGATGGTGATTCAAGCGCACCCAAGAATGGTGCTGTTAAGAGTCTGCTACTGACTACCTTTGTGTGAGTTTCTTTATTACTGGAAGCAGCCTTCCCTCTCAGCTTCTTACCCAAAAGGGCAGACTGTGCCAATACCGCACAATCTAAATTCGAAAGCTTTCTTCAGAAATAAGAAAGGGAGAAAATGTTGACAGTCAAATGGTGAGAGCCATCAAATTACTGACCCCAATTGCAAAAATTTGTTGCAGGCTTGTAGAGCAGCAGAGTAAACTGCCAGCTGGCTGAAACAAGACTCTTACCGCCACCTCCTCCTCTCTGAGCGTGGCTCAGAAGGCCTTTTGGACTCACTTCTTAGCAGATAGGTTCCACAAGAGAGGAGTTGGAATGAAGACCAAAGTGGAGGAGCCCACCTGCACTCTGGGGGCTCTTGGTCCCACAGGGGAGTGCACTAGGCTGAATAAATAAGTTTCCCAACCTTGGCCAGAAAAATCACATGAATATCTGAGAGGTGTCAGGCAAAAGGAGTAGCATTGTCCCCTCAGTGGTGTAACATGGAAGATTCCTCACCTTCCTCCCCCCATTCACTTCCAGGGCACGGAGAAAAGGTTTCTGCAGAACTATCTAGAATAACAGCTTCTGTACTGCTTCCATCCAGTGGTCTGGCCATTGTGGGAGGGCAGCAGCCAATGAGGCTCAACCTCTGCAGCCCTCATCCCTTCCTTTGTCAGCCACCAGAGAACCAAGGCCACATCCGTGTTCCCTCACACATTGCCCATCCTCGGGCTGGTGGAATTTCCTTTGGGGCGGAATGAATTTTTCATGGGTGACACCAATGCTGGTGTCGTGTAGATTTGCCTCATGGGTACAAATAAAAATCTTTGTTGTAAATACATATTTGGAACAGCTTATAGGTAGAGAAGACAATCAGATTTAAGCAGCTGATAACTGACAGGGAGCAATGAGTCTGATGATTATTTCATATGATGTCATTCTAAAAAGAATATTAACGCCCCATTTCAGAACCTCTGTTTAATCACCCATTCTAACAGCTCCAGCTGTTAAACACACCCAGATGGGACACTCTGAAAATGGCTTGGGAAATAAATCACAGACTTGGCTATTCAGTAAAAGGTTAAAAATATGCCCCAGTGGAAACCCCTCCTCCCACAGACCACTAACTCTCCACTGCAGCTGCTCTCAGAAATGAAGCATCTGCCAAAGCACCGCACGCTACAGAGTCACCCGTTATATGTATCTCACCTGTCCATGGATCTGAATGAAGCTGAGTCCAGGGAGTTGACACAGCCAGTAGAACCTGTGCAGAGGACACCAGGCACTGCAAAGCCACAGGAACCTCCCTGTCTAGAGCAGCCAGGCCACTTAGTCAAGATGCCCCAAGGGCTCACCTAGAGCTGGAAACTGTCATTTTGGCATTATTAGCAGCACTGTCTGAACAGCTCAGGAAGCCAGCTGGTAGGAACGTGTCTTACAAGTGTCGTCTTAGGAAAGGAGCTGGGGAGCTGCAGGGACATACGGACTCAACAGTGAGGGGGCTGCGGCATAAGCCTTGCCTACAGCCAGGGGAATTAGCTCAAATGGTAGAGCGCTTGCTTTGCATGCAAGAAGTAGTGGGATCGATACCCACATTCTCCAAGGACAACTTTATTCTCCACACTTTTCTTCCAAGGTAATGTGAGAGCAGTGCCTCCTTCACAGGTACCCCCCAGAAAGCTCTCAATGGACAGGGGGGGATCTATAGGTCCCTGTGCTGAGCTGTGTGCAAGGGCTCATGAGAGCCCTTTGAATTTCTCCTCTCCCACCTGGTGGGAACAGACACACGTTTGATGTGGAGGCTGGATTTGAAAGAGGAGGCCGTGGCCATGGACTGCCTCGGCTGAGAGAAAGTGGTGATGCACAAGTGAGCCATTTACCTCATGCGGAGATACCCTGGGAGCAGGTAGGAACGAGTTGCAGGTGAATCATTTTGGTGGGCAGGCTGAGTGCTGCATACGCAGAGGTTCTGGGGTTGGGGTGACAGCTGTGGGGTCTGCTCCTGTGGGCTCTGTGTCTGTGGGTAGGAGAGCAGACAGGGCAGCTGCTGGTCTAAGGCCCTGTGCTGTGGGTGAGCTGGGAGCAGCTGAGCTCAGGAGCAGGCAGCAGACTGGGGTGCCTCCGTTGGAAGCACGTTGCAGCAGGTGGTGATGGTGTTACCCCTCTGCCAGGGAACATGGGCCTTGTTATTGTCGTTCTAAGGGCAGTGGGAGTAGGGGATAGGCAGGGTCTGAGGCAACACCCGGCAGGGGCCTAGGACAGCGGGTGAAGGGCAGCAGGGTCTGAGGGAATTCCTAGCCAGGGCTCAGGGCAGTGGGGAATGGGAGACACAGTGTGGGGCGGGGGGTGGGGGGTGGAGCCAGGTTGGGGCTCAGGATGGTGGGGGGAGGGGGTTTGGGAATGCGCAGGTGGGATGCTGAGCTGTGGGGGAGGGACAGCGATCTCACTGCAGGGGTAATACTGTCCTTGCAACTGCCAGTTGCTCCTTTCTGAAAGCACCTCGGAGAATCCTGGTCCTCTGTGGGTTGGCTGGCTTGTTTGGTTAACACTGAGCCCTTTGCTACCTCGGAGACAGCTTCAGGGTGCTGGTCTGTTCCCCTTTGCTTGACTGCTCGAGACAGCAAGGGCCAAAGATCAAGGAAAGGCGTTGAGTGGCTTGTAGGGAGCAGGCCAGAGTCCTGCTGAGAGGAGGTGGCAGGATGCAGATGCTTTGCTGGGTGGGGGGAGGCTCTGCCCTGTATTCCCCTCACTCAGTTACCATTCCAGATCCCCTGTCCCTGGGGTGCTGGTGAGTGACAACCTGACTTGCAGTGCTGGGTGTCTTCTGAGCAGCTCCTGCTCTGCCTGTCACAGCCGTGGGTTCATAAGGGGGTTCTGCACAGCAAAGCTATTTCAAAATAACTATCCCAGCATCTGCACAAGGCAACCGCTGCTTTGAAATAATTCAGAAATAAATCGGGGTTGGCTTATTTTGAAAGGCGTAAACCTCCTTGTACGAGTAAGAGCAGCTCTTGGGAACAGGGGCTGCTAAGACAGGGACTGGAGCCTATTTTGAAATCAACCATAGCGTGTCCAATGGCTGCATCTGAAATAGGCTTCCTGTGTGTAGACGCGGTATTTGGAAATCTTGATCTTGCCACTCACTGGTGCTGCAGCTCTCCCCAACACTTCCTACACCTCCCACAATATCGACACAACAAATTAAGGCTGACAAAATTGACCTCAGCGCTGAGCCAGTGCAGTCGGTAGAACAGGTCTCTTTTTCATCTACAGCTGCACTGCACATTGCAAGAGACTTTTCTGTGGCAGATGGCCTGGTAGCCCTGCGCCAGAGAAAAAGGCATTAGTGGCTCACAGACTGTTGCGCTTTCCAGCTCTGGGCCAAGGGAGCTGGAAGGAGAATCCTGATTCATTTACTGTGCGGTTCCATTGGGGATTGCAGAACCTTAAGCTGTTGTTTTCCTGCCTTCAATATGCCCAGTACCAGCTGGATCAGACTCGACCTTCCCCACAGGGACGTCTGCCATCCAGCGCAGTTAGTGGTGGGGAAGGAGAACACGTCAAAGAGGCTTCTCCTCACGCTCATCTTCCTCACCCTGAATTCTCTCCCCAGCCTCCAGGGCAGAGCTCTCAAGAAAAAGACTCCCTGCAGCAAAGCCCTGGGGGGGACTCTGAGAAGGCCCCTGTCCTGCAGCCTGTCCCACCTGGCCATTGTTCTGCACTGTCTGTGAGGTCACCACTTCCCCACCTCCTTTAACCGATCAGCGACTGCTCTGCAAAAGGCCCATGTGATGTCACTGCCACACCCACCCCTGCTCTGCAGGGCTCATGTCCTGCCCCCGGCAGCCCCTTGGGTGAACACACCCGAAGGCTCTGGAACAAAAGAGGTACATAAAAAAGAACCCAATTAATCTGTCTGTCTCTCTGTCTGTCTGACTGTCCGTCTGTGTCTCTCTTCAAAATGTTCTGCCCTGCAGGGATCTTTCTCATAGTTCTGGAATTGTTTCCTTGAATTCTGGGGCCCAGAGGTGTGTCACTGTGGAGTGAAGGGCACAACTCTGTCCCAGTACATAAAGGGAGAGGGACATGGATGGTTCTGAGCCAGGAGAGTGAGAGAGGGGAGCTCATATGTTGGGTGTCCCTAGCCTCTGTGTGCCAGAGATGTGTGGTGCAATGGAAAGCGGTCTGGCCTTCTAAACTATGTCGAGAGGTTGGTGTCTGGTGTTTGCCACAAAGCAGAGTGGTTACCCTCGACTTCCTTTTCTGCAATGTCCCAGTTTCCCTGTGCTACATCTCTGGGGACTCCATACTGCCCACCATTAGATGCAACGCACTTCTGCTTAACACCAACTTCCACATCCTGAGATCTTTAATCTCTCTCAAGGTCACATCCCTTAGTGCCAGGTCGCAACCCTCACACACCAGGGTGGAAGCACCTGCTCCTGATGGGAGGCTCCATGTCACAGCACTACTGCTTTGGGATTTCCCAGACACTTCTTCCACCCAGCTCCCAAAGATCTCAGTTCAGCTCCGGTCGTGTCATTGACATGTCTTTTTTTGCCAACGTTCACACAGGCCCGTGTTTCCCAGCTGGTGTTCCGCAAAGTGACTGCCCTTCCCCAGGAGCCTCTGTGTTACCAGCTTCCATCTCTGACTTATAGCTCTATATGCTCCTGCTAGCAATGAATCTCTCCTCCCTGCCTTTTCCTGCAGGTACAGCCAGAGCAATGGTGGGCGGATACCCTGGCACAGTTACCTTTTGGTTTCATTCATTCCGAGGATTGGAATTTGTTCCGGTCTCTGAATGTGTTTTGTGGCTCTGAGTGTTCAGTTCTTGATCTTCGATCTTTTTCATGGCCAATCTGAGCAGCAGGAAACATGTCAGGCTGCTGTTCCAGGTAAGAAACCCCTCATCCTCCAGACTCTGGCCTCTCTGGGAGTCCCAGGGTTAACTCATAAATGAGCCTTTTGGGGCAGAAGTCACTCCAGGGACCTCTCATCCTTTCATTCTCAAGGCAAGTTGTCACGATCATGAGGGTTAGCCAGCAGCCTGGGAGTAAAAGGATTAACCTCCTGAGCCAGGTTGGGTTGGCCTATAGGAATGGAGGTAAGAATTGAATTTTGGCTCCTCCCTCTTCTCTTCTCTGTCTTTTTCCTTCTTCTTTCCAGCCATGAGGGAGAGAGACACAGAATATCTCCCTCCAAGAACAGACCCTCCAATCTTCTGTGAGTCGGGTAAAGTTTAGATAGATCCGTTCGGCTTCATTGCTCTATGGTTTGGGAAGTGGGGTCTGATGTCTGTGCACTTTTTAGAAAGGTTCTTTTACTCTCCTTGTAACTAAGTTCTAGGCCCATGGTGGAGACTCCCCATGTGTTTTACTTTGTGACTCTTCCATCTCGTCATGAGGCTTGCAACACAAATATTGTTGTAATAATGAAAGTTCTTCCTTTTTCTTTTTATTAACCTGGTATTGGTTAATGTTTGTGTCCTGGTTCTTACTTTTGGGGCTGAGATTTCCCACGTCGTCTCTGCCCGGTTTCCTTATTATTACTTGGCTGGTGGCAGCGAATTTTATCCCCAAAGTCTAAGGTTTTTAGAATTTTTGGAGGGAAGTTTATACCAAAACCTGGTAGATAAGGTCTTGGAGGTACTTTTGCTGGGCCCCACTTCTGCATTTCTCTTCCTAGAGTGGGGAAGGAGCCATGAAACAAGTTTCTAACCCCTGGCTGTGGGGTTGGTGTTCGCGTGGCTCACTCATGTCTTTCTTTGGGGGCTTTGGGCCAATGCATGGGGCTCTGCAGCTGGGAACTGTCAGTGACTTTTCTGAGATGTGTTGGCCCTTTCTGCAGCCCCCACTGTGGGAGGGCTTTGCCTGGTCCTGGGCTGGGTTCTTTTCTGGGGCTTCCAGCAGCTCTGCCCCTGCCAGTTGAATGTTTCTTGGTCAGAGACACAGGCTTCTTCCTGTGCCTGCGGTGGGCCCTGATGCTGCTGGACGAGCGTGATGAAGCCAAAGTGCTGTGAGCTCAGTCTGAACCAAGTGGCCTTTGTGTGTTAGATTCCTGAGCCCCCCGGCTTTGGGCCTGGTTCTCCTGCCCAGTACAGGCCACTGTGAGCAGAGCCCTGCATATCTGTGATGTACAGTACCCTTGTGTGTTCAATGGGAACAGAACCCTGAGCTTTGCAGGCTGGGAACTGATCTCAGCTGGAGGATAGGTTTGCTTAGTGCTGGTACATTTGCAAAGGAAGATGGCAAGTGTTTAAATGTATTTCAAACATCCAGGGAAAACCCCAAATGGACTGGAGATGAAGATCTATTTCCCTTAAGACAACCATCTGTGAAGGAGCACCTGGGACTTTTTCAGCTGCAGTCAAATGCTCCACCACGAAGCTGTACTCTTTACCAGCGGCAAATGGTGAAAGTTTGGTTTTGCTGTGGAGGCAACTGTGATGGCGTGGGAGGAGTGCATGTGTGAGACTCAGGCTGGATGTGTGTGAGACAAGCAGAGCAGCTCCCAGCAGCTAAGGATGACCCTGGGGCTATAACCTAGGCTGGCAGGTAACACCTCTGCCCTGAACAAAGAGGAGGAAGGAGCCAAGCTGGGTTTCAATCGGAGGGGGCAGTTAGAAGCTGAAGGGGAGAGGGAGATGGAAGGCAGCCAGCCGGGCAAGGGGGAAGCTGCACCTCAGAGGGGCACCCCTCGGGCTCCTCTCCCCAGGACGGGATGGAATGACTGTCTCTGATTGCTGCACTGACTCTTCTGTGAGAAACTGGGCCTCTGTCACCTAATAAACTTCCTATTCTACCTGCTGAGTGAGAGTCGCTCCTGCCTACGGCCAGGGTGCAGTGCATGGGGACCCCTGAACCCCATCACAGCAACTCTACCTTTCTCAGAAGGAATGCATGTATGCCAGTATCAATAGCCAAGGTAAGCAGGGTGCCAACCTCCAAAGAGTCACAGGTGCCCAGAAATTGTTTATCTGCAGGTCCCATGGCGTAATGGCAGTGTTCAGAGCTCTGCATTCTGCAATCTGATTTCAAATCTGTGGGGTTTGCTCTAAATCTCTGTCTCTCCAGGGCCTTTCTTCTCCACAGGTACACCTGAGTTGGAGCTTTTTCTTCCTAGTGGATGAGTGAGGCCCTCTGGAGCTCCATCAACAGTATTTTACCTTTAGGGGAACGTCCCAGAAAATGGCCTATGTTCCCTACTGCTTCAAATCCCTCCCTGTGGACCAAGCACAAATCTGGTGCTGCACTTAGTTGGCTGGAAAAATATGCAAGGGGTTGTGGACTTTGTTGTCACTCCACCATTTCCTGTTTGTCAGACCTCCTTCCCTTTTTCAGCCACCCACTTGCCTGTAGAGCAACGAAGGGTCCTGTGGCACCTTATAGACTAACAGAAAAGTTTAGAGCATGAGCTTTCGTGAGTTAACTCACTTCTTCACTCTTTCCTCATCCAGCAGCTTAAAGCTGTAAACCAAGAAAAGAGCGTCCTTAAAGGCTTCTCGGCCCACCACCTCAAAGGGTGTCTCAAGTGTGGAGAGGCAATCTCACATCTCAAGGAAGATGGGTGAGCTCAGCAACTTCTGAGTTGGCTGCTTCTTATTGCCTCAAAGAGAAGAAATCAACAGCAAACAGGCACCAAAGTGCAGCAAAGGGGACAACTACTGTTGGTGGATGTTTTTTGTTTAACTAATTACAAAAGTGTTCCCATGTCTCATTGAAAGGTACCGCAGGCTGTCTGATTGCTGGCACTCACAGGGGCAGGGAATGCCCGGTTCCAGGCCAGCCATAGAAGCAGGAAAACAGGCCAGGACACAAATGACATACTGTGTTTTTTGCTGATTTCAGCTTGCAAAGTTTTGTGATTACCAGTGCACCACAGAATCTCAGCTGTGTTCCTCTGACCCTCCCCTGCAATGCCATCCACCTGTGTGGCATTTGCCATGACACCTGGATGGGCCAACCTGGAGAAAGTGGTGGTGAGAGGGCCTAAGAGCTGCCTTTCACTCACTCATCGGGTTGAGCAGTGGACTTTTGGGAACACTCAGCAAGATCTGTGAAGTTGCCTGGATCATAATGGGCACAATGGGGTCTTTATTCCTCCCCTTGCTCAGGAAGAGCAAGAGAAGAAAGGCAGAGCATGCTAGCGCCTTGGTGTCCCAATAGTGCCAACAATATCCTTTCCAGGAGCATTTGCCAGCAGCAAGGCCCCACGCAGTCACTAATTGCTCTCTGGCCAAAGTTTGGAAAAGCTCTGCTGAAGCTTGGGATTGAACCAAGGACCTTTAGATCTTCAGTCTAATGCTCTCCCAACTGAGCTACTTCAGCAGCTGTTTGGGAGGTTTTCAGGCCATCACCTCAAATTGGAGATGTTTTTCTCAGCTATTGCTGTGATCGCAAGTGTCCTTGAGAGGCAGGAGGAATGTTGGCAGCTTCCTTCAGCTTGAGTTCCTCTTTTGCCCCATTTCTGCCTCACTTCCTGGGTTCACCCAGTGACCGCAGGGGACGGCAGGATACTGATGGCAAGGAAGGAGATGGGATTTGACTCTTTTGCCACAAGAGTCTCTTTCCACACCCGAGTCACTTGGCCCCAGGATCATTGTGTGACCGGATGGTGCCCAAGCTTTTGGTGAGGGGCAAGAAGTAGGCAGGGCCACTCATTTGTAAAGGCCAAGAGTTACAAAGACAAAACAACCCCAGGAAGAGCCTTTGAAGAAGAGACCCCGAATGAGGAAGCATCTAGAGGTCCTCGGGTGCTCTCGGCCGTACTCCTTGTTGAAGGAAAAGGTCCAGGACCATTGAAGATGAATGTGTGGTTTTGCAGAGAGCTATGTTTTCTTCAACCATGGATTCTGTTCTGGGCATACACATTGCTAGGCTGAGATGGGATGACTTAAAAAAGAGAAGATTCTATGTTTCTATGACCCTATTGTGTCACTATATAAGGGGAGTTCAGAGAGAGTTAAAAGACTATTTAAAAACAAGCCACAGACCTGGTCTTGAGATCCAACAGCACCTCAGCTCAAGAGAGTTTTTCTTGAGAAGAGAACTGGCTCCACAACCCTGAAGTTTTTATACCATTTTAACTCTTTGTTCAAAAAAAGTCTGTAATTATCAGGTTGATTAACCCACCCACCCCCATTGTTCTCCTTTTCTGAAGGGAAGGGGAGTGGGGTATGGGGGTAGTTAAGATGCCTGCACAACTGGGCTTTTTTCTTTGGGCTATTTTTTTCATTTTGGCTTAAAGTCCATTTATTTCCTGTTTCATTGGAAATTAGAGCCCTGTCTGACCTTCTTATAGGATTATAAAGTAAATCACGACACTTAACAGTCCTAAAAATGTTGTGTCCGTAACTGAGCTGCTTTTGGGGTTTTAGCCCCTCTTGGTTTAAAATACATTCTGTTTTCTGTTTTTCAGTGGGAACCAGAGCCTTGTAGGACTTCTTAGAGTATTTAACAGTAAATCATCATGCACAGCAATCCTTAATGGCAATGTGACCTTGTCTGGAATGAGGACCCTATGCAAATATCAAAGTGTTTTTTTTTTAAAAGATGCTTCTTTCATATTTTGAAATAAATCTATTGCAAGCATAGGGTTCACTCGACAAATACCTCTACGTTTGTAATATCTGTTAATTTTAACAGCAATTGCTTGTTCTGAAGTATGGTAGAAAAATTGGGAATCCTTGAAACATTTCAGTTTGGGTTAAACTTGGGGCTTTTTTCCCCCAAATGTTCCTGAGTTACTAGAAAGGGTGACTCATAGGCGGTTTCTACACAGGTCACTTCCTTCAGAACTGCCATGCTAATACATGGAGAGAAAGATGCTATGAGGTACGGATACAAATTCCCTGTGCGTCAATAGTATTACATCACATGATTTGGAGTCCAGAAGACCATTCTTCCGGACTCCAAAATGCCATGTAGAAGCGTGGCCCAGGGGGCCCTTCCAGAGGCCCCTTCTTCTCAAAAATTTTCAGGGGCCCAGCTTCTACATGATGTTCAGGAGTCTGGGAGAGCATCTTCTGGACTCCAAATCACGTGACCTTATGCTAATGAGGTGTAGGAAATTTGTAGGAAACCCTTGCTGGGTTCTGGGCAGTCTCAGACCAACCCTGGACCAGCCTGGCAGCCCTGTTTACCCTGATTCATGTTAGACAGTGACAGGGTCAAGTTACCACCTTTGGCTCTTTATGAGCCCCTTGAGGCTATTGCCACTCCCACCATAGTTCCCATCCCCTGTGTGAGTGGTGTGGGGCAGGACTGAACATCTTTCCCTTTCTCCTACTCGGGTACCACAAGTAACACAGACAGGTGTGTGGCTCCCTCCCTCTCGCATGGCATCGTTCTGGCCACAGGCTGAGACTAAACAGCAATCCCAGGGCACAACCGCAAGGTGGGAAAGTGACAAAGGGCTTTGGGGTTCCTCCCATGCTGCCCACACCCACTCTGCAGCCACCTCAGCTGTCCACCTGTCAGTGTCTGTTACTTCTTCCTCCAGAATGATGGCAGCCACCTCCTTCAGCTCTCTGCATGCACCAGCACAGCCCAGAGGTGCTGCAAAGCAGGTGAGAGGCAGCCAGAAAGATTTGTCCAGGCACCACTGGATGCTGCTTTCCTAATCTCCACTTACCTGGGAGGTCCATGACCAGGGGAGCCACAGAGCCTCTCTGGGACTTTTCTCCTAACTTGTTTGCGTTTTGTCAGTGACAAACAAAGGGATGTGAGAGGAGAGTAACTCTCCCTCTCCTGCCCTGCCCCACCTGCAGACAGCCCCAGAGAACCACAGGGCTGGGAGGATCAGCCTCTGTTCTTGCATCCAGAGGAGCCACCTTCCCAACACCTCTTACACCTGCCTTTGACTGAACTCTTGTCTGTGACTGGATTCTTCCCAATGCTCCTCTCCCATCCACCTTTGCCTTCTCCGCCAATGATTGCGATTGCCAAGGGAAGGCTCTGTGGTTCCCCAGACACATGAAGGAAAACATTGCTCATGATGTGCAACAAGGCACCACTGGGAGTTGAACCCAGGATCTCTTGTTTACAAAGCAGGTGCGTTACCCAGTTAAGCCTGGGTGCCCCCCCTTGTTTCACTGGTGGGTCCTGACATGCAGGTACCTGTATTAGTCTGTGTCATCAGCCAAAGAGCAATCCTGGAGCACTTTAAAGACAACCAACCTAATTTATCAAGTGATGAGCTTTTGTGGGGCCGACCCACTCTGACGGACTGCCCACAACAACCCCTTCCCGTTCCCCAGCACAGACATTATGCCTGAGGGAAGCTGGATTTGCCGCCGAGAGGACATTGAGGATGAGAGGAACGAAAAACCCCCTTTCACTTCCTGTCCCCTCTGCCGTGTGCAGATCAGACTCCACCAATCTACCCTCCTCCCACCTCACTTGCCCCAGTGCTGTGCATTCTGTCTGTACTGTCCGTGTGCCTGGATCATAAGAAATAACATAAGCTGTTTGTGACCCTGACCTACCCCCACATTTCACTCTTGCTTGTGCCACTGATCTTCCGGCCCCTTTGGACAAACCTTTGTTCCCCAAGTTCCCTTTTCTGTCCCAGCCCTCAGGGGTTTTACAAATGGGGCTTTATTAAACTTTCTCTCCCCAGGTGCACACCACAGCTTCCCCCGACTGACCTGGCTTCTCCCACTCACAGAGCTGCCTTCACTCAGGGAGGCTGGTTTCATGTGAGTGGGGGACAGCTCTCCCATCCACTTGGGCTGTGGCCACACTTGGCCACAACTTTGAAATGCCCATGCAGATGGCCATTTTGAAGATTACTGATGAAGTGCTGAGTTGAATATTCAGCACTTCATTAGCATTAGGACGCTTCCAGCTGCAACACTTCAAAAGCGCTGCTTTCGGAAGCACGTGGCTCGGCACGGCTACACGGGGGTCCTTTTCGAAAGGACCCAACTCCTTTCTAAATCCCCTTATTCCTCTCAGCGGAGGAGCCCTTTTAGTGCCTTATGCACAGCAGCTGTGTGGAATAGCAGAAGCACAAGCTGGAGTTGGAGGAGAGGCAGCCAAGGGGGCTGAGCGGGGGTAAGTGGGGATGGGCCCCAAGCTGCTGCCCCAGTGTAAAGAGGGGGAAGGATCCTGATGCCATGTCACAGCCTGGGAGAGGGTTTGTGATCTGCCCCACACTGGCCCCCCAGACAGATTCTGCTCTGTGACTCCCCCACTGGGTCCCAAGGCCATAGTGGCATTTGGCAACATGGATGCGATGGAGGTGAGGGGCTGTGACCTGTCCAAACAGGTCCTGCTGCTGAAATATGACCTGACCCGTAAGGCACATTGGTCCTTTCAAAAACACAGCTCCAGTGGCGCAATGGGTTAGCGCACAGTACTTATAGAGCAGTACTGCCCTAGACATGCTGAGGTTGTGAGTTCAAACCTCACCTGGAGCATTTCTTTTTCACCTGGTTGGCTCTGAATCATCAAATACTTTGACTGGAAGGGAGCTCGAGAGGCCAGCGAGTCCAGGCTGCTGCGCTCATGGCAGGACCAAATACTGTCTAGACCATCCCTGATAGACGCTTCTGTAACCTGTTCTTAAATATCTCCAGAGGTAGAGATTCCACAACCCTCCCTTGGTAATTTATTCCACTGTTTGACCACCCTGACAGTTGGGAACTTTTTCCTAATGTCCAACCTAGACCTTCCTTCCTGCAGTTTAAGTCCATTGTCTCTTGTTCTATCCTCAGAGGCCAAAAAGAACAAGTTTTCTCCCTCCTCCTTGTGACACGCCTTCCGATATCTGAAAACCGCTTTCAAATTCCCCCTCAGTCTTCTCTTTTCCAAACTAAACAAGCCCAGTTCTTTCAGCCTGTCTTCATAGGTCACATTCTAAGAACATAAGAACGGCCATACTGGGTCAGACCAAAGGTCCATCCAGCCCAGTATCCTGCCTGCCAACAATGGCCAGGGCCAGGTGCCCCAAAGGAGGTGAACTGAAGACAATGATCAAGCGATTTGTCTCCTGCCATCTGTCTCCAGCCTTTGACTAAAGGCTAGGGGCACCACACTTTACGATTGGCTAACAGCCATTTATGGACCTAACCTCCAAAAATGTATCAAGCTGTTTTTTAAATTCTGTTAGAGTGCTGGCCTTCACAGCCTCCTCCAGCAAGGAGTTCCACAGGTTAACTGTGCACTCTGTGAAGAAAAATTTTCTTTTATTAGTTTTGAACCTACTACCCATTAATTACATTTGGTGTCCTCTAGTTCTTATATTATGGGAACAAGAAAATAACTTTTCAATATTCACCTTCTCCACACCATTCATGATTTTCTCTAGACCTTTAATCATTCTTGTGTCTCTTTTCTGGACCCTCTCTGATTTCTCCACATCTTTCTTGAAGTGAAGTGCCCAGAACCGGACACAATACTCCAGCTGAGGCTGATTCAGCGCACAGTAGAGCAGAAGAATGACTTCTTGTGTCTTGTTCACAACAGACCTGTGAATGCATCCCACAATCATGTTTGCTTTTTTTGGAACAGCATCACACTGTTGGCTCATATTTAGATTTTGGTCCACTATTTCCCCTAGATCCCTTTCTGCTGTTGTCATTCCAAAACAGTCTTCCCCCATTTTGGGCTGGTACATTTGCAGAGGAAAATGTTAAATGTTTAAATCCAGTTCAAACATCTAGTGTAACCCCCCACATACTGGAAAGGGAGATGAAAAGATATTTCTTTTCAGGAAACCCTGTGAAAAGGAGCTTTTGGGACCTCTTCAGCTGCAGCCAAGTGCTCCATCACTTTGCTGTTTACCAGTGGAAAATTGTGAGACATTTGTGGAAGCAACTTGACCTTTCTCGGAAGGAATGTGCACATGACAGTCTGGCTAGCCAAGGAGTACATGGTACCGGCCTCCCAAGACTGTCCAGAAAAGGGTTAAGTTGCAGGTTGCCTGGTGTAATGGGCAACACTCAGAATTCTTAACTGTGTAATCTGAGTTGAAATTTCAGTGGGACCTCCTGGTACAGTGAGTGTTGGCTGTAAATCTCTGTCTGTTCAAGGACTGGGCCTTTTTTATCCACAGGGACACCTGAGTGTGGGACTTTTCCTCACGCTGAATGAATGAGGCCCTCTGGAGCTTCACAAAGAGTATCTCACCTTCAGAGGAACCGTCTGGAAATTGGGCCATGTCCCCCACTGGTTCAAAGCCCTCCCCACGGACCCAGCCAAAGGGGAATTGTTTGCTGTGTTTAGCTCAGCTGCTCTGAGGGAGGCTGTGGCTGAAACCCTCCTGCAATCTCCTGCCACTCAGCCAGCCACTGTTTTCCTGAGAGAGGGGCCCCTCCTAATCTCCACTATCTCCCCTCCACCAGCAGCCACCACAAACCTGGCACTGCACTTAGTTAGCTGGAGTAAATGCAAGTCGTTGTCATGCCACCATTTCCCACTGGTGTGGTCTGTCCCCTGGCTCAGCCACCCACCAGCCTGGCCCACTTTCCTCCTCTGCCAGCACTGGAAAGCTGAAAACCAGCAAAGCAGACCCCACAAACCAACATGCTCTTTCTTGTTCCTTCCACTGTACCAACTGATCTGTTAACAGAAGGGAAGGAAGAAACTCTGGCATTGAACGCAGACCACCTGCTCGGAAGACAACCAGGCTAACACTTACACCAAGCCCTCTTTGCCCTCCTTGTAACACCCAGAAATAGGGATCACTGAGAACCTGTCTTCATCCCCGGTGCAGCCACAGCACCTCTGGTGCAGTTCAGTCGTCTTCTCCGCTGGATATTAACTTTCTCTGAGAGGCGCGGGGGCTGGCTCCAAGCATAGTGCTCTGGTTTGGCTGCCACTTGCTGCATGGACAGTCTCAGGTGGGACTTTGACAGGGACTCTGCACCAGTCACACCTAACGTAGGTGTCATACGGCCAGCTGCGTTCTGCTCTGTAGGGGCTATTTTGGGATTGGCAACAAACAAGGAAGAGGAAAGGCCCGGAAAGGCTGAGCGGTTGTAACTGAGAGAAAGGCTGCAGGTGGATCTCAAAATAACTTACACATTTTGCATATTTGGAGATATGTTATTTTGAACTTGGGGGATTGGAGGATTTGGAGGATTCCATTGGCCCTCTTGTGATGAGGGGAAGTGGAACTGGAATACCACATTGAACATCTCTGTATCTCGGTCTGATGAGCTAGCTGCTGCAGCCTACTGTTGGGAGTAAGGGACCTTGGATGTTCGGCAGGTACTTCGAAGCACCTGCTGCTACACTGCCTGTCAGTGCCTCAAGGTCAGCAGCTTTGAAGTTCCCAAGGTGGCCATTATGCTTATGAAGTGCTACATATGCATCACAGCACCTCATTCGTCTCCTCCGACATGCCTGCTTAGCACACCCCATTGGATGGAGGGGGCTTGTATGGAAGCACCCAGAGAGGAGTTACTGACACTGAACGCAAACCCAGCAATACCTGTTGGATAACGTGGTATCCGTCACTAGGTTCTCCCCTACTTCTTTGTAATCACTGCTGAGGCTCCAGGCAGATGGGAGAAAGCTGCCCTTCATGCACAAATCATCTGCCTCCCTAAGCTGCGGTAGCTCTGTGGGTGGGAGAAGCCAGGTCAGTGGGGGGGCAGCTGTAGGGTGCCCCTGGAGAGAGAAAGTAACAGAGAGAAAGCCGTGCTAGTCTGTATACTATCCAAACAAAAAAGCAGTGAAGTAGAACTTTGAAGACTAACAAAATAATTTATCAGATGAGCTTTCGTGGGACAGACCCACTTCTTCAGACCAGAGCCAGACCGGAACAGACTCAATGTATAAGGCACAGAGAACCAAAAACAACAATCAGAGTTGACAACTTCAAACTCTCTCAGACAAAGAAGAATGTTCAGTCTGCTTTGGAAAAAGAGACTGCTGAACTCTCTTTCGTATTCAAATTCGACACATTAACATGCGGTTTGAATCAGGATGCAAATTTTCTGAGATACTGTGGGGCGCTTTTGCATACTTGGCTTCATCTAATACTTGACTCCCAACCCCCAACTCCACCCCTCTGCTCTCTGATTTGCTGACCTTGATAATAATTTTTTTCTGATTTGTCAACCATGATGACTATTTTTGGTTCTTTGTGCCTTAAATATTGAGTGTGTTCTGCTATGGCTCTGGTCTGAAGAAGTGGGTCTGTCCCACGAAAGCTCACCTAATAAATTTTTTTTTTTGTCTTTAAAGTGCGACTTTACTGTGTTTTTGTTCCAGAGAGAGAAAGTTTAATTAAACTCCATTTGTAAAACCACTCTGGACATGGGGAGGAAAAGGAGCTGGGGAAGCCGGGTTTGTCCTGCAGGGGCCTGAAGATCAATGACTCAAAAGAGAGTGTCTGTCACTTGCGTACAGAGGAACGGCAAAGCCCAGGGCAGGAAGAGGAGAGTGCTTGTGCTGCCAGCGGGAGAGAGCTCACTCCATCAGTCTCCTCAGGCTGAAGGCAGGTGGTAACAGGAGCCTCTTGGGTACCCACAGCTTTGAGTCTCTTCCTTTCCCACAGTGGCCCATTTTCACCAGGTAACACCTTTGTACTGCAGACAAAGGGGGAGGTGGAGCCCAAGGAGTTTAGATTGAAACTGGGAGGTGGGAAGCAGTTAGTCTGGGCTGGGAGGAAGAAAGACAAAGGAGGGGGCAAGGCCTCAGCTCTGGGGGCCCTCAGGGCCTCCTCTCCCCAACATGGATTGGACTGGCTGCCTCTGCCTGCTGTACTGAGTCTTCTGTAAGACGCTGTGTCCTGTCAGCTAATAAACCTGCTCTTCTCATGCTGAGTAAGAGTCACTCCTGCCTGCAGATGGGGTGCAGAGCTTGGGGAAGCCTGAACCCCATCACAGATGCAAACAAGGAAGTGATATGAATATGCAACAACTCATTTGCATAAAGGCAACCACATGCATTTCTAGAAGTACCCCTAATGCACCATTGCTCCTCTCTGGTTTTCAAAGCCCCCATTTTTATTTACCTTGAGACTGACAGTAGGGTCAGAGAGCTTCACCCCAGGTGGGATTTGAACCCGCAATCCTTGGCTTAGAAAGCCAAGGCCTTATCCATTAGGCCACTGAAGTAAGAAAAAACAATGAGGGATAAAATTCTCTCTCAAACATGTACATTTCTTACTTTGGAAGACAAGAAGTTGCTCTTTCTCTGTGTTTGTTCTTTCTTTGTTGTGAATCTGAGAAACACCCAGGGACTAATTCTGCAGTAGCAACAAAGGAGTGACCCACACCCAGCTAGATGTTAAGTTACCATCCCTGGCCATTCACCAGGAAGGGACATGTAGGAGACAGGTTCACAATTGCCATGAAAGGCAGCTGCTCAATAGGCTGTTCGCCCTGAGGTGCCTGGCTCTGAGACACACCGAGGATCTTTCTGGCACCCAGTGGAGCATGTAAAGTAAGGGACATTGACATGATCATTTCTCCTCTCCTCCTGTACCTACACTGAAGGCAGCAACAATGTTGGAAAGACAAAGAAATCTTTGATGTGGCCTAATTGGAAAAGCATCCCAGGAAGCACAAACTGCTCGAAGTTATGGGGAAGGGAAACCTTCCAATCTGGCTCAGCATGAGCACATTTAGGAATTAGACTGGAATTTCTCTTGTAACAGTTCTGGACTCCTGCACCAATTCCACCTCGAAACACATACAACTGATCTCTTTGTGGGGAATAAATCTCAGCTACTGAAGTTTTGATTGACATTTGGGGAGTGTGAGCAAGGAAACGTGCAGGGAACTGGGCTTGTTGACCTCGTGAGGTCCCTTCCACTTCTAGTACTCTAGGAAAGAGACTGGAGGATAGTCACCCCTTTGATTTACTGAGGGACTCATGAAGGAGCTCAGTCTGATAAGAGGGTCTACAGCTGTGAAATGTAAGCCTTTTGTCAGAATGAGTCGGGAGCAACCAGGGTCTGTTTCAACATCGAGGGGTCCCTTTTCATCCATTTCACATAGAACCGGCTGCAGCCCCCACCCAGAACCCTGGGAAATTTGCGGAGCCCTGGGTGCCTCGCAGGGGCAATGATTCCCCACTCACAAGCACAGAGTCTGAGTGTAGAAAATGAGCTTTTAATGAAGAGGCAGAAAAGTCATATGGCATAAGCTTGGGAAAATACCACACCCAGAGTTCACAACCAAGCCTCAAGTAAGTATCCCAGCTCAAGCAGATGGAGCAGTGCCCTTTGCCTCTCAGGCTCAGCAGTCCTATACTGGAAAGAGCCAATCCACACACCCAAGCTTTCTCCGTACCCACTTCAAATGCCCCACTTCCAAGTCTTCCCAGTCCCTGCACTCCCTGACACATCACTTTCGACTTGTCTACACTCACCCCTTCATAAAACTGAACAGGAAGAAGGGACATTTGAAGAATAGGTGGTCCTTTCGACAGGCCCCCCCCACACACAGATGGTACACGATTCGAAAGTGGCACTTTTCAATCGCCTTGTGCTCCATTATGCTTATGAGGCACTGCACGTTGATGGCAGCACCTCATTATCATCTTCCGACCTCACTCATTACCATGCCCCTTCCGAAAGGAACAGGCTAGTGTAGACATGGCCCTTGCTGCATTCCCTCTCTGAACTGGAGGTAATGCAACCTTTGTGCTGGACCGGCGTTCCGCATCCCCTGCCAGCTGCCCACCCGCCGCTCACACCTGCTGGCTGCTTCTCACACCAGATGTCCCTCTACTGTCTTGTGGGTTTTGCAATAGACAGAACCCTGTGTTTGAAGCACTCCAGGGCCTCAGCTACCAGCTCATAGGGGATTTCAGTTCACACTGGTATTCAGCTCTGCATCGAGGTGCAGCATCTCGGTATTCACCAGGATGAATTCTAACAGAATAGTTATTGACCCATTTTTAGGTCCACCTTCTAACAGCGGGGGGAAGAAATAGTCAAACCAGTTTTACCGCTGTATAGCCCAAAGGCTTCCAGCAAGCTGAATCAGCCACTAGTCCTACCCTTTCTCACTTCATAATGTTTCCATGAAGGGATCCCTCTGTAATCCATATCTGACACAGCAGTCATGAGTGCCCTGTAGCCCACAACAACTTCAAGCACCGGTGAGATTCCACAATTCTTACATTGGGGAAAGTCATAAAATGTGACTTTCCAACAACAAGCTATTTACAAGAGAGGAAAACGCTTTGCTTCACTTGCTCCCATCAGGCTTTGTTTTCAAGGCATTACATGGGCGCACCTTTACATTTGAGGACACATTCCCCAAATCCTTCAGCAGTACAAAGCTCCTGTTGGCACATTCTTTACAGGAAGAAGAAAATTTCTGAGAAGCAGGAGATTAGCTGGTGTCTCCCTGCAGAGAGTTCATGAGCAGGGCGGGGGACCGTACATGCACTTCACCTAGCTGTGCCTCTTCACACTGACAGCCATGTGACAAAAAATCAAAAAGGGGCTACTTGCTAGTGAAGAGGAGACAGTAAAGTGTGTTCTGGGGCACTCAGATATCCCAAAGTCAGACTGTCAGGGTTTAAAGGAGAAACAACCCTCCAGACCACACTCTGGCAAGCAAGTAATGAAGCCTCGGTCTCTGATGAGACAGCTCCCTGCAGCCCTATTGACAGTCCCAGAGCAGCTGACTGGCTGGCTGGCCCCACTTTAGCCAGCACAGGAATAAAAAGCTGTGGAAACAACCAGTGAGAACTCACAAATTTACAGCTTCTTACCAAGGCCCTTGATGACCTCTGTCCCTACACAACTTGCAGGGGAAAGAAGAACCAGGCAGCAGTTCTCTGTCTGTGCTGGAGTTCACAGAAGCAACGAATGCTGGTTTCCCTCCCCTGGGACTCAGCAGGTACAGTTACAGACCCCTCTATCTGGCACCCGATTCTCACTCTGATAATCTCTTGGTTGATCTGGAGCTGCTGAACTTGTGGAGGGTATTTCATCTCCTCCAGCAGTTACTTTCTTTCCCATTCTCAGAGTCTGGGCTGGGCTGAATGGGTGGGGAACCAGCCAGAGGGGAATTTTAACCCAAACTTGGCTCTTCTGAGCATCTCGAGCACAATGGTTCTCAACTTGTTCACTACTGTAGGCTGCATATGAAACCACAGTGTGTAATGTGGGCTGTGTCCAATACTACCTGTGTGTTTGTGAGGATGTCACAAGTGGGTGCTGACTGAGCTGCAAACAGGTCACGGATTGTGAACCACTGCTGTGGTGTGGAGCTACTGGAGCTGATGTGGAGGCAGCCAGAGGAGGCAAGTGTCATTTTGCACACAAAGAGGGCAGAGCAGGGACAAGGGAACTCAGCTTTTCAATCTTCTAAGCTGAGTGTGACGCTCCTCAGGGACACCCAGGATTGTGAGGGACCTGCTCCCACCAGCCTGTGGTACCGTACAAGCAAGGCACGAACAAACTTCCACACACTTTATTTCCAAAAGTAAGACCTCTTGACAAAGCTGCTACACTATTTTGTAGCTCTCTGTAAGGCCCCTGCTAATCTTCTAACTTCTTCTTCATGTTTCCTGTGTTTCCAGACTGCCAGCAGCCTGGATTCACAGTTCTAGAAATTACAAGCAGTCTTACACCTAAAGCACCACATTCCCTCCCCTCTTGAGAAGCCTCTTCATTTTAAAATAAAACTGATTCTAACTACAGCAACAAATATGGAATAAGCCACTATACTGTTGGCAGAAATACGACATCGAAAGCACTGGAAATACGACATAACATGGTCTCTAGTCTAGCCAGGTGGTCGTTTGGATCTGGCAGACCTTCTCTCAAATCCAGTTCCTGATGCAATATCTTGTTGTGTTGGCAACTACGGTGAAGTCATCCAATGGGGTTGGGTGTTGGCATCATCTCCTTTTGGTGCACAGGCAGGTTTCCAAAGGACCCCGCAGACTTTGAAATCCCCCTATTCCTATCAGCAGAGTAGCTGGCCATTAGCATGACTATTCTGAGGTTTTGGCCAAATGTGGCCAAAGCCCATTTGTCCTTATTGATCCTCATCACATTTCTTTTGACCCCACCGTGCAATTTATCCAAGTCACTCAGGACCTTATGCCTACCCTCCAGCAGATCAACCTCTTCCCCTCGTTTAGGGTCATCTGCAAATTTGCTAAGGGTGTAGTATTCCCCCTCATCCAGCTTTTCAATAAAGATGTTGAACCTTGCAAGACAGAGAATTGATCATGAGGACATCATATTTGAAACCCATCTCCAAACAGAGATGTCAGTTCCAACTGTTGGGGTCTGGCCATCAATGCAGCTTTCTATCCATCTTGCAGTTCATAAAGAGATGGCAGTGGTGGGATTTGAACCCACGCCTCCAATGAGACTGGAACCTAAATCCAGCGCCTTAGACCACTCGGCCACACTACCTACAAAAGGCAGCTCCTGCGAGCATCAACCTCTCTTGACATTTCCTGAGTTTCAGAACAGTTTACACCAAGAGTACATAGGAAGTTTTAAAAAGCCTCATATGTCATACCTAGTGAAAATGTCAGCATGTTTTCAATAAAAGGGGGCTGTGACACAGTATTCCAAAAAGATGGCTTTTAGCACATCCTAACCTTCCGCTGCCGTCTCTCTCGGCTGCTTTTTATCCCAGATCACACTGACACACAGAGGAAGGTGATGGGGATTACTGGTCATGATACTCTTAAAGCTGAAGTCACAGTTCCTGAGTGCAGCTGCCATCCTCTGCTCTGGCAGCTGAGCCTTTGAAGGGCTCCCCACGTGGGCCAGGGTAAGCAGTGACTTGTGGATGGACGTGATGGGGGGGGAATCCAACACAGATAGAACTTCTGTAGTTTTGTGGTTGTTACATTTGCTTTACATGTGCAATGTACTTGTTTAAAGCCCCATGAAAACAGCAGTGCTTTGGTTGCTTTGCTCCCCTTTGGGGCTGAGAAGAGCTGGTCTCATTCTGTCTCCGGAGTAAACCCAACTGCTGTGTGAAAAAGGGTAGAGGTATCAGCAGAGCATATACGTCGCTCTCAGACTGGGGAAGCTACACAAGTTCAGCCGGTCTTTTTCTGGAGGCTTGTGTCTTGGCCTCCTCTGCCCTTGAGGATTGACCTACTGAGGCCGGCTCTCCTGCTGGCCTCCTTTGCGTGACTTGCTAAAGGAAGAAGTGAGGCTGGAACGGGGCAGAAGAAGGAAGTAAAGCTGAGGCAGGCAGGAGAGCAGCTTAGCACCTCAGTGCAGTTAATGGAGCACCACTCTCTCTCCTGCCAAAGCCTGTGCAGGTGAGGCTGGCTGCAGGGAGGCAGAATCCTGTGCCTGTCCAATGGTGCTCCAGGAGTGGCTCCTGGTACCCCAGGAAGAGAAGTGGGATTCTGGGTGGAAGGAAAACAAGCAAAGCTCTGTCTGAGTGAGTAAGGAGCAGGTCCTGGGTGGACTGGGCAGTGGTGGTCTTGAGGGCTCTCTGTCAGCCTTGGGGCAGCAGGGACCACTGTCCCTTTGTGACTGAGCCAGGCTGGTGGTTCATGGCTTTGGATGTGTCCGGTTGTGAGCAACTGGGACCACAAACCCTCCACCTGCCTGTGTGATGGGCAGATGTGCTTAATATGACATTTGAGGGAAATGGTTTAGCTGTCAAATATCAGAACCTCTTTTCTGTGTGTGAACAGCCTTTGTAGCTGGGTGCAGGATGTGTCTGTCCGTCTGTCTGTCTGTGCTACAGAGCGTGTGGTAGGTTTCTGGGTCGCACTCACAGACGATTGGGCAATACGCTGCCTCGCCTGCTTAATGGCCCATCCTGTAGCCCCTGCTGACTTGTTGGCTCATTGGGAAAGCGAGGGGTACAGCTGAAGGGTCAGCAGCTCGGCTTTGCATGCAGTGTGGGCGTCTCAATTATCGGTAGCAGCCGAGGGCAATTTGAGGCCCTGTGGTCAACATCTAGCCTGTTAGCCCCCTTGTCTGTACGCTTCAGTCCAGGGTCATGCTGACACTGCACGTCTGTGTTCTGAAGCATCTAAACGCTGGGCTTGAGATAGGCGCGTCTGTGCTTTCAAACGCTCTAAGACTGTGCTGTTCCTTTGTGCTGTGTGCTCAGAGGCACCGAAAAGGGGCAAGATGGAGTAGAGCAGGGGGACTGTGTCTGGTTACAGGACCCCAGGGGCTCCAGGGCGGGACAGTCACACGGACACCTGCCTCAGACCCTGTGGCTGGTGCTGCAGGCTGATCTATTGCTCTCAGTGTCAGAGAGAGGGGAGTTTGACATTCAACCCCAGAAGCAAGTGTCTGCCCCTTTCCCAGCTGTGCACAGCCCAGCTCATCCCAGCTGCTGGGAGAGACCAGAGCCCCTGAGCCAGCCTTGGGGACAGGCCCTTCTCTCACAGGCAGCTGCCCATGTCAGTGGCTGCAGCTGAACCAGGGCTTCCCCCACCTCATCCCCATGTCTGGCCGGGGCACTGAACCCCAGCTGTGTTTGGGGCCATGCTCACCCCAGGAAGCCGCACTGCAGGGGACAGGAGTGAGAGTAGTAGTGTTGGGCCAAATCTGCCCATCCTGTTTCCCTGGCCAACCAGCGAGGTGCAGAAAGGTTCCTGGCAGGGTTGACTTTGGGAAGGATGAAAAACTTGCAGCACATGAAGAGGAGGTGGTGAAAGTAATTGATTGCTAATCCATTGTGCTCTGCCTGCCTGGGTTCAAATCCCATCCTCATTGCATTTTTCTTTGTTGATTTCCAGCCCCATTGTTTGCAACTTCCAGCACACCTGAGTTTTCTGCCTCCCAGCTCCTGTGTTGGGCGGACTCCAAGCACAGGACACCTCTGTGAGGTTGAGCTGAGCTCTGGCTGCCAGAGGTGGGGGTAGAATGATTTCGTTTGCCCTCAAAGTGTGAAGACTGACTCCACTGTCAGCTACACTCACCTCTGCCCCCTGCAGTGCTGCTGCCTGGGGCTAAGCAGGGCCCCAAACACAGCCAGGGGTGTATTTCCCTGGCAAGGAAGTAGCAGCCCTGGCTCAGCTGCAGTCAGGCACAGGTGCAGCTACCTCTGAGTGAAGGGCTGGTTCCCCAAGGCTTGATGCAGTGCTCTGGTCTCTCCCAGCTCCTGGGCTGGGCAGTGCACATCTGGGAAAAGAGCAGATACTTGCCCAGCGGGAAGGAATGTTTCTCTGCCCCTGACAGCAATAGATCCAGCCACAGGGCCTGGGGCAGGTCTCCATTCCACTGTGACACCCTGGGCAAGTCCTGAGTTCTTCTGTGCTTCTCAGCAGCTGGGGAAAAGCCTCTTTGGGACATATCTCCTGCTCCACAGCTGAAAGGAGCACACAGGAGCTGCTGGGTTCAGCTCCCAGGGGTGCCAGGCTGCGCCCTTCTGCAGCACCAGGTGTTGGCCCTGACAGGACATGGGGCTGGAGGGACCTTTGTTCTGACCCACAATGGATGTTCTGAAGGTTCACATGCTGGTGACAGGCCAGTGCTTCAGGCCCCCTGGACACTCCTGTCCTTCTGGGAAAGGAGCAGCTCTGGGCTTTCAGGTCAAACCGCACATGGCGGCTGCCACACTGTGGGGTGGCTCTTGCAGTGCTGCTGAGGGCGGCTTTGTGTGCTGTGTCTGAGACTGGAAACCCCAAGCCCCTTTGGGGTAACGACTGTGGCAGGACAGGTCAGTGTCCCGGCCCCAAAGCAGCCAGACCCACTGAAATGCCGGAGAGTCCAGGGAAACACCTCCCTGCCCCGGGCTGTTTTCATGGGCCAAACTCCCTTCCAGCGTTGACCTGAGTGAGACACTGACATGGCCACTTCCCAGCCCCAGCCCTGGGCACTCAGCCACTAGCACTAGTAAATGTTCTACCCCTGGAGCGCATGACCCTCAGAATAAGCAAATGTCCTGACCCACACAGCTCATTCCAGAGACCACAAACTCTCTGCAGCTGCCCATGGCTCCTTTCCACCGAGGCTGGTGAGATGAACTGGTTATTGGGAGTCTCCTAATGCTCCCATGAGGGGTTCAAGTCCTGCAGTACCTTTTAGCTCACCTTTGCTTGTTGTCCTGGCTGCAATGGACAAATAGGCTCTACGATGCCCAGGGGGCTGTGCAGGGGTCAGCCTGGAGGGTGGGGGGTTGCTGGGTGTCACTGTTGGTATCACCAAAAGAATTCCAAATGCCTCTGTCCAGGGGTACTGGTGACTGGCAGTAACCTGCTGTTACTGTTCTTGGCATCCTCTGTGTTTCTGTGCCTGTCAGCTGCCTGGTCACACAGATTTGCTGAGCTACTTGGGCAGGTGAGATACATGCAACAGGGCTGGTTGTGTCAATCGCACAAGTCTGCCACTTGCGAGCATTTTGGTGGATGCTCCATTTTCTGGGAGCAGCCGCAGTGGAGATGTCGTTGTCTCTGGCAATAAGAGTTCAAACTGGGGCTCGTGGGGTAGATTTTTGTGCTTCCTTTCATGCTTACTAAACTGTGCTGTGCATGGGCTGTGCCCCAAGGGGTCTGTTCCCTCTGGGTGCCCAGAGGTAAACTCACAAATGAGCCTTTTGGGGGAAGGAGTCACTCCCGGGACCTCTCGCCCCTTCAGTCTCAGGGTGAATTACTGACCCATGGCTGTGGGGCTGGCATCAGCCTGTCTCACTCGTCTCTTGCTTCAGTAGCTCTGAGCCAATGTGTGAGACTCGGCAGTTATGTTTCTTTGTTTCTCTGCTGCATTGGTCCTTTCTGCAGCTCCCTCTGTGGGAGGGCTCTGCCTGGCCCTCTGCCCAGCTCTGCCCCCTGCCTGGTGACTATTTACTGCTCAGAGCCACACGCTTCTTCCTGGGCCTGGGTCAGTCTCTGTTGCTGCTGGCTGAGTATGACACGGCATAGGTGTGTCAGCCTGCACCAAGGGCATTTCTGTGTCACACTCCTGAGTCCCCCACCTGTGGGTCTGGTTCTCCTGCCCAGTGCAGCCCATGGCAAGCAGAGCCCTGCGCATGTGCAGCGTACTGCACCTTTGTGTGATCGATGGGAACAGAAACCTGAGCCTCGGAGGCTGGGAACTGAGGTAGCTGAGGGACGGGTTTGCTCAGTTTTCGCACATTTGCAGAGGAAAGTGTGAAGTGTTTAAATCCATGTCAAGCCTCCAGTGCAACCCCAAAACATACTGGAGCCAGAGGTGAAAATGGATTTCCATTAAGAAAACCATCCAAACAGGGGCACCTGGGATAGCTTCATCTGCAGTCAAGTGTTCCACCACTGAGCCAGGCTCTCTATCACTGGAAAATGGTGAGAGGTTTGTTATTGTGCAGAGGACGCTCCAGCTTTCCTAGCAGCAACGTGCCTCTGACTATATGACTGGGAAAGGGATCATTGGAAATTGTGCTGCCAGAGCAGTTTAAAAGGTGTGTGACACTGTGAAAGTATTGAACCCCAAACGGATTAAATGTCACTGGTACGGGCATGTTCAATGCATCCCAGCACCTTCTTACTGAAAACAGTGCGCTCATATTGTCACGAGGGCTGACATGTTAGCACTGCAAAAGCTCTGTTGTCCAGCACCTCAGGGAACCAGGCTGTGGGGTCACCACCTGTGCCAGGTAGAGAAGTTACTGACACTGACTGCAAACCCAACTATATCTGATTGATTGGTGGGTGTCCTGCAGTAGGTTTTTTCCTCGTTCTTTGTAACCACTGATGTTGCTTCAAGTGGCTGGGAGAGAACTGTCCCACGTATGCCGGTAATCTGCCCCCCTGAGGGGCTGTAACTCTGAGTAGGAGAAGCCAGGTCAGCAGGGGACAAGCTGTAACATGCACAGGGAGAAATAAAGTTTCATCAAACCCTGTCTGCGCGTTTGTGAAACCACTCTGGGTTCAGGGAGGGACAGGAGGTGGGAAAACAGTTTGTTCTGCAGGATACTCAAGATCAATGACTCAAAAGGGGTCTTGGGTAAGGGAGTGTAGCTCAGTGGTAGAGCATTTGACTGCAGATCAAGAGGCCCTTGGTTCAAATCCAAGCACTCCCTTTCAAAGATGGTTATTGATCTCCTTGTTTCTGACACGCTCTGGTTTTCTAATCTATGGGAATTCTTTCAACAGAGCTGAAGCCTCAACAATTGCTAGTGTTGACACACATAAACCGAGCAAACCTGTCCCTTAGCTGGCAGTAGATAGTGACATGAGCAATTTTGGGCCTCATACCTATAAAGAGGTTCTTGTCCCTGGTTAATGAAACGCAATGCATTCAGGCCTGTGTATCTGTGAAGCTTTAAGTGCATGTAGAGAGGTTGTTGATCACTCTGTGAGTTCACAGCCAGGGCTGTGGTGTCCTCCCTCACCCACATCCTCCTCCTCTACAATCACCACCAGCCTTTCCAGTCTCTCCTTCTCCCCAAGTTCTCTCCAGGCTGGTCACTTTCAGAGAAAAATGAACCTGCCTCCTCACTCTGGAGTTGCAGCGAGAGGGGCGGAGATGGACGTGTGGTGAGGAGAGCAGGAGAAGTGGAGCAGGAACCAGTGTCCTGAGAGGTGAAAGAGCAGGAGGGGGGCAAGGAGTGCAGGGGAGCAGCCTGCCAAGAGTCAGAGGTGCTCAGAAAGGGCTTAAACTGCAGGTTCCATGGTGCAATGATTGGCACTCAGCACTCTGAGCTCAGCTCTCAGGGGGACCTGTGTGTGGTTTGTGATACATCTCTGTCATGGCTGGGCTTCTTTCTCCCCAGCTGCCCCTGCGTGAGGGCTTCTCCCTCCTGCCTGCTGAATTGGTTCCCCTGCAGCTGGGTCTCTGCTTGGGCTGGTTCACCAACGTTTCTGTGATACGTTGGGGCCCCAGAAATGTCCTGTCTGGTTGGAGATACAGGAGGACCTGTGGCTGGTGCTGCAGGCTGACCTGTTGCTGTCAGAGGCAGAGTGGGGAGTGTGACATTCACTCCCTCAGGGCAATTATCTGCCCCTTCCCCAGCTCTGCACAGCCCAGCCCAGCCCAGCCCAGCCCAGCCCAGCAGCTGGGAGAGACCACAGCCCCTGAGTCAGCTGTGGGGACAGACCCTTCCCTTACAAGAAACTGGCCATCTCCCTGTCTGCAGCTGAGTCACAACCGCCCTTTTGCCTGTGCCTGGTTGAAGCACCAGATCCCCCCGGTGTGTTTGAGTCCCTGCTCAGCTGGGGTGAGTGTGGCACTGTGGGGCTCACACAGGGGACAGGCTGGGCTTTATTGGGGATAGTTTAACCGTCCCACCCCACCCTTACGCCGTTAGGTTGTGCTTGGAGTCTGCCCAGCAGAGGAGCTGGAACCCAGCAGGGCCAGGCATGGGGTGCGTAGGTGTATAGGCTGGCCTGGAACCAGAGGTTGGTGAGCCTGAGTGCTGCGTGTGCAATACAGCACCTCATTGCAATTCACAGATCTGACTCATTTCCATGCCCCTTTTCCAGCAGGTGGCTAGTGTAGGTGAGCCTCAGCTGTGGCCTCACCAGTTCTGAATCAAGAGGGGGATAACAAAGTCTCTGGTTCTGCAAGAAACTCTCCTGCCAAGGCCCCCCAAGATGCTTTTAGCTTCGCTGGCTCCAAGGGCACAACGTTGACTCACCTACCTCCGCTGTTGCTGAGCCCCTCAGCCAAAACAAGGCTAAAGAGAGAGTATGTGTCAGGAGTGGGATTTGAACCCATGTCTCTCTACAGAGACCAGATTACTGAGAAGATGTCATCTTAAGTCTGGCGCCTTAGACCCCTCAGCCATCCTGACAAAGACAGAAGAGAAATCCCTGTGATTCACATACAAGTTGCTCTTTGAACCTGGTGACCGTCTGGTGCTGGCTGTTCCACAGCACCCACCCAGGGGCTGGTCACCTCCCCTGTCTGGCTGTGTCTACACTTGCCCAAAACTTTGAAATGTCTATGCAAATGGCCATTTCGAAGTTCCCCAATGAAGTCATGAAATATGTATTCAGCACCCCATGAGAATGCTGGCAGCCGTGGAACTTCGAAATTGGCACAGCTCACCGCCACACGGCTCATCCAGACAGGGCTTCTTTTCAAGAGGACCCCGGCCACTTCGAAATCCCCTGATTCCAAACAGCAGATGAGAATAAGGGGATATTGAACTGGCCGGGGTCCTTTTGAAAAGGAGCCCCATTTGGACGAGCCCCATGGCGGGGAGCCGTGTCAATTTTGAAGTGTCGCAGCTGTTGGCATTCTAATGAGGCGCTGAATATGTATTTCAGCACTCCTTAGTAAACTTTGAAATGGCCATTTGCACGGCTATTTCAAAGTTTTGAGCTCATGTCGACATGGCCTCTTTGTCTCTTCAGAGCCCTGAAACTTGCTGACTCAGTGAAAGTTGAACTTTCTGACTCCTGGCCCAGCCTGCTCAACACAAACCTTTTCCTGGGCCACCAGCCAACCACCCCGATGACAAATGCATTTTGTTTTTTGCTTCCAAATACCTCAAACACTAAATTATTCACATTACAGTATTAGGTCTCTAAGAGAAGGGGGGGTTGTAATAATTCATATGAAAGGAGTTATTAGTAATAAAAACAAAAATAATTAAACAGATTAAGAGGTTTAACTTTTTACCAAACTTCCTTACAAATAAAGCAAAACATGAATTTATGTCCAAAAGGCGGGTGAGGGTGGGGGGTTCCTTTGCCCCTTGCCCCCCATGGCACTAAAGGGAAGGAGGAGCAGGGCCAGAATCCAAAGTCAGGGAAAGTGGGAGGAAGGAAGGTCCCCAGGCTGGAGCCCAGTCGCCTTCCCTCCTCTAGGCACCTGGTGCAGGGAGCAGCTGGTGCTCACAGCTCCAAGGAGAGACTTAAAAGCCATGGAGCAGCTGAGAGTCAGGCAAGAGGAGGGGAGGACCATGCCCATGCCTGGACTGCAGACAGCCATACAGACCATACCAGGGCACACGTGTATCCTCATCCATATATATGTATATATATATGTATATATAAACTCTGTAGTGTCGACACACCCTAAATAATCCCACACTGTGACTGGTTATAATAAGGAATTTGTCTTTACACATTGCCAGTTCACCACCGCTGTTATTCCCCAGGGCAGAGGTTTTCCAGCTTTGCCTGCACTACAGAGTTATTTCAGAATAGCTTATTTCAGAATTATTCCTCCCAAATAAGCCATTTGATAAGAACCCCTTCACACGCCAAGGAAGCCCCGGCATAAACAAAACCTATTGGAAAACAACAAGTCCACACACAAGAGAGCCTAGCTCAGATTAGAGCCCTTGAAGCACACTGGCGCTATGGCGATACAGCAGCATTATTTTGGAATAAACTATTCTTTGAAAGAGCCCCACTTACCTGTCCATACAGCCCCTATTCTCTCTCTTGGAATAGGCACTATTTCTCGTAGAATGAGGTTTAAAGACCTCAAAAAAAGCCATCCACTATTTCTAAATTAGTTCAGTAACCTGCCTGGCTGTCTCAGGCTGTGTCTGCACTGGCTCCCATCTTGGAAGGGAGCATGGGAAATAGGGTGTTGGGAGATTACTAACGAAGCGCTGTGATGCATATGCAGCACTTCATTAAGATAATTCTCTCCCCCCAGCCCCACGGACAACTTTTAAGCTGCAAACTTGGAAGTGCCAGCTTGTCTCTCGCAGTGGCTAACCTGCCGGTACTTCAAAGTGCCTGGGCTACTTCAAAGCAATGGCAGCTTAGCCGTGGCTGCGCACAAGCTGCTAACAAGGTGCTGAGCCTGATTAAAGGTGGCCCAGCCCTGCCCCAGAGCCAGGGCTGCTACACAGACTGTGTGTGCCCTCCCCTGCTGTAGGGGTTGAGCCTGATTAATGAACTGTGGCCCTGCCCTTACACCTTGACTGCCTATGTGGGATGTGGCCAATCCTGTCCCAGGGCCAGGGTCCATATTCTGCCCACCTGCAGCCCCGTTAAGGAGGACTGGGCCCTTTGGAGACAGCTGCCTGCCCAGAACCAGGCAGGCCTGCTCCACCCCAGATGGGGCACACCCCTGGCCCACACCTCTGCAATCAGTTTTAAGCAATTTGCCCTGCTTTGGCTCTCTCAGCTGTGCCCAGAGAATCCTCCTGTATGACAGACTCATGAAGAGAGAGCCCCAGTGTATCCAGAGGCTCCTGGCCTCCCCATCCTCGTGCCCTGTGGGCTGCCCTGGGGGCAGGGGATTCTCAGCCCAGGTTAGGTTGCATTGGCCGGGATAGCTCGGGGTGGCTGATTCAATACACTTCATGAGAGCGTGTGATGGGGTTCAGGGGTCCCCCTGCACTGCACCCCGTCCACTGGCAGGAGTGACACTCACTCAGCAGGTACAACAGGAGGTTTATTAGGCAACAGATGCCCAGCTTCTCACAGAAGCGACAGTACAGCAGCCAGAGACAGTCCTTCCAGCCCGTCCTGGGGAGAAGACCCCGAGGGGTCTCATCCAGACAAAAGGGGAGTCAGAAGCTGGACAGTGGCAGCTTCTACCACCCAGAGGGGCTGCCACAGTGAACAGGAGGGGTGTAGTCACTGGCAGGACCATCTCTTGACAGAGCTGGTGCTTGAGCTGAGCCATCCAGAAACAAGTGGCTGTTGCATTACACTGAGCAAATGAGCAGAGGAAAATCACATAAGAGGACAAGACCCCTGAAACTGTCTGGATCAGCTATTAGACAACAATAGAACAAGGGCTTGTCTGGGATTTGAACCCAGGACCTCTCCCACCCAAAGGGAGAATCATACCCCTAGACCAACAAGCCCTGCTTAAAAAATGAAGTACTGGGCTTTCCACAGAATCAGATTTCAATAAACCCCCAGTGCTCTGATAAATTCTACACTTAACTTCACCTTTCCAAGCTCATTTCCAAGCTCTCCTCACAGCTTTGGAGCAAGAAACCAACTACACACTCAGGACAGATCACAAACCACACTGCGTGTAAAAAAAATGTCGGCAACGCAAGGTCAGGGAGAGAAACAAACACACTCTTTGGGGGGAGCATCAGGGAGTTCAACTCAAGACTTCTTGCTCCCTGAGCAACACTTGGCCTTGCAAAACAAACCCGGCTTCTGACAAAAAGCGAACTTCACTTCTCACAATTTTAGACAAAATTAAAACCAAACAGCCCCACACACCAGCTGCACCTGGCTTTACCTTGCCAAGGACTTCCCCACACTCCCTCCTGGTTGGAGTGAGATTCACCAGCTCAGGGGGCTGGTGTGGCTGGGCTCAGTCCTTCACCACTCTTTACCTGCCTGGTCCATGTGACTCCACCCAGAACAAGCTCAGCTTGCTCCCATGCATTACAAGATCCAAACACCATCAAAGCTGGGCAGGCCCAGGAGTTGGGGCTGGCAGGAGTCAGGTGTGTGCACATAGCAGAGCTTCATCTGGTGTTTAGAAGGAGGAAGCAGAAAGAGCAGAGAGACGACTAAAGAAAACAAAAGCCCTGGAAATGATAAGCTCATGGGAGAGATGATCAAATACAGCAGGGGCTTCTGGAGGGAGCGTTTCCTTCTGTAAGATCCCCATGGGCCGCACGTCTGAACGTGTGTTTTGGAGTCTGGAAGAGCTTCTTCTGGGCTCCCAATCATGCGCCCATGTGCTAATGAGGTACAGAACATTTCCATCCATGCCCCATTCGCATCTCCTGGACAGCTCATTATTACGCCACTTCTGGAAGCAGCGGCACATGAAGACAGAGACGCAGGATCCCCCCAGGCAGGGGCTGCACCCACGGGCTGTCTCTGTTCTGACACAGCCTGTGGCAGGGCCCAAGACCTCAGTGGGTGACAAACAGTGTAGAGGGAGGGGGAGGTCAGGTGCCAGCAGGGGACGGGTGGCAGGTGTGAAGGGGAACCCGGGCAGGGCTTGTGGCTGAGGGAGGAGGGGAAAAGGGCAGTGGGGGCGGTCGGCAGGGTCTGAGGGGACAAGGGGATCAGAGCACTGGGGAGGGGTGGGAGAGACAGGATCTGAGGGGACCCACTTTGGGGCCCAGGACAGCTGGCAAGGGGCAGCCGGGGCTGCGGGAACCCCCAGCTGGGCTCAGAGCTGAGGGGGATGGGTGAGAGAGTCTGAAAGGGGAGGCCAGGCTGGTGGGGGAGGGGAGGAAATCTCATTCAGTGGCCAGGGGCCCTGCAGCTGCCTGTTGCTCATTTCCAAAAAGGCCCCTTGGGAGGTCCTGCTCTGCAGGCCGGCGAGCTCAGTGCTTTGAGCATTGGCCTGTTCAACCCAGGGGGGTGAGCTCAGCCCTTGAGGGGAGCCATTTAGGAGTCTGAGGCAAATGGGTCTGTCTCGACTACTGCCCTCCTTCAAAGGGAGGCTGGTAAGCAGGGCGTGAGGACGTCATCAATGAAGTGCTGTGCTGCATACGCAGCACCTCATTCAGCTAATTCTCCCCCACCCCCGGCAACTCCAAAGTGTGAAACTCCTCCAAACTTTGAGGACTCAGGGGACTTTGGAGTACCCCAGGCAGTGCAAAGTACGGGCAGGTGAGCCCCAGCTACACACCAGCAGACACTAAAGAGTTGCTGGTGGGGGGGAATTAGCTTAACGAAGCGCTGCCTGTGCAGCACAGCACTTCATTAACAATCTCCTTACACCCTACGTAACATGCTCCCTTCCAAGTAGGGAGGGAGAGGTAGTGTAGACAAGCCCTATATAGAGATAAAAAAAAATAATGCCTGTCAGGGAAGGTGTTAGGTGCTGCCAGGAGGGCAGAGGACTGGATTCAATGACCTCCCGAGGTCCCTTCCACTTCCGTGACATGTGTATCCTCATATGTATACATATATATATATATATATATATATATATAAACTCTGTAGTGTCCACACACCCAAAATAATCCCACACTGTGACTGGTTGTAATCAGGAATTTGTCTTTACACATTGCCAGTTCACCACCGCTGTTATTCCCCAGGGCAGAGATTTTCCAGGTTTGCCTGCACTACAGAGTTATTTCAGAATAGCTTATTTCAGAATTATTCCTCCCAAATAAGCCATTTGATAATAACGCCTTCACGCACCAAGGAAGGCCCAGAATAAACAAAAGCTATTAGAAAACAGCACGTCCCCACACAAGAGAGCCTAGTTCAGATTAGAGCCCTTGAAGCACACTGGAGCTATGGCGACACAGCAGCATTATTTCGGAATAAACTATTCTTTGAAAGAGCCCCAGTTATCTGTCCATACAGCCCCCATTCTCTCTTTTGGAATAGGCACTATTCCTAGTAGAATGAGGCTTAAAGACCTCGAAAAAAGCCATCCACTATTTCTAATTAGTTCAGTAACCTGCCCGGCTGTCTCAGGCTGTGTCTGCACTGGCTCCCATCTTGGAAGGGATCATGGGAAATAGGGTGTTGTGAGATTACTAACGAAGTGCTGTGATGCAAAAGCAGCACTTCATTAAGCTAGTTCTCGATTCCCGCGGGCCCCCCCCCCCGCGCAACTTTGAAGCAACAAACTTGGAAGTGCCAGCTTGTCTCTCACAGTGACTAACCCGCCGGTACTTCAAAGTGCCTGGGCTACTTCAAAGCAAAGGCAGGTTAGTCGTGGCTGCACACAAGCTGCTAACAAGGTGCTGAGCCTGATTAAAGGCGGCCCAGCCCTGCCCCAGATCCAGGGCTGCTACACAGACTGTGTGTGCCCTGCCCTGCTGTAGGGGTTGAGCCTGACTAATCAACTGTGGCCCTGCCCTGACCTAGGGCTGGGGCTTACATCTTGACTGCCTAAGTGGGATGTGGCCAATCCTGCCCCACGGACAGGGCCTATATGCTGCCCACCTGCAGCCCAGATAAGGAGGACTGGGCCCTATGGGGACTGCTGCCTGCCCAGAACGAGGCAGGGCTGAGAGTTGGGGAGGTCTTGTGGCCTGCTCCACCCCCGTTGGGGCACACCCTGGCCCACACCGGGACACACTGGCTGCGTCTACACGTGCACGCTACTTCGAAGTAGCGGCACTAACTTCGAAATAGCGCCCGTCACGTCTACACGTGTTGGGCGCTATTTCGAAGTTGAAATCGACGTTAGGCGGCGAGACGTCGAAGTCGCTAACCCCATGAGCGGATGGGAATAGCGCCCTACTTCGACGTTCAACATCGAAGTAGGGACGTGTAGACGATCCGCGTCCCGCAACATCGAAATAGCGGGGTCCTCCATGGCGGCCATCAGCTGGGGGGTTGAGAGATACTCTCTCTCCAGCCCTTGCGGGGCTCTGTGGTCACCGTGGGCAGCAGCCCTTAGCCCAGGGCTTCTGGCTGCTGCTGCTGCAGCTGGGGGTCCGTGCTGCATATACAGGGTCTGCAACTAGTTGTTGGCTCTGTGTGTCTTTCACTGTTTAATGAAAGTGTGTCTGGGAGGGGCCCTTTAAGGGAGCGGCTGGCTGTTGAGTCCACCCCGTGACCCTGTCTGCAGCTGTGCCTGGCTCCCTTATTTCGATGTGTGCTACTTTGCCGTGTAGACGTTCCCTCGTTGTGCCTATTTCGATGTTGGGCTGAGCAACGTCGAAGTTGAACATCGACGTTGCCAGCCCTGGAGGACGTGTAGACGTTATTCATCGAAATAGCCTATTTCGATGTCGCAACATCGAAATAAGCTATTTCGAAGTTGGGTGCACGTGTAGACGTAGCCACTGTGTTAGCATTTTGCCCTGGTTTGGCTTTCTCAGCTGTGCCCAGACAATCCTCCTGTATGACAGACTGATGAAGAGAGACACCCAGTGTATCCAGAGGCTCCTGGCCTCCCCCTCCCAGTGCCCCCTGGGCTGCCTCGGGGGCAGGGGCTTCTAGGCCCAGGTTAGGTAGCATTGGCCAAGATAACTCAGGGTGGCTAATTCAATATACTGCACAAGTACGGGAGAAGGGGTGTCATTGCCTGTGAGCTCTCCCTGGGCCTCTTCCCTGCAGCAGTGAGGTCCTGGGTGTTTTCCTCACTCTCAGCCACCCTCTCCCAGCTGGACACCCAAAGCTCCTGCCTCACAGACCAGCTCTGGGCTTTGGCTGTGGAGGGAGGTACCAGTGGTCACATGGCATCTCCACCCAGGTGCAGCCGGTGGCTTCCAGGACAGGAGAGACCAGGCCAGGCTCAATCAGGGCCCCTGCGTTAGCTCAGTGGGTTTATTGAGGCCAGAGGCACAGCTAACAGCACGGTCACTGGAAAAGCCTGGCCCAGGGCTCTTGGCGCAGGGCTGGGAGCATCTCACCAAGGAAGAACTTTCCCTTCCCAGTTCACAAAGCCTCCATTGTCCTTCTCGCAGAGCGTGGAGAGCACGTGCAGCATCCCTCTGACACTCGCCTCCACCGTCACTGGGGCCTGTGGGTGGGGGAAGCAGAGTGAGGTGAGGGAGCTGACTTTGGGAGCATCCCAGGACCCCAGGGGCCCAGAGACAGGACCAAGTTGAGCCCTTGGCCCAGCTGGAGTTCCCTTGAACTGTCCCTCCCCTAAGTGGCATGAATTTTCTTGTGTGTCCCAAGGCAGAGGGGTGTGCAAAACACAGCTGTGTTGTGATGCATGACCTTCACCCTGGTGCACGTAACACAATTCATGAGGTGGGAGTGGGGCCAAGGGGTGTGAGTGGGGGAGGGGCTCTGGGCTGGGACAGAGGGTTGGGATGCAGGAGTGTGAGGGCTCTGCCTGGGAGTTTGGGCTTTAGGGAAATGCTGGAAATTAGTGATTTGAGCTACCAGAAGATGTGGAAGGTGCTCAGGACTGGGGGGTGGGTGTGAGGATGGGGGTCCCCGATCTGGGCTGGGGAGCTGGAGTGGGTTTCAGCTCTTGGCTGGAGAGTGGTAAGTTGAAGTTGTCCAGAGTCCAGGATGGGCTTTGGGCTTTGGGGGTACATGAAGATACTGGGTGGAGAGCACAGACTTGACTGCATGAAAGTAGCTGTGAGCTGGTGCCCATAAAAACCCCAGAGCAGCAGCAGCAGCAGCTCTGCTCACCTTCACTCTGGGATGCCAGCAGCTTGAGGAACCAAGCAAGCGGCAGCAGGAGGTTGGAAGCCCAGAGCACAGCATGGAATCCCTGAGGGCATCTGCGTGGGACACGATCCCTCCACGCAGGGCAGAGGCGGAGGGCAGGATGGGTTCCAGCACAGCCATTACCCCTACAATGAACATCTGCTCCTAACACTTGGCAATCACTGTCCTCTCCGAGCGAGGTACCTACCTGGATGGAGTCAGAATTCCCCATGTCTGTCTGCACCCAGCCAGGATGGACAGCGACACTCAGGATCCCGTCTCCACCATACCCCAAGGCCTGGCACTTGGTGAGCATGTTCAGAGCAGCCTGCAGGTGAGACACCATGAGCAGAGACAAGAGAGTGTGGGGGAGGGAATGAGCCTTGTAGGAAACGACCCACCCTCCCGAAGGGAGGGATGGAAGAGACAGAGAGACAAAGGGGTGAGATCAGAGCTCCTTTTGTTTTTGTCCTTCTATGTGCAGAATAAACTTTGTGTGCACTGAAGCATGTGTGGATGGCACCCACCAATGAAAACACACGCTGCCGGCTGCGTGCTCTGCTGATCACCTGGGTGGCATGTGAGTTTTTCCAGGATGGCTGCCCAAGCACTCAGCCTGTCGGAAACACTAGTGAGAAGAAAACACTCGTGGGAGCTGCAGTCTCTGATGGGCTCAATGAGGACAGCAAGCCACCGAGATGCAGGTGTGGCTGCACTCTGATGAGCCGCTGATGCTGACAGGCCTGCAGTGAGCCGTGACAGGTGAGCACACATGACAGCTGTGCTGAGGCTGCTCTCTGTTACGCAGGATCTGGGCAGTTAGAGGAAAGTGGAAATGTGACATCGATGCTCCTTTGGGGTACCCGACATTTGAGCCAGACGCAGCAAGGATCTGACCCCCTTGAGTTGAACTGGGGATGGTCTCAAAATGGGGTATGTCCACCCCAGGGGGGATAGAATTCACAGCTCCGCAGTGACCTTCCCTGAGCTGAGACTGGCTGGACGGGGGCTGAGCTGCCCTGGCCCCTCAGAGTGTGAGGATTTCTCCAGCGGGATACAGGCACAACAGAAAGTTCCTCACCGGATGGGAACTCTGATCTGAAGCCCAAGTGAATTGCAGGCAGACAAATATCTGCCGGCCCTGCCCAGCACAGAGCTGGAGGCTGGAGTGGTGGCAGTAGGACAAGGACCAAGGGGAACACTCCGAGTTAAACAAATTTGTGCAAGTAGCAAACCCAGGCAGCAGTCAGGCCCTGCTGGGTGTGCCCTGTACCTTGCTGCAGTGATAGGAGATGACTTGTCCCAGATGCCAGAGGTAAAGATTCCGGATGGAGCCAGCCTCGCTGGACATGTTGACGATGGCCGCCTTGCTGCAGCTCAGCCCTGTCTGGGGGCTTCCCTGGGCAGCCTGCTTCAGCAAGGGCAGGAAGGCCTGGGCAGTGGGGAGAGCAGAGCAGCCGTGAGGTCAGAAAAGGAACCAGCCTCGTGCTCGCGAGACAGGCCACCAGAATGCGGTGGGTCTCTGCTCTTCCCCCTGAAACTCAACCCCCGGCCAAGCCAGAAGAAGGAGCCCCACACAGGCAGGTGTGGGGAGCTGTGGACCCTGCTCATGCCCAGGTAGGAGCCCAGAATGACCCAACTCATGTTCCCGCCTTCAGAGTCCCCATCCAGGGCAGAGAGATGGGGGGTCTGCGGCACCCCACAGCTGCCCACATGGCTCTGAGCATGGCCCAGCTGCAGCTCCTCAGCTGTGAGTCTTTGCTGGGCCAGGCTGCAAGCCAGAGCCAGGGCAGGGGAAGAGTCATGTGGACACCTGTGGGAACCCCCCCTATATCCTGAGCAAGAGGCCCCTGGATCAGGGACTCAGGCTGGATGTTGCTCCCCCACCTGCCTACCCTGGGCAGGTCAATGGTTTGAGTTGCCCAGCCAGGCTACAGCTTGTGGCTTGGCCAGGAGCCAGGGTGTGTGGGGAGAGGAGTGGAAGGATGAGGACCAGGGAGGGCACAGAGCCTCCCCACAGCCCTGCCGGGGTTGGAAGAATCTCTTTCCCCTGCTCTGAGGCATCTCCCCACCACCTGCCCTTGGCATGAAGCTAACTGGTCTGTGCCAGCTCCGGAGCAGGTGCCTGAACCCCCCAGCCTCTGCCACACAAGCCCTGACTCCCCGGTCTGCGCCACACTCGGTCTCTGTACACAGGCCAGTGACAGACCCACCCAGCGTGGAGCCCTCCGAGCCTGTCCTGCCCCCCCGCAGCCCCTTGTGCTCCCCCACACGCAGGGTCAGCAGGGCTGCTGCTCGCAAGGCAGCCGAGGTGAGCCCAGCCGGGGGCCATCACTCTGCTGAGCACCCAGCACTGAGATGGGTTCGAAGTGAACACACGGGGAAGCTCATTTTCTGGGCTGTCGAGTTAGTGCCAGTTCCTGGTGCGAGTGACTCAAAAATTCCCTCAGGCTGGGGATGAAGTGGGGGTGGGGCTGAGTGTGGGTGCAGTGTGGGTGGGGCATCAGGGGAAGAGGCTGAGTGGGGGCAGGGCATGGGGTGGAGCAGGCACCAGTGGCCCCTCCTTCACCCAGACACCTGCCAGCGCTCGGACCCAGACCCCCATTTGTGAGCCTCATGAGCTGCCCAGGGGGTCCCGGGGCTTCAGACAGATGCTCACAAGCACTCGGTGCCTTTGGTGTGCAGAGCCAGGGCCATGCAGGGATCTGGGGGTGAGGTTTTCTTTCTGAGAGGTTCAAGTCCCATGATGCACCTGCAGCCTTTGTGCTCCCAGCCAAGGCCCCACATTGACCCAGTTACCCAATCCCAGGGAAGGGAGGATTCCTTGCCCAAGCGCCGTCAAACCCTGGTGCATCTGGCCATGTGCTTTCTGTCAGGGCCCTTACCTGGCTCACCAGCAACGGCCTCGTCACGTTGGTCGCGTACACCAGGGCCATGTCCTCTGGTGTCTCTGACTCCAGTGTGCTCAACTTCGCCATCCCAGCGTTGTTTATCAGCAGATTCAGCCCCGAGCCTTTCAGGTGTGTCTCAACTCTGGCTGCCGCCGCCTTGATGCTGGCTGGGTCTGTGACATCTGCAGTGACAGAGCAGGGGGTCAAGAGCATGATTCCTCCTCTCCGATGTCACCCCTACCAGGGTACGGCCCCCTGGGCCACAGAGCTTCTTCCATTGGGCTCAGAGGTGGGAGAGGGGTTGGGGAAGGGAGTCGGGGGGTGGGAACTGCTGCTGGGTCCAGGCACGAGGAGCTGTGCTGGAGCAACAAGAGGAAAGGCCAGTTCAGAGAGACAATTATGATCATTTCCTTGGACAATCTGAGTAGCCTAGAAAATGGAAATGTGCTGGAGTTAGTGATTAGTTCATACGTGTGGCGTTGATCTCACCTAGACAAAGGAAGTGATGATTTAGAATTGCTTGTGATGCATTGTAGGTGAGACAAGTCCCCAGCTGGACATGCAGGGCTCCATCCCAGAAGTGGGAATGCTGGACAGAGCTGCCCTTATGTGATTTTCACAGGAGCAACCTGCCACATGGTGGTCCTGGGGCTTTCCAGCCTCTCCAGAGCCAACCAACCCTGCCAGAATTTCCACTCACACCTGCCTCCTCTGGGGCTGTGGAAGGTGTCAAAGGGCTCTCAGCAATTACTGACTCTGGTCCTGTTCTCCTCACTGGGATTGGGTGAACCTGGGAGGTGGGGGATGCAGAGAGGGATAGGAACAGGAAGAACATGCCGCAGGGAGATGGAACCTCAGCTCTGGGCCTGGGGCCGGGCACCCACCCAGCGCAATGATCACCAGGTTCGGATGTTTGGCCTCCAGCTTCTGCAATTCCTGAAAAAGAATGAAGTAAATGGTTATTGACATTGGGCCCACGCCCAGGGCCAGGCTGGGCAGAATCCAGATCCCCACTGATCCTGGGAACCAAGTCAATGTCTTAACTGCTTTTCTCCACCAAGCCTCCTTGTGCAACAACCTGCCCTGGGTTCTGCAGCAGTAGGAGGCTTCTAATTGCCCCTGAGCATTTCCAGTGCCATTGTCTAACTCAGGGCGATGGAGTCTGGGACACAAATCACTTCCCCATCACTAATGGGGAGTGGGAGGAAGGGGTTGGAGGGCAGTTCCCCCAGGAGAGGTAAGGGAAGTCCCATCCCAGCAGCTGGGAGTTGACAGTGACACAAGCTCTCATGAGCTGCTTGTGATTGGGGATTTTCTCAGCTGAGGAAGGAGCTGGTGCCATGACCCAGAAGTTACTCAGAACCTGCAGTTCCCCAGGCTGGGTGTGTGAGCAGAGCTGAGAAGACAGAGGGCCTGAGGCAGTGACAGACAAGGGAGGTGTCAGACTCATGAATTGGGCTCCCTGGAGGCTGGTGGGACTGGGTATAGCTGTGCTATAGTCATTATTCACCTATGCTGGGCGAGCCGGTCCACAGCCCCTGGGTAGTTGCCCCAGGCTCAGCCAGTGCTGCCACATCCTCACTGCTCTGGGACCTGAGCTGCCAGGTGTAGAGGGTTTGGGGTGCAACTGTGCACCTTCGAGCTGGAGCAGGGTCTGCAGTCATTGCCTGCTCTAGTGTGTGGGTCTCAGCCCCAAGTGCTGCAACACTGGAAGCCCCTTGGGCAGCTTCTGCTTCCCCCTCCAGCTACTGCTTACTCAATCTCCCTCGCCCCGTTCTCACCTGCATTCGCTCTCCTGCTGCTTCCCGGCAGGTGGCAAAGACCCACTCCGGTGGGTTGGAGTTCCCCAGAAGCTGCTTGACGAATTCCAGACCAATTCCTTGATTGGCCCCGGTCACCAGAACGCTGCAGAGATTCAAGCCAGCCATGGTCCCTCCCTGCCTCTGCTCAGTGAGAGCTGCCCTAGTCAGAGCCCTGAGTTCCCTGCCTGCTCACAGCTGGGGTTATGGAATGATACATCCAGGGAAATAACTCTGCTGCTATCAGGTGACAAAACAGAAAGTGCTCCAATAAGCCAGACCTTATTTGTCTATTTGTTAGTCCTCCTCTCAGGTGAGCGGGTTGGTCGGTTTGGTTTGGTTTGCTACTTCCTCATCTTTTGGTGCAGGGCCAATCAAGTTCTGGCTACCTTCCTGTGCAGAAGGGCAACACCGCTGCGGTGACCGTGCCCTGACCGAGGAGTCACTGCAATGATGATCCATTTTCCACAGCTGTCAGAGGTGCTGTACGCAGAAGAGGGAGAAAGTGGGAATGAGTGAAGGACTGTAAGATTATGTAGATGGAGGCCAGGATTTTGCAGTAGAGTTCTGTGGCTTGTTAATTTTGGCTCCAAAGCGGAGGGCAAGGCTGTGCACGGCTAAGGATGTAGATGTGTATTTGTAGAGGTAATGACAATGGGTCAGGTGCCTGTACCCAGCCCCGCTAGAGCTGGAGAAGACCTTACACTGTTGCAAGAGACAAGGTCGGGTTCTTGTCAAGGAGTCTCTTCCACAATCCAAGGCAGCACTTTCCCGAGAGTGACCGTGTTTCCGTTTGCTGAATACGGGACACCCGTAAAATTCCTCAAGTTTGAGCAAGTTCAGTTGGATTCCAGCAGAACGCAGGCTGCAGGGTCACACGCCCACCCCAGATTTCTGTCAGGGTTCCCATCAGAATGTGCCCAGCAGCAATTTTTGTAATGTGTGTCGGAGGAAAGGGACAGGAGCTGCTTCCAGCCACAGCATATGGGGTGGGTGGGAGGGATGACTTGGCCCATGGCTTTGCAAAGCTCCTCTTTTCTCCCCACCCTCCACTGTGGCTGGAAACAAGTTGTCCTTTCTCATCTGCACAGAGTCAAAAGGCAGCAAACAGCTCCAGGCTGCTGCTGTCCACCGACATAAGCCAGCCAGCTCCTGTCCCCAGCTCCAGTGTGGACAGGCATTCTGTCTGTACTGTCCGTGCGCCTGGATCATTTCTGTGTTTCCGGTTTCCATAGGCTGCTTTCCAGGTTGGGTCTATCACAGAGGCGGCATATTGCCTTCTGCCCTGGAAATGATCCCGTGTGCTGATTCTCAGCCAGTCATTCCCAGGCTGCTCTGTGGAGCACTGGTGCTCCATGCAATGGGAATGGCCGTTCTGGGAAAGAATTTCCATGTGAGTGATATTTTTCGTCCTCAAATATTAACTAAGAAGTGACGTGTCTCTAAAAACCCTGATGGGTTTGAATCGTATTTCAGAGGGCCGGGACCAGCAGCTTTCTGCCCTGCGTGGGCTTGTTTTGGTGGGGGGCTACCAAGTGGGAAGAGGAAGGAGGCACTAGAAGCACTTAGCCCCTGGCCTGACACTGCCTTGGAGAAGAGGGAATAAAAACACACCTCCCCCTGGAGAACGTGGGCATCAGTGCTACTGTCTCTCTCATGCCGAGCAAGCGCTCTGCCACTTGAGCCAATTCCCCTCGGGCTGAATGAGCTCTTCTGACCCACTGAACTCATTCCAGAGGCGACAGCGTTCCTGCAGCTGCCTCATGGCTGGGGCTGGGGCACACAAAGTTACGTCTGCACAGTGGTAGTCCTGAAGTTTGACATAGGACTTATCAGTAGGACTGACGAAACCCACGGAAGCATCTGCTCCTAAATAGCTGCTCCTCTGAAAGGCGCCAAAGGACTTCTTGTTGTTTTTATCAGCTACTGGCTCTTTGCTGAAACGTGGTCCTGAAGAGCCCCCAGAGCTTCTTTTCTGAGGGTGGTCTCAGGGTGCGCTTCTTGCTCAGGATGAGAAAGCTCCAGGGTTCCAAAGCCCAAACTAGCCCTTCTTCTGCCTTTCTCTGACAGTGTGTCAGGACAAGAGGGGGCTGGTGTCCTTGTGTGTGTTTTTCTTCCCTTCAATTGCTCAAGATGTGGCCCCTGCTGTGACGACACCTGTCCCCTTTGCTGTGGCAGCACCTCTCACTGGCAGAAGCTGCAAAGGTCCAGCTTTTGACTCAGCATTTGTTTGGATAACTTGGCATTTCCTCCCTCCTGGGACCAAGTCCTTCAATTCTCTGTCACTCCCACAGTGACCCTGCAGTCTTCTCATTCCCTGCCACAGGCCTGGTCCACACCATGACCTCAGTGGCAGCTGGGGGAACCTAGGCCCATCCTCCCTCTGGTTCCAGCCCCTGAGGGACCCTACTCCCAGCACAACTGGGCTTTCCCCTCCCAGCTCTCACTACTCCTCCATGGACTCCTTCCTACACCTCCCCCTTCAGTTGGCTGCACTGGCTCTGAACCCTCAGCCACTCAAGTGTCACTCTGTGAATGTCTTGGCTCTTCACTCTCAAGGCCACCTTCTGACCCATGGCAGTGGTGCTGGTGTTAGCCTGCCTCACTCATGGCTTGATTTAGGGGGCTCTGGGCCAATGCATGCAGCCAATGCAAGCCCAGCTTCCCCAGCACCCTCACTGCCATGTGGTGTGTGTGCGCCCAGGGACAGGATTGGAGTCTGGGGTGTTAATGATACGACTGTCAATGGTTGTGGAGGGATAGTGGAGCTGCACAGGCCAGAGCCCAGATGAGGCCAATTCTCTCTCCCTGTAGTCGGCTGCCCTACAGCACCCGAGGCAGAGGCCCAGGCCAGGCAGCTGCAGGGACATTAGCTCAGCACAGGTGCCCACTGAGTGTGTGTCTACAGGACAAGGTGAGCCCAGGGGAGGAGCAAAGAAGTGCACAATAGCACAGGGGGCCTCTTTAAACAGCCACACCTGCCCCTCGGGTGTCCCCAGCCAGCCAAGGAGTGGCAGAAAGGTTCCTGGCAGTGCTCACCTTGGCATGTTTCAAAAGCCCAGGCACCACTCAGGTGAGGTGGCTGAGGGGAAAAGGAGAAGGATTGCTAATGTGTTGTACTCTGCACACTGCATTCAAATCCCGTTATTGTTTGGCCTTTCTGCTTCCTTTCCTACTGAAGTCTCTTGTGCATCTCCTGCTTTCTGCGCACCCCATCCCTGACCCTGCTGGCTTCCAGCTCCTCTGCTGGGCAGACTCCAAGCACAAGGTAACTGCATGAGGCTGGAGGGGGATGCTTTAATTTTCCATGGCAGGGCCCAACATATCTCTGATGTCAGCTCAAAAGTGCCACACTCCCCCCTGCTAAGCAGGGCCCCAAACACACCTGGGGAATGTGATGCCTCAGCCAGGCAGAGGGGAAAGGACAGCTGTGACTCAGCTGCAGACAGGGGCACAGGAACCTGCCTGGGAGGGAAGGTCCTTTCCCCAAGGCTGCCTTAGGGGCTCTGGTTTCTCTCAGCTGCTGGGCTGAGCTGTGCAGAGCTGGGAAAGGGGCAGACATTTGCCCTGGGGAAATGAATGTGGCACTCCCCTCTCTCTGGCCTTTACAGCAATGCATCTATTTGCAGCACCTGCCACAGGTCCTCCTGAATTCCTAAGAGGGTTGCTGTGTTCCAGAGGCCCAACTTATTGCAGGTATATTAGTGAAACACCCCAACAAGAGACCCAACACCAGGGGGCCTCATTAATCAACCAGGAGGAAGAAATCCTCACTCACATGCATAAAGACCACCCCCCCCTTGATTTATAGATAGGGAAGAGGCTTAGAGTGAACAAACAGAAGGTCCCACTGAGATTTGAACTCAGATCACAGGATTCAGAGTCCTGAGTGCTGCCCATTACACCATAGGAGCAGTCTTTTGGTTTTTCTCTCACCTCCTGTAACTATTTTTAAGCTGGCACCTTGCAGTGCTTGCCACCCTCCAGCTTTTTTGCCACTCAGAACACTGCTTCCTGCCCCATCTCTGCTGCTGTCCTCCCCCAGACATCAATCCCTGCTCTTCTTTCTGCTAAGCCCAGAGAGACTAGACAGGTTCATTATTCTTTTCAAGTAACCAGCCTGGAGAGAAGTAAGGGAGAAGCAGAGACAAGAAAGGCTGGTGGTGATTGTCGAGGAATATCTGGGTGAGGGAGGGTACAATAACCCTGGCTCTGAATTCACACACATTTAAAAGTGTGCAGATAGATGTGGCTGAATGTGATACATTTTATAGACTCTCAGTGAGCACCTCTCTGCTCATATCACTCTCTCTTGTCAGCTGAGGGAAGGGTTTGCTAGGGTTATATGCATTGGCGGTAGCAAATGTTGAGGGTTCATGTCCATATGAGAAATACACGTAGAATAGAAATCCAGAATGTGATGGGAAAAGGGAGGTCTTTAGATCTGACCAAAAAATCTCTAAAACTGTATTTAGACAGTCTACCACTGAACTATACCACCACACAAAGAGTGCCCCTTGGATTCATTCACCTTCACCCTCCTGCAGGACAAACACAGTTTCCCCCAGCTTCTGTCCCTTCCCCAGCTCACAGTGGTTTTACAAATGAGGTTTGATTAAACTTTGTTTCTCGATGCACATATTACAGCTCATCCCCTGCTTCTCTGGCTTCTCCCACGAACAGAGCTACAGCCACTTAGGGAGACAGATTTCCACCATGTGTGGGGCACCTCTCTCTCATCTGCTTGGAGCATCATCTATCATTACAAAAAGAACCTGCTGAAGGACACCCACCAATCAATCAGATGCTGCTGAGTGCAGTCAGTGGCAGTAACTTCTTTATCTGGCACTTTTGATGATCCTGCAGCTTGCTTCCTGGGGATGGTTAGACTGCAGCTGCTATTTAGAGACACAGAGGTACAGACATTTCAGTGCTCTACTCTGGTTCTGCTCCCCCTCCTGCAGAGAGGGCAAATGGAACCTTTGCAATTGGCCCACATTTCAAATAAGGTATTTCGAAATCATCCACTTAATTGGCAATGCACAAATTGCGCCAGTTATTTTGAGATACACCTGCAGTCTAACCATAGGTGCTCAGTGTCTTTCCTCTTCCTTTTTGGCTGCCACCCCCAAAAAAGCCATGCAGCGGTGAGGGTCTCTGAGCTGTTGATCCAGCCTTGGCAGTGATTGAGCTGAGCTCTGAGGTGTACATATCGGTGAGCTGCTCGTCTTTCAGTAGTGCAATGGCTTGGGGCAAATATTGCAAAGAAACGTTCTGAGTTCAAGTTTCTTCACCTGTACCAGATGCTGTTTGGGAAGAAGGGGCTTTTGAAATCCAGGGGAGTGTTTCGAAGGGTCCCCTATTACACTCACAGCGTGTATTCTGAAAGCAGCACTTTCAAAGCAAGGGTGGCTGCCATTCTGTTAATGGGGTGCTGCACATTCACGGCAGTGCCTCATTAGCATCTGGCGACGTGGCTCATTACCACAGCCCCTCTCAAACAAGAGGCTAGTGTGGCCAGAGCCTCTGTGAACTCCCAACCAAGGCTGTTGTGGCCTCCCTCAGCCAGATATTCCCACCCAATCACCACCAAGCTTGTCAATCTTTGCATCTCCATGACTTCTTTCCAGACTGGTAACTGGAAAAGCAAACAAAAGAAAAATGAGCTCTGGGGGCGTCAGAGAAATGTTCCCCTCTGGCCAGTTGGCGCAAGTAGCAACAAGGGTTGGGAGCGATGGCTGGGAGTGGGCAGGGGGAGATGGGGCAGGAAGGAGCACTCAAGGTAAGTGACTCCCCTGGCATTTTACAGCCCTGCAGCACAAGCCAAACCCAGCTGTCCCAGCTCTGAGAGCGGCACCTGGGTGTGCTAGTGGCTGAGTGCCCTGGCTGGGGCTGAGAAGTGGCCGTGTCAGCGTCTCACTCAGGTGAATTCTGGAAGGGAGTTAAGCCGGTGAAAACAGCCCAGGGGCAGGGAAGTGTTTCCCTGGACTCTCCGGCATTTCAGTGGGTCTGGCTGCTTTGGAGCCCGGACACTGACCTGTCCTGCTGCAGTCGTTACCCCAAAGGGGCTTGCGGGTTCCAGTCTCAGACACAGCACACAAAGCCGGGCTCAGCAGCACTGCAAGAGCCACCCCACAGTGTGGCAGTCGCTATGTGCAGTTTGACGTGAAAGCCCAGAGCTGCTCCTTTCCCACAAGGGCAGGAGTGTCCAGGAGGGCCTGGAGCACTGGCCTGTCACGAGCATGTGAACCTTCAGAACATCCATTGTGGGTTAGAACAAAGGTCCCTTCAGGCCCATGTCCAGTCAGGGCCAACACCAGGGGCTGCAGAAGGTAGCAGCCTGGCACCCTTGGGAGCTGAACCCAGCAGCTCCTGTGTGCTCCTTTCAGCTGTGGAGCAGGAGATATGTGCCAAAGAGGCTTTTCCCAGCTGCTGAGAAGCACAGAAGAACTCAGGGCTTGCCCAGCGGGGAACAGTTGAATGGAGACCTGCCCCAGGCCCTGTGGCTGGATCTATTGCTGTCAGGGGCAGAGAAACATTCCTTCCCCCTGGGCAAGTATCTGCTCTTTTCCCAGATATGCACTGCCCAGCCCAGGAGCTGGGAGAGACCAGAGCACTGCATCAAGCCTTGGGGAACCAGCCCTTCACTCAGAGGCAGCTGCACCTGTGCCTGACCTCAGCTGAGTCAGGGCTGCCCCCTCCTTGCCAGGGAACTACAGCCCTGGCTGTGTTTGGGGCCCTGCTTAGCTCCACACAGCAGCACTGCAGGGGGCAGAGGTGAGTGGAGCTGACACTGGAGTCAGGCTTGGCACTTTCAGGGCAAATGAAATCATCCCACCCCCACCTCTGCCAGCTGGAGCTCAGCTCAGCCTCACAGAGGTGTCCCGTGCTTGGAGGCAGCAGGCTCAGCTGTGGTGGAAGTGGCATCCCAATATAAGGCTGGAAATCAACAAAGAAAGATGCGATGAGGATGGGATTTGAACCCATGCGTGCAGAGCACAATGGATTAGCAGTCCATCGCCTTAACCACTCGGCCACCTCATCTTCTCTTGTTATGTGTTTTTCATATGTCCCAAAGTCAACCCTGCCAGGAACCTTTCTGCAATTCACTAGTTGGCCAGGGACACAGGATGGGCAGATTTGGCCCGGCAGTGCTACTCTCACTCCTGTTCCCTGCAGTGTGGATTCCTGGGGTGAGCAGGGCCCCAAATACAGCCGGGGTGCAGCACCCCAGCCAGACATGGGGACAAGGTTGGCGGCAGCCCTGGCTAAGCTGCAGCCACTCACATGGGCAGCTACCTCTGAGAGAAGGGCCTGTCCCTCAGGCTGGCTCAGGGGCTCTGGTCTCTCCCAGCAGCTGGGATGAGCTGGGCTGTGCACAGCTGGGAAAGGGGCAGACACTTGCCTGTGGGGTTGAATGTCACACTCCCCTCTCTCTGAAACTGAGAGCAATAGATCAGTCTGCAGCACCAGCAACAGGGCCTGAGGCAGGTGTCCATGTGGCTGTCCCACCCTGGAGCCCCTGGGGTCCCTGCTCAGCAGTGCCCACAGAAAGGGTGTTAAGAAATAACATAAGAACATCGCTGCCCTTACCCAGTCTATAAGGTGAACATAAGAACGGCCATGCTGGTGCCAGTGCCAGTGCCGGATGCCCCAGAGGAGGTGAACTGAAGACAATGGTCAAGCGATTTGTCTCCTGCCATCCGTCTCCCGCCTTCAACAAAAGGCCAAACACCATCCCTTACCCCTTGCTAATAGCCATCTATGGACCTCACCTCCAAATATCTATCAAGCTCTTTTTTAAACTCTGTTTGAGTCCTGGCCTTCACAGCCTCCTCTGGAAAGGAGTTCCACAGGTTGACTGTGCCCTTTCTTTTATTAGTTTTGAACCTGCTACCCATTAATTTCATTTGATGTCCTCTACTTCTTTTAGTATGGGAACAAGTAAATAACTTTTTTGTGTCCACTTTCTCCACTCCATTCATGATTGTATCTACCTCTATCATATCACCCCTCACTCTCCTCTTTTCTAGACTGAAAAGTCCCAGTCTCTGTTGCCTCTCCTCATGTGGGACCCCTTCCAAACCCTTTATCATTTTAGTTGCCCTTTTCTGAACCTTTTCTAACGCCAATATATCTTTTCTGAGGTGAGGAGACCACATCTGCACACAGTACTCAAGACGTGGGGATACCATAGCTTTATAAAGGGCAAGTATGATATTCTTATTTCACCCACTGCCATTTTCTCCCTCCCCTGCGTACAACAGCAGTTACAGCCGTGGACGCTCACAGCTTTAGATCAGAGTTCCCATGCGGTGAGGAACTTTCTGTTGTGCCTGTCTCCCGCCAGAGAAATCCCCATGCAGTGATGGGCCAGGTGCAGCTCAGCGCCAGTCGAGCCAGTGTCAGCTCAGGGAAGGGTCACTGAGGAGCTGTTAATTCTACCCCCTTTCTAAGGGTGGACATACCCCATTTAGAGACCATCCCCAGTTCAACTGAAGGGGGGCCAGATCCTCACTGCATCTGGAAAAGTTATGGGAAAACCAAAAGGAGCATCCATGTCACTTTTCCACTTCTCCCTAACCAACCAGACCCTGCATAACCGAGAGCAGCCTCAGCACGGCTCTCAGGTGTGCTCACCTGTCATAGCTCACTGGAGGCCTCAGCATCAGTGGCTTATCAAAGGGCAGCTATACTCGCATCTGTGTGGGTTGCTGTCGTCATTGAGAGCATGAGAGAGTGCAGCCCACAGGAGTGTTTTGTTCTCACGAGTGCTTCCCAGAAGCTGAGTGCTTGAGAGGCCATCCAGGAGAAATCCAAATGCTGCCCAGCTGATTAGAAGAGCACCCACAGCCAGCAGCATGTGTTTTTCTTGGCAGTGCCCATCCACACATGTCTCAGTGGACATAAAATTTGTTCTGCACATGGAAAGACAAAATTAAAATTAATGCCGCCTCACTTCCTTGTCAGCCTTTCCCGTCCCTCCCCTCGGAAGGGCAAGTCATTTCCTACAGGGCTCATTCCCTCCCCCACACTCTGCTGTCTCTGCTCATGGCATCTCGCCCACAGGCTGCTCTGAACATGCTCACCAAGTGCCAGGCCTTGGGGTACGGCGGAGACGGGATCCTGATTGTTGCTGTCCACCCTGGTGCTGTGCAGACACACATGGGGAATTCCACCTCTGACCAGTTAGCGATCTCGCTGGGAGAGGCCAGTGGTAGCCACATGTTGTGGCAGATATTCATTGTAGGGGTAAAGGTTATGCTGGAACCCACCCTGCCCTCCACCTCTGCCCTGCATGGAGGGATTGCGTCCCACTCAGATGCCCTCAGGGATTCAGTGCTGTGCCCTGGGCTTCCAACCTCCTGCTGCCGCTTGCTTGGTTCCTCAAGCTGCTGGCATCCCAGAGTGAAGGTGAGCAGAGCTGCTGCTGTGAGGAGCCGGAGAGGGGGAGCTGGTCGTCATGCGCACCAGCTCGCAGGTACTTCCATGGGGGTGATATCTGTGATCTCCACCCAGTGTCCTCATGTACCCCAAAACCCAACTCCCAGCTGTGACCCTGTACCCCTTCTACACCCCACTCCCTACCCAGAGCCTAAACCCACTCCAGGACCCCACCTCAGAGCCTGGACCCCTATCCTCACAGCCACCCACAGTCCTGAGATCCTTCCATACCCAGAGCTCCCTTCTGGAAGCCTGAATCCCTAATGTCTGGCACCTCCCTAAAGCCCAAACTCCCAGCCAGAGCCCTCACACTTCTGTACCCCAACCCTCTGTCCCAGCCCGGAGCCCTTCCCCCACTCAGACCCTTTGGCCGCACTCCCACCACATGAATTGTGTTATGTGCACGGGGGTGAAGGGGAGGAGTCACACGTCAGCTGCGTGTTGCACCCCCTCACCTCGACACACATAAGAAAATTCATGCCACTCGGGTGTGGGACAATTCAAGGGAATGCCAGCTGGACCCTGCCTGTGGGCCCCTGGTGTCCTGAGTCAGTCCCAGGGCAGGCTCCCCCCTAACTCTGCTTCCCCCCCGCAGGCTCTACTGACGGCGGAGGCGAGTGTCCGAGGGATGCTGCACGTGCTCTCCACGCTCTGCGAGAAGGACAATGGGGCCTTTGGGAACTGGGAAGGGGAAGTTCTTCCCTGGTGAGACGCTCCCAGCCCTGCACCAGCAGCTCTGGGCCAGGCTGTTCCAGTGACCCTGCTGTCAGCTGTGCCTGTGTCCTCAATAAACCCACTGAGCTAACGCAGCAGCACTGCCTGAGCCGGGCCTGCTCTGTCCTGTCCTGGGAGACACTGGCTGCGCCTGGGTGGAGCTGCCATGTGACCATTGGTTCCTCCCCGCACAGCCAAGGTGCAGAGCTGGCCTGTGAAGGAGGAGCTTTGGGTGGGTGGCTGTCTGGGAGGGGGTGGCTGAGGGTGGCAGCCGGGGTGAGGAGGACACCCAGGACCTCACTGTTGCAGAGAAGAGGGCCCAGGGAGAGCCCATGTGCAATGATACCACCTTTCCTGGACTCATGCAGTGTGTTGAATTAGCTGTGCCGAGATATCCCAGCCGACACTCCCTAACCTGGGCCGAGAAGCCCCTGTCCCCAAGGCAGGCAGGGGTCACTGGGATAGGGTGGCCAGGAACCTCTCCATACACTGGATCTCTCTCTCTCTTCATGTGTCTGGAAGACAGGAGGATACTCTGGGTACAGCTGAGAGAGCCAAACCAGGGCAAATTGCTTCAAACTGGGTGTAGAGGTTGGGTCAGGCATGTGCACCCCCTCTGGGGTGGAGCAGGCCACAAGACCTCTCCAAACCAAGGCACCGCCTGGTTCTGGGCAGACAGCAGTCTCCATGGGCCCCAGTCCCATTTAACAGGGCTGCAGGTGGGCAGTCAAGATAGAAGCCCCAGCCCTAGGGCAGTCCATTAGTCAGACTCAGCCTCTACACACCCAGTCTGTGCAGAAGCCCTGGGCCTGGGGCAGGGCTGGGCAGCGTTTAATCAGCCTCAGCAGCTTGTTCGCAGGGCGGGGCAGTCCAAAGAATATAAGAGCCCTGGGCCAGGGGCAGGGCGGAGCGGTTCACACAGTATGCCAGTGGGTTTTCCCTGAAGCAGGGTCCAGCACCAAGCACACCACCAAGGCACTCTGGGTTGGGAGAGGCAAAGGAGATGGGTAGGAGGCAGAGTCACACCAGCTCTGGTCAGTGGGGATCCCCCAAAACACATCGACATGGGCTCTGATGGGGCGTTCCCCCAGCTGCTTCCTACCTCCACCTCCCTTGTCTCAAGGTCCCACGCCGTGTTATCTGGGAGGTTGGGCAGTTCTATGTCTTCTGGGTAAGTAGCCGCCATCAGGTCTGGAAAGTCGGGCATGCCTACATCATTGGGCTAGTGGAGTGACAGCAGAGCTGTAGGCTCAGGCTGGTCCTGGACCCCTGGGTCGGTCTGGGATGCACAGGTAGCTGGCAGACAGCAGATCAGGACCTTCCCGAGAGTGATTTCATAGAGGGGCAGAGAGCTCAGGTCAGTCCAGGACCTCTGAGTAGCAGGTAAGCAGGAGGGTCATCTCCACCTCTGGGGTCATGTCAAAGCAGCAGGTGGGCCCTTCTGGCCAATCTGCCACCTGGGTGTATGGTCTTCGGCTCCTGATTCCAGGACCTCAGCCAGGCTCCTCTGCTTGGCGTAGAGGCCACCCTTTTAGTGCGCCCTGGGTCCTGCCATGAGCATGTCCTGTCTCCTGTGTCAGTCTCTGTGGGGCTGGGCACAGGTGTTCTGGGCTCACCCACTGAGGCCTCCAGCAGGCTTCCCCTTCTTCTGGGGATGGGGGTGCAACACCCCTTTGCTTCACAGGGCTGCTTACAGCCCAGCACTGGGTGTTCTCCCCACATGGCACCAAATCAGTCACAAAGAGCACATCTGTTGCCAGCCTGGCCAGCAAGAAGTCACACAAGCAGTTTTCTTACACACCCCAGCTTCCCTTGTGCCACAGCCTGTATCCTCCTCACACAGACGTAAACCAATCTCACCAAATCCACCCAGGTTCTTCCAGTTCCAGAGGACCTGCCACAGCCCCAGGTCAAGGTACCCAGAAGATCTTACCCAAAAGAGCCCACTGGGCCAATCCTTTTGCGTTTATTAATTAAAAGAAAGACGAGGTGGAGGGTAAAATTGCCAAAACCATCAAATTGCAGACCCCAGTCACAAAGTTTTTGACGCAGCCTTGCAGCAGAAGTGGGGCAGGCTGGTATCTTCAAAGTCTCTACAGCTGGCAGAGAACCATTTTCATCCCTTGACCACTGGGTTCTGGGCACAGCACACTTCTGCTACACCACACCACTCAGCTGTGAAGGCTTTACCCAGCATGCAGTCTGGTGAGTATCCTGCACTGACGCTGGCAGAGGGCGAGTGTTCTGCTGGCGAGTTGCTTTGCAGCCATGTGGTGGTCCTGTGGCTGTTAACTGGAAAGATGGTGATTCAAGTGCACCCAGGAATGGTGCTGTTAAGAGTCTGCTACTGACTACCTTTGTGTGAGTTTCTTTATTACTGGAAGCAGCCTTCCCTCTCAGCTTCTTACCCAAAAGAGCAGACTGTGCCAACACCGCACAATCTAAATTCAAAAGCTTTCTTCAGAAATAAGAAAGGGAGAAAATGTTGACAGTCAAATGGTGAGAGCCATCAAATTACCGACCCCAATTGCAAAAAATTTGTTGCAGGCTTGTAGAGCAGCAGAGTAAACTGCCAGCTGGCTGAAACAAGACTCTTACCACCACCTCCTCCTCTCTGAGCGTGGCTCAGAAGGCCTTTTGGACTCACGTCTTAGTACATAGGTTCCACAAGAGAGGAGTTGGAATGAAGACCAAAGTGGAGGCGCCCACCTGCACTCTGGGGGCTCTTGTTCCCACAGGGGAGTGCACTAGGCTGAATAAATAAGTTTCCCAACCTTGGCCAGAAAAATCACATGAATATCTGAGATTTGTCAGGCAAAAGGAGTAGCATTGTCCCCTCAGTGGTGTAACATGGAAGATTCCTCACCTTCCTCCCCCCATTCAATTCCAGGGTACGGAGAAAAGGTTTCTGCAGAACTATCTAGAATAACAGTTTCTGTACTGCATCCATCCAGTGGTCTGGCCATTGTGGGAGGGCAGCAGCCAATGAGGCTCAACCTCTGCAGCCCTCATCCCTTCCTTTGTCAGCCACCAGAGAACCAAGGCCACATCCGTGTTCCCTCAGACATTGCCCATCCTCGGGCTGGAGGAATTTCCTTTGGGGCGGAATGAATTTTTCATGGGTGACACCAATGCTGGTGTTGTGTAGATTTGCCTCATGGGTACAAATAAATATCTTTGTTGTAAATACATATTTGGAACAGCTCATAGGGACTGACAATCAGATTTAAGCAGCTGATAACTGACAAGGAGCAATGAGTCTGATGATTATTTCATATGACGTCATTCTAAAAAGAATATTAACACCCCATTTCAGAACCTCTATTTGATCACCCATTCTAACAGCTCCAGCTGTTAAACACACCCAGATGGGACACTCTGAAAATCACTTTGCATATAGCCAGGGGAATTAGCTCAAATGGGAGAGCACTTGTTTCGCATGCAAGAAGTAGTAGAATCGATACCCACATTCTCCAATGATAACTTTATTCTCCACACTTTTCTTCCAAGGTAATGTGAGAGCAGTGCCTCCTTCACAGTTACCCCCAGAAAGCTCTCAATGTACAGGGGGGATCTGTAGGTCCCCGTGCTGAGCTGCGTGCAAGGGCTCATGAGAGCCCTTTGAACATCTCCTCTCCCACCTGGTGGGAACAGACACACGTTTGATGTGGAGGCTGGATATGAAAGAGGAGGCCGTGGCCATGGACTGCCTCGGCTGAGAGAAAGTGGTGATGCACAAGTGAGCCATTTACCTCATGTGGAGATACCTCGGGAGCAGGTGTGAGTGAGTTGCAGGTGAATCATTTTGGTGGGCAGGTTTAGTGCTGCATACACAGAGGTTCTGGGGTTGGGGTGACAGCTGTGGGCTCTGCTCCTGTGGCCTCTGTGTCTGTGGGTAGGAGAGCAGACAGGGCAGCTGCTGGTCTAAGGCCCTGTGCTCTGGGTGAGCTGGGAGCAGCTGAGCTCAGGAGCAGGCAGCAGACTGGGGTGCCTCCGTTGGAAGCACGTTGCAGCAGGTGGTGATGCTGTTACCCCTCTGCCAGGGAACATGGGCCTTGTTAGTGTCGTTCTCAGGGCAGTGGGAGTTGGGATAGGCAGGGTCTGAGGCAACACCCGGCAGGGGCCTAGGACAGCTGGTGAGGGGCAGCAGGGTCTGAGGGAATTTCTAGCCAAGGCTCAGGGCAGTGGGGAATGGGAGACACAGACTGGGGCGGGGGGGGGGAGGAGCCAGGTTGGGGCTCAGGATGGTGGCGGGAGGGGGTTTGGGAATGCGCAGGTGGGATGCTGAGCTGTGGGGGAGGGACAGCGATCTCACTGCAGGGGTAATACTGTCCTTGCAACTGCCAGTTGCTCCTTTCTGAAAGCACCTCGGAGAAGCCTGGTCCTCTGTGGGTTGGCTGGCTTGTTTGGTTAACACTAAGCCCTTTGCTACCTCGGAGACAGCTTCAGGGTGCTGGTCTGTTCCCCTTTGCTTGACTGCTCGAGACAGCAAGGGCCAAAGATCAAGGAAAGGCGTTGAGTGGCTTGTAGGGAGCAGTCCAGAGTCGTGCTGAGAGGAGGTGGCAGGATGCAGATGCTTTGCTGGGTGTGGGGGAGGCTCTGCCCTGTATTCCCCTCACTCAGTTACCATTCCAAATCCCCTGTCACTGGGGTGCTGGTGAGTGACAACCTGACTTGCAGTGCTGGGTGTCTTCTGAGCAGCTGCTGCTGTGCCTGTCACAGACCTGGGTTCATAAGGGGGTTCTACACAGCAAAGCTATTTCAAAATAACTATCCCAGCGTCAACACAAGGCAACCGCTGCTTTGAAATAATTCAGAAATAAATTGGGGTTGGCTTATTTTGAAAGGCGTAAACCTCATTGTACGAGTAAGAGCAGCTCTTGGGAACAGGGGCTGCTAAGACAGGGACTGGAGCCTATTTTGAAATCAGCCATAGTACGTCCAATGGCTGCATCTGAAATCGGCTTCCTGTGTGTAGACGCTGTATTTGGAAATCTTGATCTTGCCACTCACTGGTGCTGCAGCTGTCCCCAACACTTCCTACACCTACCGCAATATCGACACAACAAATTAAGGCTGACAAAATTGACCTCAGCGCGGAGCCAGTGCAGTCGGTAGAACAGGTCTCTTTTTCATGTACAGCTGCACTGCACATTACAAGAGACTTTTCTGTGGCAGATGGCCTGGTAGCCCTGCGCCAGAGAAAAAGGCATTAGTGGCTCACAGACTGTTGCACTTTCCAGCTCTGGGCCAAGGAAGCTGGAAGGAGAATCCTGATTCATTTACTGTCCGGCTCCATTGGGGATTGCAGAACCTGAAGCTGTTGTTTTCCTGCCTTCAATTTGCCCAGCACCAGCTGGATCAGACTCTGACCTTCCCCACAGGGACGTCTGCCATCCAGCGCAGTTAGTGGTGGGGAAGTAGAACACACCAAAGAGGCTTCTCCTCACGCTCATCTTCCTCACCCTGAATTCTCTCCCCAGCCTCCAGGGCAGAGCTCTCAAGAAAAAGACTCCCTGCAGCAAAGCCCTGGGGGGGACTCTGAGAAGGCCCCTGTCCTGCAGCCTGTCCCACCTGGCCATTGTTCTGTACTGTCTGTGAGGTCATCACCTCCCCAGCTCCTTTAACCAATCAGTGACTGCTCTGCAAAAGGCCCTTGTGATGTCACTGCCGCACCCACCCCAGCTCTGCAGGGCTCATGTCCTGCCCCCAGCAGCCCCTTGGGTGAACACACCCGAAGGCTCTGGAGCAAAACAGGCACATAAAAAAGAACCCAAATAATCTGTCTCTCTGTCTGTCTGACTGTCCGTCTGTGTCTCTCTTCAAAATGTTCTGCCCTGCAGGGATCTTTCTCATAGTTCTGGAATTGTTTCCTTGAATTCTGGGGCCCAGAGGTGTGTCACTGTGGAGTGAAGGGCACAACTCTGTCCCAGTACATAAAGGGAGAGGGACATGGATGGTTCTTAGCCAGGAGAGTGAGAGAGGGGAGCTCATACGCTGGGTGTCCCTAGCCTCTGTGTGCCAGAGGTGTGGGGTGCAATGGAAAGCGGTCTGGCCTTCTAAGCTATGTCCAGAGGTTGGTGTCTGGTGTTTGCCACAAAGCAGAGTGGTTACTCTCGACTTCCTTTTCTGCAATGTCCCAGTTTCCCTGTGCTACATCTCTGGGGACTCCAGACTGCCCACCATTGGATGCAACGCACTTCTGCTTAACACCAACTTCCACATCCTGAGATCTTTAATCTGTCTCAAGGTCACATCCCTTAGCGCCAGGTCGCAACCCTCACACACCAGGGTGGAAGCACCCGCTCCTGATGAGAGGCTCCATGTCACAGCACTACTGCTTTGGGATTTCCCAGACACTTCTTCCACCCAGCTCCCAAAGATCTCAGTTCAGCTTCAGTGTCACTCAGTGAATGTCTCATCCCTTTATTCTCAGGACCTCCTTCTGACCCATGGCAGTGGTGCTGGTGTTAGCCTGCCTTACTCATGTCTTGATTTAGGGGGCTCTGGGCCAATGCATGCAGCCAATGCAAGCCCAGCTTCCCTGGCACACTCACTGCCATGTGGTGTGTGTGCGCTCAGGGACAGGATTGGAGTCTGGGGTGTCAATGATATTACTGTAAATGGTTGTAGAGGGACAGTGGAGCTGCACAGGCCAGAGCCCAGATGAGGCCAATTCTCTCTCCCTGTTGTCGGTTGCCCTACAGCACCCGAGGCAGAGGCCCAGGCCAGGCAGCTGCAGGGACATAAGCTCAGCACAGGTGCCCACTGAGTGTGTGTCTGTGGGACAAGGTGAGCCCGGGGAGGAGCAAACAAGTGCACAATAGCACAGGGAGCCTTTTTAAACAGCCACACCCGCCCCTCCTGTGTCCCCAGACAGCCAAGGAGTGGCAGAAAGGTTCCTGGCAGTGCTCACCTTGGGATGTTTCAAAAGCCCAGGCACCACTCAGGTGAGGTGGCTGAGGGGAAAAGGAAAAGGATTGCAAATGTGTTGTACTCTGCACACTGCATTCAAATCCCATTATTGTTCAGCCTCTCTGCTTCCTTTCCTACTGAAGTCTCTTCTGTGCATCCTGCTTTGTGCACACCCCATCCCTGACGCTGCTGGGTTCCAGCTCCTCTGCTGGGCAGACTCCAAGCAGACTCCAAGCACAAGGTAACTGCATGAGGCTGGAGGGGGAAGCTTTAATTTTCCATGGCAGGGCCCAACCTATCTCTGATGTCAGCTCAAAAGTGCCACACTCCCCCCTGCTAAGCAGGGCCCCAAACACACCTTGGGAATGTGATGCCTCCGTCAGGCAGAGGGGAAAGGACAGCTGTCACCCAGGGGCATAGGAATCTGCCTGGGAGGAAAGGCCCTTTCCCCAAGGCTGACTTAGGGGCTCTGGTTTCTCCCAGCTGCTGGGCTGGGCTGTGCAGAGCTGGGAAAGGGGCAGACATTTGCCCTGGGGAAATGAATGTGGCACTCCCCTCTCTCTGGCCTTGACAGCAATCCCTCTATTTGCAGCACCTGCCACAGATCCTCCTCAATTCCTGAAAGGGCTGTTGTGTTCTAGAGGCCCAACTTACTGCAGGTATATTAGTGAACCAGCCCAACAGGAGACAGAGCTCCACAGGACCTCATTCATGAACCAAGAGGAAGTCATCCTCACTCACATGCATGAAGAATCCCCCTTGATTTACAGACAGGGAAGAGATTTCCAGTGAAAAGCCAGAAGGTCCCACTGAGATTTGAACTCAGATCACAGGATTCAGAGTCCGGAGTGCTGACCATTACACCATAGGACCTACCACTTTTTTTTGTTCCTCAGCTCCTGTAACTCTTTTTAAGCTGGCACCTTGCAGCACTTGCCACCCACAAGCTATTTCGCCACTCGGCACACTGCTTCCTGCCCCATCTCTGCTGCTGTCCTCCCCCAGACATCAATCCCTGCCCTTCTGTCTGCTAATTCCAGAGAGACTAGACAGGTTCATTATTCTTTTCAAGTAACCAGCCTGGAGAGAACTAATGGAGAAGCAGAGGCTTGAAAGGCTGGTGGTGATTGTCGAGGAATATCTGGGTGAGGGAGGATACAAGAAGCCTGGCTCTGAATTCACACACATTTAAAAGTGCGCAGATACATCTGACTGAATGTGATACATTTTATAGACTCCCAGTGAGCACCTCTTTGTTCATATCACTCTCTAATGTCAGCTGAGGGAAGGGCTTGCTAGGGTTATATGCATTGGCAGTAGCACATGTTGAGGGTTCATCTCCATATGACAAACACACATAGAATAGAAATGCAGAATGTGATGGGAAAGGGAGGTCTTTAGATTTGAACAAAACTCTCTTAAACTGTATATACACAGTCTACCACTGAACTGTACCACCACACAAAGAGTGCCCCTTGGATTCCTTCATCTTCAGCCCCCTGCAGGGCAAACACTGTTTCCCCCAGCTTCTGTCCCTTCCCCAGCTCACAGTGGTTTTACAAATGGGGTTTGATTAAACTTTGTCTGTCCATGCACATACTACAGCTCATCCCCTGCTTCTCTGGCTTCTCCCACTAACAGAGCTACAGCCGCTTAGGGAGACAGATTACCAGCATGTGCGGGGCAGCTCTCTCTCATCTGCTTGGAGCATCATCAATGATTACAAAAAGAACCTGCTGAAGGACACCCACCAATCAATCAGATGTGGCTGGGTTTGCAATAAGTGGCAGTAACTTCTGTATCTGGCACTTTTGATGATCCTGCAGCTTGCTTGGGGTTGCTGAATAAAGGAGCTTCTACTGTGCTAAAATGTCAGACCTAGTGACAATGTAAATCTGTTTTCAGAAGGAGGGTGCTGTGACCTGTTGGATAGTCCCCAGGAGAGTTCCAGTGAAATGTAACCCATTAGTCCATTCAGAGTTTGGACTTAAATACTGCAGTGATCAACTGAGGAAGAACTTTGTTCATGAAAGTTTAGGGGTGGTAAAGCCTGCACCCCCCCAACCCCTTATCTAATGAACCAGGAGCAAGCCTCTGGGAAAATCTACCAAACAAGATAATGTTAGCATTGAGAGTTAACATTAACTGCAACTTCTTGAACCTGTCAGTGTCTGTCACTTCTTCCTCCAGAATGATGGCAGCTGCCTCCTGCAGCTCTCTGAACTCTCCAGCAGAGCCCAGTGGGGCTGCAAAGCAGGTGAGAGGCAGCCAGAAATATTTGGCCAGACACCACTGGGTGCTGCTTTCCTAATCCCCATGTACCTGGGAGGTCCATGGCCAGGGGACCCACAGTGCCTGTCTGGGACTTTTCTCCTAACTTGTTTGGAGTTTGTCAGTGTCAAACAAAGGGATGTGAGAAGAGAGTAACTCTCCCTCTCCTGCCCTGCCCCACCTGGAGAGGTTGCACTGTCACCCTCTGTGCACAGACAGCCCCAGAGCTGGAAGAATCAGATTCTGTTCTTGCAGGCAGAGGCACCACCTTCCCCACACCAGTTACAGCTGTGTTTTCCTGAGCTCTGCTCTGTACCTGGATGCTTTCCAGTGCTCCTCTACCATCAGCCTTCACCTTCCCCAGCAATGGCTGGGATTGCCAGGGGAAGGCTCTTCAGTTCCCCAGACACATGTTGGAAAACATTGCCAAAGGCTTTCCATAAGGCACCACTGGGAGTTGAACCCAGGCTCTCCTGTTTACTAGACAGGTGCTTTAGCCAGCTAAGCCATGGTGCCCCCCCTTGTTTGTAATGTGGTTCCTGACAGAGAGGTATCTGTGTTAGTCTGTGTCTTCAACCAAAAAGCAGCCCTGCAGCACTTTGAAGGTTGCCAACCTAATTTATCAAGTGATGAACTTTCATGCAGCTGAAACACTGTGATGGATGCTCACAGCAACCCCTTCCCAATGCCCAGCACAGACATTGTGCCCGACGGAAGCTGGAGTTGCACCGAGAGGACAGTGAGGATGAGGGAACAAAAAGGCCCCTTTCACTTACTGTCCCCTCTGCAGTGTGTGGGTCGGACTCCACCAATCTGCCCTCCTCTCTCCCCACCTGCCCCAGTGCCAGGGTCCCACCAGCAGAGCCTGGAGTCCTGCCCCTCCTTTGCTCCCTCAGCCTGACTCCCCCCCTCACTTTCACTCTGTGCTCCCCACACCCTCCTTTCTCCCTGGTCACACCCCAGGGGTGGGGCGAGGAGGGCCCAGCTGTGGGGCAGAGTTATCTCCTGTCTCTCACGGAGTGGGGGATGGGCTGCTCTGCCCCAGCTGGAGCTTTTCAGGGTGAGCGTTTGATGCAGTGTAACTGGAAGAAGATTTTGCTTTTCTGTCTCCTGCCCTTCAGTCCCACTTGTGACCCTCCACACAACCCCTTTGGTTTATTACCAGCCCAGTGCAAATCACTGTGCCCTGGGGGTGGGGCTGACTTCCCAGCTTTCCCTGTGTGAAACCTTTGAGCAGGGCCAGGGGTTTGGCAGCCAATCAATGGTCTCCCCTGGGCTCTTGGCTTTTCCAGGAGATCCCACAGGCAGCCCGGTCCCAGACTCCTCTTACAGGGACCAGCTGCCCTTTGGACCCTCCACACGACAGTCACTCACCTGCAGGCAGTGTGGAGCTGTGTAGATAGAACTGGCATTGGGAGCCTAGCTCGAAAGTGCCCTCAGGCCAAGTCTTTCAGTGTCCGTCACCCCGAGGAGAGGCGATATCTGCCCCTTCCCCACCCGCCTGGTGCTTCGGTGTCACCTCAGTCTGATGGTGCAGGAGTGGGGGTGCACAAGGGCTTGTGCACAGGAGACAGGTGGGTGGACGCCCGGCTGGTGCTCCGGGAATGGAGGTCTATGAGGATTCCCCCTGCCTTGTTGCTGGACCCCTCCTCTGCCGTCCTTAGGGCTGGCTCCTCGGGTGGTCCCTGGGGTGCTGGGCTGGTCTCTGGGATGGACTCCAGCTCCAAGACCTGCTGGGATTCCTCTGCTGCTGTTTCCAATGTACCCTGAGGGGAGCAGGTGTCTTGGGGCCCAGGATGGCCCTGAGCTCCCTGGAACAGGGGTAAGCGGTGGGGGCAGCCCCAGACTGGCTGGCCAAGTCCTGGGTCCAGGCATAACCCTTCCACAACTGCTTCACCTTGCTATGGACATGATCCGGAGTGCGGGCAGGGTGACTCCAGGTGGCCAGGCCCTCGGCCAGTCAGGTGAATGCTTCTGCTTTCCGCTCCATGCTCCCCATCACATGGAGCACGTCCTCCTCACCCCAGAGCCCCAGCAGGTCTCAGAGCTCGACCTCCAACCAGGAGGTGTCCCACCTCTTTTTGTCCCCCGTTTGGCTGCTGGGGGTCCCTGGGTCCTCTCGGGGGGGCAGCCTGGGGGCACTCAGGGGGCTGGCTCAATGCCATGGTGCTGGGTGGTTGGGTCGAGGTCGGTGGAGGGCTTGCAGGGCTAGCATGTGCGTGTGCTGCTGCCTGCATGCTCTCAGCTTCCTGCCACAGGAAATCCGGGTCCGTGGTGCTTTAAGGGCTGCTGCGCGCAGTAATCATAGAGCTGCACAGGGGCTGGACAGCACATCTCAACCCCTCAGCTGATTCCTGCCATGGAGGACCCTGCTATTTCGAAGTAACAGGATGTGGATCGTCTACACACGACCGACTTTGACGTTCAACATTGAAGTAGGGCGCGATTCCCATCTTTGGATGAGAATAGTGCTTTTGATGTCTCGCCACTTCACTTCCATTTCAACGTCAAAATAGCTGATGGTGCATAGAATCACAACACGTAGACACAACACGCTATTTTAACATTTTGCCTGTTTCTTTGACGTTGCCAGCTAGTGTAGACACACTCTGAGGGTGATAGAAATATGAATTACTCCTCTCTGGAGCTGAGGACAAGAAGACACTTTTCCTGCCTAAGGCCAGGAGTTCAAAGGAGAGAGAGAAAGAGAGAGAGAGAGCAGAGCCTTGGCTGGGCATCTCTTTGCATCCTGATTCTAGCTCGTTCAAATCGCTCTTTTGAAGCAGGGGCTTCGGAACAGGCTCCTTTGTTTATAGATGCTGAATGTCGAAATAGCAGAGCAGTATTTCCAAATCCATGTTGTGTGTTACTGAGCTATATTGGAATCAGCTACTGTGGAATACCTCATCTGCAATCGCTTATTCAGGAGTAAAGCTGCTGTGCAGACAAAGCCTTTAGGTCCCTTAGCAAGAGCCATGAGCAGTCATGGGGATTTTGTGGCCTCTGGAATGAGATGGGTGGATTAGAAAGTATTCCTTTCGCAGAGGAATTTGCTCAAATGGTAGAGCGCTTGCTTTATGTGCTTGAAGAAGCAGGATCAATACCCACATTCTTTAAAAGCACTTGCATTTCTTTTCCAAGACAGGGTCAGATGAGAAGCTGCCCTTCTCCAGTGTCCCCTTCTTCTTCCTACCCAATAGCCCCCTGTAAAAAGAGAAGCCCATTTGGGTTAGAAAGCTGCTGGACCCCAGCCTCCTTGTCCTTACATATTTCTGTTTAAAAGACAGGTTAACCAGGGGCATGTGCTATGATTACTTAACGTTTCAGATGTCACTGTTTCCTCATTTCTCGGGCACTGCCAGTACTGACCACAGCCTCCCCAGTACAATGGTTTTTATACCCTTGTGTCATGGAGTGACACCACCTAATTTTCTAGCCCAGACCTGTCCAAAGAATCAACCCCCGCTTGGGAGTTAAACTCCACAGGCTTCTCTGCTTGACAGGATCTAAATTCCGGCTGAGCTAAGCAGGCCCAGGTGGGGCTGGCAGGAGTCAGGCCTGGACAGACAGCAAACCTTACCCAGAGGCAGGCGCCACGGCTTAGCTTCTTAAAACAGCTGCCTTGTAAAAATGAGACCCTTGGTTCAACTCCCAGTGGTACCTGGCTGTGGGGCTTTTGGGGCACCTGGTGTTTGCCAGTCTCGGCAGATAGGACATTGGGTCATGTGGATGTGAGATATGACCCACAAGCTGTGTCTACACGTGCACGCTACTTCGAAGTAGGGGCACTAACTTCGAAATAGCGCCCGTCACGGCTACACGCGTCGGGCGCTATTTCGAAGTTAACTTCGACGTTAGGCGGCGAGACGTCGAAGTCGCTAACCCCATGAGGGGATTGGAATAGCGCCCTACTTCGACGTTGAACGTCGAAGTAGGGACCGTGTAGACGATCCGCGTCCCGCAACGTCGAAATTGCTGGGTCCTCCATGGCGGCCATCAGCTGGGGGGTTGAGAGATGCTCTCTCTCCAGCCCCTGCGGGGCTCTATGGTCACCATGGGCAGCAGCCCTTAGCCCAGGGCTTCTGGCTGCTGCTGCGGCAGCTGGGGATCCATGCTGCAGGCACAGGGTCTGCAACCAGTTGTCGGCTCTGTGTATCTTGTGTTGTTTAGTGCAACTGTGTGTGGGAGGGGCCCTTTAAGGGAGCGGCTTGCTGTTGAGTCCGCCCTGTGATCTTGTCTGCAGCTGTGCCTGGCACCCTTATTTCGATGTGTGCTACTTTGGCGTGTAGACGTTCCCTCGCTGCGCCTATTTCGATGTTGGGCTGAGCAATGTCGAAGTTGAACATCGACGTTGCCGGCCCTGGAGGACGTGTAGACGTTATTCATCGAAATAGACTATTTCGATGTTGGCTGCACGTGTAGACGTAGCCACAATGTGCATTCTCCTGCTTTCCATGACGCTGAAAGGGATTTGTTACAGAGCTGCTGACCCCTCAGTGCTCCTGGCTCCTATGCGGAGCTTCAGGCACCCTAGATTCAAGTCTGTTGCTGAGTAGTTATTGCATTACTTCAGGCTGGTCCCTGAGTGTCACCAGCCACCCAGATGCTGGTGGGGTTAGGAGCCTGGTGGTTGGGAGGCTGTTTGTGGCTGTCTGCAGGCCAGACCTCTCCCCACCTTTGCTATTCTGTGTTTTTTCAGCCTCCACATGGAGTTGTCCACATTAGTTGCCTCCTGCTGCAGGTGTCCCGAGGAGGGGAGCTATGCTGGGCTGAAGCCTGCGACTCCTCCTCCCTCCTGCTTTCACCTGACTTGTCTGCCTGGCCTGAGCGGCTTTTTCCTTCAGCATCACGGAGACAAAGGACAAAGCTGAGTGGAAGTGAAAGGGCCAAACTTGTGGGCATGAGGTGAAGCAGTGAGAAAACCAATGACTGAGAGTGTGCGCATGAACTTATCCACTTCACTTCTGAATCCTGGACTAATCTTGAGCTTCAGAACACCCTCTGGTGAGGAGTTCCACTCGTTGAGTGTGAGTTGTGTGAAAAATGCTTCCTTTTGGTTCTGGTAAATCTGTTGCCTACTAATTTCATTCAGTGATGCTAGTTGTCATGTTGTAAGGAGTAAATAGTGTTTTCATCTTTATGGTCTTGTCAGGGTGGTATATTCAGAACCCCCTTTATGTTTCTCAGGGCAGTGTAAACTAGCGGCCACAGTCAATACTCCAAATGCTGTCTGCAGGGCAGCATAGCCTTATGGACAGAATCAAGACAGCAAGCCCGTAATGGATCGGTGCTTTGGAAGGGTGTATGGGGGTCACAATCACGGACCCCCACAGCAGGAAGCTGATTTGTGGTTTAATCACATGGCTAAGCAGGTACAGCCGTCTCTCAAGCTCTGCCAGGATTGTGTTCCCAGCACCATCACATAACTTGAATTTTGCATAAGTCAGGAGTCGGCTTTTCTCCCACAAGAAGGCCCGTTCTGCAGCCAGGAAGCAGCAGGAGCATCTGAGCTCCTGGAGCTCCTTTTGAAAGGTAAGTCCTGGGGTTGGAGGGGCAGCTGGGGCCGTGACTGGAGAGTAGTGGGGTGAAGCCGGGCTGGGTTAGAGCTGCAGATGGTGTAGATGAGCCAGGGCCGTGCAGCCCTGCAGGGGATGGAGCTGGATCTGCACATGGCTGGGGTGAGTCAGAGCTGCACAGTGGGTGGTGAGCCAGGGCCATGCAAAGGTTTGAACTGGGACCACACCAGGCTGGGGGTGGTGAGCCCGTACCGGGAGAGGGGGATTTTGAGTTGTGCTTAACTCACATTCATGTTACTCACACATTTCAAGGGACTCCTGTACACCCCCAAACCCTCCTGTGCTCTGGAAGAAACGGAGCTGTTGGAATTCTGTATTTCAGATGATATCAGGCCTAGACCCTGTGATCTCTGGCCTGTGGAGATGTATTTTTCCCCGGCTGTGATGGCTGAATGGTTAAGGCATTGCACTAAAAATCCCATAGGGTTTCCTTGTGCACATTCAAATCCTGCTCACAGGGAGTTGTATCCTTTAGCCACACCCCTAACCAGGGTAATCCAGCTCCACGCTCCTCAGACAGGCTACTCTCCTTATCCTGTACACCCCAGAGAAATCCCCTTTACCTTCCCAGCCAGGGCGGAGAAAGAACACGAGAACGGACATGCGGTGAGGTGCGGCGGCCTGGGATGTGCAGGGGCTTAGAGGAGATGTTCTGGGGCTTCCTTGTAGTTTTAAATTCTACCAGTGTGACTCAAACCTTCGTGTTTTTCTGCTGTTACAAACTATTCCATCTGGGGAAAACACCCAGTGGGACAAGTCCCGAAGCTGAAACCGTGATGGTATCTCCAGGGGAATGGGAAGGAAACACTTGCTTCTTTAGGAACACTGATGAACGACTGATCCAGCCCACTCTTTCAGAAGGGCTACGCCTACACTTGGAGAAATCTTTGAAATTGCCGTGCTAAGGGCCATTTGGAAGATTACTTCTGAGGCACTGAAATGTATATTCAGCACCTCATTAAAAAGCTGCCGGCTGCAGCACTTTGCAATTCCCACTTCCTGCTCCCACGTGGCTCCTCCAGAGGGGGGTCCTTTTCAAAAGCACCCCACCATCTTTGAAATCCCCTTAGTCCATAGAAATAAGTCCAGGAAGCCAACCGTGGCTGCGTCTACACGTGCACGCTACTTCGAAGTAGCGGCAGTAACTTCGAAATAGCGCCCGTCACGTCTACACGTGTTGGGCGCTATTTCGAAGTTGAAATCGACGTTAGGCGGCGAGACGTCGAAGTCGCTAACCCCATGAGCGGATGGGAATAGCGCCCTACTTCGACGTTCAACATCGAAGTAGGGACGTGTAGACGATCCGCGTCCCGCAACATCGAAATAGCGGGGTCCTCCATGGCGGCCATCAGCTGGGGGGTTGAGAGATACTCTCTCTCCAGCCCTTGCGGGGCTCTGTGGTCACCGTGGGCAGCAGCCCTTAGCCCAGGGCTTCTGGCTGCTGCTGCTACAGCTGGGGGTCCGTGCTGCATATACAGGGTCTGCAACTAGTTGTTGGCTCTGTGTATCTTGCACTGTTTAATGAAAGTGTGTCTGGGAGGGGCCCTTTAAGGGAGCGGCTTGCTGTTGAGTCCGCCCCGTGACCCTGTCTGCAGCTGTGCCTGGCTCCCTTATTTCGATGTGTGCTACTTTGCCGTGTAGACGTTACCTTGTTGTGCCTATTTCGATGTTGGGCTGAGCAACGTCGAAGTTGAACATCGACGTTGCCAGCCCTGGAGGACGTGTAGACGTTATTCATCGAAATAGCCTATTTCGATGTCGCAACATCGAAATAAGCTATTTCGAAGTTGGGTGCACGTGTAGACGTAGCCCGTCAGTCCACGTGATCCCCAAAGACCTGCTGCTATTAAGAGCTACTGGAAGTGCTCCTCGGGGGAACCCAGCCACGTTGCCCCATCTGAATTTTGACACTTCTGGGGGCCTTGTTATGGAGTCAGGCCCTTCTCACCTTTAAACCTGTTAAATATTGTTCCATTATTTCAGCAGCAGCAGGGCAGAGCTGGAGGAGTCGGTGCCTGTACTGGTGGTATTTGATCTCCCAATATTGGAATGCCTGGGGGCCACATAATAACCACAGGTAAGATTACCAGCATACAGTCCAGTGCACCACCCAGTCTGTGCCCGCCAGCACCTCCTTCTCGGCTGTGACTTCATTTGACTTAAACCCTTCTGCTCTGAGTGGAATAGGTCATCTAGAAAAAAGTGGTAGGATCTGAGGGGACACCAGGCAGGAGCCCAAGAGAGTGGGCACAGGACAGCAGGGTGTGAGGGGACTCCTGGCTGGGCACAGGACAATGAGTAGAGAGTGACAGTCTGAGGGGAGGCCAGACTGGGGTGCAGGGTGGTAGGGGAGGTGCAGCAATCCCATTCCAGAGATCACAACAGCCCAGCAACCGCCTTTTTATTGTCCAGAAGGATCCCTTGTTTGCTACTGTCCCATAGGCTACCTAGCACAGTTGGTTAGAGGGTGGTTCTAACATGACTCAAGCCATGTGTTCAAGGGCCCTGTGTGTTGCCAGACAACACTTGGGTGTGTGTGGTTTCACGTTTCCCTTTCTTCCCCCAAATCACGTGAATGTGGGGTTGTTGGCCTGGGGTGGAATAGCAGCTGACAAGTCTGTGGGTTTGCTGGTGGGAGTTCTGGCTGGCCAGTGGGGGTGGAAGAGTGGCTGTTGGGATTTGCCTTAGAAGGAAGGAAATCCCAGCCTGGGGTTGTTAGTGGCCTGGGTTTTGAGCAAAGGTCCCCTGGGCTGGTTTCTCTACATGTGCCCATGGCTCCTGTCCTATTACACACCATCCCTGCTTTCTCTGACACTGTTGAATGCTCCTGAGAAGAACGTTGTCAGCCTTTGCATGGTGTCTAGGTGGCAGCATCCTGCTCCTTTCTTCTCTTTGTCTTCCTCAGCAAGGGGAGGAAAAAGAAGAGCCCACTTGCACCAGACATGAAGTAAACAACTGAGGAGAACTTGCTGAAGACTCCCTATTGTCCTCCTTTCTACCAGCTGAGCTACTGAAATGCAGCACTTAGCCCTCTGGCCACTCCTGTAGCTAGTTCAACCCACCCACGTGTTATGACAAGTGCCACCCAAGTGATGGCATTTCAGGAGAGAGGAAGAAGAATCCAGCTGAGATTCTGTGGGGCACTGGATATCACACAAGTTCCCCCATTGAACTCAGCAACAAACACAGCAACTCATTTCTCTCCTGACAGGGATTTCTGCTTCTATGGCTAGTCTGTGACTGAGCATTCCCTGCTCCTATGAGTTCCTGAAAGTGAGAACCTGCAATACCTTTTAGCAAGACAGGGAACAGTTTTGCAATTAATGAACCAAAAACATCAGCCAACAGCCTTGGCCAGATAGACTGTGCTCTCTGCACTGGCTGCAACGGACAGAGAGGCCCAAAGAGAAACAGACCAAAAGGCTTGTAGGGAGCAAACTAAAGCTTTAATGGAAAGTGACTCCAGCATGTTACAGGGAACACAGCCAGAGACACAGAATCCCACCCAGCCCTGCCCTGCTTTGGGTCACTCCAGGGCACAAGGGCTCACTCCCTGGGATACACTGAGTGCGGGAGCCAACTGGTGGGAGGGAGCTGATGACCTCACATCTGTAGGGCAGGTTAACCACATGTCCCTGAGCTCAGCCCATGCTGGAGGGAGCCGGACAGCTTAAGCAGAACACAGTGTCAGATGGGAGTAGATACGTATATTTGGGGAAGGGATCCTGAGTGCTGCATCCCAGCCATGTGCTTTGTCCATGGTCCTGACTTCCTCACAAATCCAGCCTCCAGGTCAGAGCTGTTCCCGTTCCCTCCAGAGGGCTGGGGGATGGTCAAGGTGCTCTCTTGTGCCATCGCACCTGGCTGAGCACAGAGAGCCCCAAATCCCTGCTATGCTGGGAGCCAGGTTACTGTTTGAATTCTGTGTTGCCAATGACATTGTCTCATTATTGTCCAGTATCCATGATAACAAAATGCTAAGGAGCTCAGAGCTGTGATGACCGAGTGGTTAAGGTGTTGGACTTGAAATCCAATAGGGTTTCCCTGTGCAGATTCAAATCCTGCTCACAGCGAAGCCTCCCTTTCACCCCCACCCAGGGCAATTCATCCACACGCACCCTGTGTGCGTGGCAAATGCAAGAGGCTGGGTCCCTAATCCTGTTTCACAAAGGCTGGCTGTTTCGGGGGAGAAATGCCACAGTTGTGATGTGGTCGGTGCTCCAGCACAAGCTGGCTGCTTCCACCTGCTGTGAGCAAAGCTCCAGACAAGTAGGCGTCTCTCCCATGCCCAGCTCTGCTCTGCTTCTGCAATGCTGTCCTGCTCTGCTCTGTCTCTGCCTGCACCCGTCTGCTTCATTCTCCTGTGTCTGGTGGTGTCTGCCTCCACCAGTCCCTGCCCCACCTTCTCCCCTGGGGCCACCTCCTGCTCCGCTCACACAGGAAATAGTGGCAAGGGCCTGGCCATGGTTCTCATAGCCCCACTGACAGTGTAGGACTGGGGGGGAGCCTGAAGGGGGGCAGAGGAACCTCTAGGGGAGAGCCTGACAGCAGGGAGAGGCAGGTGCAAAGTGGACAGAGGGGGCTGTGGGGTGAACAGGGTAAAAGCTGGGATGTGGTTGGCTGACCCATCTAAGATGGTGTCTTCTGGTCACAGCCGTTTCTGGAGATGGGAGTTCAAGCTGCTGGATGGGGAGGGGCGTGGGCCAGGCCAGTGAGTGGCTGAGGCATGGGCAGGCCAGCCCAGTGGAAAATATTGGGGTAACAAGGAGGTTCATAGTTGACTATAGTTTAACATCCCACTTGGTGCAGTGCCAGGGTTGGGGGCTGCTGGTGGGGGAAGGTAGCACAGATTAGAAGGACCCCCCCCTTTATTAACACAGCCTGTCCACTCCGATACCAGGTCAGACTTGCCTTTCAGGGTCTGGCAAAGTGGGGTGTGAGGGCAGGAAGGTTTCAGCCACAGCAGTGGCCTCCCTCAGAGCAGCTGAGGTGAACACAACAGCAAGGCCCCTTTGGGTTTGGTCCATGGGAGGCCTGTGTACCAGTGGGGGATGCAGGCTGATTTCTGGGAGGTTCCTCTAATGCTGAGACTCCGTCCCCACCACTTACTGATGGGAGCCCAGAGAGTCTCTGCTCATTGCAAAATGGCATAAGAAGCACAACATCTGCCTGCCAGAAAGGAGGGCTCAGGCGCCGCTTTTCTGTGTGGCCAATTGGACACAGTGTTGGACTTCGGATGAGACCATTGGTGGTCTGAGTTCCTATGTGGTCCTACTTGCTCTACACTCACTCTGTGCAGCCTTTGCCCACAGACTGCAACCTTCTCCTTGGCTGCTCTGAGCAATGGTTTGGCTCCAACTGGACTCTGGGAAGCAGTCGCTGGTCAGGCATGAGCCTTGGCTGCTCCCACTGAGCCATTACCTTTCTGGACTTGCTAAAGAAGGTGGGGGGTAAATCAGGCTTGTGTGTTGGGCAGTTTCCCTCTTCCAAATGGTGCTCATCCTTGTGCTGCAGGGAGCTCATTTACTAGCCCCTTTGCAGCCCTGGGGTTTCTCTGCTTCTCATTCGAAGGTGAGAAACCTCTTGAGGCCACATCTCCTGCTCTGCTGCCAAACTGAGTCCCATAAGCGGGAGCGGTGACGGAGCTGCTGAGGAGCTGGCTCTGCTTCCTGCCGTCTCCTGACACTGGGAGCAGAGAGTCCGCAGCTGGACCCATGCTGGTTGAGGGGAGGCTTTCAGTCAGTTTGTGGCCTGCCAGAGTCACAAGAAGAGCCTGGCTGGGGGTGTCTGTGGCTGTCTGCGGGCCAGGTGTGATGGTGAATCCTTGAACAGTGTGTGACACACGTGATTTTGGGAGAAAGATTGTGCACATGCTGGGAGAGGAGCAGAGCAGTCCCAGAAGCAGGCAGCTTGTAAGCCACGACCTTTAGACAGGCTTACAACTGGGTTCAGCAGTGAAGGGGTAACAAGCCTGCACTGTGGTGGGGCAGGGGAAACTGAGGCACTGCACCTCATGACCTTGGTGGCTAAATGCCAAGCAATATATCCACTCCCAGACACTGCTACCTGCATTCTAGGGGCTCTTGTTCCCACAGGGGAGTGCACCAGACAGAATGAATCAGTTTCCCAAATATGGCCAGAAAAATCAGATGAATAATCAGAGAGGTGTCAAGGAAAATGAGTAGCATTGTCCCCTCAGTGGTGTAACATGGAAGAGTCTGCACCTCCCTCGGCCCCACTCAATTCGAGGGCCGGGAGGAAACATTTTCTGCAAAACTATCCAGAATTATAGCTTCTGCTCTGCATCCTTCCAGTGGTCTGACCATTGTGGGAGGGCAGCAGCCCACAAGGGTCACCAGTTGCAGCCCTCACACCGTCCTCTTCAGCCACCAGAGGACAAAGGCCACATCCGTGTTCCCTCTGACATTGCCCATCCTCGGGCTGGTGGAATTTCCTTTAAGGTGGGATGAATTTTTTAGGGGCAACACCAATGCTGGGGTCATGTGCAGATTTGCATCATGGGTACAGATAAACATCCTTACCTATAAATACATGTTTGGAACAGATCAAAGGTACGGAAGACAAACACATCTAACCGGGGGATAACTCACAAGGAGCAATGCTTCTAATAGTTATTTCATGTGATGTCATATTAAAAAGAATATTAATGCCCCATTTCGGTACCTCTATTTGATCACCCTTTCTTACAGCTCCAGCTGTTAAACACACCCAGATGGAGCACTCTGAAAATGGCTCTATAAATAAATCACAGACATGGCCATTCAGTGAAACATAAAAATCCACCCCAGAGCCCCAATGGAAACACCTCCTCCCACAGACCACTAACTCTCCACAATCTCCACTGCAGCTGCTCTCAGAAATGAAGTATCTGCCTAAGCACCGCATGCTACAGACCTCTGCAGTTACAGAGCCACCCGTTACATGGATATCACCTGCCCACAGTGCTTAATGAAGCTGAGTCCAGGGAGTTGACGCAGCCAGTAGAACCTGTTCAGAGGACATCAGGCACTGCAAAGCCACAGGAACCTCCCTGTCCAGAGCAGCCAGGCCACTTAGTCAAGATGCCCCAAGGGCTCAGCTTGAGCTGGAAAATGTCATTTTGGCATTATTAGCAGCATTGTCTGAACAGCTCAGCCAGCCAGCTGGTAGGAACGGGTCTTACAAGTGTCGTCTTAGGAAAGGAGCTGGGGAGCTGCAGGGACATATGGACTCAACAGTGAGGCGGCTGGGGCAGGGCTTTATCTCATACCCTGGGGAATTAGCTCAAAAGGTAGAGTTAATTGTATTGCTTTGCATGCAAGAGGCAGTGGGATCGATGCCCACGTTCTCCAATAAGAATTGCATTCTCCAGCCTTTTCTTCCAATGCAATGTGAGACCAGAGCCCCTTCCTCTTACAGCTGGGTTCCCCCCACGGAACCTCTCAATGTGGAGGCAGGATTTGGGGCTGTCTGCGCTTAGCTGTGTGCAAGGGTACAGGAGAGCTCTTTGAACATCTCCTCTCCCACCTGCTGGGAACTCACACACTTTTGCTCTGGAGGCAATATTTGAAAGAGGAAGTCAGGACCATGGACTACCTCAGGTGAGAGAAAGTGGTGATGCACATGTGAGCCGTGTACCTAATATGGTAATACACTTGGAGCGGGTAGGAGTGAGTTGCATGTGGGTCACTTTGGTGGGCAGGTTTAGTGCTGCATTCGCAGAAGGTTCTGGAGTTGGGGTGACAGCTGTGGGGTCTGCTCCTGCGGGCTCTGTGTCTGTGGGTAGGAGAGCAGGCAGGAGAGCAGCTGCTGGGTGAGCTGGGAGCAGCTGAGCTCAAGAGCAGGCAGCAGACTGAGGTCCCTCCGCTGGAAGCACGTTGCAGCAGGTGGTGATGGAGTTACCCTCTGTCAGGGAATATGGGCCGTGTTAATGTTGTGCTCAGGGCAGCAGAGAGAGGGGACAGGCAGGGTTTGAGGGGACACCCAGCAGGGGCCTAGCGCAACGGGTGAGGGGCAGCAGGGTCTGAAGCAATTCCTAGCCAGGGCTCAGGGCTGGGGGGAATGGGAGACAGAGTCTGAGGGTGGGTGGATGCCAGGTCATGCATTAATCAGCTAAGCCACAGAGCCCATCGCCATTGCTAAAACCCAGGCACTACTGGGAATGGGACCCAGGCTCCTCTGCTTCTAAGACACGCGCTTCAACCAGCTAATCCACAGACCCTCAAGGACCAGTGGCTCAGTGCTCACTGGTGGCCAATGACTCCCATACAATTTCCTTCATTCTTTCCCTGTTCAGTGTGAAACAGCTTAGTTGCTGTAGACAAACTCCACACCCATCTAGTGCACCATCTCCCCATTCTCTGTGGGCTCGCCTCTCCTGTTTGAACCATTCATAATGTTAAATACCAGGGTCTTGATTTTTCTTTCCTCCTGCATTCTGCAGATATACTCAAATTCCTGTAACTTCCATTGCATAACCTGCTGCAGTAGGTTTTCTTTCAGTTTCTTCTTTCTGTAGAATTCCTCATAGGTGATCTTCAGCATCTCTCCCATTATCAGGATCTTTTTATAACAGCTCCTCTCAAATGCCAATATCCTTCTCTTTGAATCTTTCCTTATCACCCATGTCTCACAACCGCACATCATGCTGCTGAATACACACGTGTTCAAGACACTCAGCTTTGCTCCTAAGATAATTGCTTTGTTTCTTCAGTTCTCATCCATTGCCTTCAGACACGCACTTGCTTTCACAATTCAAGTCGCTATTTCCTTCTCACAGCCCAGAGCATATGTTATGTTGCTTCCCACATATGTGATCTTCTCTACTTCGATCCCATCTGCACTGATCACCCTTCTAATTTTCTAATCTACATATATCATTGTTTTTGTATAACAATGTTCATAATCCGTCTTTACCACTTCCCTTCCTCATTTAGCACCTGCACCATTCTTGTTTCCTTGTTTTCATCATCTTCAATGAGAACTATATTATCCACAAACCTCAGCTTGTAGATTATCATCCCGAGCAGCTACTCCGTCTACTTTTTCCTCCATCTTGTCAAGATGCATGATGAAGATACTTGTTATAACCAAATGCCCATCCCTCCACACATTCTTACCACTGCCTGAGCATTGTTGTTGATACCTGTCAACAACCGATCAGTCTGCTATCCCCTCCCTGTGACTCCAACAGCGCCCAAGTCACTTTCTGATCTATCCTGTCAAATGCCTTTTGAAAATCAACAAAGCTACTGCAGATGCTGGAGTACCTCTCCAGGCGCGAGCCTGGGCAATTTTGTGGGACCCTGGGCTGCCCAGACTCCAGTGTCCCCCTCTCGACTTTACTGACATCGTCCAAAGGAGAGGATAACCTCTACGTCTGGTACCAGCTCAGCTGCAGAGACTGCCAGGTCAATGCCAGAAGTTGGCACAGAACTGCCTAAGGACTCCCCTCCGGACTTTCTGTCTGGGTTTACTCCCTCAGCCTTGCACCTTACCAGGATAACCCACAAGGCAGTGGGGCGGGTTGCACAGAAGCTATCCACAACCTTTAGCTGACAGAACTTGGCTCACACCAAGCATGATAGCTTAAAAAGCCAAGACACTTCCCATTTCACCAAGGAGCAGGTCATCTCCTCTCTCCGCTTCCAACAGAGAAATTAAAAGCAATAAGTTAACCTGTGTTGACTGGGAATTGAACCCAGGGCGACTGCTTAGAAGGCAGCCATGCTAACCACTACACCACCACCATCTCCTTGAAAACCATGTGCTAAAATCAGGAATAGGAATGACAGAGCATGTGTCTTCAACCCCAGGTTTTCCTTTGATATATTGATATTGTAGAAGCTCGATTCTCTATCACTCACAGGGCACCAGGGGGGCTAGACAATCAAATGTGCCAGATAGAAGACTTACCTACCCTGAATGCAAACCCAGCCACACCTGACAGATCGGCTCATGTCCTTCAGTACATTTTCTCTGATTTCTACTAAGCAGTCTCCAAGCATATAGAAGAACACTGTCCCACACACAAAGGAAATCTGCCTCCCTGAGTGATGGTAGCTATGTGAGTGGGAGAAGGTAGGTCAGTGGGGAAGATCTGGTGTGCGCCTGAGGAGAGAAAGTTTAAGCAACACCCATTTGAAAAACTACTCTGGGCTGGGACAGAAAAAGGAGCCTGGGGAAGAAGGGTTTGTCTTACAGGGATCTGAAGATTAGCGATTCAAGCAAGAGTGAAATATGGATGTCAGCCAGGGATAGAGTGTTTGATTTCAGGTAAAGTGATCTTCTTTCTAATCCATGCTCCCCTTTTCAAAGGCAGCCACTTGTATGACAATAGTTGTATCACCTTTCCCAACATGCTCTGGATTTCTATAGTGTGGGGATCCTGAAAATGGAAATGAACCCTTAACATTTGTCAGTGCCAATGCAGATAAACCTAGCAAACCCCTCCCTTTGTTGAAATCTGGCTACACAGCGAAACTGACAGTTGAGACTGACATGAAGAATTTTGGGTCTTATTTCCATAAAGAGGTGCTCATTCAGAGTCTATCAAATACATCACTTCCAGCAGGAAAGGTCTCTGCACACTTTGTAAATGTGTGTGTCGAGAGGATGTCATTTATTCTGGGAATTCACAGCCAAGGCCTTTATGTCCTCCCTCAGCTAGATATTCATACACATGCACCACCAAGCTCCCCAGTCTCTGCATTTCTGTTAATTCTCTGCAGGCTGTTTATTGTAAAAGAAAAATTAACCCTTTTCACCTTTTGGGGGCTTCTAAGAAATGTTGCCTTACAGCCAGGTGGAGGTGGCAGCAAGATGGGCTGGGCTCAATGTCTAGGGGAGAAGAGTGGTAGAAATGGGGCAGGAAGGAGTGTCCTGAGAGGTGAAACAGCTGGAGGGTGGCATGGAGTGCAGGGTGCCAGCCTGGCAAGAGTCACAGGTGCCCCAAGGAGTAACATTTGGTTGGTCCCGGAGTGTAAAAAGCAGTACTCAGGAGTCTGATCTCTGCAATCTGAGTTCAAATCTCAGTGGACGGCTGGTTGGTTGTGTTGTTGCTGTAAATCTTTGTCTCTCCAAAGCTTGGGCTTCTTTATCCACAGGTGCACCTGAGGAAGTGTTTTTCCCTCCTGTTTAATGAGTGAGGCCCACGGGAGCTACATCGGTCTCTGACTGGGCTGAGTCACCAACATGGCTGCAATAGGTTGAGGCCCTGCAACTTCCCAGTCTGTGAAGAGATACCTGAGGAGTGAGCTTGTGTTTTTCACAGCTTCTCCTGATTGCCACACAATTGTTGCCAGTACCTGGAGCTGCCAGGCAATTCCTATTGCACACGTGGCATTTAAAGGAAGGACCATCCAGAGCAGGCTAAGAAAGTCAGGGGACAGCAGGTGAGAGGCTTGAGGGCAGCTGTGGGGAGCATATAAGGTCACAGAGCTTGAAACCATCTCCTTGGCATTATTAGCAGCACTGTCTGAACAGCTCAGCCAGCCAGCTGGTAGGAACTGAGCTAACAAGGGTCATCTTAGGAAAGGAGCCAGGGGAGTGAGAGGGACCTAAGGAGTCAGCAGTGAGGTGGCTGGGGAAGAACACTTTCCTTTCCAGAAGGGAATTAGCTCAAATGGTAAAGCACTTCTTTTGCATATAAAGGGTTGTGGGATTGATACCCACATTTTCCAATGAAACTGATGTTGTTGTAACTTCCTGCCCAAGGTGAGCTGCTTTTGACCCCCCATTCATGAGCCACTGCGGTGACCGTGCCGTGACCGAGGAGTCACTGCAATGATGATCCATTTTCCACAGCTGTCAGAGGTGCCGTACGCAGAAGAGGGAGAAAGTGGGACTGGGTGAAGGACTGTAAGATTATGTAGATGGAGGCCAGGATTTTGCAGTAGAGTTCTGTGGCTTGTTGATTTTGGCTCCAAAGCGGAGGGCAAGGCTGTGCACGGCTAAGGATGTAGATGTGTATTTGTAGAGGCAATGACAATGGGTCAGGTGCCTGTACCCAGCCCCGCTAGAGCTGGAGAAGATCTTACACTGTTGCAAGAGACAAGGTCGGGTTCTTGTCAAGGAGTCTCTTCCACAATCCAAGGCAGCACTTTCCCGAGAGTGACCATGTTTCCGTTTGCTGAATACGGGACGCCCATAAAATTCCTCAAGTTTGAGCAAGTTCAGTTGGATTCCAGCAGAACGCAGCCTGCAGGGTCACAGGCTCACCCCAGATCTCTGTCAGGGTTCCCATCAGAATGTGCCCAGCAGCAATTTTTGTAATGTGTGTGGGAGGAGAGGGACAGGAGCTGCTTCGAGCCACAGCATATGGGGTGGGTGGGAGGGATGACTTGGCCCATGGCTTTGCAAAGCTCTTCTTTTCTCCCCACCCTCCACTGTGGCTGGAAACAAGTTGTCCTTTCTCGTCTGCACAGAGTCAAAAGGCAGCAAAGAGCTCCAGGCTGCTGGTGTGCACCGACATAAGCCAGCCAGCTCCTGTCCCCAGCTCCAGTGTGGACAGGCATTCTGTCTGTACTGTCCGTGCGCCTGGATCATTTCTGTGTTTCCAGTTTCCATAGGCTGCTTTCCAGGTTGGGTCTATCACAGAGGGGGCATATTGCCTTCTGCCCTGGAAATGATCCCGTGTGCTGATTCTCAGCCAGTCATTCCCAGGCTGCTCTGTGGAGCACTGGTGCTCCATGCAATGGGAATGGCCGTTCTGGGAAAGAATTTCCATGCTCGTGACATTTTTCCTCCTCAACTATTAACTAAGAAGTGACGTGTCTCTACAAACCCTGATGGGTTTGAATCGTATTTCGGAGGGCCGGGACCAGCAGCTTTCTGCCCTGCGTGGGCTTGTTTTGGTGGGGGGCTACCAAGTGGGAAGAGGAAGGAGGCACTAGAAGCACTTAGCCGCTGGCCTGACACTGCCTTGGAGAAGAGGGAATAAAAACACACCTCCCCCTGGAGAACGTGGGCATCAGTGCTACTGTCTCTCTCATGCTGAGCAAGCGCTCTACCACTTGAGCCAATTCCCCTCGGGCTGAATGAGCTCTTCTGACCCACTGAACTCATTCCAGAGGCGACAGCGTTCCTGCAGCTGCCTCATGGCTGGGGCTCGGGCACACAAAGTTACGTCTGCACAGTGGTAGTCCTGAAGTTTGACATAGGACTTATCAGTAGGACTGACGAAACCCACGGAAGCATCTGCTCCTAAATAGCTGCTCGTCTGTGAGGCGCCAAAGGACTTCTTGTTGTTTTTATCAGCTACTGGCTCTTTGCTGAAACGTGGTCCTGAAGAGCACCCAGAGCTTCTTTTCTGAGGGTGGTCTCAGGGTGCGCTTCTTGCTCAGGATGAGAAAGCTCCAGGGTTCCAAAGCCCAAACTAGCCCTTCTTCTGCCTTTCTCTGACAGTGTGTCAGGACAAGTGGGGGCTGGTGTCCTTGTGTGTGTTTTTCTTCCCTTCATTTGCTCAAGATGTGGCCCCTGCTGTGATGACACCTGTCCCGTTTGCTGTGGCAGCACCTCTCACTGGCAGAAGCTGCAAAGGTCCAGCTTTTGACTCAGCATTTTTCTGGATAACTTGGCATTTCCCCCCTCCTGGGACCAAGTCCTTCAATTCTCTGTCACTTCCACAGTGACCCTGCAGTCTTCTCATTCCCTGCCACAGGCCTGGTCCACACCATGACCTCAGTGGCAGCTGGGGGAACCTAGGCCCATCCTCCCTCTGGTTCCAGCCCCGGAGGGACCCTACTCCCAGCACAACTGGGCTTTCCCCTCCCAGCTCTCCCAGCTCCTCCCTGGACTCCTTCCTACACCTCCCCCTTCAGTTGGCTGCACTGGCTCTGAACCCTCAGCCACTCAAGTGTCACTCTGTGAATGTCTTGTCTCTTCACTCTCAAGGCCACCTTCTGACCCATGGCAGTGTTGCTGGTGTTAGCCTGCCTCACTCATGGCTTGATTTAGGGGGCTCTGGGCCAATGCATGCAGCCAATGCAAGCCCAGCTTCCCCGACACACTCACTGCCATGTGGTGTGTGTGCGCCCAGGGACAGGATTGGACTCTGGGGTGTTAATGATACGACTGTCAATGGTTGTAGAGGGACAGTGGAGCTGCACAGGCCAGAGCCCAGATGAGGCCAATTCTCTCTCTCAGTAGTCGGTTGCCCTACAGCACCCGAGGCAGAGGCCCAGGCCAGGCAGCTGCAGGGACATTAGCTCAGCACAGGTGCCCACTGAGTGTGTGTCTACAGGACAAGGGGAGCTCAGGGGAGGAGCAAACAAGTGCACAATAGCACAGGGGGCCTCTTTAAACAGCCACACCTGCCCCTCGGGTGTCCCCAGCCAGCCAAGGAGTGTCAGAAAGGTTCCTGGAAGTGCTCACCTTGGGATGTTTCAAAAGCCCAGGCACCACTCAGGTGAGGTGGCTGAGGGGAAAAGGAAAAGGATTGCTAATGTGTTGTACTATGGTACCAACTATGGTACGGCCACATCTCGAGTACCGGTTCTGTTCAATATCTTCGTCAATGATTTAGATATTGACATAGGAGTGCCACACTCCCCCCTGCTAAGCAGGGCCCCAAACACACCTGGGGAGCGTGATGTCTCAGCCAGGCAGAGGGGAAAGGACAGCTGTGACTTAGCTGCAGACAAGGGCATGGGAATATGCCTGGGAGGAAAGGCCCTTTCCCCAAGGCTGCCTCAGGGGCTCTGGTTTCTCCCAGCTGCTGGGCTGGGCTGGGCAAGGGGCAGACATTTGCCCTGGGGAAATGAATGTGGCACTCCCCTCTCTCTGCCCTTGACAGCAATCCATCTATTTGCAGCACCTGCCACAGATCCTCCTGAATTCCTGGAAGGGCTGCTGTGTTCTTGAGGCTGAACTTATTGCAGGTATGTTAGCGAACCAGCCCAACAAGAGACCCAGCTCCAGGGAGCCTCATTCCTCAACCAAGAGGAAGAAATTGTCACTCACAGGCATGAAGAGTCCCCCTTCATTTACAGAGAGGGAAGAGATTTACAGTGAACAAACAGAAGGTCCCACTGAGATTTGAACTCAGATCACAGGATTCAGAGTCCTGAGTGCTGCCCATTACACCATAGGACCTGTCCCTTGGTTTTTTTCTCAGCTCCTGTAACTCTTTTTAAGCTGGCACCCTGCAGCGCTTGCCACCCTTCAACTGTTTCGCCGCTCAGGACACTGCTTCCTGCCCCATCTCTGCTGCTGTCCTCCCCCAGACATCAATCCCTGCCCTTCTTTCTGCTAAGACCAGAGACACTAGACAGGTTCATTATTCTTTTAAAGTAACCAGCCTGGAGAGAACTAACGGAGAAGCAGAGACTGGAAAGGCTGGTGGTGATTGTTGAGGAATATCTGGGTGAGGGAGGATACAATAACCCTGGCTCTGAATTCACACACATTTAAAAGTGCGCAGATACATGTGGCTGAATGTGATACATTTTATAGACTTTTAGTGAGCACCTCTTTGTTCACATCACTCTCTCTTGTCAGCTGAGGAAAGGGTTTGCTAGGGTTATATGCATTGGCAGTAGCAAATGTTGAGGGTTCATCTCCATATGAGAAATACACGTAGAATAGAAATGCAGAATGTGATGGGAAAGGGAGGTCTTTAGATTTGAACAAAAATCTCTTAAACTGTATTTAGACAGTCTACCACTGAACTATACCACCACACAAAGAGTGCCCCTTGGATTCCTTCATCTTCAGCCCCCTGCAGGGCAAACACTGTTTCTCCCAGCTTCTGTCCCTTCCCCGGCCCACAGTGGTTTTCCAAAGGGGGTTTGATTAAACTTTGTTTCTCGATGCACATATTACAGCACATCCCCTGCTTCTCTGGCTTCTCCCACTAACAGAGCTACAGCCACTTAGGGAGACAGATTACCAGCATGTGTGGGGCACCTCTCTCTCATCTGCTTGGAGCATCATCAATCACTGCAAAAAGAACCTGCTGAAGGACACCCACCAATCAATCAGATGCTGCTGAGTTTGCAGTCAGTGGCAGTAATTTCTCTATCTGGCACTTTTGATGATCCTGCAGCTTGCTTCCTGGGGATGGTTAGACTGCAGCTGCTATTTAGGGACACAGAGGTACAGACATTTCAGTGCTCTACTCTAGTTCTGCTCCCACTCCTGCAGAGAGGGCGAATGGAACCTTTGCAATTGGCCCACAGTTCAAATAAGGTATTTCCAGATGAACCACGCAATTGGCCAGGCACAAATTGCGCCAGTTATTTTGAGACACACCTGCAGTCTAACCATAGGTGCTCAGTGTCTTTCCTCTTCCTTTTTGGCTGCCACCCCCAAAAAAGCCATGCAGCGGTGAGGGCCTCTGAGCTGTTGATCCAGCCTTGGCTGTGATTGAGCTTAGCTCTGAGGTGTACAAAGCGGTGAGCTGCTCGTGTTTCAGTAGTACAATGGCTTGGGGCCAATATTGCAAAGAAAAGTTCTGAGTTCAAGTTTCCTCTACTGTACCAGATGCTGTTTGGGAAAAAGGGGCTTTTGAAATCCAGGGGAGTGTTTTGAAGGGTCCCCTATTACACTCACAGCGTGTATTCTGAAAGCAGCACTTTCAAAGCAAGAGTGGCTGCCATTATGTTAATGAGGTGCTGCACATTCACGGCAGTGCCTCATTAGCATCTGGCAACGTGGCTCATTACCACAGCGCCTCTCAAACAAGAGGCTAGTGTGGCCAGAGCCTCTGTGAACTCCCAACCAAGGCTGTTGTGGCCTCCCTCAGCTAGATATTCCCACCCAATCACCACCGAGCTTGCCAATCTTTGCATCTCCATGACTTCTTTCCAGACTGGTAACTGGAAAAGCAAAGAAAAGAAAAATGAGCTCTGGGGGCTTCAGATAAATGTTCCCCTCTGGCCAGTTGGCGCGAGTAGCAACAAGGGTTGGGAGCGATGTCTGGGAGTGGGCAGGGGGAGATGGGGCAGGAAGGAGCACTCAAGGTAAGTGACTCCCCTGGCATTTTACAGCCTTTCAGCACAAGACAACCCCAGCTGCCCCAGCTCTGAGAGCAGTACCTGGATGTGCTGGTGGCTGAGTGCCCTGGGCTGGGGCTGGGAAGTAGCCGTGTCAGCGTCTCACTCAGGTCAATGCTGGAAGGGAGTTTAGCCCATGAAAACAGCCCAGGGGCAGGGAAGTGTTTCCGTGGACTCTCCGGCATTTCAGTGGGTCTGGCTGCTTTGGAGCCAGGACACTGACCAGTCCTGCTGCAGTCGTTACCCCAGCGGGGCTTGGGGGTTCCAGTCTCAGACACAGCACACAAAGCCGCCCTCAGCAGCACTGCAAGAGCCACCCCACAGTGTGGCAGCCGCCATGTGCGGTTTGACCTGAAAGCCCAGAGCTGCTCCTTTCCCACAAGGACAGGAGTGTCCCAGGGGGCCTGGAGTTCTGGCCTGTCACCAGCATGTGAATCTTCAGAACATCCATTGTGGGTTAGAACAAAGGTCCCTCCAGTCCCATGTCCTGTCAGGGCCAACACCTGGTGCTGCAGAAGGTAGCAGCCCGGCACCCCTGGGAGCTGAACCCAGCAGCTCCTGTGTGCTCCTTTCAGCTGTGGAGCAGGAAATATGTCCCAAAGAGGCTTTTCCCCAGCTGCTGAGAAGCACAGAAGAATTCAGGGCTTGCTCAGGGTGAGACAGTTGAATGGAGACCTGCCCCAGGCCCTGTGGCTGGATCTATTGCTGTCAGGGGCAGAGAAACATTCTTTCCCCCTGGGCAAGTATCTGCTCTTTTCCCAGGTGTGCACTGCCCAGCCCAGGAGCTGGGAGAGACCAGAGCACTGCATCAAGCCTTGGGGAACCAGCCCTTCACTCAGAGGCAGCTGCACCTGTGCCTGGCCTGAGCTGAGTCAGGGCTGCCCCCTCCTTGCCAGGGAACTACACCCCTGGCTGTGTTTGGGGCCCTGCTTAGCTCCAGGCAGCAGCACTGCAGGGGGCAGAGGTGAGTGGAGCTGACACTGGAGTCAGGCTTGGCACTTTCAGGGCAAATGAAATCATCCCACCCCCACCTCTGGCAGCCAGAGCTCAGCTCAGCCTCACAGAGGTGTCCTGTGCTTGGAGGCAGGAGGCTCAGCTGTGGTGGAAGTAGCATCCCAATATAAGGCTGGAAATCAACAAAGAAAGATGCGATGAGGATGGGATTTGAACCCATGCGTGCAGAGCACAATGGATTAGCAGTCCATCGCCTTAACCACTCGGCCACCTCATCTTCTCCTGTTATGTGTTTTTCATATGTCCCAAAGTCAACCCTGCCAGGAACCTTTCTGCAACTCGCTGGTTCGCCAGGGACACAGGATGGGCAGATTTGGCCTGGCAGTGGTACTCTCACTCCTGTTCCCTGCAGTGCGGCTTCCTGGGGTGAGCAGGGCCCCAAATACAGCCGGGGTGCAGCACCCCAGCCAGGCATGGGGACAAGGTTGGGGGCAGCCTTGGCTCAGCTGCAGCCACTGACATGGGCAGCTACCTCTGAGAGAAGGGCCTGTCCCTCAGGCTGGCTCAGGGGCTCTGGTCTCTCCCAGCAGCTGGGATGAGCTGGGCTGTGCACAGCTGGGAAAGGGGCAGACACTTGCCTGTGGGGTTGAATGTCACACTCCCCTCTCTCTGACACTGAGAGCAATAGATCAGTCTGCAGCACAAGCCACAGGGCCTGAGGCAGGTGTCCATGTGGCTGTCCCACCCTGGAAACCCTGGGGTCCCTGCTCAGCAGTGCCCACAGAAAGGCTCTTAAGAAATAACATAAGAACATCGCTGCCCTTACCCAGTCGATAAGGTGAACATAAGAACGGCCGTACTGGGTCAGAGCAAAGGTCCATCTAGCCCAGTATCCTGTCTGACGACAGTAGCCAGTGCCGGGTGCCCCAGAGGAGGTGAACCGAAGACAACGGTCAAGCGATTTGTCTCTTGCCATCCGTCTCCCGCCTTCGACAAAAGGCCAGGGGCACCATCCCTTACCCCTTGCTGATAGCCACCTATGGACCTCACCTCCAAATATTTATCAAGCTCTTTTTTAAACTCTGTTCGAGTCCTGGCCTTCACAGTCTCCTCTGGAAAGGAGTTCCACAGGTTGACTGTGCCCTGTGTGAAGAAAAACTTTCTTTTATTTGTTTTGAACCTGCTACCCATTAATTTCATTTGGTGTCCTCTACTTCTTTTAGTATGGGAACAAGTAAATAACTTTTCTGTGTCCACTTTCTCCACTCCATTCATGATTGTATCTACCTCTATCATATCGCCCCTCACTCTCCTCTTTTCTAGACTAAAAAGTCCCAGTCTCTGTCGCCTCTCCTCATGTGGGACCCCTTCCAAACCCTTTGTCATTTTAGTTGCCCTTTTCTGAACCTTTTCTAATGCCAATATATCTTTTGTGAGGTGAGGAGACCACATCTGCACACAGTACTCAAGACGTGGGGATACCATAGCTTTATAAAGGGGAAGTATGATAGTCTTATTTCACCCACTGCCATTTTCTCCCTCCCCTGCGTACAACACCACTTACAGCCGTGGAAGGTCACAGCTTTAGATCAGAGCTCCCATCCGGTGAGGAACTTTCTCTTGTGCCTGTCTCCCGCCAGAGAAATCCCCATGCAGTGATGGGCCGGGTGCAGCTCAGCGCCAGTGGAGCCAGTGTTAGCTCAGGGAAGGGTCACTGAGGAGCTGTTAACTCTACCCCTTTCTAAGGGTGGGCAAACCCCATTTAGAGACCATCCCCAGTTCAACTGAAGGGGGGCCTGATCCTCACTGCATCCGGAAAAGTTATGGGAAAACCAAAAGGAGCATCCATGTCACTTTTCCACTTTTCCCTAACCAACCAGACCCTGCATAACCGAGAGCAGCCTCAGCACGGCTCTCAGGTGTGCTCACCTGTCACAGCTCACTGGAGGCCTCAGCATCAGTGGCTTATCAAAGGGCAGCTATACCCACATCTCTGTGGTTGCTGTCATCATTGAGAGCATGAGAGAGTGCAGCCCACAGGAGTGTTTTGTTCTCACGAGTGCTTCCCAGAAGCTGAGTGCTTGAGTGGCCATCCAGGAGAAATTCAAATGCTGCCCAGCTGATTAGCAGAGCACCCACAGCCGGCAGCATGTGTTTTTATTGGCGGTGCCCATCCACACATGTCTCAGTGGACATAAAATTTGTTCTGCACATGGAAAGACAAAATTAAAATTAATGCCGCCTCACTTCCTTGTCAGCCTTTCCCGTCCCTCCCCTCGGAAGGGCAAGTCATTTCCTATAGGGCTCATTCCCTCCCCCACACTCTGCTGTCTCTGTTCATGGCATCTCGCCCGCAGGCTGCTCTGAACATGCTCACCAAGTGCCAGGCCTTGGGGTACGGCGGAGACGGGATCCTGAGTGTCGCTGTCCACCCTGGTGCTGTGCAGACACACATGGGGAATTCCGGCTCTGACCAGTGAGCTATCTCGCTGGGAGAGGCCAGTGGTAGCCACATTTTGGGGCAGATGTTCATTGTAGGGGTGATGGTTACGCTGGAACCCACCCTGCCCTCCACCTCTGCCCTACATGGAGGGATCACGTCCCACTCAGATGCCCTCAGGGATTCAGTGCTGTGCCCTGGGCTTCCAACCTCCTGCTGCCACTTGCTTGGATCCTCAAGCTGCTGGCATCCCAGAGTGAAGGTGAGCGGAGCTGCTGCTGTGAGGATCTGGAGAGGGGGAGCTGGTCGTCATGCGCACCAGCACACAGGTACTTCCATGGGGGTGATATCTGTGATCTCCACCCAGTATCCTCATGTACCCAAAAGCCCAACTCCCAGCCATGACCCTGGACCCCTTCTACACCCCACTCCCAACCCGGAGCCTAAACCCACTCCAGCACCCCACCTTCAGAGCCTGGACCCCCATCCTCACACCCACCCACAGTCCTGAGCATCTTCCAAACCCAGAGCTCCCTTCTGGCAGCCCAAATCCCTAATTTCTGGAAACTCCCTAAAGCCCAAACTCCCAGCCAGAGCCCTCACACTTCTGTACCCCAACCCTCTGTCCCAGCCCAGAGCCCATCCCCCACTCAGACCCCTTGGCCCCCTCCCACCACATGAATTGTGTTATGTGCACCAGGGTGAAGGGGAGGAGTCACACGTCAGCTGCGTGTTGCACCCCCTCACCTCGACACACATAAGAAAATTCATGCCACTCGGGTGTGGGACAATTCAAGGGAATGCCAGCTGGACCCTGCCTGTGGGCCCCTGGTGTCCTGAGTCAGTCCCAGGGCAGGCTCCCCCCTAACTCTGCTTTCCCCCCGCAGGCTCTACTGACGGCGGAGGCGAGTGTCCGAGGGATGCTGCACGTGCTCTCCACGCTCTGCGAGAAGGACAATGGGGCCTTTGGGAACTGGGAAGGGGAAGTTCTTCCCTGGTGAGACGCTCCCAGCCCTGCGCCAGGAGCTCTGGGCCAGGCTGTTCCAGTGACCCTGCTGTCAGCTGTGCCTGTGTGCTCAATAAACCCACTGAGCTAACGCAGCAGCACTGCCTGAGCCGGGCCTGCTCTGTCCTGTCCTGGGAGACACTGGCTGCGCCTGGGTGGAGCTGCCATGTGACCATTGGTTCCTCCCCGCACAGCCAAGGCGCAGAGCTGGCCTGTGAAGGAGGAGCTTTGGGTGGGTGGCTGTCTGGGAGGGGGTGGCTGAGGGTGGCAGCCGGGGTGAGGAGGACACCCAGGACCTCACTGTTGCAGAGAAGAGGGCCCATGGAGAGCCCACGTGCAATGATACCACCTTTCCTGGACTCATGCAGTGTGTTGAATTCGCTGTGCCGAGATATCCCAGCCGACCCTACCTAACCTGGGCCGAGAAGCACCTGTCCCCAAGGCAGGCAGGGGTCACTGGGATAGGGTGGCCAGGAACCTCTCCATGCACTGGATCTCTCTCTCTCTTCATGTGTCTGTAAGACAGGAGGATACTCTGGGCACAGCTGAGAGAGCCAAACCAGGGCAAATTGCTTCAAACTGGGTGTAGAGGTTGAGTCAGGCATGTGCGCCCCCTCTGGGGTGGAGCAGGCCACAAGACCTCTCCAAACCAAGGCACTGCCTGGTTCTGGGCAGACAGCAGTCTCCATGGGCCCCAGTCCCATTTAACAGGGCTGCAGGTGGGCAGTCAAGGTAGAAGCCCCAGCCCTAGGCCAGTCCATTAGTCAGCCTCAGCCTCTACACAGCCAGTCTGTGTAGAAGCCCTGGGCCTGGGGCAGGGCTGCGCAGCCTTTAATTAGCCTCAGCAGCTTGTTCGCAGGGCGGGGCAGTCCAAACAATATAAGAGCCCTGGGCCAGGGGCAGGGCGTAGCGGTTCAAACAGTTTGCCAGTGGGTTTTCCCTGAAGCAGGGTACAGCCCCAAGCACACCACCAAGGCACTCTGGGTTGGGAGAGGCAAAGGAGATGGGTCGGAGGCACAGGCACACCAGCTCTGGTCAGTGGGGATCCCCCAAAACACATCGACATGGGCTCTGATGGGGCGTTCCCCCAGCTACTTCCTACCTCCAGCTCCCTTGTCTCAAGGTCCCATGCCGTGTTATCTGGGAGGTTGGGCAGTTCTTTGTCGTCTGGGTAAGTCGCCGCCATCAGGTCTGGAAAGTCGGGCATGCCTACGTCATTGGGCTAGTGCAGTGACAGCAGAGCTGTAGGCTCAGGATGGTTCTGGACCCCTGGGTCGGCCTGGGATGCACAGGTAGCTGGCAGCCCGCAGATCAGGACCTTTCCTGGAGTGACTTCATAGAGGGGCACAGAGCTCAGGTCAGTCCAGGACCTCTGAGTAGCAGGTAAGCAGGAGGGTCATCTCCACCTCTGGGGTCATGTCAAAGCAGCAGGTGGGCCCTGCTGGCCAATCAGCCACCTGGGTGTATGGTCTTTGTCTCCTGATTCCAGGACCTCAGCCCGGCTCCTCTGCTTGGCGTAGAGGCCACCCTTTTAGTTAGCCCTGGGTCCTGCCATCAGCATGTCCTGTCTCCTGTGTCAGTCTCTGTGGGGCTGGGCACAGGTGTTCTGGGCTCACCCAGTGAGGCCTCCAGCAGGCGTCCCCTTCTTCTGGGGATGGGGGTGCAACACCCCTTTGCTTCACAGGGCTGCTTACAGCCCAGCACTGGGTGTTCTCCCCACATGGCACCAGATCAGTCACAAAGACCACATCTGTTGCCAGCCTGGCCAGCAAGAAGTCACACAAGCAGTTTTCTTGCACACCCAGCTTCCCTTGTGCCACAGCCCGTATCCTCCTCACACAGACGTAAACCAATCTCACCAAATCCACCCAGGTTCTTCCAGTTCCAAACGACCTGCCACAGCCCCAGGTCAAGGTACCCAGAAGACCTTAGCGAAAAGAGCCCACTGGGCCAATCCTTTTGCATTTATTAATAAGAAGAAAGACGAGGTGGAGGGTAAAATTGCCAAAACAATCAAATTGCAAAGTTTTTGATGCAGACTTGCAGCAGAAGTGGGCCAGGCTGCTATTTTCAAAGTCTCTACAGCTGGCAGAGAACCATTTTCATCCATTGACCACTGGGTTATGGGCACAGCACACTTCTGCTACACCACACCACTCAGCTGTGAAGGCTTTACCCAGCATGCAGTCTGGTGAGTATCCTGCACTGACGCTGGCAGAGGGCGAGTGTTCTGCTGGTGAGTGGCTTTGCAGCCATGTGCTAATCCTGTAGCTATTAACCGGAAAGATGGAGATTCAAGCCCACCCAGGCACAGTGCTGTTAAGAGTCTGCTACTGATGACCTTTGTGTGAGTTTCCTTATTACTGGAAGCAGCCTTCCCTCTCAGCTTCTTACCCAAAAGGGCAGACTGTGCCAATACTGTATAATCTAAATTCGAAAGCTTTCTTCCGAAATAAGAAAGGGAGAAAATGTTGACAGTCAAATGGTGAGAGCCATCAAATTACAGAGCCCAATTGCAAAGATTTGGTGCAGGCTTGTAGAGCAGCAGAGTAAACTGCCAGCTGGCTGAAACAAGACTCTTACTGCCACGTCCTCCTCTCTGAGCGTGGCTCAGAAGGCCTTTTGGGCTCACTTCTTAGCAAAGAGGTTCCACAAGAGAGGAGTTGAAATGAAGACCAAAGGGGAGATACCCACCTGCATTCTGGGGGCTCTTGGTCCCACAGGGGAGTGCACTAGGCTGAATAAATAAGTTTCCCAACCTTGGCCAGAAAAATCACATGAATATCTGAGAGGTGTCAGGCAAAAGGAGTAGCATTGTCCCCTTCAGTGGTGTAACATCAAACAGTCTGCACATTCCCTGCAGTGGTGTAACATCAAACAGTCCACACCTTCCTCCCCCTATTCAATTCCAGGGCAGGGAGGAAAAGGTTTCTGCAGAACGATCCAGAATAACAGCTTCTGTACTGCATCCGTCCAGTGGTCTGGCCATTCAGGGAGGGCAGCAGCCCACGAGCCTCAACCTCTGCAGCCCTCATCCCTTCCTTTGTCAGCCACCAGAGAACCAAGGCCACATCCGTGTTCCCTCGGACATTGCCCATCCTCGGGCTGGTGGAATTTCCTTTGGGGCGGACAGAATTTTTTATGGGTGACACCAATGCTGGTGTCGTGTAGATTTGCCTCATGGGTACAAATAAATATCTTTGTTGTAAATACATATTTGGAACAGCTCATAGGTATGGAAGACAATCAGATTGAAGCAGCTGATAACTGACAAGGAGCAATGCTTCTGATGATTATTTCATATGACGTCATTCTAAAAAGAATATTAATGCCCCATTTCAGAACCTCTGTTTAATCACCCATTCTAACAGCTCCAGCTGTTAAACACACCCAGATGGGACACTCTGAAAATGGCTTGAGAAATAAATCACAGACATGGCTATTCAGTAAAAGGTTAAAAATATGCCCCAGAGGAAACCCCTCCTCCCACAGAGCACTAACTCTCCACTGCAGCTGCTCTCAGAAATGAAGCATCTACCAAAGCACCTCATGCTACAGACCCCTGCAGTTCACACAGTCACCCGTTACATGTATCTCACCTGTCCATGGAGCTTAATCAAGCTGAGTCCAGGGAGTTGACACAGCCAGTAGAACCTGTGCAGAGGACACCAGGCACTGCAAAGCCACTGGAACCTCCCTGTCTAGAGCAGCCAGGCCACTTAGTCAAGATGCCCCAAGGGCTCATGTAGAGCTGGAAACCGTCATTTTGGCATTATTAGCAGCACTGTCTGAACAGCTCAGCCAGCCAGCTGGTAGGAGCGGGTCTTACAAGTGTCATCTTAGGAAAGGAGCTGGGGAGCTGCAGGGACGTGTGGACTCAACAGTGAAGTGGCTGGGGCACAAGCCTTGCCTACAGCCAGGGGAATTAGCTCAAATGGTAGAGCGCTTGCTTTGCATGCAAGAGGTAGTGGGATCAATGCCCACATTCTCCAATGACAACTTTATTCTCCACACTTTTCTTCCAAGGTAATGTGAGAGCAGTCCCTCCTTCACAGTTACCCCCCAGAAAGCTCTCAATGTACAGTGGGGATCTGTAGGTCCCTGTGCTGAGCTGTGTGCAAGAGCTCATGAGAGCCCTTTGAACATCTCCTCTCCCACCTGGTGGGAACAGACACACGTTTGATGTGGAGGCTGGATTTGAAAGAGGAGGCTGTGGCCATGGACTGCCTCGGCTGAGAGAAAGTGGTGATGCACAAGTGAGCCATTTACCTCATGCGGAGATACCTCGGGAGCAGGTGTGAGTGAGTTGCAGGTGAATCATTTTGGTGGGCAGGTTTAGTGCTGCATACGCAGAGGTTCTGGGGTTGGGGTGACAGCTGTGGGCTCTGCTCCTGTGGGCTCTGTGTCTGTGGGTAGGAGAGCAGACAGGGCAGCTGCTGGTCTAAGGCCCTGTGCTCTGGGTGAGCTGGGAGCAGCTGAGCTCAGGAGCAGGCAGCAGACTGGGGTACCTCCGTTGGAAGCACGTTGCAGCAGGTGGTGATACTGTGACCCCTCTGGCAGGGAACATGGGCCTTGTTAATGTTGTTCTCAGGGCAGTGGGAGTTGGGATAGGCAGGGTCTGAGGAAACACCCGACAGGGGCCTAGGACAGCGGGTGAGGGGCAGCAGGGTCTGAGGGAATTCCTAGCCAGGCCCCAGGGCAGTGGGGAATGGGAGACACAGACTGGGGGCGGGGGGGGAGGAGCCAGGTTGGGGCTCAGGATGGTGGGGGGAGGGGGTTTGGGAATGCCCAGGTGGGATGCTGAGCTGGGGGGGAGGGACAGCGATCTCACTGCAGGGGTAATACTGTCCTTGCAACTGCCAGTTGCTCCTTTCTGAAAGCACCTCGGAGAAGCCTGGTCCTCTGTGGGTTGGCTGGCTTGTTTGGTTAACACTGAGCCCTTTGCTACCTCGGAGACAGCTTCAGGGTGCTGGTCTGTTCCCCTTTGCTTGACTGCTCGAGACAGCAAGGGCCAAAGATCAAGGAAAGGCGTTGAGTGGCTTGTAGGGAGCAGGCCAGAGTCCTGCTGAGAGGAGGTGGCAGGATGCAGATGCTTTGCTGGGTGGGGGGGAGGCTCTGCCCTGTATTCCCCTCACTCAGTTACCATTCCAGATCCCCTGTCCCTGGGGTGCTGGTGAGTGACAACCTGACTTGCAGTGCTGGGTGTCTTCTGAGCAGCTGCTGCTGTGCCTGTCACAGCCCTGGGTTCATAAGGGGGTTCTACACAGCAAAGCTATTTCAAAATAACTATCTCAGCATCTACACAAGGCAACCGCTGCTTTGAAATAATTCAGAAATAAATCAGGGTTGGCTTATTTTGAAAGGCGTAAACCTCCTTGTACGAGTAAGAGCAGCTCTTGGGAACAGGGGCTGCTAAGACAGGGACTGGAGCCTATTTTGAAATCAACCATAGCGTGTCCAATGGCTGCATCTGAAATAGGCTTCCTGTGTGTAGACGCTGTATTTGGAAATCTTGATCTTGCCACTCACTGGTGCTGCAGCTCTCCCCAACACTTCCTACACCTCCCACAATATCGACACAACAAATTAAGGCTGACAAAATTGACCTCAGCGCGGAGCCAGTGCAGTCGGTAGAACAGGTCTCTTTTTCATGTACAGCTGCACTGCACATTACAAGAGACTTTTCTGTGGCAGATGGCCTGGTAGCCCTGCTCCAGAGAAAAAGGCATTAGTGGCTCCCAGACTGTTGCGCTTTCCAGCTCTGGGCCAAGGGAGCTGGAAGGAGAATCCTGATTCATTTACTCTGCGGTTCCATTGGGGATTGCAGAACCTTAAGCTGTTGTTTTCCTGCCTTCAATATGCCCAGTACCAGCTGGATCAGACTCGACCTTCCCCACAGGGACGTCTGCCATCCAGCGCAGTTAGTGGTGGGGAAGGAGAACACGTCCAAGAGGCTTCTCCTCACGCTCATCTTCCTCACCCTGAATTCTCTCCCCAGCCTCCAGGGCAGAGCTCTCAATTAAAAGACTCCCTGCAGCAAAGCCCTGGGGGGACTCTGAGAAGGCCCCTGTCCTGCAGCCTGTCCCACCTGGCCATTGTTCTGTACTGTCTGTGAGGTCACCACCTCCCCACCTCCTTTAACCAATCAGCGACTGCTCTGCAAAAGGCCCTTGTGATGTCACTGCCGCACCCACCCCAGCTCTGCAGGGCTCATGTCCTGCCCCCCGCAGCCCCTTGGGTGAACACACCCGAAGGCTCTGGAGCAAAACAGGCACATAAAAAAGAACCCAAATAATCTGTCTGTCTCTCTGTCTGTCTGACTGTCCGTCTGTGTCTCTCTTCAAAATGTTCTGCCCTGCAGGGATCTTTCTCATAGTTCTGGAATTGTTTCCTTGAATTCTGGGGCCCAGAGATGTGTCACTGTGGAGTGAGGGGCACAACTCTGTCCCAGTACATAAAGGGAGAGGGACATGGATGGTTCTTAGCCAGGAGAGTGAGAGAGGGGAGCTCATATGCTGGGTGTCCCTAGCCTCTGTGTGCCAGAGGTGTGTGGTGCAATGGAAAGCGGTCTGGCCTTCTAAGCTATGTCGAGAGGTTGGTGTCTGGTGTTTGCCACAAAGCAGAGTGGTTACCCTCGACTTCCTTTTCTGCAATGTCCCAGTTTCCCTGTGCTACATCTCTGGGGACTCTATACTGCCCACCATTAGATGCAATGCACTTCTGCTTAACACCAACTTCCACATCCTGAGACCTTTAATCTGTCTCAAGGTCACATCCCTTACTGCCAGGTCGCAACCTTCACACACCAGGGTGGAAGCACCTGCTCCTGATGAGAGGCTCCATGTCACAGCACTACTGCTTTGGGATTTCCCAGACACTTCTTCCACCCAGCTCCCAAAGATCTCAGTTCAGCTCCAGTCGTGTCATTGACATGTCTTTTTTTGCCAACATTCACACAGGCCCATGTTTCCCAGCTGGTGTTCCGCAAAGTGACTGCCCTTCCCCAGGAGCCTCTGTGTTACCAGCTTCCATCTCTGACTTATAGCTCCATCTGCTCCTGCTAGCAATGAATCTCTCCTCCCTGCCTTTTCCTGCAGGTACAGCCAGAGCAATGGTGGGCGGATACCCTGGCACAGTTACCTTTTGGTTTCATTCATTCTGAGGATTGTAATTTGTTCCGGTCTCTGAATGTGTTTTGTGGCTCTGAGTGTTCAGTTCTTGATCTTCGATCTTTTTCATGGCCAATCTGAGCAGCGGGGAACATGTCAGGCTGCTGTTCCAGGTAAGAAACCCCTCATCCTCCAGACTCTGGCCTCTCTGGGAGTCCCAGGGTTAACTCGTAAATGAGTCTTTTGGGGCAGAAGTCACTCCAGGGACCTCTCATCCTTTCATTCTCAAGGCAAGTTGTCATGATCATGAGGGTTAGCCAGCAGCCTGGGAGTAAAAGGATTAACCTCCTGAGTCAGGTGGGGTTGGCCAAGAGGAATGGAGGTAAGATTTGAATTTTGGCTCCTCCCTCTTCTCTTCTCTGTCTTTTTCCTTATTCTTCTTTCCAGCCATGAGGGAGAGAGACACAGAATGTCTCCCTCCAAGAACAGGCCCTCCAATCTTCTGTGAGTAGTGTAAAGTTTACATAGATCCATTAGGCTTTATTGTTTTATGGTTTGGGAAGTGGGGTCTGATGTCTGTGCACTTTTTAGAAATGTTCTTTTACTCTCCTTGTAACTAAGTTCTAGGCCCATGGTGGAGACTCCCCATGTGTTTTACTTTGTGACTCTTCCATCTCGTCATGAGCCTTGCAGCACAAATATTGTTGTAATAATAAAAGTTCTTTCTTTTTCTTTTTATTAACCTGGTTTTGGTTAATGTTTGTGTCCTGGTTCTTACTTTTGGGGCTGAGATTTCCCACGTCATCTCTCCCCAGTTTCCTTATTATTACTTGGCTGGTGGCAGTGAATTTTATCCCCAAAATTTAAGGTTTTTAGAATTTTTGGGGGGAAGTTTATACCAAAACCTGGTAGACAAGGTCTTGGAGGTACTTTTGCTGGGCCTCACTTCTGCATTTCTCTTGCTAGAGTGGGGAAGGAGCCATGAAACAAGTTTCTAACCCCTGGCGTGGGGTTGGTGTTCGCGTGGCTCACTCATGTCTCACTTTGGGGGCTTTGGGCAAATGCATGGGGCTCTGCAGCTGGGAACTGTCAGTGACTTTTCTGAGATGTGTAGGTCCTTTCTGCAGCCCGCACTGTGGGAGGGCTTTGCCTGGTCCTGGGCTCAGTTCTTTTCTGGGGCTTCCGGAAGCTCTGCCCCTGCCAGTTGAATGTTTCTTGGTCAGAGACACAGGCTTCTTCCTGTGCCTGGGGTGGGCCCTGACACTGCTGGACGAGTGTGATGAAGCCAAAGTGCTGTGAGCTCAGTCTGAACCAAGTGGCCTTTGTGTGTTAGATTCCTGAGCACCCTGGCCTTGGGCCTGGTTCTCCTGCCCAGCACAGGCCACTGTGAGCAGGGCCCTGCATATCTGTGATGTACAGTACCCTTGTGTGTTCAATGGATCAGAACCCTGAGCTTTGCAGGCTGGGAACTGATCTCAGCTGAAGGATAGGTTTGCTCAGTGCTGGTACATTGGCAGAGGAAAATGATAAGTGTTTAAATCTATTTCAAACATCCAGGGAAAACCCCAAATGTACTGGCGATGAAGATCTATTTCCCTTAAGACAACCATATGTGAAGGAGCACCTGGGACTTTTTCAGCTGCAGTCAAATGCTCCACCACGAAGCTGTACTCTTTACCAGCGGCAAATGGTGAAAGTTTGGTTATGCTGTAGAGGCAAGTGTGATGGAGTGGGAGGAGTGCATGTGTGAGACGCAGGCTGGATGTGTGTGAGACAAGCAGAGCAACTCTCAGCAGCTAAGGATGACCCTGGGGCTATAACCTAGGCTGGCAGGTAACACCTCTGCCCTGAACAAAGAGGAGGGAGGAGCTGATCTGGCTTTGAATCGGAGGGGGCAGTTAGAAGCTGGAGGGGAGAGGGAGCTTGAAGCCAGCCAGCCGGGCAAGGGGAAAGCTACACCTCAGAGGGGCATCCCTTGGGCTCCTCTCCCCAGGACGAGATGGAATGACTTTCTCTGATTGCTGCACTGACTCTTCTGTGAGAAACTGGGCCTCTGTCGCCTGATAAATTTCCTATTCAACCTGCTGAGTGAGAGTCACTCCTGCCCACAGCCAGGGTGCAGTGCATGGGGACCCCTGAACCCCACCACAGCAACTCTACCTTTCTCAGAAGGAATGCATGTATGCCAGTATCAGTAGCCAAGGTAAGCAGGGTGCCAACCTCCAAAGAGTCACAGGTGCCCAGAAATTGTTTATCTGCAGGTCCCATGGCGTAATGGCAGTATTCAGGGCTCCGCATTCTGCAATCTGATTTCAAATCTGTGGGTTTTGCTATAAATCTCTGTCTCTCCAAGGCCTTTCTTCTCCATAGGTGCACCTGAGTTGGGGCTTTTTCCTCCTAGTGGATGAGTGAGGCCCTCTGGATCTCCATCAACAGTATTTTACCTTGAGGGGAACCTCACAGAAAATGGCCTATGTTCCCTACTGCTTCAAATCCCTCCCTGTGGACCAAGCACAAATCTGGTGCTGCATTTTGTTGGCTGGAAAAATATGCAAGGGGTTGTGGACTTTGTTGTCACTCCACCATTTCCTGTTTGTCAGACCTCCTTCCCTTTTTCAGCCACCCACTTGCCTGGCCACTCTTTCCTCGTCCAGCAGCTTAAAGCTGGAAACTAAGAAAAGCGAGTCCTTAAAAGCTTCTCGGCTCACCAGCTCAAAGGGTGTCTCAAGTGGGGAGAGGCAATCTCACATCTCAAGGAAGATGGGCGAGCTCAGCACCTTCTGAGTTGGCTGCTTCTTATTGCCTCAAAGAGAAGAAATCAACAGCATACAGGCACCTAAGTGCAGCAAAGGGGACAACTACTGTTTGTGGATGTTTTTTGTTTCACTAATTACAAAAGTGTTCCCATGTCTCATTGAAAGGTACCGCAGGCTGTCTGATTGCTGGCACTCATAGGGGCAGGGAATGCCCGGCTCCAGGCCAGCCATAGAAGCAGGAAAACAGGCCAGGACACAAATGACATATTGTGTTTTTTGCTGATTTCAGCTTGGAAAGTTTTGTGATTACCAGTGCACCACAGAATCTCGGCTGTGTTCCTCTGACCCTCCCCTGCAATGCCATCCACCTGTGTGGCATTTGCCGTGACACCTGGATGGGCCAACTTGGAGAAAGTGGTGGTGAGAGGGCCTAAGAGCTGCCTTTCACTTGCTCGGCGGGTTGAGCAGTGGACTTTTGGGAACACTCAGCAAGATTCGTGAAGTTGGCTGGATCATAGTGGGCACAATGGGGTCTTTTTTTTCCTCCCCTTGCTGAGGAAGCATAAAAGAAGAAAGGAGGAGCATGCTAGCGCCTTGGTGTCGCACTAGTGCCGACAATATCCTTTCCAGGAACATTTGCCAGCCGCAATGCCCAATGCAGTCACTATTTGCTCTGTGGCCAAAGTTCGGAAAAAACTCTGCTGAAGCCTGGGATTGAACCAAGGACCGTTAGATCTTCAGTCTAACGCTCTCCCTACTGAGCTACTTCAGCTGCTGTTTAAGTGGTTTTCAGGTCATCGCCTCAATATTGGAGATGTTTTTCTCAGCTATTGCTCTGATCACAAGTGTCCTTGGGAGGCAGGAGCAATGTTGGCAGCTTCCTTCAGCTTGAGTTCCTCTTTTGCCCCATTTCTGCCTTACTTCCTGGGTTCACCCAGGGACCGCAGGGGACTGCAGGATACTGATGGCAAGGAAGGAGATGGGATTTGACTCTTTTGCCACAAGAGTCTCTTTCCACATCCTAGCCACTTGGCCCCAGGATCATTGTGTAACCGGATGGTGCCCAAGCTTTTGGTGAGGGGCAAGAAGTAGGCAGGGCCACTCGTTTGTAAAGGCCAAGAGTTACAAAGACAAAGCAACCCCAGGAACAGTCTTTGAAGAAGTGACCCCGAATGAGGAAACATCTAGAGGTCCTCGGGTGCTCTCGGCCGTACTCCATGTTGAAGGAAAAGGTCCAACACCATTGGAGATAAATGCGTGGTTTTGCAGAGAGCTATGTTTTCTTCAACCATGGGATTCTGTTCTGGGCACACACAGTGCTAGGCTGAGATGCGATGACTTAAAAAAGAGAAGATTCTATGTTTCTATGACCTTATTGTGTAACTATATAAGGGGAGTTGGGAGAGAGTTAAAAAACTATTTAAAAACAAGCCACAGACCTGGTCTTGAGCTCCAACAGCACCTCAGCTCAAGAGAGTTTCTCTTGAAAAGAGAACTGGCTCCACAACCCTGAAGTTTTTATACCATTTTAACCCTTTGTTCAAAAAAAAGTCTGTAATTATCAGGTTGATTAACCCACCACCCCTCCCTATTATTCTCCTTTTCTTAAAGGAAGGGTAGTGGGGCGTGGGGGTAGTTAAGATGCCTGCACAACTGGGCTTTTTTCTTTGGGCTATTTTTTCCTTTTGGCTTAAAGTCCATTTTTTTCCTGTTTCATTGGAAATTAGAGCCCTGAATGACCTTCTTATAGGATTATAAAGTAAATCACGACACTTAACAATCCTTATAATGTTGTGTCCATAACTGAGCTGCTTTTGGGGTTTTAGCCCCTGTTAGTTTAAAATCCATTCTGTTTTCTGTGTTTCAGTGGGAACCAGAGCCTTGTAGGACTTTCTTAGCATATTTAACAGTAAATCACCATGCACAACAATCCTTGATGTCAATGTGACCTTGTCTGGAATGAGGACCTTTTGCAAATATCAAAGTTTTTTTTTTAAAAAGATGCTTCTTTCATATTTTGGAATAAATCTATTGCAAGCATAGGGTGCATTGTACAAATACCTCTATGTTTGTAATATTTGTTAATTTTAACAGCAATTGCGTGTTCAGAAGTATGGTAGAAAAACTAGGAATCCTTGAAACTTTTCAGTTTGGGTTAAACTTGGGGCTTTTTTCCCCCCGAATGTTCCTGAGTTACTAGAAAGTGTGACTGATAGGCTGTTTCTACACAGGTCACTTCCTTTGGAAGTGGCATGCTAATACACGGAGCGAAAGATGCTAACGAGGTATGGATACAAATTCCCTGTGCCTCATTAGCATTACATCACCTTCCGGACTCCAAAATGCCATGTAGAAGCGTGGCCCAGGGAGCCCTACCAGAGGCCCCTTCTTCCCAAAAATTTTCAGGGGCCCAGCTTCTACATGATGTTCAGGAGTCTGGAAGAGCATCTTCTGGACTCCAAATCACGTGACCTGATGCTAATGAGGTATAGGAAATTTGTAGGAAACCCTTGCTGGGTTCTGGGCAGTCTCAGACCAACCCTGGACCAGCCCGGCAGCCCTGTTTACCCTGATTCATGTTAGACAGTCACAGGGTCAAGTTACCACCTGTAGCTCTTTCTGAGCCCCTTGAGGCTATTGCCACTCACACCACAGTTCCCCTCCCCTGTGTGAGTGGTGTGGAGGATGACTGAGCATCTTTCCCTTTCTCCCACGAGAGCACCACAAGCACCACAGACAGGTGTGGGGCTCCCTCCCTCTCTCATGGCATCATTCTGGCCACAGGCTGAGACTAAACAGCTATCACAGGGGACCACCACAAGGTGGGGAAGTGACCTACAGGGGCAAAATCTCCTTTGGCGTATTACAAACCTGGCATTCTTGTAGCTCTCAGAGCAGAAAATAGGTGACTGGTACAGGTGCTGGCTTCATAACTGTGCGGCTGCAGTGCAAGTTTCTCCATCAATTTCCCATGAAGTTCCTGTCTGAATTGTGCCTCAGTCGTGCCACTCGTCTAACAGAAACCCATAGCAAGGGCTGGCGCAATGTTAGCAGAGACATTGAAAGGAGGCCAGCTGAGCATGTAGAGAATAGAATTGATGTTAGGAGTGGGATTTGAACCCACACCCCCCTTTGGAGACCAGAATACCAAAATAAGGGACAGACAAAACCTTGAGTTTGGAATCATAGACCAATTGAGCAGTGGTGAAAAGGGGAACTCTCAGTGCTAGCTATCTTTAATGTTTGATGAATTGCTCAGGCACACCACAGTAGCACGTCTTTTTCAACACCAAACTGGTGTTCTCCAGCACAGCTGGTTTTCATAAAGAACCACCCTCACCTAACATTTGGAGGTGCTTTGTCATTAGCTAAAAAGTTTTGGACAAAGTGGGAACTGCCGTCTTGCAGAACTCAGGGCTGGAATTCTTCTATGCAAATATTTGCTAAACAGGTGGTTGATGGGAGCTCTAATGGGCCGTGTCTACACTTACACAAAACTTTGAAATGGATTTTCCCACCAGCTTCTCTTCCCCACTTACACCTGTGAGCTAAGTAAGAACATAGAACTCCTGGCTACCAAGTAAACTTAAACCCACCAACTTGTTGTTATTACAATAAGAAGCCAAACAGCTAAGCTAGCCAGCCCACCTGAAAAATGCCTTGGAAGTGGCCCTTTCAGAAATGATTCAGAGGGCAGAGAAAGGCCCATGAGGGGTTCAGGAACAAGGTGAGTGGGTTAAGAGTTGCTCCTAGGTAGAGGTGTTAGTTCAAGTGGCAAAGCACTCAAACCCTTGTCCTTGTGTAAGTGAATACCACAAATTCAGAGTAAAACTGGTGTTTAAACATTTGTTTGTTCTATAGTTGTTAAAAGAATTGTTGTGTTCTGTTACGCACACACACATTTCTTTGTTATAAGCTGTTGCAATTGTTTTGGCTGCAGCCTGGCTCTCCTTTACTACTTCTTTCCCCATGGCTATGTCTGCACTAGAGAGTTTTATTTCAAAAAAGCCACAGATCTTTCAAAAAGTCCCGTGGAGCAGCTACACAGCAAGGCTGTGGCTACACTGCCCAGCCCTTTTGGAAGTGGCGTGGAAATGTGGCCGATAGGAAATGCAAATGAGGTGCAGACTTAAATATTCCATGTCCCATTTGCATAACCGGTCAGGACCTGAATTCTGGAAGAGTTGATATTGAAAGTCCCAGTTGTGAGTGCAGTTGCTTCCCTCTCCTCGAGCAGCTGAGCCGGTAAAGGACTCCCCTCAATTTCTAGAAGGTCCCCCATCCACATGTGGCAGGGCAAGCAGTGGCTTGAGGATGCAATGTAGGGGAGGGCAAGAGGTGAGAAGGTAGAGCTTCTGTAGTGTAGTGGTTATCACATGTGCCTAACATGGAAAAGGTCCCTGGTTCAAAACCAGGCAGAAGCATGAGTGCCTCTGTTTGTGGGGCTCACTCTTATGCCCAGAAGGGCTCATCTCTTTCTCCTATAACCTCTCTTACAGATAAGCCCAGCACCCATGTGACAAGAAGATGTTGAACCAGACCCTGTTGTACAGCAGGAGAGCCCAGGAGATGCCTTGCTGCTAGTGCACAGAAACTCTGTCCCAGCATGTAGTTGTAGTTGCAGGGTTTTCCCTCACTGATGTCACTGGCTGGGAATCACAGAGCTGTCTGCCTGCCCCTCAGCCAAAAGAAGCTGTGAGAGGCAAGTGCCCCTGCCTGATCCCACATGCTCAGTCCCAGCCAAAGCCTGCTCCAGAACCTGCCTCTGCCTCCCTTCAGCCTCTCACAGACTGACCTGGCAGAGAAGGGGCCAATCCAGCTGGAGCTGCTGTGCTAAGGGAGCAGCTGGAAAGGAGCAGAGCGTGACAGGAGGAGACACAAAGGCTGCAGACCCTGCCCATGGCCCTGCTCTGTACCCACCCAGCAGGGACACATGGGCTGAGCTGTGCTGCTCCCAGGGCAGGGCACCACAGTCCCCTGGTCACCCCAGGAAGCAGCTCTGCAGGGGTCTGTTGGGCCAAACCTGCCCATCCTACCAGTGAGTGGCAGAAAGGCTCCTGGCAGGGTTGAAGGCACCACTGGGAGTTGAACGCAGGATCTCCTGTTTACAAAGCAGGCGCTTTTACCAGTTAAGCCATGGTGCCCCCCTTGCTTGAGCTGTGGGTCCTGACAGGGAGGTATCTGTGTTCGTCTGTGTCTTCAGCCAAAAAGCCGTCCTGCAGCACTTTAACGACAACCAAACGAATTTATCAAGTGATGAGCTTTTGTGGGGGCCGACCCACTCTGGTGGGCTGCCCACAACAACCCCTTCCCATTGCCCAGCACAGACATTGTGCCCGACGGAAGCTGGAGTTGCCGCCGAGAGGACATTGCGGATGAGAGGAACGAAAAACCCCCTTTCACTTCCTGTCCCCTCTGCCGTGTGCAGATCAGACTCCACCAATCTACCCTCCTCCCACCTCACCTGCCCCAGTGCCAGGGTCCCACCAGCAGAGCCTGGAGTCCTGCCCCCCTTTGCTCCCTCAGCCTGACTTTCACTCTGTGCTCCCCACACCCTCCTTTCTCCCTCTTCACACCCCAGGGGTGGGGCGAGGAGGGCCCAGCTGTGGGGCAGAGTTATCGCCTGTCTCTCACGGAGTGGGGGATGGGCTGTGCTGCCCCGGCTGGAGCTTTTCAGGGTGAGCATTTGCTGCGGTGTAACTAGCAGAACATTTTGCCTTTCTGTCTCCTTCTGCCCTTCAGTCCCACTTGTGACCCTCCACACAACCCCTTTGCTTTATTACCAGCCCAGTGCAAATCACTGTGCCCTGGGGGTGGGGCTGACTTCCCAGCTTTCCCTGTGTGAAACCTTTGAGCAGGGCCTGGGGCTGTTACTGTGCAGTTTCAGGTCGGGGTCCGCTGGGGGTGTGGGGCTCCCAGTCATGTCTGGTGCCCCCGCCCCATGTCACAGAGGTGTGTGTGTCGTGTGGGGTACGTACCTGACCGTCCACTGCCTCAGGTGGGGGTACCCTTGCGTGGGCAAATCCTCCTTGCTGAACAGCTGCAGGTGGCCCATGGCAAGACCCAAGTGGGCATCAGTGGGGAGCCACAGACCCCCCCAATGTGCCCTGGATGAAGACTGTGAATGCAGGGACATGAGCTGGGGATCATTGTTGGCCTCTACAGGGTATGAGTAGGATCCATGGCTCCGCACACCTTCCTGGGTGAGGCTCCTGCTTCTGGGCTGGCTGGGGGCTGGGCATTAGTGGGAAGAGCAGAGACCCACTCTCCATTCTGGTGCCCAGCCTCACGAGCAGAACTCTGGTTCCTTTTCTGACCCCACGGCTGCTCTGCTCTCCCCTCTGCCCAGGCCTTCCTACCCTTGCTGAAGCAGGCTGCCCAGGGAAGCCCCCAGAGAGGGCTGAGCTGCAGCAAGGTGGCCATCGTCAACATGTCCAGCATGGCTGGCTCCATCCAGAATGTCTGTGGCTGGGAAATGGTCCAAATCATCTCCTATCGCTGCAGCAAGGTACAGGGCACAGCCAACAGGGCCTGACTGCTGCCTGGGTTTGCTACTTGCACAAATCCCTGTCACTCGGTGTATTCCCCTTGTTCCCCATCCTGCTGCCATCATTCCAGCCTCCAGCGCAGTGCTGGGCAGGGCCGTCAGGTTTTGTCTGCCTGCAATTCACTTGGCCTTTAGATCAGACTTCCCATCCGGTGAGGAACTTTCTGTTGTGCCTGTATCCCGCCGGAGAAATCCCCACGCTGAGATGGGCTGGGGACAAACCTCTGACCATTTTCCAGTGATAGAGAGCCTGGCTCAGTGGTGGAACACTTGAGTGCGGATGAAGCTATACCAGATGCCCCTGTTTGGATGGTTTTCTTAATGGAAATCCATTTTCACCTCTGGCTCCAGTATGTTTTGGGGTTGCACTGGATGCTTGACATGGATTTAAACACTTCACACTTTCCTCTACAAAAGTACAAAAACTGAGCGAACCCGTCCCTCAGCTGCCTCAGTTCCCAGCCTCCGAGGCTCAGGTTTCTGTTCCCATCGATCACACAAAGGTGCAGAGTGATGCACATGCGCAGGGCTCTGCTTGCCATGGGCTGCACTGGGCAGGAGAACCGGACCCACAGCCGGGGGGCTCAGGAGTCTGACACAGAAATGCCCTTGGTGCAGGCTGACACACCTAGGCCGTGTCACACTCAGCCAGCAGCAACAGAGACTGACCCAGGCCCAGGAACAAGCCTGTGGCTCTGAGCAGTAAATAGTCACCAGGCAGGGGGCAGAGCTGGGCAGAGGGCCAGGCAGAGTCCTCCCACAGAGGGAGCTGCAGAAAGGACCAATGCAGCAGAGAAACAAAGAGACATAACTGCCGAGTCTCACACATTGGCTCAGAGCTACCGAAGCAAGAGACGAGTGAGCCAGGCTGATGCCAGCCCCACAGCCATGGGTCAGTAATTCGCCCTGAGACTGAAGGGGAGAGAGGTCCCGGGAGTGACTCCTTCCCCCAAAAGGCTCATTTGTGAGTTTACCTCTGGGCACCCAGAGGGAACAGACCCCTTGGGGCACAGCCCATGCAGAGCACAGTTTAGTAAGCATGAAAGGAAGCACAAAAATCTACCCCACGAGCCCCAGTTTGAACTCTTATTGCCAGAGACAACGACATCTCCACTGCGGCTGCTCTCAGAAAATGGAGCATCCACCAAAATGCTCGCAAGTGGCAGACTTGTGCGGTTGACACAACCAGCCCTGTTGCATGTATCTCACCTGCCCAAGTAGCTCAGCAAATCTGTGTGACCAGGCAGGTGACAGGCACAGAAACACAGAGGATGCCAAGAACAGTAACAGCAGGTTACTGCCAGTCACCAGCACCCCTGGACAGAGGCATTTGGAATTCTTTTGGTGATGACAACAGTGACACCCAGCAACCCCCCACCCTCCAGGCTGACCCCTGCACAGCCCCCTGGGCATCATAGAGCCTATTTGTCCATTGCAGCCAGGACAACAAGCAAAGGTGAGCTAAAAGGTACAGCAGAACTTGAACCCATCATCGGAGCATTAGGAGACTCCCAATAACCAGTTCATCTCACCAGCCTCGGTGGAAAGGAGCCATGGGCAGCTGCAGAGAGTTTTTGGTCTCTGGAATGAGCTGTGTGGGTCAGGACATTTGCTTATTCTGAGGGTCATGCGCTCCAGGGGTAGAACATTTACTAGTGCTCGTGGGTGAGTGCCCAGGGCTGGGGCTGGGAAGTGGCCATGTCAGTGTCTCACTCAGGTCAATGCTGGAAGGGAGTTTAGCCGGTGAAAACAGCCCAGGGGCAGGGAAGTGTTTCCCTGGACTCTCCAGCATTTCAGTGGGTCTGTCTGCTTTGGGGCCGGGACACTGACCTGTCCTGCTGCAGTCGTTACCCCAAAGGGGCTTGGGGTTTCCAGTCTCAGACACAGCACACAAAGCCGCCCTCAGCAGCACTGCAAGAGCCACCCCACAGTGTGGCAGCCGCCATGTGCAGTTTGACCTGAAAGCCCAGAGCTCCTCCTTTTCCAGAAGGACAGGAGTGTCCAGGGGGCCTGAAGTACTGGCCTGTCACCAGCATGTGAACCTTCAGAACACCCATCGTGGGCCAGAACAAAGATCCCTCCAGCCCCATGTCCTGTCAGGGCCAACACCAGGGGCTGCAGAAGGTAGCAGCCCGGCACCCCTGGGAGCTGAACCCAGCAGCTCCTGTGCGCTCCATTCAGCTGTGGAGCAGGAGATATGTCCCAAAGAGGCTTTTCCCCAGCTGCTGAGAAGCACAGAAGAACTCAGGACTTGCCCAGGGTGGCACAGTGGAATGGAGACCTGCCCCAGGCCCTGTGGCTGGATCTCTTTCTGTCAGGGGCAGAGAAACATTCCTTCCCCGGGCAAGTATCTGCTCTTTTCCCAGATGTGCACTGCCCAGCCAAGGAGCTGGGAGAGACCAGAGCACTGCATCAAGCCTTGGGGAACCAGCAATTCACTCAGAGGCAGCTGCAACTGTGCCTGACCTCAGCTGAGTCAGGGCCGCCCCTTCCTTGCCAGGGAACTACACCCCTGGCTGTGTTTGGGGCCCTACTTAGCCCCACACAGCAGCCCTGAAGGGGGCAGAGGTGAGTGGAGCTGACACTGGAGTCAGGCTTGGCACTTTCAGGGCAAATGAAATCATCCCACCCCCCAGCTCTGGCAGCCAGAGCTCAGCTCAGCCTCACAGAGGTGTCCTGTGCTTGGAGTCTGCCCAACACAGGAGCTGGGAGGCAGCAAACTCACGTGTGCTGGAAGTTGCAAACAATGGGGCTGGAAATCAACAAAGAAAGATGCAGTGAGGATGGGATTTGAACCCATGAAGGCAGAGCGCAATAGCTTAACAATCAATCACCTTATCTTCATGTGCTGCAAGTTTTTCATCCTTCCCAAAGTCAACCCTGCCAGGAACCTTTCTGCACCTCGCTGGTGTGCCAGAGACACAGGATAGGCAGATTTGGCCCAGCAGTGCTACTCTCACTCCTGTCCCCTGCAGTGCGGCTTCCTGGGGTGAGCAGGGCCCCAAACACAGCTGGGGTGCAGCGCCCCGGCCAGACATGGGGACGAGGTGTGGGAAGCCCTGGTTCAGCTGCAGCCACTGACATGGGCAGCTGCCTGGGAGAGAAGGGCCTGTCCCCAAGGCTGGCTCAGGGGCTCTGGTCTCTCCCAGCAGCTGGGATGAGCTGGGCTGTGCACAGCTGGGAAAGGGGCAGACACTTGCTTCTGGGGTTGAATGTCAAACTCCCCTCTCTCTGACACTGAGAGCAATAGATCAGCCTGCAGCACCAGCCACAGGGCCTCAGGCAGGTGTCCGTGTGACTGTCCCGCCCGGGAGCCCCTGGGGTCCTGTAACCAGACACAGTCCCCCTGCTCTACTCCATCTTGCCCCTTTTCGGTGCCTCTGAGCACACAGCACAAAGGAACAGCACAGTCTTAGAGCGTTTGAAAGCACAGACGCGCCTATCTCAAGCCCAGCGTTTAGATGCTTCAGAACACAGATGTGCAGTGTCAGCATGACCCTGGACTGAAGCGTACAGACAAGGGGGCTAACAGGCTAGATGTTGACCACAGGGCCTCAAATTGCCCTCGGCTGCTACCGATAATTGAGACGCCCACACTGCATGCAAAGCCGAGCTGCTGAGCCTTCAGCTGTACCCCTCGCTTTCCCAATGAGCCAACAAGACAGCAGGTGCTACAGGATGGGCCATTAAGCAGGCTAGGCAGCGTATTGCCCAATCGTCTGTGAGTGTGACCCAGAAACCTACCACACGCTCTGTAGCACAGACAGACAGACGGACAGACACATCCTGCACCCAGCTACAAAGGCTGTTCACACACAGAAAAGAGGTTCTGATATTTGACAGCTAAACCATTTCCCTCAAATGTCATATTAAGCACATCTGCCCATCACACAGGCAGGTGGAGGGTTTGTGGTCCCAGTTGCTCACAACCGGACACATCCAAAGCCATGAACCACCAGCCTGGCTCAGTCACAAAGGGACAGTGGTCCCTGCTGCCCCAAGGCTGACAGAGAGTCCCTCAAGACCACCACTGCCCAGTCCACCCAGGACCTGCTCCTTACTCACACAGACAGAGCTTTGCTTGTTTTCCTTCCACCCAGAATCCCACTTCTCTTCCTGGGTTACCAGGAGCCACTCCTGGAGCACCATTGGACAGGCACAGGATTCTGCCTCCCTGCAGCCAGCCTCACCTGCACAGGCTTTGGCAGGAGAGAGAGTGGTGCTCCATTAACTGCACTGAGGTGCTAAGCTGCTCTCCTGCCTGCCTCAGCTTTACGTCCTTCTTCTGCCCCATTCCAGCCTCACTTCTTCCTTTAGCAAGTCACGCAAAGGAGGCCAGCAGGAGAGCCGGCCTCAGTAGGTCAATCCTCAAGGGCAGAGGACGCCAAGACACAAACCTCCTGAAAAAGACCGGCCGAACTTGTGTAGCTTCCCCAGTCTGACAGCGACGTATATGCTCTGCTGATACCTCTACCCTTTTTCACACAGCAGTTGGGTTTACCCCGGAGACAGAATGAGACCAGCTCTTCTCAGCCCCAAAGGGGAGCAAAACAACCAAAGCACTGCTGTTTTCATGGGGCTTTAAACAAGTACATTGCACGTGTAAAGCAAATGTAACAACCACAAAGCTACAGAAGTTCTATCTGGGTTGGGTTCCCCTCCCATCACGTCCATCCACAAGTCACTGCTTACCCTGGTCCACGTGGGGAGCCCTTCAAAGGCTCAGCTGCCAGAGCAGAGGATGGCAGCTGCACCCAGGAACTGTGACTCCAGCTTTAAGAGTATCATGACCAGTAATCCCAATCACGTTCCTCTGTGTGTCAGTGTGATCTGGGATAAAAAGCAGCCGAGAGAGACGGCAGGGGAAGGTTAGGATGTGCTAAAAGCCATCTTTTTGGAATACTGTGTCACAGCCCCCTTTTATTGAAAACATGCTGACATTTTCACTAGGTATGACATATGAGGCTTTTTAAAACTTCCTATGTACTCTTGGTGTAAACTGTTCTGAAACTCAGGAAATGTCAAGAGAGGTTGATGCTCGCGGGAGGTGCCTTTTGTAGGCATTGTGGCCGAGTGGTCTAAGGTGCTGGTTTTAGACTCCAGTCTCATTGGAGGCGTGGGTTCAAATCCCACCACTGCCATCTCTTCATGAACTGGAAGATGGATAGAAAGCTGCATTGATGGCCAGACCCCAAGTGTTGGAACTGACATCTCTGTTTGGAGATGGGTTTCAAATATAATGTCCTCATGATCAGTTCTCTGTCTTGCACGGTTCAACATCTTTATTGAAAAGCTGGATGAGGGGCAGGACTACACCCTTAGCAAACTTGCAGATGACCCTAAACTAGGGGAAGAGGTAGATCTGCTGGAGGGTAGGCATAAGGTCCTGAGTGACTTGGATAAATTGCAGGGTGGGGTCAAAAGAAATGTCATGAGGATCAATAAGGACAAATGGGCTGTGGCCACATTTGGCCAAAACCTCAAAATAACCATGCTAATGGCCAGCTGCTCTGCTGATAGGAATAGGGGGATTTCAAAGTCTGCGGGGTCCTTTGGAAACCTGCTTGTGCACCAAAAGGAGATGATGCCAACACCCAACCCCATTGGATGACTTCACCGTAGTTGCCAACACAACAAGATATTGCATCAGGAACTGGATTTGAGAGAAGGTCTGCCAGATCCAAACGACCACCTGTCTAGACTAGAGACCATGTTATGTCGTATTTCCAGTGCTTTCGATGTAGGATTTCTGCCAACAGTATAGTGGCTTATTCCATATTTGTTGCTGTAGTTAGAATCAGTTTTATTTTAAAATGAAGAGGCTTCTCAAGAGGGGAGGGAATGTGGTGCTTTAGGTGTAAGACTGCTTGTAACTACTAGAACTGTGAATCCAGGCTGCTGGCAGTCTGGAAACACAGAAAACATGAAGAAGAAGTTAGAAGATTCACAGGGGCCTTACAGAGAGCTACAAAATGGTGCAGCAGCTTTGTCAAGAGGTCTCACTTTTGGAAATAAAGTGTGTGGAAGTTTATTCGTGCCTTGCTTGTACGGTACCACAGGCTGGTGGGAGCAGGTCCCTCACAATCCTGGGTGTCCCTGAGGAGCGTCACACTCAGCTTAGAAGATTGAAAAGCTGAGTTCCCTTGTTCCTGCTCTGCCCTGTTTGTGTGCAAAAGGACACTTGCCTCCTCTGTCTGCCTCCACATCAGCTCCAGTAGCTCCGCACCACAGCAGTGGTTCACAATCCGTGACCTGTTTGCAGCTCAGTCAGCACCCACTTGTGACATCCTCACAAACACACAGGTAGTATTGGACACAGCCCACATTATGCACTGTGGTTTCATATGCAGCCTACAGTAGTGAACAAGTTGAGAACCATTGTGCTCGAGATGCTCAGAAGAGCCAAGTTTGGGTTAAAATTCCCCTCTGGCTGGTTCCCCACCCATTCAGCCCAGCCCAGACTCTGGGAATGGGAAAGAAAGTAACTTCTGGAGGACATGAAATACCCTCAACAAGTTCAGCAGCTCCAGATCAACCAAGAGATTATCAGAGTGAGAATCGGGTGCTAGATAGAGGGGTCTGTAACTGTACCCGCTGAGCCCCAGGGGAGGGAAACCAGCATTCATTGCTTCTGTGAACTCCAGCACAGACAGAGAACTGCTGCCTGGTTCTTCTTTCCCCTGCAAGTTGTGTAGGGACAGAGGTCATCAATGGCCTTGGAAAGAAGCTGTAACATTTGTAAGTTCTCCCTGGTTGTTTACACAGCTTTTCATTCCTGTGCTGGCTAAAGTAGGGCCAGCCAGCCAGTCAGCTGCTCTGGGACTGTCAATAGGGCTGCAGGGAGTTGCCTCATCAGAGACCTTGGCTTCATTACCTGCTTGCCAGAGGGTGGTCTGGAGGGTTGTTACTCATTTAAACCCTGACAGTCTGACATTGGGATTTCTGAGTGCCCCAGAACACACCTTACTGTCTCCTCTTCACTAGCAAGTAGCCCCTTTTTGATTTTTTGTCACATGGCTGTCAGTGTGAAGAGGCACAGCGAGGTGAAGTGCATGCACGGTCCCCCGCCCTGCTCATGAACTCTCTGCAGGGAGACACCAGCTAATCTCCTGCTTCTCAGAAATTTTCTTCTTCCTGTAAAGAATGTGCCAACAGGAGCTTTGTACTGCTGAAGGATTTGGGGAATGTGTCCTCAAATGTAAAGGTGCGCCCATGTAATGCCTTGAAAACAAAGCCTGATGGGAGCAAGTGAAGCAAAGCGTTTTCATCTCTTGTAAATAGCTTGTTGTTGGAAAGTCACATTTTATGACTTTACCCAATGTAAGAACTGAGGAATCTCACCAGTGCTTGAAGTTGTTGTGGGCTACAGGGCACTCATGACTGCTGTGTCAGATATGGATTACAGAGGGATCCCTTCATGGAAACATTATGAAGTGAAAAAGGGTAGGACTAGTGGTTGATTCAGCTTGCTGGAAGCCTTTGGGCTATACAGCGGTAAAACTGGTTTGACTATTTCTTCCCCCCGCTGTTAGAAGGTGGACCTAAAAATGGGTCAATAACTATTCTGCTAGAATTCATCCTGGTGAATACCGAGATGCTGCACCTCGATGCAGAGCTGAATACCAGTGTGAATCGAAATCCCCTATGAGCTGGTAGCTGAAGCCCTGGAGTGCTTCAAACACAGGGTTCTGTCTATTGCAAAACCCACAAGACAGGAGAGGGACGTCTGGTGTGAGATGCAGCCAGCAGGTGTGAGCAGTGGGTGGGCAGCTGGCAGGGGATGCGGAACGCCGGTCCAGCACGAAGGTTGCGTTACCTCCAGTTCAGAGAGGGAATGCAGCAAGGGCCATGTCCACACTAGCCTGTTCCTTTCGGAAGGGGCATGGTGATGAGTGAGGTCGGAAGATGATAATGAGGTGCTGCCATCAACGTGCAGTGCCTCGTAAGCATAATGGAGCACAGGGCGATTGAAAAGTGCCACTTTCGAATCTTGTACCATTTGTTTGGGGGGGCCTGTCGAAAGGACCACCTATTATTCAAATGTCCCTTCTTCCTGTTTTGTTTTATGAAGGGGTGAGTGTAGACAAGTCGAAAGTGATGTGTCAGGGAGTGCAGGGACTGGGGAGACTTGGAAGTGGGGCATTTGAAGTGGATAGGGAGAAAGCTTGGGTGTGTGGATTGGCTCTTTCCAGTATAGGACGGCTGAGCCTGAGAGGCAAAGGGCACTGCTCCATCTGCTTGAGCTGGGATACTTACTTGAGGCTTGGTTGTGAACTCTGGGTGTGGTATTTTCCCCAGCTTATGCCATATGACTTTTCTGCCTCTTTCATTAAAAGCTCATTTTCTACACTCAGACTCTGTGCTTGTGAGTGGGGAAGCATTGCCCCTGCGAGGCACCCAGGGCTGTGCAAATTTCCCAGGCTTCTGGGTGGGGGCTCCAGCCGGTTCTATGTGAAATGGATGAAAAGGGACCCCTCGATGTTGAAACAGACCCTGGTTGCTGCCGACTCATTCTGACAAAAGGCTTACATTACACAGCTGTAGACCCTCTTATCAGACTGAGCTCCTTCATGAGTCCCTCAGTAAATCAAAGGGGTGACTATCCTCCAGTCTCTTTCACAGAGTACTAGAAGTGGAAGGGACCTCACGATTTCAACAAGCCCAGTTCCCTGCACGTTTCCTCGCACAGAGTCCCCAAATGTCAATCAAAACTCCAGTAGCTGAGATTTATTCCCCACAAAAAGATCATTTGCATGTGTTTCGAGGTGATATTGGTGCAGGAGTCCAGAACTGTTACAAGAGAAAGAAAAGAGAAATTCCGGTCTAATTCCTAAATATGCTCATGCTGAGCCAGATTGGAAGGTTTCCCTTCCTCATAACTTCTAGCAGTTTGTGCTTCCTGGGATGCTTTTCTGATTAGGCCACGTCAAAGGCTTCTTTGTCTTTCCAATATTGTTGCTGCCTTCATTGTAGGTACAGGAGGAGAGGAGAAATGATCATGACAACGTCCCTTTCTTTACACGCTCCTCTGGGTGCCAGAAAGATCCTCGGTGTGTCTCAGAGCCAAGCAGCTCATGGTGTCCAGCCCATTGAGCAGCTGCCTTTCATGGCCATTGTGAACCTGTCACCTACATGTCCCTTCCTAGTGAATGACCAGGGATGGTAACTTAACATCTAGCTGAGTGTGGGTCACTGCTTTGTTGCTACTGCAGAGTTAATCTCTGGGCATTTCTCAGATTCTGAACAAAGAAAGAACAAACACAAAGAAAGAGCAAATGTTTTGTCTTCCAAGGTAAGAAACGTACGTTTTTGAGAGAGAAATTTATCCCTTATTGCTTCTACCTACCTGAGTGGCCTAATGGATAAGGCGTGGGCCTCTGAAGCCAAGGATTCTGGGTGCAAATCCTAGCTGGGGTAAAGCCCTTTTTCCTGACTGTCAATCTCAAGATAAATGAAAATGTGGGCTTTTAAAATCAGACAGGGTCACTTCAGCAATTGTGCATCACTGGTGCTCTTGAAGTGCCTGAGGTTGGCTTCATATGAATGAGTTGCTGCATATTCATATCACTGCCTCATTTGTATCTGTCATGGGGTTCAGGCTTCCCCAAACTCTGCACCCCATCTGCAGGCAGGAGTGACTCTTACTCAGCAGGAGAACAGCAGGTTTATTAGCTGACAGGACACAGCATCTTACAGAAGAGTCAGTACAGCAGGCAGAGGCAGCCAGTCCAATCCATGCTGGTGAGAGGAGGCCCTGAGGGCCCCCAGAGCTGGGTCCTTCCCCCCTCCTTTGTCTCTCTCCCTCCCAGCCCAGACGAACTGCTTCCCACCTCTCAGTTTCAATTTAAACTCCTTGGGCTCGACCTCCCCCTTTGTCTGCAGTACAAAGGTGTTACCTGGTTGCCAACTTACCTCCAGCAGGAGCCCCACACCCTCTGTGAGCCACTCACATAAACACACACACATACCCCCCACATCACAGCATCTTCTGAAGTGGCACACTCCCATAGCCCCTGCAAAAGAGAGGCTAAAGTGGCCCCACATCCTGCATGTATCAGACAGAAGTTGGGCTGTGGAGAAGGAGAAAGGGGTTGCTTGAGAAGAAGCAGATCCTGAAAATAGGCCACTGTGGGAAAGGAAGAGACTCAAAGCTGTGGGTACCCAAAAGGCTCCTGTTACCACCTGCCTTCAGCCTGAGGAGACGGATGGAGTGAGACCTCTCCTGCTGGCAGCACAAACACTCTCCTGTTCCTGCCCTGGGCTTTGCCGTTCCTCTGCATGCAAGTGACAAACACTCTCTTTTGAGTCATTGATCTTCAGACCCCTGCAGGACAAACCCGGCTTCCCCAGTTCCTTTTCCTCCCCACGTCCAGAGTGGTTTTACAAATGGAGTTTAATTAAACTTTCTCTCTCTGGAACAAAAAAAGCAGTAAAGTAGCACTTTAAAGACTAACAAAATAATTTATTAGGTGAGCTTTCGTGGGACAGACTCACTTCTTCAGACCAGAGCCATAGCAGAACACACTCAATATTTAAGGCACAGAGAACCAAAAATAGTCATCAAGGTTGAAAAATCAGAAAAAAATCATTATCAACGTCGGTAAATCAGAGAGAAGAGGGGCGGAACGGAGAGGGGGGGAGTCAAGAATTAGATGAAGCCAAGTATGCAAAAGAGCCCCTACAGTATCTCAGAAAATTTGCATCCTGAGTGAAACCACATGTTAATGTGTCGAATTTGAATATGAAAGAGTTCATCACGAGCATGGAAATTCTTTCCCAGAACAACCATTCCCATTGCATGGAGCACCAGTGCTCCACAGAGCAGCCTGGGAATGACTGGCTGAGAATCAGCACACGGGATCATTTCCAGGGCAGAAGGCAATATGCCGCCTCTGTGATAGACCCAACCTGGAAAGCAGCCTATGGAAACTGGAAACACAGAAATGATCCAGGTGCACGGACAGTACAGACAGAATGCCTGTCCACACTGGAGCTGGGGACAGGAGCTGGCTGGCTTATGTCGGTGGACACCAGCAGCCTGGAGCTCTTTGCTGCCTTTTGACTCTGTGCAGACGAGAAAGGACAACTTGTTTCCAGCCTCAGCGGAGGGTGGGGAGAAAAGAAGAGCTCTGCAAAGACAAGGGCCAAGTTATCCCTCCCACCCACCCCATATGCTGTGGCTGGAAGCAGCTCCTGTCCCTTTCCTCCCACACACATTACAAAAATTGCTGCTGGGCACATTCTGATGGGAACCCTGACAAAAATCTGGGCTGGGCGTGTGACCCTGCAGGCTGCGTTCTGCTGGAATCCAACTGAACTTGCTCAAACTTGAGGAATTTTACAGGTGTCCCATATTCAGCAAACGGAAACATGGTCACTCTCGGGAAAGTGCTGCCTTGGATTGTGGAAGAGACTCCTTGAGAAGAACCCGACCTTGTCTCTTGCAACAGTGTAAGATCTTCTCCAGCTCTAGCGGGGCTGGGTACAGGCACCTGACCCATTGTCATTGCCTCTACAAATACACGTCTACATCCTTAGCCGTGCACAGCCTTGCCCTCCGCTTTGGAGCCAAAATCAACAAGCCACAGAACTCTACTGCAAAATCCTGGCCTCCATCTACATAATCTTACAGTCCTTCACCCAGTCCCACTTTCTCCCTCTTCTGCGTACAGCACCTCTGAGAGCTGTGGAAAATGGATCTTCATTGCAGTGACTCCTCGGTCACAGCACGGTCACCGCAGTGGTGTTGCCCTTCTGCACAGGAAGGCAGCCAGAAGTTGATTGGCCCTGCACCAAAACATGAGTAAGTAGCAAACCAAACCAAACCGACCAACCCGCTCACCTGAGAGGAGGAGTAACAAATAGACAAATAAGGTCTGGCGTATTGGAGCACTTTCTGTTTTGTCACCTGATAGCAGCAGAGTTATTTCCCTGGATGTATCATTCCATAACCCCAGCTGTGAGCAGGCAGGGAACTCAGGGCTCTGACTAGTGCAGCTCTCACTGAGTAGAGGCAGGGAGGTGCCATGGCTGGTTTAAATCTCCGCAGTGTTCTGGTGACAGGGGCCAATCAAGGAATCGGCCTGGAACTGATCAAGCAGCTTCTGGGGAACTCCAACCCACCAGAGTGGGTCTTTGCCACCTGCCAGGACCCAGCAGGGGAGCAAATGCAGGTGAGAACGGGGCAAGGGGGGTGGAGTTAGCAGTAGCTGGAGGGGGAAGCAGAAGCTGCGCAAGGGGCTTCCAGTGTTGCAGCACTTGGGGCTGAGACCCACACACTGGAGCAGGCAATGACTGCAGACCCTTCTCCAGCTCGAAGGTGCACAGTTGCACCCCAAACCCTCTACACCTGGCAGCTCAGGTCCCAGAGCAGTGAGGATGTGGCAGCATTTGGTGAGCCTGGGGCACCGACCCAGGGGCTGTGGATCGTCTTGCCCAGCATAGGTGAATAATGACTATAGCACAGCAATACCCAGTCCCACCAGCCTCCAGTGAGCCTAATTCATGAGTCTGACACCTCCCTTGTCTGCCACTACCTCAGGTCCTCTGTCTTCTCAGCTCTGCTCCCACACCCAGCCTGGAGAACTGCAGATTCTGAGTAACTTCTGGGTCATGGCACCAGCTCCTTCCACAGCTGACAAAATCCCCACTCACAACCAACTCCTGAGAACTTGAGACACTGCCAGATCCCAGCGGCTGGGGGGAACCCCCCTTACCTCCCCTGGGGGAACTGACCTCCAAAAGCCTCCTCCCAGTCCCCATGAATGATGGGGAAGTGATTTGTGTCCCAGACTCCATCACACTGAGTTAGACAATGGCACTGGAAATGCTCAGGGGCAATTAGAAGCCTCCTACTGGTACAGAAACCAGGGCAGGTTGTTGTACAAGGAGGCTTGGTGGAGAAAAGCAGTTAAGACATTGACTTGGTTCCCAGGGTCAGTGGGGATCTGGATCCTGCCCAGCATGGCCCTGGGCATGGGCCCAATGTCAATAACCATTTACTTCATTCTTTTTCAGGAATTGCGGAAGCTGGAGGCCAAACATCCGAACCTGGTGATCATTGCGCTGGGTGGGTGCCCGGCCCCAGGCCCAGAGCTGAGGTTCCATCTCCCTGCAGCATGTTCTTCCTGTTCCTATCCCCCTCTGCATCCCCCCTCCCAGGTTCACCCAGTCCCAGTGAGGAGAACAGGACCAGAGTCAATAATCGCTGAGAGCTCATTGATACCTTCACCAGCCCCAGAGGAGGCAGGTGTGAGTGGAAATTCTGGCAGGGTTGGTTGGCTCTGGAGAGGCTGGAAAGCCCCAGGACCACCATGTGGCAGGTTCCTCCTGTGAGAGTCACACATGGGCAGCTCTGTCTGGCATTCCCACCTCTGGGATGGAGCCCTGCACGTCCAGCTGGGGACTTCTCTCACCTACAATGCATCACAAGCAATTCTAAATCATCCACTTCCTTTGTCTAAGTGAGATCAACTCCGCGCGTATGAACTAATCACCGACTCCAGCACATTTCCATTTTCTGGGCTACTCAGATTGTCCAAGGAACTGATCATAATTGTCTCTCTGAACTAGCTTTTCCTCTTGTTGCTCCAGCACAGCTCCCCATGCCTGGACCCAGCAGCAGTCCCCAACCCCCACCTCCTTTCCCCAACCCCTCTCCTACCTCTGAGCCCAATGGAAGAAGCCCTCTGGCCCAGGGGGCTGTGCTCTGGTGGGGGTGACATCGGAGAGGAGGAATCATGCTCTTGACCCCCTGCTCTGTCGCTGTAGATGTCACAGAACCAGCCAGCATCAAGGCGGCGGCAGCCAGAGTTGAGACACACCTGAAAGGCTCGGGGCTCAATCTGCTGATAAACAACGCTGGGATAGTGAAGTTGAACACACTGGAGTCAGAGACACCAGAGGACATGGCCCTGGTGTACGCGACCAATGTGACGGGGCCCTTGCTGGTGAGCCAGGTAAGGGCCCTGACAGAGAGCACGTGGCCAGATGCACCAGGGTTTGACAGTGCTTGGGCCAGGAGTCCTCCCTTCCCTGGGTTTGGGTCACTGGGTCAATATGGGGCCTTGGCTGGGAACACAAAGGCTGCAAGTGTATTGAGGGACTTGAACCTCTCAGAAATGAAACCTCACCCCAGATCCCTGCATGGCCCTGGCTCTGCACACACACTGCTTCAATCCCTCACTTTTCACACCCAGAGCATCAGTGCAAGGACAGCATCATTCATGAAGCCCCAGTTCCCTTACTTGAGAGACCTCTGTCTCCCCAGTCCCACCACTATGTGTGGCCTTAAGAGGACTCTCTCCCCATCCCCTCAGATGTGGCCCAGCCGGCAGAGGGGCATCTGTCTGCTCCGGGGCTGAGGGTGACTGCAGCACGGAGCTGCGAGATGGTCTCTGGCTGGCCGGGCTGGGGCTCATGGACGTAGGTCCACAGCCAGGAACTACGGCCCTTCGAACTGTGAGGACAGAAACGTGTCCTTTCTCCTTGACAAATAGTCCCCAGTGGGATAAGCAGCAGGAAGGGGCTATCAGGGCTGGTTCCCTCTTTTACCAAAGGCACCGAGTGCTTGTGAGCATCTCTGTAAAGCCCCTGGACACCCTGGGCAGCCCATGAGGCTCACAAATGGGCACCTGGGTCTGAGTGGCGGCAGGAACTGGCACAAACTCGACAGCCCAAAAAATGAGCTTCCCCGTGTGTTCACTACACACCCATCTCTGCTGGTGCTCAGCAGACTGATGGCCCCAAGTGGGCTCACTCCAGGTGCCATACGAGCTGCAAGTGGCAGCGCACAAGGGGCTGGGGGGGGCAGGACAGGCTCGGAGGGCTCCACGCTGGGTGGGTCTGTCACTGGCCTGTGTACAGAGACCGAGTGTGGAACAGGCCGGGGAGTCAGGGCTTGTGTGGCCAGAGGCGGGGGGTTCAGGCACCTGCTGCGGAGACGGCACAGACCAGTTAGCTTCACGCCAAGGGCAGCTGGTGGGGAGATGCCTCAGAGCAGAGGAAAGAGATTCTTCCAACCCCGGCAGGGCTGTGGGGAGGCTCTGTGCCCTCCCTGGTCCTCATCCTTCCACTCCTCTCCCCACACACCCTGGCTCCTGGCCAAGCCACAAGCTGTAGCCTGGCTGGGCAACTCAAACCATTGACCTGCCCAGGGTAGGCAGGTGGGGGAGCAACATCCAGCCTGAGTCCCTGATCCCGGGGCCTCCTGCTCAGGATATAGGGGGGGTTCCCAGAGATGTCCACATGACTCTTCCCCTGCCCTGGCTCTGGCTTGCAGCCTTGCCCAGCAAAGACTCACAGCTGAGGAGCTGCAGCTGGGCCATGCTCAGAGCCATGTGGGCAGCTGTGGGGAGCCGCAGACCCCCCATCTATCTGCCCTGGATGGGGACTCTGAAGGCGGGAACATGAGTTGGGTCATTCTGGGCTCCTACCTGGGCATGAGCAGGGTCCACAGCTCCCCACACCTGCCTGTGTGGGGCTCCTACTTCTGGCCTGGCCGGGGGCTGGGTTTCAGGGGAAAGAGCAGAGACCCACCGCATTCTAGTGGCTTGTCTCACGAGCACGAGGCTGGTTCCTTTTCTGACCTCACGGCTGCTCTGCTCTCCCCACTGCCCAGGCCTTCCTGCCCTTGCTGAAGCAGGCTGCCCAGGGAAGCCCCCAGACAGGACTGAGCTGCAGCAAGGCGGCCATCGTCAACATGTCCAGCGAGGCTGGCTCCATCCGGAATCTCTACCTCTGGCATCTGGGACAAGTCATCTCCTATCGCTGCAGCAAGGTACAGGGCACACCCAGCAGGGCCGGACTGCTGCCTGGGTCTGCTACTTGCACAAACCCCTGTCAGTCGGTGTGTTCCCCTTGTTCCCCATCCTACTGCCACCACTCCAGCCTCCAGCGCTGTGCTGGGCAGGGCTGGCAGATTTTTGTCTGCCTGCAATTCACTTGGGCTTCAGATCAGAGTTCCCATCCGGTGAGGAACTTTCTGTTGTGCCTGTATCCCGCTGGAGAAATCCTCACACTCTGAGGGGCCAGGGCAGCTCAGCCCCCGTCCAGCCAGTCTCAGCTCAGGGAAGGTCACTGCGGAGCTATGAATTCTATCCCCCCTGGGGTGGACATACCCCATTTTGAGACCATCCCCAGTTCAACTCAAGGGGGTCAGATCCTTGCTGCGTCTGGCTCAAATGTCGGGTACCCCAAAGGAGCATCGATGTCACATTTCCACTTTCCTCTAACTGCCCAGATCCTGCGTAACAGAGAGCAGCCTCAGCACAGCTCTCATGTGTGCTCACCTGTCACGGCTCACTGCAGGCCTGTCAGCATCAGCGGCTCATCAGAGTGCAGCCACACCTGCATCTCGGTGGCTTGCTGTCCTCATTGAGCCCATCAGAGACTGCAGCTCCCACGAGTGTTTTCTTCTCACTAGTGTTTCTGACAGGCTGAGTACTTGGGCAGTCATCCTGGAAAAACTCACATGCCACCCAGCTGATCAGCAGAGCGCGCACAGCTGGCAGCGTGTGTTTTCATTGGTGGGTGCCATCCACACATGCTTCAGTGCACATAAAGTTTATTCTGCACATAGAAGGACAAAAACAAAAGGAGCTCTGCTCTCACACCTTTGTCTCTCTGTCTCTCCCATCCCTCCCTTCGGGAGGGTGGGTCGTTTCCTACAAGGCTCATTCCCTCCCACACACTCTGCTGTCTCTGCTCATGGTGTCTCACCTGCAGGCTGCTCTGAACATGCTCACCAAGTGCCAGGCCTTGGGGTATGGTGGAGACGGGATCCTGAGTGTCGCTGTCCATCCTGGCTGGGTGCAGACAGACATGGGGAATTCTGACTCCATCCAGGTAGGTGCCTCACTCGGAGAGGACAGTGATTGCCAAGTGTTAGGAGCAGATGTTTATTGTAGGGGTAATGGCTGTGCTGGAACCCATCCTGCCCTCCGCCTCTGCCCTGCGTGGAGGGATCGTGTCCCACTCAGAGGCCCTCAGGGATTCCATGCTGTGCTCTGGGCTTCCAACCTCCTGCTGCCGCTTGCTTGGTTCCTCAAGCTGCTGGCATCCCAGAGTGAAGGTGAGCAGAGCTGCTGCTGCTGCTGCTCTGGGGTTTTTATGGGCACCAGCTCACAGGTACTTGCATGCAGTCATGTCTGTGCTCTCCACCCAGTATCTTCATTTACCCCCAAAGCCCAAAGCCCATCCTGGACTCTGGACAACTTCAACTTACCACTCTCAAGCCAAGAGCTGAAACCCACTCCAGCTCCCCAGCCCAGATCGGGGACCCCCATCCTCACACCCACCCCCCAGTCCTGAGCACCTTCCACATCTTCTGGTAGCCCAAATCACTAATTTCCAGCATTTCCCTAAAGCCCAAACTCCCAGGCAGAGCCCTCACACTCCTGCATCCCAACCCTCTGTCCCAGCCCAGAGCCCCTCCCCCACTCACACCCCTTGGCCCCATTCCCACAGCATGAATTGTGTTACATGCACCAGGGTGAAGGTCATGCATCACAACACAGCTGTGTTTTGCACACCCCCTGCCTTTGGACACACAAGAAAATTCATGCCACTCAGGGGAGGGACAGTTCAAGGGAACTCCAACTGGGCCAAGGGCTCAACTTGGTCCTGTCTCTGGGCCCCTGGGGTCCTGGGATGCTCCCAAAGTCAGCTCCCTCACCTCACTCTGCTTCCCCCACCCACAGGCCCCAGTGACGGTGGAGGCGAGTGTCAGAGGGATGCTGCACGTGCTCTCCACGCTCTGCGAGAAGGACAATGGAGGCTTTGTGAACTGGGAAGGGAAAGTTCTTCCTTGGTGAGATGCTCCCAGCCCTGCGCCAAGAGCCCTGGGCCAGGCTTTTCCAGTGACCGTGCTGTCAGCTGTGCCTCTGGCCTCAATAAACCCACTGAGCTAACGCAGGGGCCCTGACTGAGCCTGGCCTGGTCTCTCCTGTCCTGGAAGCCACCAGCTGCACCTGGGTGGAGATGCCATGTGATGACTGGTTCCTCCCTCCACAGCCAAAGCCCAGAGCTGGTCTGTGAGGCAGGAGCTTTGGGTGTCCAGCTGGGAGAGAGTGGCTGAGAGTGAGGAAAACACCCAGGACCTCACTGCTGCAGGGAAGAGGCCCAGGGAGAGCTCACAGGCAATGACACCCCTTCTCCCACACTTGTGCAGTATATTGAATTAGCCACCCTGAGTTATCTTGGCCAATGCTACCTAACCTGGGCCAAGAAGCCCCTGCCCCCGAGGCAGCCCAGGGGGCACTGGGAGGGGGAGGCCAGGAGCCTCTGGATACACTGGGTGTCTCTCTTCATCAGTCTGTCATACAGGAGGATTGTCTGGGCACAGCTGAGAAAGCCAAACCAGGGCAAAATGCTAACACAGTGTGTCCCGGTGTGGGCCAGGGTGTGCCCCAACTGGGGTGGAGCAGGCCGCAAGACCTCCCCAACTCTCAGCCCTGCCTCGTTCTGGGCAGGCAGCAGTCCCCATAAGGCCCAGTCCTCCTTATCTGGGCTGCAGGTGGGCAGCATATAGGCCCTGTCCGTGGGGCAGGATTGGCCACATCCCACTTAGGCAGTCAAGATGTAAGCCCCAGCCCTAGGTCAGGGCAGGGCCACAGTTGATTAGTCAGGCTCAACCCCTACAGCAGGGCAGGGCACACACAGTCTGTGTAGCAGCCCTGGATCTGGGGCAGGGCTGGGCCGCCTTTAATCAGGCTCAGCACCTTGTTAGCAGCTTGTGAGCAGCCACGGCTAACCTGCCTTTGCTTTGAAGTAGCCCAGGCACTTTGAAGTACCAGCGGGTTAGTCACTGTGAGAGACAAGCTGGCACTTCCAAGTTTGTTGCTTCAAAGTTGCGCGGGGGGGGCCCGCGGGAATCGAGAATTAGCTTAATGAAGTGCTGCTTTTGCATCACAGCACTTCGTTAGTAATCTCACAACACCCTATTTCCCATGCTCCCTTCCAAGATGGGAGCCAGTGCAAACACAGCCTGAGACAGCCGGGCAGGTTACTGAACTAATTAGAAATAGTGGATGGCTTTTTTTGAGGTCTGTGATGGGGTTCTGGGGTCCCCCAAGCTCTGCACCCTGTCCGCAGGCAGGAGAGTCTCTCACTCAGCAGGAAAACAGCAGGTTTATTAGCCGACAGGACACAGCATCGTACAGAGGAGTCAGTACAGCAGGCAGAGACAGCCAGTCCAATCCATGTTGGGGAGAGGAGGCCCCGAGGGGCCCCCAGAGCTGGGGCCTTGCCCCCTCCTTTGTCTTTCTCTCCCTCAGCCCAGACTAACTGCTTCCCAAATCCCAGTTCCAATTCAAACCCCTCAGGCTCCACCTCCTCCTTTGTCTGCAGTACAAAGGTGTTACCTGGTCATCAAGGTTACCCTCAGCAGGAGCCCCACACCCTGTGTGAGCCCCACACACACACAGGTATCCCCCACTCCATCACATCTCTCCCCCCCTTCCAGACCGAACTGAGCGGGGTCACTCAACTGGTGACCTGGGGAAGTTCGGGGCTCTCCCCTTGTGACAGGGCATCAGCTGTACCCTCAGTGCTCCCCTTGATGTGCACCACCTCCATGTCATAGTCCTGCTGGGGGAGGCTCCAAGTCAGGAGCTTGGTCTTGGCCCTTTTCATGTGATGCAGCCGGGCAAGTCCCTTTAGTTCCCTTGGGTTGGTTGGTCTCGCTGCTTCGGCCCCGGTCCGTCAGCCACGTTCTCAAGTCGGGCGGGCGGAGCCCATACAGATGCTGCAGCACCAACAGATCAAACAGGTCTTTTGTGGTCTGGGTCCTGCCCCATCTGACCACCAGTCCATACAGCTGCTCCAGCCAATGTCTGGAATTCAGTTACAGTCCAGTAACAGAAGGTACAAATGCTTCCATCCTTGGCATTTAGCCAGACCACCACAATGGCTGTGTGCCTCAGTTTCCCCTTCCATGCCACACAATAGGTTTGGAATGTTCCTTCTCATGTCAGAGGTTGCAAGACTAGTTACAGGGAACAATGGTGACATTTCAGAGTTACAGACTCCTTCAACATACAATTCATGCTTCTACATCAATGTCATCATGTCACATGGCCCTTTTCAAACATTCAGTGCATGGTACAATTCTACAGCTTTTGGTAGCAGCACCCCTTGGTTACAGCAGTCAGCGTGAGTAACAGAACAAACCCATTGCAACTGTACATTTACGTTGCTCTTTGGTAGACGACAACTTTTGTGTAACCTCCTTGAGAATCTGGTATTTTGGGTCTAAATGGCTGAGGCCTTTCTTAGCACCATCAAGTTCTAATCTTCTCCCTTGCCCCCTGGGGTGGAAATTTGATCTCTCTGGCTGTGCCCTCCCTTCTAACAAGAGCTGGGCCATTGATGATCTCAGGGAGACGGCCCCCTCCCAGCCAGCCTGGAAATTTGCAAACCAAACTGCTTTCTGAGAGTTGTTTTGTGAGTCCCAGACACAGAATCCACATGGAGGAATCCCTGTTTATCCCTTACTGGCCCACCAGGCCCACAGCTCCTTCGTCCTTCCACCTCCAACTACTGCCTCCCCATGGAATCAGAAGTGGAGTCCAGTATAAGAATATACGTGTTTCCACCATCTGGAGATGGGGAATTGCTGGCGCTCTCCTGCATCCTACAGAGATTGGCTGTGCAGCTGTTTTACTTGGTTCTCACAGGGCTGCTCACATTCCCTGATAGTTTTTACTTTACTTGCACCAGCTTCCAATTCCTGAGAAACTTTTACACTGCCTGCTTTGGACCCTTCCAGAGCACAGCCAGTGGTTTCACACTCAGGCAGGTCCTGGCCATCAGGAGCTGAAACAAACTTCTCCCCAGGCAAAGGGCTGCTCTGGCTCTTACAGACAAGCACCTTTCCTGTTCACTCTCCTTCACCTCACTCCCATTTTCTGCAGTCCCCACAGACGGGTCAGGAAAAGTTTCAGGGAAATTCACTTCCTCAAGAGCTCCCCCAAACAATAACTCACCCGTCTGCCTCCACGGGGGCACTGCTCCCTTGAGCCACAACCAGCTCCTGGGTTTCACCTACGCCCAGGATCACTTCTGGCCCATTAGGCAGATTCCCACGTAATCCCCCTCCAGGCAGACAGCCAGTACCACCGGACAGAAGGTTAGGATCCCTTTCCTCCCTTCTGCTACCAGCTCCTTTATCTTCATCAGTCAGCGTAACTCCATTGCCCGTCTGTTCTTGTGTCCTGGCGAGAGGATGACTCTGGTAGGACAGAGTCCTCTCACCCCCTCCCAATAACACCTCAGCATCAGGCAAAGAACAAGTACCAGAGTCGTCTGGTCTCTGGGATTCCCTGATGATACTAACTGGATCAGACCGAGTTAAAGCATCATCCCCCCTGAGAGACACAGAGGCAGGCCCACTTCCCATCTGGGCTTCAGCTGCCCTCAGATCCAGCTCTGGGATCTTGGCTCCATCTCGAGCCCCCACAGGCTCAGGCAAAGGATTCACTTCCCCAGAAGCAGAAGCACTTTTCTTGCACCAAGGACCAGTGTCCTTAGCAGGGACACCACTGCCCATCCCAGAGCCATTCCCTCTGCTCCAGCCCCCATGGCTGGATTCAGAGTCACACCTGGAATGCTCTTTCCTGGTGGTTCCTTCTCCAGCCACCCCAGGCTGGTGAATCTTCCTCAGACAATGGGCTAGTTTCCTCATTGGCACCTTTTCCAAATGCAGGCTCTGCTCTCTCCCCAGGCTGCTGCTGCTGTTCAACACAGACAGACAATGGGAGACACTCTCTCCTTTGTCCCAGCCCCCCGGCTGGTTTCCACACACGCCCGGAAGGTGAAGCAGCTTCTCTCACAGACAACTTGCCATTCCCAGTGGACAAGCTGCTTTCCTGCACAGACACACAGGCACCTTCCTCGGCCCAGGCCTGGAAAACTCTTCGCAGGTCTGTCTTGGCCACTAGTAGATGATGGGTTGGAATCGCTCCTTCCCTCCTTGAGCTGCGGCAGGCCACTCGGTTCAGAGCTCCATGCAGTCCAGGGTTCCCTGCCCCGATCCGGGCTCACCTCTGCAGGATTCTCCTTAACCCTCAGCTCTGCCACTGCACATCCACGCTGCCTTGTCCAGCTCCTTTAATCTCGATTCGGTTTCCAGGTGCTGCCACTTCACAGCGGAGTTGCTCAGTGTGGTTGCAGGCTCTCAGGCTGATGCCCTCTGCACCCCACGATTCCTGGAAGAATCCCTTCAGTGTGCCAGGCTCCTTGCGGGTCACAAGCTGCCCAGGGTTAGGCTGTAGGCCCCTCCGCCCTCTGGGACCGACTCCAACAGACTCCCAGCGGAACCCCTTCTTCAGTGTGACACCCGCTCTCAGGGACCATGAGCACCCTGTCTTGGGAAGGACTCATTCAGCGTCAGCCTCCTCAGGGGTCACTTGTTCCTGGGGGTTGGGCTCTCGGCCCCTCCACCTTCTGGGACCAACTCCAACAGATTCCCAGGAGTAACCCCTCCTCGGGTGTGACACCCCCTCTCGAGGACCACAACCGCAGTTGCTTGGGTTCGGCCGCAGGCCCCTCCGCCTTGGGGAGCTGCACCTCACTGCCCGTCAGCACACCTGGGTCTCGCAGGCCCCACTTCTTCCGGGGCCCCAGTCACTTACTGCTGGATGCTCCATCCTCGGGGTGCAGAACATCCCACTCCTGACACCAGTGTGATGGGGTTCTGGGGTCCCCCAAGCTCTGCACCCTGTCCGCAGGCAGGAGAGTCTCTCACTCAGCAGGAAAACAGCAGGTTTATTAGCCGACAGGACACAGCATCGTACAGAGGAGTCAGTACAGCAGGCAGAGACAGCCAGTCCAATCCATGTTGGGGAGAGGAGGCCCCGAGGGGCCCCCAGAGCTGGGGCCTTGCCCCCTCCTTTGTCTTTCTCTCCCTCAGCCCAGACTAACTGCTTCCCAAATCCCAGTTCCAATTCAAACCCCTCAGGCTCCACCTCCTCCTTTGTCTGCAGTACAAAGGTGTTACCTGGTCATCAAGGTTACCCTCAGCAGGAGCCCCACACCCTGTGTGAGCCCCACACACACACAGGTATCCCCCACTCCATCACAAGGTCTTTAAGCCTCATTCTACTAGGAATAGTGCCTATTCCAAAAGAGAGAATGGGGGCTGTACGGACAGATAACTGGGGCTCTTTCAAATTTATTCCAAAATAATGCTGCTGTGTCGCCATAGCGCCAGTGTGCTTCAAGGGCTCTAGTCTGAACTAGGCTGTCTGGTGTGGGGACGTGCTGTTTTCCAATAGGTTTTGTTTATTCTGGGCCTTCCTTGTCACGTGAAGGCTTCATTATCAAATGGCTTATTTGGGAGGAATAATTCTGAAATCAGCCATTCTGATATAACTCTGTAGTGCAGACAAACCTGGAAAATCTCTGCCCTGGGGAATAACAGTGGTGGTGAACTGGCAATGTGTAAAGACAAATTCCTGATTACAACCAGTCACAGTGTGGGATTATTTTGGGTGTGTCGACACTACAGAGTTTATATATATATATGTATGAGGATACACATGTCATAGAACTGGAAGGGACCTCAGGAGGTCATTGAGTCCAGTCCTCTGCCCTCCTGGCAGGACCCAACACCTTCCCTGACAGTTTTTTTTTTTTAACTCTATATAGGGCTTGTCTACACTACCTCTACTTCCCTACTTGGAAGGGAACATGGTACGAAGGGGGTAGGGAGATTGTTAATGAAGTGCTGTGCTGCACAGGCAGCGCTTCGTTAAGCTAATTCCCCCCCACCAGCAACTCTTTAGTGTCGGCTGGTGTGTAGCTGTGGCTCACCTGCCCGTACTTTGCACTGCCTGGGGTACCCCAAAGTCCCCTGAGTCCTCAAAGTTAAGAGGAGTTTAACACTTTGGAGTTGCCGGGGGCGGGGGAGAATTAGCTGAATGAGGTGCTGCGTATGCAGCCCAGCACTTCATTGATGACGTCCTCACGCCCTGCTCACCAGCCTCCCTTTGAAGGAGGGCAGTGGTGTAGACAGACCCATTTGCCTCAGACTCCTAAATGGCTCCCCTCAAGGGCTGAGCTCACCCCCCTGGGTTGAACAGGCCAATGCTCAAAGCACTGAGCTCGCCGGCCTGCAGAGCAGGACCTTGGAAATGAGCAACAGGCAGCTGCAGGGCCCCTGGCCACTGAATGAGATTTCCTCCCCTCCCCCACCAGCCTGGCCTCCCCTTTCAGACTCTCTCACCCATCCCCCACTGCTCTGAGCCCAGCTGGGGGTTCCCTCAGCCCCGGCTGCCCCTTGCCAGCTGTCCTGGGCCCCAAAGTGGGTCCCTCAGATCTTGTCTCTCCCACCCCTCCCCAGAGCCCTGATCCCCTTGTCCCCTCAGACCCTGCCAACCCCCCCCCACTGCCCTTTTCCCCTCCTCCCTCAGCCACAAGCCCTGGCCGGGTTCCCCTTCACACCTGCCACCCGTCCCCCGCTGGCACCCGGCCTCCCCCTCCCTCTGCACTGTTTGTCACCCACTGAGGTCTTGGGCCCTGCCACAGGCTGTGTCAGAACAGAGATGTCAGGGATTTTTCATCCCTCGGGCATTATCGTCCCCGTGGGCCAGGGGAAACAAGCCTTCGGCCTTTAAATGTCATTACAGGGGCAGGTAGACTCTAAGAGGTACATAGGCCGCCAGTTAGCAGCCCCCTGTAACGGTCACTCTGTGTCAGTTGGTTTCCCCGGTAACCTGAACTCACAAACACTTCAAAATCATGGATTTGAAATCCAGGCTCCTCATTGGATACAGGTGAGGCAGCTTCTAGAGGAGGACCTGTTTGAAAGCAGGACCTTCAGAATGTTCATATGTAAATAGCCTCATGAATAATGTATGAGATCATGGAATATAAGGCGGCGCCGCACGGCGCTCGCCGGCCCTTGGTGCAGATACGACTCTGCCACCTACACGGGGAGGTGCTGGCCCCTGAGGCGTCCACCAGCCCCAGGCCAGCTGCCTCTGAGGCGAAGCCTTTTCGAAGAGCTCCTGCCTTTTCAAAGACTCCTTGAAGCAACTCCATCTCCACCCAGCAGGGCCCGCCTGCTGAGGTACCAACCGTATCTAACACACTAAAGCTGCGTCTACACGTGCACGCTACTTCGAAGTAGGGGCACTAACTTCGAAATAGCGCCCGTCGCGGCTACACGCGTCGTGCGCTATTTCGAAGTTAACTTCGACGTTAGGCGGCGAGACGTCAAAGTCGCTAACCCCATGAGGGGATCGGAATAGCGCCCTACTTTGACGTTCAACGTCGAAGTAGGGACCGTGTAGACGATCCGCGTCCCGCAACGTCGAAATTGCCGGGTCCTCCATGGCGGCCATCAGCTGGGGGGTTGAGAGATGCTCTCTCTCCAGCCCCGTGCGGGGCTCTATGGTCACCGTGTGCAGCAGCCCTTAGCCCAGGGCTTCTGGCTGCTTCTGCGGCAGCTGGGGATCCATGCTGCAGGCACAGGGTCTGCAACCAGTTGTCGGCTCTGTGTATCTTGTGTTGTTTAGTGCAACTGTGTCTGGGAGGGGCCCTTTAAGGGAGCGGCTGGCTGTTGAGTCCGCCCTGTGACCCTGTCTGCAGCTGTGCCTGGCACCCTTATTTCGATGTGTGCTACTTTGGCGTGTAGATGTTCCCTCGCTGCGCCTATTTCGATGTGGTGCCGCGCAACGTCGAAGTTGAACGTCGACGTTGCCAGCCCTGGAGGACGTGTAGACGTTATTCATCGAAATAGCCTATTTCGATGTTGGCTTCACGTGTAGACGTAGCCTAAAAGAGCAAAGGCAGCAGCTCTGAGGTAAATTAGGCGGGAGGCGAACTGGCTTCACCCCTAGGGTGAGGTACTGCGCTCCTGCCTGTTAGCACCCAGAACCTGCCATCACTGCGGCACCCTCGACCTCGCCGCCAACAAGCAGCTCAAAGGTGGATCTGGTGTGTGACGAACTGGCCTCACCCTTAGGGTGAGGTACTGTGAACACACCAGCTGAAGCTTAGAGCCTGCCACATTCATGGCACCTACGCTCCCACCGCCCGCCATCTTGATTCTTCTTCACCGGACTGGACTTTGACAGAACTGGACTTAGACACGTAAACTTACTTTACTTTTATACCCACTCCCACCTGGGAACTTGGGACCCTCTACGAGGGAACGGAGGGTGGCTCCTCTGTTGTTCCCTTCCTTGACGAGGGGAGGGAAGTACCCGGGGACTCGACCATCTGTGGCCGGGTCTGGACATTCCAGGCAGGGATTACCACTGCAGCCAAATACCGGCACATTTAGTTAATAATTGAGGTATGTTGTGAAGGTTTAAGTTGTTATAGTTACATTACTCTTAATAGAGCAAAGTATAAATTTTAACTAACCCTCTTCCTTTATCCTGTCCCCCTTATCCTTGCTCACCCCTACTCCATATACTGCAGGAGAAGGCACTGCCTCCCTGTCTCCCTATCTGTTTATCCTACCCAGTGACCTGGGAAAAGCACAAGCCTCCCAGGAACACTTGTTGGGCCCATTAAGAGGGTACCGGGGACCCCTACAAAATAAAGGGACAGTCCTGACTGGCTCTCAGGTACCAACCCCTTGGGTCGGGCTAGCAACTTGCCCCCGCACGGAGGTGGGGTTTAGCACCCCCACCCCGGCTCTGTAAGGAAACAGCAGGGACCTTCTAAAAACCTAATAACCCTCATCCCTATAAACCTCTCCCCCTCCTCTTTTATCCCAATAATCAAATCCTTTTTATTTTGCGGAAAAATAAAAAACAGTTCAAGACTTAAGACCAAGCTGTCAAATGGATACTGTTATGAATGTACGTATCATTAGAGTATAAGAGAGTTACATTTAGAAAGTTGTTACTTGTTATAGATTTAATCCTGTTGTGTTTTTTAATAAAGCTTGTGGTTACTTTGTTTAAACCAGTCCACCCTTGTCCTAGTCTCACTGTTCCTGCTGGCCACTCCCTTCCAGGAGGCTCGGGGCGGAGCCCAGGCGCTCACCTGTGTGGGCATTATCCGGGCTGGGTTTTGTAGCAGGGTTTTGGTTTGGGTCTCGGCGTCCAACGCATAGGGAGTCTGCTCCCTTGTTCAGGGACTCATTAAAATATTCTTAATTACTTTCTCATCCAGAGAGTCCCATCAAGAGACAGCCCGTGGGTGCAGCCCCTGCCTGGGGGGATCCTGCGGCTGTGTCTTCACGTGCCGCTGCTTCCAGAAGTGGCGTAATAATGAGCTGTCCAGGAGATGCGAATGAGGCATGGATGGAAATGTTCTGTACCTCATTCGCACATGGGCGCATTATTTGGAGTCCAGAAGAAGCTCTTCCAAACTCCAAAACACACGTTCAGACGCGCGTCCCACGGGGATCTTACAGAAGGAAACGCTCCCTCCAGAAGCCCCTGCTGTATTTGATCATCTCTCCCATGAGCTTATCATTTCCAGGGCTTTTGTTTTTCTTTAGTCATCTCACTGCTCTTTCTGCTTCGTCCTTCTAAACACCAGATGAAGCTCTGCTCTGTGCACACGCCTGACTCCCTGCCAGCCCCAACTCCTGGGCCTGCCCAGCTTTGATGGAGTTTGGATCTTGTAATGCATGGGAGCAAGCTGAGCTTTTTCTGGGTGGAGTCACATGGACCAGGCAGGTAAAGAGTGGTGAAGGACTGAGCCCAGCCACACCAGCCCCCTGAGCTGGTGAATCTCACTCCAACCAGGAGGGAGTGTGGGGAAGTCCTGGGCAAGGTGAAGCCAGGTGCAGCTGGTGTGTGGGGCTGTTTGGTTTTAATTTTGTCTAAAATTGTGAGAAGTGACGTTCGCTTTTTGTCAGAAGCCGGGTTTGTTTTGCAAGGCCAAGTGTTGCTCAGGGAGCAAGAAGTCTTGAGTTGAACTCCCTGATGCTCCCCCCATAGAGTGTGTTTGTTTCTCTCCCTGACCTTGTGTTGCCTATATTTTTCTTACACACAGTGTGGTTTGTGATCTGTCCTGAGTGTGCAGTTGGTTTCTTGGTCCAAAGCTGTGAGGAGAGCTTGGAAATGACCTTGGAAAGGTGAAGTTAAGTGTAGGATTTATCAGAGCACTGGGGGTTTATTGAAACCTAATTCTGTGGAAAGCCCAGTGCTTCATTTTTCAGGCAGGGCTTGTTGGTCTAGGGGTATGATTCTCCCTTCGGGTGGGAGAGGTCCTGGGTTCAAATCCCAGACAAGCCCTTGTTCTACTGTTGTCTAATAGTTGATCCAGACAGTTTCAGGGTTCTTGTCCTCTTATGTGATTTTCCTCTGTTCATTTGCTCAGTGTAATGCAACAGCCACTTGTTTCTGGATGGCTCAGCTCAAGCACCAGCTCTGTCAAGAGATGGTCCTGCCAGTGACTACACCTCTCCTGTGCACTGTGGCAGCCCGTTTGGGTGGTAGAAGCTGCCACTGTCCAGCTTCTGACTCCCCTTTTGTCTGGATGACTTGGCTGTTCTCCCTTCTGAGCTACAGTCCTTAATTTCTCTGGCACTCCCAGTCACCCAGACAATCCTCTCATTCCCTGCCACAAGCCTGACCTGTGCCCTCAGTGGAGTTGGTGGAACCCAGGTGCTCCCTCCCTCTGGTTGCAGCCCAGCAGGGACCCTACACTGAGCACTTCTGGACTTTTTCCTCCCATCTCTCCCTGCTCCTTCCCTGGACTGCTTCCTAGAACTCCCACTTCACTTCTCTGAACTGGCTATGAACCCTCAGCCATACCAGTGTAAGGAATGTGCAAGCAGGCACTCAATGCTGCTGAAGGCTGGAAGGAATGTGTCTCCCACAGACCATTTGCATCAGTGCAAAGGGGTGCATATGTGACACCTTGCAAACAAAGCCTGATGGGTAGCAGGGAAGCCATGAGCATTGTCTATTTTAAACACATTGTTGTGAAATCAAAATTTATGCTCACACTCAGCATAAGAATTGTAAAATCTCACGAATGCTCCAAGCTGTAGTGCGGGACAGGGCAGTCATCGTAACTGCACAAGACATGGATTGCACAGGGCTCCCCTGCTTTAAAACATTGTGAAAGAAAAGGTACAGAAGTATGGATTGAGCTAGTTATCTGAATGCTTTTGTAATAATGTTCTGAACTTGGTTTTATTACTTTTCCATACCTGATAAAGTTAAGAGTGAAAGCCAGTGTTTTTTATGATCCCCAAGAGCTGCTATCATAGGTTTTTGTCCCAGGGGAACACCCCAGCAAATAGATTGCCAAGCAGTTGGTTATTAGCACCAGCAGTGGATGGGTGGGGCAGCTGAGAGGGAACAAACTGAATGCTGGACCAACGCATAGGTGGTCTTGGCTGAGGTTCAATGAGGGAATGCATCAGTGTGATGTGTGGAGTCTGCATAAAATACAGACTTGATGGGTCACTTTTCATCCTTTGTCATCTGAATGCTAAAACCAAAATGCTTGAGAGGCGCATCATGGAAGCCCTTTTTGCTGATGACTGTGCACTTTTGGCACACAAGGAATCTGATCTCCAGCTCATCGTCAACAAGGTTCCTGATGCCGCTTGCCTCTTTGGTTTGACCATCAGCCTAGGAAAGACTGAGGTCCTGTTTCAACCTGCTCCAGGATCTGTGGCTTTTCCCTGCTTCAAACTTTTTTAAAGGGAGAGAGTTAAAAACAGGAGAGGAGTTCAATTACCTTGGCAGTGTGATAGCCAATGCTGGCTCCCCTGTCAAAGAAATAAAAGCTGGGCACTAGGATGTCTTTTAGGAGGCTTTCCTACACAGCATCAGGCAGAAATGGTACCTTTTAGTTTTACAGCCCTTCCACTTGGAGTTTTACTAAAGCCTGAGATTGAACCAGGGACCTTTGGATTTTCTATCTAACTTTCTCTCTACCAAGCTACTTCAGCATCTGCCCAAGCCCTTCTGAGGACATCCTTTCTCACTTGGAGATGATTCTGTCAGCCATCCCAAGCAAGAAATAAGTGATGGCAAGTGGCCATGCCTGCTTCCCTCAGCTTGACTCACTTCATTGTCCTTTCCTACTTTATTTCTCACATTGACCCAGTGGTCACAGGGGACTGCAGCACATTGATGGTGGGGAAGCAGATGGGCTGTGACATGACAACCGACAGGCAAAAGGATCCGACTACCTCCTTCTAACAGGATCCTGGTGTGACCTACAGGTGGCCAAGCTTTTGGGGAGGGGAAGGAGATAGGCAGGGCTACTCTTGTATGAAAGGGCTAAGAGGTACAAAGATGAAGCGGGTGTTTGCCCACAAAAGTTTATTCCGCACAATATCTCTCAGTCTGTCAGCTGCTTCAGGACTTCTGGTTGTTTTACTGAAACAAAGCACCCCCGAGATGATCCTTTGAAGAAGTGACCTGTAGGAATGCAGGACCCAATTCTGCAACTGCCTGAGGGAAGTTGGGAGAGGTTGATTTCCCAGAGGAAGGTGAAATCTCAAACAACAAGCTGGTTTGATCTTCTAAAAGTGAAGGTCTCTGCCAGACTCTCAGCCTGTTTCCTTCACCTCTTCTGGCCTCCCTGACTTTTGCAGTCAGGTAACTAAAAGCAGGGAATCGCCTGAAAATTGGCTTCACCCCATGACTTTAACACTGTGAGCACCATGTTCAAAGCAGCTGAGGTAGCTGAGTGACTCACAAGGAGGAGTTTTGTAAAGGAGCAAGAGGCAGCTGCAGGGATATTGTTGCCTCTGGAATGAGATTGCTGCTGCTCCCCACTGCTCTGAATCCCATCCAGGCATCCTGTCAGAGTGTCCCCCGCCATCTGAACACCCAAATGGCATCTCCTCAGACTCTGTCACCCATTACCCACTGCTCTGAGCCACTGCCCGGAGACCCCTCAGACCTGGATGCCCCCATCATGCTGTCCTGCTGGAAACCCCTCAGACCCTGCCACATCTCAACCACCCACACGACCCTGGGCCAGACCTCACTATCCCCTCAGATCCTGCCACCTGTCGTCCACTGCCCTGGGCCCTGGCTGGGTGCCCCTCAGATGCTGCCCCTCCTCCTCACTGCCTTGATCCCTGAGCAGGTATCACCACAGACTGTTAGACACGCGGCTCAGCAGTGGGACCCCCCCCCCAACTCCGCCCACGCGCTGGGAGCCAAGTTTGCTGTTGCACGTCTGTGTTTCTATGATGGTAACCCTGGGCCCTGTGATTATTTCCAGTTTATCTGGTCTTGCAAAAGCGTTGGCGTCCTGGCTGAGTAGATAAAACTGTGGGGCAGACACCCTATTGGATTTCTTTTCTCAAGTTCAAATCTCGCTTGCAGAGAGGCCAAAGCTTTGGAAAAACCCCTAACCAGGACAATTCACTTCACTAGTGTTTCCTACAATCTGTGCACTTTGGCGTCCATCCAGGAGAAATTCAAATGCCTCCGAGCTGATTAGCAGAGCATGCACAGCCGATAGCCTGTGTTTTCATTGGTGGTGCCGATCCTCACATGTCCCGAATGTGTAGCTGCTTTCTTGCTTCAAAGCTGTGAGGAGAGCTTGGAAATGAGCTTGGAAAGGTGAAGTTAGGTGGAGTGTTTATCAGAGCACTGGGGGTTTATTGAAACCTGATTGTGTGGAAAGCCCAGTGCTGCTTCTACAAGAAGGGCTTGTTGGTCTAGGGGTATGATTCTCCCTTAGGGTGGGAGAGGTCCTGGGTTCAAATCCCAGACAAGCCCTCTTTCTGCCATTGTCTTACAGCTGATCCAGAAAGTTCAGGGACTCCTGTCCTCTTATGTGATTAACCTCTCTTCGTTTGCTCAGTGTAATAGAACAGGCACTTGCTACTGGATGGCTCAGCTCAAGCATCAGCTCTGTCAAGATAAGGTCCTGCCAGTGATTCCACCTCTCCTGTTCACTGTGGCAGCCCCTCTTGCTGAGAGAAGCTGCATCTGTCCAGCTTTTGACTCTCCCTTTTGTCTGGATGACTTGGCTGTTCTCCCTTCTGAGCTACAGTCCTTCATTTCTCTGTCACTCCCAGTCACGCAAACAATCCTCTCATTCCCTGCCACAAGCCTCATCTTTGCCCTCAGTGGAGTTGGTGGAACCCAGGTGCTCCCTTCCTCTGGTTGCAGCCCAGCAGGGACCCTACACTGAGCACTTCTGGGCTTTTTCCTCCCACCTCTCCCTGCTCCTTCCCTGCACTGCTTCCTAGAACTCCCACTTCACTGCTCTGTACTGGCTATGAACCCTCAGCCGTACCAGTGTAAGGAATGTGCCAGCAGGAACTCAATGCTGCTGAAGGCTGGGAGGAATGTGTCTCCCAGAGATCATTTGCATGAGAGTGCAAAGGGGTGCATATGTGATACCTTGCAAACAAAGCCTGATGGGTAGCAGGGAAGCAATGACTATTGTCTATTTTAAACACATTGTTGTAAAATCACAATTTATGCTCACACTCAGCATAAGAATTATAAAATCTTACCAATGCTCCTAGTCATTGTGGGGGAAAGGGCAGTCATCCTAAATGCACAAGACATGAATTGCCCAGGGCTCCCCTACTTTAAAGCAGTGTAGAACAAAAGGTAGAGAAGGAGGGTTGGAGCTAGTTATCTGAATGTTTTTGTCATATTGTTCTCAACGTGTTTTTTTTTTACTTTTCCCCAGCTGATAAAGTTAATCATGAAAACTAGTGTTTTAGTGGTAGCTAAGATCACCAAGAGCTGCTATCATAGGTCTTTGTCTCAGGAGAACACCCCAGCAAACACATAGAGAAGCAGTAGGTTATTAGCACCAGCAGTGGATCGGTGGGGCAGCGGAGAGGGAACAAACTGAATGCTGGAGCAGTGCAGAGGTGGCATTGGCTCAGGTTCAATGAGGGAATGCATCAGTGTGATGTGTGGAGTCTGCTTAAAATACAGACTTGATGGGTCACTTTTCAACCTTTGTCATCTGAATGCTAAAACCAAGATGCTTGAGAGGCGTGTCATGGAAGCCCTTTTGGCTGGCGACTGTGCACTTTTGGCACACAAGGAATCTGATCTCCAGCTCAAAATCAACAAGTTTGCTGATGCCGCTTGCCTCTTTGGTTTGTCCATCAGTCTAGGAAAGACTGAGGTCCTGTTTCAACCTGCTCAAGGAACTGTGGGTCTTCCCTGCTTCAAACTTTATTTCAGGAAGAGAGTTAAAAACAGTCGAGGAGGTCAAGTACCTTGGCAGTGTGATAGCCAATGACGGCTCCCTCGTCAAATAAATAAAAGCCAGAATACCTGGGCATTAGGATGTCTTTGAGAAGGCTTTTCTACAGAGCTTAAGAAAGACTCAGCACCTGTAGTTTTACAGCCCTTCCACTTGGAGTTTTGCTGAAGTCTGGGATTGAGCCAGGGACCTTTACATCTTAAGTCTAATGCTCTCTTTACTGAGCTACTTCAACAGCTACTTGAGTGCTTCTGAGGACATCCGTTCTCAGCTGGGGATGATTTTGTCAGCCATCCCAAGCAAGAAATAAGTTATGGCAAGTGGCCATACCTGCTTCCCTCAGCTTGACTCACTTCATTGTCCTTTCTGACTTTTCCACATTGTCCCAGTGGTCACAGGGGACTGCAGCACATTGACGGTGGGGAAGCAGCTGAGATATGACATGACACCCTAGAGGCAAAATGATCCGACTGCCTCCTTCTAACAGGATCCTGGTGTGACCTGCTGTTGGCCAAGCTTTTGGGGAGGGGAAGGAGATAAGCAGGGCTACGCTTGTGTGAAAGGGCTAAGAGTTACAAAGATGAAGTGTGTGTTTGCCTACGAAAGTTTATGCCCCACAATATCTCTGAGTCTGTCAGCTTCTTCAGAACTTCTTGTTGTTTTACTGAAACAAAGCACCCCCGAGATGATCCTTTGAAGAAGTGACCTGTAGGAAGGAAGGACCCTATTCTGCCCCTGCCTGAGGGACGTTGGGAGAGGATGAGATTTCTCCTTCCCTCTGGGAAATCAAACAATCAGCTGGTTTGATCTTCTGAAAGTGGAGGTCACTGCCCGATTCTCATCCTGTTTCCTTCACCTCTTTTGGCCTCCCTGACTTTTGCAGTCAGGTAACTAAAAGCAGAGAATCACCTAAAAATTGGATTCACCCTATCACTTTAGCACTGTGAGCACCATGTTCAAAGCAGCTGAGCTCGCTAACTGCCTCACAAGGAGGAGTTTTGTAAAGGAGCAAGCGGCAGCTGCAGGGATATTTTGGTCTCTGGAATGAGATTGCTGCCGCTCCCCAGTGCTCTGAATCCCATCCAGGCAGCCCGTCAGAGTGTCCCCCGCCATCTGAACACCCAAATGGCATCTCCTCAGACTCTGTCACCCATTACCCACTGCTCTGAGCCACTGCCCGGAGACCCCTTAGACCTGGATGCTCCCATCATGCTGTTCTGCTGGATACCCCTCAGACCCTGCCACATCTCAACCACCCACACGACCCTGGGCCAGACCTCACTATCCCCTCAGATCCTGCCACCTCTTTTCCACTGCCCTGGGCCCTGGCTGGGTGCCCCTCAGATGCTTCCTCTCCTCCTCACTGCCTTCATCCTTGAGCAGATATCACCACAGACTCTTCACCACACGGCTCAGCAATGGGACCCCCCCACAACTCTGCCCATGTGCTGGGAGCCAAGTTTGCTGTTGGAAGTCTGTGTTTCCATGATGGTAACCCTGGGCCCTGTGATTATTTCCAGTTTATCTGGTCTTGCAAAAGCATTGGCATCCTGGCTGAGTAGATAAAACTTTGGGGAAGACGTCCTATTGGATTTCTTTTCTCAAGTTCCAGGGAGTCTCCTTCTTGAGAGCTCTGCCCTGGAGGCTGGAGGGAGAATTCAGGATGAGGAACGTGAGCATGAGGAGGAGCCTTTTTGGCGTCTTCTCCTTTCCCACCACTAACTGCGCTGGATGGCAGACGTCTGTGTGGGGAAGGTCAGAGTCTGATCCAGCTGGTGCTGGGCAAAGCGAAGGCAGGGAAAACACTCGGTTAAGGTTCTGCAGTCCCCAAAGATACTAAATAGCGGAAGTGAATGAGGGTCCTCTTTCCAGCTCCCTTGGCCTAGTGCTGTTCAGTGCAACAGTCTGTGAGTCACTAATGTCCCTTGCTCTGGAGAGGAGCAAACAGGCCCAAACAGAACACACACCACACAAAACTCTCTTCAAAAGTGCAGTGTAGCTGTGTATGAAAAAGAAACGTGTTCTACTGACTGCGCTGGCTGCACGCTGAGGTAAATTGTATCAGACTTAATTTGTTGGACCTACCTTGCTCTAGGTGCATGAATTGTTCGGAGAGCTAACAGCACCGATGAGTGGCAAGACCAACATTTTCAAATACAGCGTCTGCACACAGGAAGCCTATTTCAAATACAGCCATTAGATGCACTACAGTGGATTGCTTTGTGTAGATGCTGGGATAGTTATTTTGAAATAAATTTGCGGTGCAGAACCCCCTTATGAACCCAGGGCTGTGAAAGGTTCAGCAGCAGCTCCTCAGAAGACACCCAGAACTGCAGGTTAGGTTGTCACTCATCAGCACCCCAGTGAAGGGGCATTAGGAAGGGTAATAGAGTGAAGGGAATAAAGGGCAGAGACCCTGCCAGCAAAGCAGAGTGAAGCCTCCTGAGAAAGACTCTGGTATGGTCTCCAGAAGCCACTCAACTTCCTTCATGTCTCTGGACATTGCTGCCTATAGCAGTCCAGCGAAGGGTAACAGAGCAAAACCCTGCACTTGTCTTCTGGCTAGCAAGGGCTCACACCCTTGGTGTTGTGAGAACCATGCGCCACCCACCTAAACTATCCAAGCTACAGAGAAACAGCTCAGAACAGGCAGCTGCTGTATGGCTCCTGGAGTGAGACGGCTCTCCCTCCCTCCCTCTTCAGCACCCCAACCAGGCATCCACTCAGCCCCTCCCCCACCACCCTGAACCCCAGCCTGGCATCTCCCACTCAGACTGCGTCTCCCATTCCCCACTGCCCTGAACCCTGGCTAGGAATTCCCTCAGACCCTGCTGCCCCGCTCTGTCTGAGCTAGTCCCCTGCCGGTGTCCCCTCACACCCTGCCTATTCCCTCCCTCCGTTGCCCTGAGCACGACATTAACACGGCCCATGTTCCCTGGCAGAGGGGTAACACCATCACCACCTGCTGCAATGTGCTTCCTTTGGAGGGACCCCAGTCTGCTGCCTGCTCCTGAGCTCAGCTGCTCCCAGCTCACCCAGAGCACATGGCCTTGGAGCAGCAGCTGCCCTGTCTGCTCTCCTTCCACAGACACAGAGCCCACAGGAGTCACCCCAACTCCAGAACCTTCTGCCTGCTAAACCTGCCCACCAAAAGTGATGCAGACACAACTCACCCCGTCCCCTCCAGGGGTGTCTCCCTGTTAGGTGGATGGGTCACATGTGCATCACCACGTTCTCTCACTTGTTTCTTTGCTGGTGCCTGGCAGCCTGGCTTTGCAGTGCCTGGTGCCCTCTGAACAGCTGCTGCTGGCTGGCTCACCTCCCTGGAGCCATAGTTCTGCTCAGCTACAAGGACAGTGTCACCAGATCACACCAGCCTGAGGCCTCTCAGGATCTCTGGGCACACTGCCAAGTTCCAGAACACCAGCTGATTGCCCCAACCCCTCCAGCCAGCTCAGCCAAAGACCTGGATCCAGCAGGCATGAGTCACCTCGCTGTCTCTCACTCATGGGATGAGAGAGGGAAGCAGCACAGACTGCTTGCCAAGGCAGCGCCAGCAGGTGCCTCTGACCTTGAACTTGGGCTGCAAGAAACAGAGTCCTGAATGGTGGCCTGCACCCCTCCCCAGTTGCTTCTTACACCTTTGAACAGGCTGGCATTGCACGCTGGGCACCTCTCACCCTCAGCTGGCAGCAGCACTCTGCCCTCATCGCTTCTCTGCAGCTGCTCTTTCTCCCACAGCTCCTTTTCTCCATCCTGGGCTTCCTGACCACGTGGCCCCACGGCACTTCCCCGAGTCAGAGACTGAGCTGTCCAGGCTCCTACCTGTGGAGATGAGATGAGAATCATGGAATCCTAGGGCGTGGAGTGACTTCAGGAGGTCAATCCAGTCCAGCCCCCTGCCTAAAGCAGGACCAACCCCAACTAAATCATTCCAGTCAGGGCCTGTTCAAGCCAGGACTAGAAAACTTCTTGGGATGAAGATTGCACCACCTGTCTAGGTAAAGCATTGCAGTGTTTCACCATCCTCCTGGTGAAATAAAAGCAGCACGACCCAAACACTGGACTATTACTGCTGTCTCTTGGATCTGAAACCAGGTTGCTACAGCCACAATGCAGAGTACAAACCCTTGTACGATCACAGCAAGCTAGAGAAGGCCGGTATTGTGTTTTTTTACTTTCTCGGGTTTCACCTGGTAGTCTGGGACCCAGCACATGGCCCCAGGCATGAGCAGGGTTCTTGGGTTCCTGATGCACAAGGCAAGGTGAATGCAGCTTTCCCAGCCTGGGACTCACACCCTGAAACCTCCAAATAAGGTTCTAACTCTGAGAGAGCTGGGCAGGTAACTGAAATAATTTAGAAACAGCAGACAGCTTTTTGCAAGGCTGTAAACCTCATTCTCCTAGGAAGAGTGCCAATTCCAAAACAGAGATTTTGGAATAGGGGCTGTAGAATCAGGAAATTGGGGCTATTAAAAACTAAGTTTTTCAAGAATATTGGATTCCAAAACAACATTGCTGTGCAGTGATATCCCCAGCATGGCCCCCAGGGTCTCTATTCACAGACAGGCTCTGTTGTGCATGGACGTGCCGTTGTGAAATATGTTTTGTTTATTCTGGGGACTCCTTGTAGCGTGAAGGCGTTATTGTGAACTAGATTATTTTGGAGGAATAATTCTGGAATAAACTCTTCTGAAATAACTCTGCACCTCTCTGGTCAGTGCCTGTCAGCATCACGTAAAGCACGAGAATGTCCATTGTGGCCTGTGACAGCTGCACTGGGGAGGCTGGTGCCAGTGCTGGAAGCTCCTGAGGAGTGGGAGGGGATCTGGTTTGCTTGGCCTGTTCCCTCTGAGGCCACCTGTGCTCCTCCTCCCATTTCACCTCTTCCTATCCCAGCTCTGCCTCTTCCCCTGAGCTCTGCCCCCAGCAGCCTGCTGCTCTCTCCTCTCCTCCCCACAGGCCTCTCCCCGTTCCCCAAGGACTGCCAGCCAACCCCTCCTCTGCAGAGACCCCCCCACCCATCCTGTCACCTCTACCTCTCTGCCCCTCACCTGAGCTCCCATGGGCAAAGCTGCTCATCATGGACTTCCTCCAGCGCCTGCTCCTTGTGTTTCTGCACCTCACCCCCAAGGGCCCTTCCTGTGCCTTCCCCAGCCCTCTGCCCACCAGAGCAGCAGCTGGGGGGATGTGACTGAAGAAGCAGAACTCATAAGGGAAGAGGAGCAGGGCAGGCAGGGACTTTAGAATGCTGAGTTATCTGGGCCTGTGGTGCTGCAGTAGCAGGTGTCCTGGGAGGGAGCCTCTGAGGTCAGAAGGCCTGCCAGGGAGATGGGGAGCAGAGAAAGCCAAAGGAGCTGCTGTAGGGGCTGGTGCCCTTGGCAGAGGGCTCCTGATGTTACTTGCAGGGTGAGGTGTGTTGCAGCATTGGGAATCTGGGGATCCTCACCTCACACAGGCCCACTCTGAAGCCCTTCCCTCAGTCTGGGGTGGCAACTCTGACTTGCTCCCTGCCAACCTCTCAGCCTGGTTCCTTCAGCTCTTTTGGCCTCCTGCCCAGAGCAGCCACATCAAGGAAAGCAAGAAAGACCTGCCCATGGCCAGCATGGGGCTTGAACCCATGACCTTGACATTATTAGCACCACACTCTGGCCAACTGAGCTAGCCGGCCAGACGCAAAAAGTCTCTCACAAGGGGCCTTTTTGGAAATGAGCAACAGGCAGCTGCAGGGCCACTGGACGGAGATTTCCTCCCCTCCCCCACCAGCCTGGCCTCCCCTTTCAGACTCTCTCACCCATCCCCCACTGCTCGGAGCCCAGCTTGGAGTTCCCCCAGCCCCGGCTGCCCCTTGCCAGCTGTCCTGGGCCCTGCAGTGGGTCCCTCAGATCCTGTCTCTCCCACCCCTCCCCACTGCCCTGATCCCCTTGTCCCCTCAGACCCTGCCAACCCCCACCCAACTGCCCTTTTCCCCTCCTCCGTCAGACACAAGCCCTGGCCAGGTTCTCCTTCACACCTGCCACCTCTCCCCCCTGACAGCCGAACTCCTCCTCCCTCTGCACTGCAAAGTCACCAGCTGAAACCTTGGGCCCTACCCAGAAGCTGTGTCAGAACGTCTCCCACCTGCACAATTCATGTCCACTGCAGGGGTTTTACTTCCCAGCAAGGTTAGGAAATGTTGGTGAGGAAGCAGAAGGAAGCTACAAGAGGGATCTCAGGTGTGTCAGGTCAGCACTGGGGACAGCTGGGGTGAGAGGTGAATTACCACTGGGGTGGGGGCAGAGCTGGGTGTGCCTGGGAGTGAGACACCCCCTGTCACGCACTAGTGTGTGCACATGGTGTGCAGGGACAGGGCTGTGGGGTGTCTCTGCAGAGGCAGGTCGAGGGCAGGAGCTGCTCCCGCAGACAGGGCAGAACAGAGCTCCTGCCGACAGGGAATTGTGTCTGTGTAACAAACGTGCTGGAGGAGCTGGCTGGCACAGGCAGCCCCCAGAACCACAAAGCTGTGAGGCACAGACTCTCTTCTGGCAGCCACAGCAGCACCTTCACCACACCAATCACAACTGCCTTTTCCCGAGCTCCAGGCTGTGACTAGATTCTTTCCAACCCTCCTTTTCCATCAGCCTTTACCTTCCCCAGCAGGGAGAGAGGTTGCCAGGGGAGGTCTTCTCTGCTCCCCAGCCAGACGTAGGGAAACATTAGGGAAGACACACAAAAGGGAACCACTGGGAGTTACCCTGTGATCTCCTGGTGTTTAAGCAGATATGTTACACAGCTAAGCCATAAGAACCACCTTGTTAAACTGCAGCTTGCTGATGGGGAGGTAACTGTGTTAGTCTGTATCTTAAACCAAAAAAAAGCCCTGTAGCACTTTAAAGAAATGTGTTTCCATGGGGCCAACCCACACGGCTGGACTGCCCACAACACCTTCCCATTCCCCAGCACAGACATTGTGCTGGAGAGAAACTGGAGTTGCTGCCCAGAGGACATTGAGGACGGGAGGAGTTAAAATGCTCCTTTCACTTATTGTGCCCTCTGCAGTGTACAGGTCAGAATCCACCAGTCTCCCCTCCTCTCTCCCCACCTGCCCCAGTGCCAGGATCCCACAGGACACTGAGGATGGGAGGAGTTAGGGGTTTTCGTGTTTTTTATGTGCCTTTTTTGTTGCAGACCCTTGGGGTGCGTTTGCAGAGGGGGCTGCCAGGGGCAGGACATGAGCCCTGCAGGGTACTGGTGGGTGTGTCTGTGACATCACAAGGGCCTTTGGAAGAACCTCAGATGATTGGCTAAAGGAGGTGGGGAGGTGGTGACCTCACAGACAGTCCAGCACAATGGCCAGGTGGGACAGGCTGCAGGGCCGGGGCCATCTCAGAGACCCCCCAGGGCTTTGCCTCAGGGAGTCTCCTTCTTCAGAGCTCTGCCCCGGAGACTGGGGAGAGAATTCATGGTGAGGAACGTGAGCGCAAGGAGGATCCTTTTTGGCCCTTTCTCCTTTCCCACGACTAACTGCGCTGGACGGCAGCGTCTGTGTGAGGAGGGTCAGAGTCTGATCCAGACGATTGGTTAAAGGAGGTTTACTCTAGGTAATAGTACTCTGGTTGCTTTAAGTGTTTGGGAGAACTGCAGCATCAGTGAGTGGCAAGACCAAGATTTCCTAATACTGCATCTACACACAGGAAGCTAATTTCAGATGCAGCCAATGGACACACTATGGCTTATTTCAAACTTGGTTTTACCCCTGTCTTTGCAGCCCGTTTCCACACAGCTGCTATTACTTGTACTTGTACAAGGAGGTTTACCCATTTCAAAATAAGCCGTCCCCTATTTATTTCTGAATTATTTCAAATCAGCGGTTGGCTTGTGCAGAGGCTGGGATAGTTTTTTTGAAATAACTTTGTTGTGTAGAACCCCCTTATAAATCCAGGGCTGTGACAGGCACAGCAGCAGCTGCTCAGAAGATAACAAGCCCTGCAGGTCAGGTTGTCACTCATCAGCACCCCAGTGAAGAGGCATTAGGAAGGGTAATGGAGTGAAAGGATTAAAGGACAGGGCTCCTCCCTGCAAAGCAGAGTGAAGCCTCCTGAGCAAGACTCTAGTCAGGTCTCCAGAAGCCACTTAGCTTCCTTCATGTCTTTGGACATTGCTGCCTATAGCAGTCCAGAAAAGGGTAACAGAGGAACACCCTGCACTTTTCTACTAGCTAGCAAGGGCTCGACCCCTTGGTTTTATGGGCACCATGCGCTACCCACCTAAACTATCCAAGCTACAGAGAAACAGCTCACAAGGGCCCTTTCAGAAAGGAGCAACAGGCAGCTGTAGGTACAGTGTGGTTCCTCGCGCGAGATTGTTGTCCCTCCCCCACTTCTCAGCATCCCACCCAGGCATCCCCACAGCCCCTCCCCCACCACCCTGAACCCCAACCTGGAATCTCCCCCTCAGACTGCGTCTCCCATTCCCCACAGCCCTGAGCCCTGGCTCGGAATTCCCTCAGACCCTGCTGCCCCTCACCCGCTGTCCTAGGCCCCTCCCAGGTTTCCCCTCGGACCCTGCCTGTGCCCTCCCTCTCTTCCCCTGAGCATGACATGAACATGGCCCATGTTCCCTGGCAGAGGGGTAACAACATCAGCCCCTGCTGCAATGTGCTTCCTTTGGAGGGACCCCAGTCTGCTGCCTGCTCCTGAGCTCAGCTGCTCCCAGCTCACCCACAGCACATGGCCTTGGAGCAGCAGCTGCCCTGGCTGCTCTCCTACCACAGACACAGAGCCCACAGGAGCAGACCCCACAGCTGTCACCCCAACTCCAGAACCTTCTGCATGTGCAGTGCTAAACCTGCCCACCAAAATGACCTACCTGCAACTTGTTCCTACCTGCTCCAGGGGTATCTCCCTTTTCAGGACATGGCTCACCTGTGCATCACCACTTTCTCTCACCTGAGGCAGCCCATGGCCCTGCCTTCCTCTTTCAAATCCAGCCTGCACGTGAGAGCACTTCCTCTTCCCACCAGGTGGGAGACAAGATGATGATAGTGCTCTCTTGTGCCAGTGCACATCACTCAACACAGACAAACCCAAACCCCCTGTACATTGTGAGCTTCCGGCGGGTGGGCCGCAAAAGCAGCTCCCCTTGATTCCTTGGGCAGGAAGTTACAAGGACAGCAGTTTTATGGGAGAATGCGGGTATTGATCCCACTACTTTGTGCAGGCTGAGCAAGCGCTCTACTATTTGAGCGAACACCCTCTAGAAAATGGGATGTTCTGCCCCAGTCACCTCATTGCTGACTCCATACGTCCCTGCAGCTCCCCGGCTCCTGTCCAAAGATGACCCTTGTTAGCCCAGTTCCTACCAGCTGGCTGGCTGAGCTCTTTAGACACAGCTGCTAATTATGCCATGGTGACGGTGGCATTGTGATGCAGGCAGGGATTCCCATAGAGCCCTCCCACAAGGCTCCCTGTGCGTGCTGGAACCTCCCCATCCACAGCAGCCAGGCCACTTAGTCAAGAGGCCCCAAAGTCTCACCTGGATCTTGAAACCGTCACTGTGACATTATCAGCAGCACTGTCGAAACCGCTCGGCCAGCTGGTTGGAACTGGTTTTACAAGTGTCATGTTAGGAAAGGAGTCTGGGGAGCTGCAGGGACCTATGGACTCAACAATGCGGTGGCTGGGGCAGAACATTCACTTCCCCAGGGGGGAATTAGCTCAAATGGTAGAGCGCTTGCTTAGCATGTGAGAGGTAGTGGGATCGATACCCACTTTCTCCATTGCTGGCCTTTCTTCCAAAGTAATGGGAGACCCCTCCCCACTTCCTTCTTCTTGGCTGCTCCCCAGGAAGCTCTCCATGCAGAGGGGCCATTTGGAGGTGCCTGTGCTCAGCTGTGTGCAAGGGCACAAAAGAGCACTTGGACCATCTTCTCTCCCACCTGCTGTGGGGATTCTGAGCAGTGGGGGAGGTGTAACAAGCCAATTCCAGAGGCCCCAGGGACCCTGCAGCTGCCTCTTGCTCCTTTCTGAAAGGGCCCTTGTGAGCTGTCACTGTGCAGGCTGGCTCGCTCAGTTGGTGTGAATATGATTCTCCTAACACCAAGAGTGGGGTCCCAGTAAAAGGGAGGGCCAGAGCTGACATGGTCTAATCTGTCCAGGTGGAAATGGCCCATGATCAGTAGTTTGTATCAAAAGAGGAAAAACCAAGTCAGATCACACAGGGGGATGTGGCCCATTGTCAGAGTCTAAGATGGAGCTGTTCACACCCAGGGCAGAGAAGCTGCTTTTTTTAGGAGCCAGCCACTCCCAGTCTCTGTTTAATCCTTGGTTGATGGAGTTAAATTTGCAAATAAACTGCAGCTCAGAGATTTCTCTCTTGCTTTGATTTTTAAAATGTCTTTGTTGTAGGACTGCAACTTTTAAATCTGTTACTGAGTGTCCAGGGAGATTGAAGTGCTCTCCCACACATTTGTTTAATTTACCCTTTCTCATTTCTGATTTATGTCCATTTACTTTTTTACATAGAGACCGTCCAGTTTGGCCAATGTAAATTGCCGTGGGGTATTGCTGGTGCATGATGGCATGTATTATATTAGTAGATGTGCATGTAAAGGAGCTCCTTATGGTGTGGTTGCTTTCAGGTCCTGTGAGGATATTCGTGGTGTAGATATGCGAGAAGAACTGGCAGCAAGGTTTGTTGCAGGGCTTGGTTCCCAGTTTGGAGTTACTGTGTTGTGATCTTTAGTTTCTGGAGAGGATTTGTTTCAGGTTGGCAGGCTGTCTGTAGGCGAGGACAGGCCTGCCTCTCCAGGGCTGTGAGAGTGAAGGATCATTGTCCAGGATGGTTTGCAGATCACGGATGATGTGTTGGAGAGGCCTTAGGTAGTGGCTCTTTGTGATGGCCAGTGGTGTTCTCTTGTTTTCCTTGCGAGACCTGTCTTGTAGCAGGTGGCTTCTGGGTACCCGTCTGGCTCTGTCAATCTGTTTCCTCACTTCCTTCGGTGGCTATTGTAGTTTGAGGAAAGCTTAGTAAAGGTCTTGTACATGTTTGTCTCTGATGGAACAGAGCAAATCCGGTTGTACCTTCTTGCCAGGCTGTCTACAATGGATCATGTAGTCTCCTCTGGATGGAATCTGGTGGTGTGTAGATCAACAAAGAGGTCTGTGGGTTTTCAGTATAGGGTGGTATTTATGTGACCATCCCTTATCTTCTGCACAATAGTGTTCAGGAGGTAGATCTCTTTTGTGGACTCATCCAGACTAAGGTTGATGGTGGGGTGGAAACTGTTGAAATCCTTATGGAACTCTTCAAGAGCTCCTTCCCAATCAATGACACAGTTGCAGATGTCCTTGTTCTTTCAGCAAGCTTTCTGTGATGTTAATCTTAGTTTCTATATATGCTGTATGGTCCTTTTATCTTTCCCGAATCCCACTTGCTTGCCTGTTAGATGTTCTTTTATTTTTATCTCAATCTCTCCAACAGTATCATCAGCAGTAGCTTGCCGAGATGACTTGTTAGGGCAATCCTTCTGTGCACTTCCTTTCTTGTGTATTGTCAGTAGCGCGTTTGTTGTCCGTTCCTTAGTGGACTTTCCTTCCTTCCATGCAATCTCACATAGTCAATGTATTGCCTGACACGTACTTTCTCTGGTGTATTTAATCATCTCTCGCATGATCTTATCATTTCTCGAGCATTTATTTTTCTATAGTCGTACCACTACTCTTTCTACTTCTTTCCTCAAAATATCAGATAAAGCTCTGCTATGTGCCCACACCTGACTCCCTGCCAGCCCCAACACTTTGGGCTGCCCAGCTTTGGTGGCATTTGGATCTTATAAGGAAGGATCTCCTTATAAGAAGGAAGCTCAGCTTGTGCTGAGTGGGGTCACGCAGACCAGGCAGAGCTGTGAATGACTGAGCCCAGCAGCACCAGCTGAATCTCCCTCCAGGCAGGAGGAAGGGTGGGGAAGGCTTTGGCAAGGAGAAGTCAAGTGCAGCTGGGGTTTGTGTGGCGGGGGTTGGTTGGTTTTGTTTTTGTCTAATACTGTGATATGTGATGTTTGCTTTTCCTCCAAAGATGAGTTTTGCAAGGCTGAGTGTTGCTCAGGGAGCAAGAAGTCTTGAGCTGAACTCCCTGATGCTCCCGCCACAGAGTGTGTTTGCTGCTCTCCCTGACTTTGTGTTCCCTGTGTTTCTCTTACCAACATGCGTCAACATTGCCCAGATGCCTTGCATATTGGACAGACTTCTAAGTCCCTTAGACAAAGGGTTAATGGGCACAAAACAAAGATCAAAACACTCCGGATCCACAAACCAGTTCGTCAACCTTTTAATGTGGTGGACCATTCTATTAATGACTTAAGAGTATGCATGTTACTGAAAAAAATTTTTCGCACCTCTATTCAAAAGGAAACAGCTGAGTTGTCTTTAATATTCGAATTTGGCCCATTAACACGTGGTTTGAACCGGGATGGATATTTTCTGAGTCACTAAAGGGGCTCGTTTGCATACTTGGCTTAATCTAATTCTTGACCTCCCTGCCCCCCCATACTCTTCTACTCTCTGATTTGCTCACCTTGAACATGTTTTTCTGATTTGTCCTCCTTGACTACTGTTTTTGGTTCTGTTTGCCTGACATATCGAGTCTGTTCTGGTTTGGCTGTGGTCTGAAGAAGTGGGTCTGTCCCATGAAAGCTCACCTCAGGAATTATTTTGAAAGTCCTTAAAGTGCTACTTGACTGACTTTTGTTTTGACAGAGTGGTTTGTGACCTGTTCCGAGTGGGAAGTTGGTTTCTTGCTTCAGGGCTCTGAAGAAAGCTTGGAAATGACCTTGGAAAGGTGAAGTTAGGTGCAGTACTTATCAGAGCACTGGCTGTTGGTGGCTTGTTGTTCTAGGGGTGGGAGAGCTCCTGGGCTCAAGCCCTTCTTCTGCCTTTCTCTGATATCTTACCCAGACATTTGGGGGGACTGATGTCTCTTTGCATGTTTTCCCTCTGTTCATTTGCTCAGGATGATGAAGCAGCCTTTTGCTACTGGATGGCTCAGCTCAGGCATTAGTCTGTCAAGATGTGCTCCCAACATCTATGTCCCTCCTGGTCATTGGGACAGCACAACCTGCTGGCAGAAGCCACAAACGTCCAGCTTCTGCCTCTGCCTTTTTCTGGATGACTTGGTATTTCCCCCTTTCTGGGCTACAGTCCTTTAATTCACTGTCACTCCCACAGTGACCCAGGTAGTCCTCTTGTTCCCTGCCACAAGCCAGATCTATGCCACACCTCTGTGACTGTTGGAGGAATCCCTCCTTCTGGTTGCAGCTCAGCATGGACTCCACATCTGGCACTTCTGGGCTTTCCCTTCTCAGCTTTCCCTTCTCCTTTCCTGGACTGCTTCCTACAACTCCCCTTCACTTAGCTGTGCTGGCTATGAACTCTCAGCCCTGCAAGGGGCTGCCCTTTACCTGCAGCCTTCATGTTACCAGCTTCCATCCCTGACTTATAGCCCCTTCTGCTCCTGCTGACAATCTCTGCTCCCAGCCTCTTCCTGCAGGTGCAGCCTAGGCAGTGATTCAGCCTCGCTGGCCACCTTCATCCTTGCAAGCCTGTGTTGGGAGGATTGGTTTGGTGCATTCTGAGGACTGAAAGTTTTTGTGGTCTCTTCATGTGGTTTTTTGCTCTCAGTGTTTGTTCTTGATCTAGGTTCTATTTTGTGGTCTATCTGAGCAGCAGGGGACATGCCAGGCAGCTGTTCCAGGTTAGAAACCCCTCATCCTCTACACTCGGGCCTCTGTGGGAACCCCGGGGTTTACTCATAAATGAGTCTTTTGGGGCAGGAGTCACTGCATGGACTGCTCATTCTTTCATTCTCAAGGAAAGTTCCTGACCCCTGGCTGTGGGTCTGGGGTTAACCTGGCTCATTCATGTCTTGCTTTGGAGGCTCTGGGCCAATGCATGGTGCTCTGCAGCTGGGATCTGTCAGGGCCTTTTCTCTGCTGTGTTGGTCCTTTCTTCAGCCACCACTTGTGTGTTTGATGGGAACAGAAACCTGAGCCTTGCAGGCTGGGAACTGATCTCAGCTGAGGGACAGATTTCCTCAGTGCTGGCACATTTGCAGAGGAAAATTTTAAGAGTTGAAGTCCATTTCAGACATCCAGGGCAAACCCCGAATGTTCTGGAGATGGAGATGAAAATATATTTTCCTGAAGAAAACCACCTGAAATGGGCCACCTCTTCAGCTGAAGTCAAATGCTCCACCTCTGAGCTCTGCCCCTCTTTACCAGTGGAAAATGGTGAGAGTTTTGTTACTCTGTGGAGGCAACTCTATCTTTCTCAGAAGGAATGTGCACATGACAATCTGGCTGGCCAAGGAGTGCAGGGTGCCAATCAATGAAGAGTCACAGGTGCCCAGAAAAGATTCAAACGACAGGGCTCAGGGTGAAGTTGACAGCATTTAGAACTCTGAATCTTTCCATCTCAGTTCAAGTCAAAGTGAGACCTCCTGGTAGCACAGAGGTTTGCTGGAAATTTCTATTTGTCCAGGGTCTTGGTTTTCTTTTCCACAGGTGCACCTAAGTGAGGGCTTTTTCCACCTGCTGGATAAATGAGTCCCACCAGAAAGTCTCCTCCATTATCTTACCTTTTTGGTTACCTCCCAGTAATTGGCCTGCATCCCCCACTGGTTCAAAGAACTCCCTTTTCATGAAAGTAAAGGGGCCTTGGTTCTATGTTCATCTGATTTGCTCTAAGGGAGGCCACTGCTGTGGCTGAAACCCTCCCGTCTTCTCCTCCCATTGAGCCAGCCACTGTTTTATTAGCGGGACGGGGCACCTCTGAAGCTCCACGATCTTCTGCCACCAGTGGCATGACAAACCTGCACTGGGCTTTGTTGGAAGGAAAACAATTAAGCTAGTTGTGGACTTTGTTGTCACTCCACCAGTTCCTGCTGGTCTGTTCTGTCCCCTGGTTCAGCAACCCACCGGCCTGGCCGCTCTCTTCCTCATCCAGTAGCTTAAAGCTGAAAACTCAGAAAGCAGAGCCCTGGAAGAATTCGAATCCCACCACCTCCAAGGGAAGGAAGGGAGTGTCGGGGGGGAAGACTCAGTCTCACTTCTTGAGGAAAGGTTGCAACCCAAAGACATTCACAAGATTTGTACTTACTGCTCATCAACCCACACCAGCAGGAGAATGAAGTCCCACCACCCTGAACATCTCTGAACTACTTGTGTAGAACAGCCAGACACTTAGACACTTGAATGTCACTGAAGAGGATTTCCAGAGTTCCACAACAACCTCTACAGAAGTGCTGGGGACCATGATTGGCTGGGGCAGTGGTCTCCTGTGTTTCTCACTTCCCTGATTCCTAGAGCATTGAGTCCAGCAGAACTGGGGAGAAAATGGACATTAAAGAAAACTACTGGAGCTGCTGTGGAGGGCAGGGTGCTCCTACTGCTCTTTCGTGTGGGAGGTGTGTGGTGCAGTGCGAGCTTCTGGGGGGCTGGCTTTGTGCTTTGGGAGTCTGGGTCCAGGCAAGCCCCAGCCTCACCTGGCCCAGACCCACTAGGAAGCCTGTCCCTTATGTAGAGGTAGTGACCATAAAGCCTTCCTCTGCCACATGGACTGGAGACCCTGTCTCTGGTAGGGTGTTTTTGGACAGCAAGAATTTGGCCATCAGGTCAACTGAGTGGGGACAGGACAAGAACCTTGTGATCAACAACATCTCCTGGGATGGGGAAAGGCTGGGGAAAGGCTGGGTCCAGGGCCCAAGTTCTTCTCAGTCAGATGTAGTAAGTAGCCAAGCGAGAGGAGGGATGGAGATAGCCAAAGCCCCTTCCCAACAGGCTGGCCAGCCTCACCACATGTGCATGCTGGAATCTCCTCCCATCAGGGCTCTAGATTGCTCCCTGCCAGCAAAATAGACGGTGGCAGGGCCTTCTTTACCCAAATGCTGACTGCACAGCTGCATAGGGCACCTCAGCATTTCCCATTTCATTCCATTCATTGCAATGGGAGCTGGGCACCTGAGACCCCAGCCTCAGCCCTGTGTTCCTTCTGTGCTGTGTGGGCCATGCTGCCAGGGGACAGAGAGGCCCTGGAGATGCCAGAACTGCCCTGACAGGAAATATTTCCTAATGTCCAACCTCCTTTGCTGCAATTAAAGGGGAATTCAATTTAAGTAAAATTAAAGGGGAGGATTTTATGATTTGTAGCTGTATTCTCAATTCGATAGATTGATTGATTGATGTTTGGTACCTATCTATCTATCCATCTATTGGTCATTACTCTGGCCAGATTAGGGATTGTAGAACTCACTGCTCAAAGAATTAAATTTAAGCTTGAGAGGGAAATAAAATTGTGCAATGTGCAGACCTGAGCACAAAGTTGTTCTGCATGTGTATTATGATACAGACCCACAAGTGTGAACTTTGGGTCCTTTCCCTTCCAGTCACTGCATTAATGTCCTCCAAACACCCCAGGGGCATGGGGCTTTCTCTAGCCCTGGGCGCCTTCCAGTGCAGACCAAGTGCCTGTCTGGTGTGCGCTTTGGTGCCACACTCCCGACTGCACCATACAGGAGGCCTGTGATCTGCAGGGTCGTCAGATGAGATTATCTCTGCAAAGAGCCTGTGGCACAGAGCAGCCTCTGGTGTTCCCATGTGCAGCCGGCTAGAGCCCCAGAATGTCCCTGAGAGAGTGGGGGTGACACAGGGGTAGCAGCTCAGCCATGCAAAGGGGCTGCCAGGGGCAGGACATGAGCCCTGCTGGCCAGGGGCAGGTGTGGGAGTGACATCACAAGGGCCTTTTACAGCACCTCAGCTGATTGGTTAAAAGAAGTTGGAAGGTGATGACCTCATAGAGAGTCCCTGACACCAGCCATGTGGGACAGGCTGCAGGGCTGGGGCCATCTCAGACACCCCCGGGGCTTCCCCACAGGGAGTCTCCTTCCTCCGCTCTGCCCATGAGGCTGGAGAGGAATCAGGGTGAGGAAAATGAGCATGAGAAGGAGCCTCTTTGTCCCGTTCTCCTTCCCTCTTGACTAACTGCGCTGGACGACCGACGTTCACCTGGGGTAGGTCAGAGCCTGATCCAGCTGATGCTGAGCAAATTGAAGTCAAGGAAAACACTCGGTTAAGGTGCTGCCCTCCCCAGTGGAACTGAAGAGTGAATGAATCAGGGTCCTCCTTTCTCGTCCCATCGCCCATTGTTGTAAAGCACAACAGTCTGTGAGCCACGAATGCCCCTTTCTCTGGAGAGTCACTAACAGGCAATTTCCCACAGAAAACTCTCTTCAAATCTTCGTTCACTCTGTATGAAAAAGACACGTGTTCTACTGACTGCACCGGCTCTGCGCTGAGATCAATGGTGTCAGCATTCATTTGTTGTGCAGAAATTGCCGTAGGTGCGTGAGGTGTTCGGGAGATGTAGCAGCACCAGTGAGAGGCTTGGCCAAGATTCACTCCAACAGCCTGTTTTCTTTGCATCTCACCTCCTGCAGCCCAGATAACAAAGACTGGCGTCCGGCCCTTGTGAGCACTTTGCCCCACACGTTTGACTTTTGCCCAGCTGACAGGCACATTTGACTCTTTCTACTCTGTGATAGGCTGTATGGAGTGTTTTATTTGTGGCCTGGCTAGCTCAGTTGGCAGAGCCTGCGACTCTTAATCTCAGGGTTGTGGGTTCAAGCCCCATGCTAGGCGCTTCCTTTCTTGAACTACTGTTCTCAGCCTACCAAACAGTTTTCACTGTTGTCCTGGCCTCTGGCAGGAAATGTGTGTTCTTCTCCTTGGCTCTAGTACAAACAGAGACAGTACAAGGAGGATTGGTGTTGACATTCTGCAGCCCTCTACTTGGAAGTAGTGGGGTCTGCCATGGCAGGAATCAGCTCTTAAAGCTGCAAGGACCTGGAAACCCTCAATCAGGAAGCTGAGACCATGCAGGCAGCAGCCATACCATGAGGTGCTCCTCCAGAGACCAGATGTCAGCCAGCCCCCTGAGTGCCCCCAGGGCTCCCCCACCAGGCCATCCCATGGCTTTCAGGCCTCCAGCCATTGGAACAGGAAGTGGGGCCCTTCCTGCGCTGACTCTGAGCTCTGTGACCTCTGGAGTGAGGAGGAGGTGCTCCACGTAATGGGAAGCAAACAATGGAATGCAGAAGTGTTCACCCAGCTGGCCAAGGGCCTGACCACCTGGGGTCAACCTTTCCCGCCCACCTCACCATATCAGGAGTAAGGTCAAGGAGTTGCAGCAGGGTTATGCCCGGGTGCAGGACTCGGCCATCTGGTCTGGGGGTTGTCCCCAACACTTGCCCTTATTACCGGGAGCTCAAAGCCATCCTAGGCCCCAGGGACACCTACTCTCTCCTGGTCTTCCTTGACACCATGGCCGAGGAGCCCCAGCAGGACGTGAAGCCTGAGTCAGGACCAGAGCCCAGCTCCAAACCCCCAGGGCCAGAGCAAGGACCATCCGGCCCAGCACCCAAGTGACCAAGCGAGGAGGTTGAGCTTTTGCTGGACGTCCCATCCCAAAGCTCCGGCTGGACATCTGCCCAATGGTCATTCTCAGACCATGGCAATGGACTGTCAGGCACGTACCCCACAGGGCACACGCCCCCAGGCCATGACCCCCACATGCCAGGGCCTGGGCACACCGCAGCCCATGGAGAAGGCTACGGCCACCAGCACCCTCACCCTCGGAAAGTCCCATGTGCCCCCTGTCTCCCCCCATGTAAATAGTTAGTGTATATAGTTATCCCCCCATTGTACATAGTTAGTTCTGATGGTGTTTGTTATGTTCCATGCTCAGAAGCGAGAATTTAGGTTGTTTAATGAGGAATCATTTTCATTTTTCACAACCCCTGCATGTGCTATGTGTGGGGGGTGGTGTGGGTGATGGGGGCAGTGAGTGAGTGGTGGGGGGGGGTGGTATGCTGGTGGTGGTGGGAGTGTGCAGGGGAGGCCTGGATGGTGCTCACTTGATCCCCCAATCAAAGTACTCCCATAGGGCCTCCCAGACATGGACCCATTCTTTGGGGGCGTGAAGGCTATGGGCAGCAGCCCAGCTCACCTGTCCTCCTTTGGGCACCCGGAGGTGCAGCTGCTGGTACTGACACATCCATGGAATGGCTCTAATGCCACAGAGCACCTCAGCACAGCTTAAGAACAAGGGAGGACCATGACTACATGTGGCCAGATGACTCCCATAAAGAGCCTCCCCCGCTCCCCCCGAACCGGCCTGGCTTCTCCCCTCCACCAAACCCACCCCCAAAGCAGCAGGCATGCTGAGGCCAGCATCACACGGTGGTACAAAATTGGGCAATCCCCAAGTGGGGCCTCTTAACTGTGGGGCTCCTTTTACCTGTGGGACAGGAGCTGTGGCCCAAAGACGCATTCCCCAGCTGCTGAGAAGCACAGAAGAACTGAAGTCTTGTCCAGGGTGGCACAGTCGAATGGAGACCTGCCTCAGGGCCTCTAGCTGGTGCTGTGGAAGAATCTATTGCAGTCGGGGCAGAGAAACATTCATTCCCCTCTGGCAAGTATCTGCTCTTTTCCCAGCTGTGCACTGCCCAGCCCAGGAGCTGGGAGAGACCAGAGCCCCTGATTCAGCCTTGGGAACAGGACTTTCCTTCGAGACAGCTGCCCATGTCACTGGGTGCAGCTCAGCCAGGGGTGCCCCCACCTTGCCACGCTGTCTGGCTCGGGCACTGCACCCCTGCACCCTGGCGACAGGGGACTGAGGTGAGTGTAGCACTGTTGGTCTGACACTGGAGATGGGCTGGGCCCTGTCAGGGAAATGAAATCATCCCACCCCCACCTCTGGCAGCCAGAGCTCAGCTCAGCCTCACAGAGTTGAACTGTGCTTGGAGTCTGCCCAGCGCAGGAGCTGGGAGGCAGCCGGCTCAGCCGTTGTAGACGTAGCACCACACAAGAGGACTGGAACTCAACAAAGCTCAGCAGGATGGTGCCTATAAAGGCTCAGTGAGGATGGGATTCAAACCCTGCAGAGCACAATGGATTAGCCGTCCATCCCCTTCACCACTCGGCACCTCACCCAACATACCTGGAACTTTTTCATATGTCCCAACTTCAGCCCTGCCAGGAAGTCTGGCTGGGGACACAAGATGGGCAGGTTTGGCCCAACAGGGCTACGCTCACTCCTGTCCCCTGCAGTGCTGCTTCCTGGGGTGAGCAGGGCCCTGGAGTGCCCTGGCCTGGGAGCAGCACAGCCCGGCCATGACCATTCTCTACTCTGGGGCTGGGCCCTGCCCCAGCTCTGTGCATGTGTCCCTGCTGGGTGGCTATAGACAAGGGCCATGGGCAGGGACTGAAGCATTTGTGTCTCCTCCTGACATGCTCTGCTCCTTTCCAGCTGCTCTGTTAGCACAGCAGCTCCAGCTTTATTGGCCCCTTCTCTGCCAGGCCTGTCTGTGAGGTAGGGAGCTGATGGGAGGCAGGTTCAGGAGCAGGCTGTGGCTGGGAGGGAACACGTGGGATAGGGCAGGGGCACTTGCCTGGCGCACCTTCGGTTGGAGGAGGGGCAAAGATAGTTCTGTGGTTCCCAGCCAGTGAAATCAGTGAGGGAAAACCCTTCAAGTACATGCCAGGAGAGAGCTTCTGTGCACAAGCAGCAATGCATCTGCTGGGCTCCCCTCCTGGACAACAGGGTCTGGTTCAACTTCTTCTGTCACATGGGTGTTGGGCTTGTCAGAGAGAGAGGCTACAGCAGAAAGAGATGAGCCCTCAGGGGCATAAGAGAAAGTGACACAAACAGAGGCGTTCGTGCTTCTGCCTGGTTTTGACCCAGGGACCTTTTGCGTGTTAGGCAAATGTGATAACCACTACACTACAGAAGCTGACCTTGTGGCCAGGTGGTAGCTTGCCCTCCACTAAATTGCATCCTCAAGCCACGGCTTGCCCTGCCACATGTGGATGGGGGACCTAATAGAAATTGAGGGGAGTCCTTTACCAGCTCAACTGCTGGAGGAGAGGGAAGCAGCTGCACTCACAACTGGGACTTTCAATATCAGCTCTTCCAGAATTGAGGTCCCAAGTGGTTATGCAAATGAGACATGCAATATTTAAGTCTGCACCTCATTTGCATTTCCTGTTGGCCACATTTCCTTGCCACTTCCAAAAGGGCTGGGCAGTGGAGCCACAGCCTTCCTGTGTAGATGCTCCACAGGACTTTTTGAAAGAGCTGCGGCTTTTTTGAAAAAAGAGCTCTCCAGTGCAGACATAGCTGTGGGGAAAAAAGTAGAAAAGCAGCGCCAGGCTCCAGCTGAAACATTTGCAACAGCTGATAACAAAGAAATGTGTGTGTGTGCGTAACAGAACACGAGAATTCTTTTAACAACTCCAGAACATACAAATGTTTAAACTCCAGTTTTCTTCTCTCTCTTCACACTTGCTTCAAAAAAAGTAATTCTCAGCACACTGAAATGTCTATCGAAAGGTTCCCATAAGAGCTATTTACTTGGGCCATGGCTTCACTTTTGAAAGGGAAATGCTGATGAGGCTTTGCCATTCCACACAGAGGAGCCAGGAGCACTGAGCTTTTAGCAGCGCTCCCCACATAAAGGAAATCATCAATATGTATTTTTGGGGGTCATAGCTAACACGCACAAGGCCATATCCTGTCCACAAACAGGGGACCCCATGAAGGCACCACTGGGAGTTGAACCCAGGATTCCCTGCTTACAAGGCAGGTGTTTTAACCAGCTAAGCCATGGTACCTGCATCCAGGCAAGATCTTCTGTCTGCCCACACCTGACTCCCACCAGCCCCACCTGGGCCTGCTTCGCTCTGCTGGAGTTTCGATCCTGTCAGACAGAGGAGCTGGGGAAGTTTAACTCACAAGGGGGGTGACTCTTTGCACAGGTCTGCGCTCAAGAATTAGGTGGTATCACTCAGGGGTGTAAGAAACTGTCCCCCACCTCCGGAAGAATACAGACCTACTCCAGTGCTCAGACTGCCATGGCAACCACAGGGCCTTCATGGTCCACATTGGTTGGGGAAAGGCCTTGGCCAGTGAAGACCCAGAGGACAGGTGTCCTGGGACTGCTGTACTGGGGAGACTGTGGTCAGTGCTGGAAGCTCCCTAGAAATGGGGAACTGGCGACATCTGAAAGACTAGGTAATCATAGCCCATGACCCAGGTTAACCTTTGTTTTAAACGGAAATCTTTAAGGCCAAGGAGGCCGGGGTCCAGCAGCTTTCGAACCCAAATGGGCTGTTTCTTTGCAGGGGCAAAATGTAGGAAATGGAAGGGGACACTGGAGAAGCTTCGCTCCCAACCTGACACTGCCTTGGAAAAGAAGGAAAAAAGACACCACTTCTGTTGGAGAACATGGGCATTTATCCCAAAGCCTCTCGCATGCTTAGTGAGCGCTCTACCAATTCAGCAAATTACCCTGTGTCTGAGCATAATTTCTGACTCACCGATCTTATTCCAGAGGCCAAAACATCCCTGTGGCCGCCCATGGCTACGGCAAAGGGTCGCAAAAGCTGTGTTTGCACAGCAGTGTTGTTCCTGAATAAGCGGTTCCGGAAGAGGTATTCCAGAGTTGTTGATTCCGATGTAGCGCAGCTGCGCACAACGTGGAGTTTGAAATACTGCTCTGCTATTTTGACATTCAACATCTACAAAAAATGGAGCCGGTTTTGAAGCTCCTGTTTCAAAATAGCTGTTTGAACTAGCTCCAATCATTATCCCAGGAGATGCCCAGCCAAGACTCTGCTCTCTCTCTCTCTCTTGCTCGGTCTTCTTTGAGCTCCTGGCCTTAGGCAGGAAAAGTCTCTTCTTGTCCTCAGTTCTAGAGGGGAAAAATTGGTATCTCTGTCACCCTCAGAGAGCAGAAGAGGATTTTCTTCTCTTCAGTTCGATCCCCACATGCCCCGAGAGGGCAGAAAACAACCCTTCGCCAGCTCTCTGTCCTCCTCAGCACTCTGTCGTGTTTTGTCTTTCCACATCAGCTCCATTTGTGCCCTGGACCTATAAATGATCTTCACATAGCCAGGAAAGGAGGAGCTCTGAATTTGAGCTATTCACTTACACAAGGACAAGGGTTCGAGCACTCTGCCACTTGAGCGAACTCCTCTGCCTGGGAGCCCCAAAACAATTTGGGAGGCCAGGATGGCACAACCCGCGATGGCAGCATCCGGGTTCCCAAGCCGCACAAGCCTCTGGAGGAGCAGGGCATTGATTGCATGGACGACCTGCAGGGGAAGGACATGAGAGAGCACTGGTGAGGGGTGTGCGGGGTGTGCCTGGCCCTCACCCCCGGGCTTCTGACTGCTGCTACGCTGCCTGTCAGTGCTTCAAAGTCAGCAGCTTTGAAGTTCCCAAGGTGGCCATTATGATTATGAAGTGCTACATATGCATCACAGCACCGCATTAGCCTCCTCCAGCATGCCTGCTTAGCACGCCCCATTGGAAGGAGGGGGCTGGTATGGAAGCACCCAGAGAGGAGTTACTGACACTGAACGCAAACCCAGCAATACCTGTTGGATAACATGGTATACGTCACTAGGTTCTCCCCTTCTTCTTTGTAATCACTGCTGAGGCTCCAGGCAGATGGGAGAAAGCTGCCCTTCATGCACAAATCACCTGTGTCCCTTAGCAGCGGTAGCTCTGTGGGTGGGAGAAGCCAGGTCTGTGGGAGGCAGCTGTAGGGTGCACCTGGAGAGAGAAAGTAACAGAGAGAAAGCCGTGCTAGTCTGTATACTATCCCAACAAAAAAGCAGTGAAGTAGAACTTTAAAGATTAACAAAATAATTTATCAGGTGAGCTTTCATGGGACAGACCCACTTCTTGAGACCACAGCCAGACTGGAACAGACTCAGTATTTCAGGCATAGGGAACCAAAAACAGCATTCAAAGTTGACAACTTCAAACTCTCTCAGACAAAGAGTTAAGGGGCACAAAATAGACATCAAAACATTCCTGATTCACAAACCAGTTAGTGTACATTTTAATGGAGTGGGCCATTCTGTTAATGACTTAAGAGTTTGCATCTTGTAGAAAAATTTTCAGTGTGCTTTGGAAAACGAGACTGCTGAACTCTCTTTCGTATTCAAATTCGACATATTAACATGTGGTTTGAACTGGGATGCAAATTTTCTGAGATACTATAGGGGCTCTTTTGTATCTTTGGCTTCATGTAACTCTTGACTCCCACGCCCCCATTACTCTCTGATTTGCTGACCTTGATAATAATTTTTTTCTGATTTGTCAACCTTGATTACTATTTTTGGTTCTTCGTGCCTTAAATATTGAGTGTGTTCTGCTATGGCTATGGGCTGAAGAACTGGGTCTGTCCCACAAAAGCTCACCTAATAAATTATTTTGTTCATCTGTAAAGTGCTACTTTACTGCTTTTTTTGTTCTAGAGAGAGAAAGTTTAATTAAACTCCATTTGTAAAACCAGTCTGGACATGGGGAAGAAAAGGAGCTGGGGAAGCCGGGTTTGTCCTACAGGGGCCTGAAGATCAACGACTCAAAAGAGAGTGTCTGTCACTTGCGTACAGAGGAACGGCAAAGCCCAGGGCAGGAAGAGGAGAGTGCTTGTGCTGCCAGCGGAAGAGAGCTCACTCCATCAGTCTCCTCAGGCTGAAGGCAGGTAGTAACAAGAGTCTCTTGGGTACCCACAGCTTTGAGTCTCTTCCTTTCCCACAGTGGCCTATTTTCATGATCTGCTTCTTCTCAAGCAACCCCTTTCTCCTTCTCCACAGCCCAACTTCTGTCTGATACCCACAGGATGTGGCCACATGAGCCTCTCTTTTGCAGGGGCTGTGGGAGTGCGCCACTTCAGAAGATGCTGTGGTGTGGAGGGGTGTGTGTGTGTGTGTGTGTGTGTGTGTCCATGTGTGTGTGTGTGAGTGGCTCAGAGAGGGTGTGGGGCTCCTGTTGAGGGTAACCTGGTGACCAGGTAACACCTTTGAACTGCAGACAAAGGGGGAGGTGGAGCCCAAGGAGTTTAGATTGAAACTGGGAGTTGGGAAGCAGTTAAGTCTGGGCTGGAAGGGAGAGAGACAAAGGAGGGGGCAAGGCCCCAGCTCTGGGGGCCCTCAGGGCCTCCTCTCCCCAGCATGGATTGGACTGGCTGCCTCTGCCTGCTGTACTGACTCTTCTGTAAGACCCTGTGTCCTGTCAGCTAATAAACATGCTCTTCTCCTGCTGAGTAAGAGTCACTCCTGCCTGCAGAGCTTCAGGAAGCCTAAACCCTATTACAGATTTGAATGAGGTCATGATATGAACATGCCACAACTCATTTGCGTAAATGGAACCTCCTGCCCTTCAGGGAGCACCCCTGCCACAGAACTGTTCAAGCCACCCTGTCTGGTTTTGAAAGCTCATATTATTCTTTACCTTGAGACTGACAGGAGAGAAAGAGGGCTTCACCCCAGGTGGGCTTTGAACCCACAATCCTTGGCTTAGAAGGCCAATGCCTTATCCATTAGGCCACTGGAGTACGCAAGTAAGGGGAAGTAATGAGGGATAAAATTCTCTCAAAAATGTACCTTTCTTACCTTGGAAGACAAAAAAATTGCTCTTTCTTTGTGTTAGTTCTTTCTTTGCTGTGAATCTGAGAAACGTCCAGGGACTAACTCTGCAGTAGCAACAAAGGAGTGACCCACACCCAGCTAGATGTTTAGTTACCATCCCTGGCCATTCACCAGGAAGGGACATGTAGGCAACAGGTTCACAATTGCCATGAAAGGCAGCTGCTCAATGGGCTGTTTGCCCTGAGGTGCCTGGCTCTGAGACACACCGAGGATCTTTCTGGCACCCAGAGGAGCGTGTAAAGTAAGGGACATTGACAGGATCATTTCTCCTCTCCTCCTGTACCTACACTGAAGGCAGCAACAATGTTGGAAAGACAAAGAAGCCTTTGACGTGGCCTAATTGGAAAAGCATCCCAGGAAGCACAAACTGCTGGAAGTTATGCAGAAGGGAAACCTTCCAATCTGGCTCAGCGTGAGCACATTTAGGAATTAGACTGGAATTTCTCTTTTCTTTCTCTTGTCACAGTTCTGGACTCCTGAACCAATACCACCTGGAAACAGATGCAACTGATCTTTTTGTGGGGAATATATCTCAGCTACTGGAGTTTTGATTGACATTTGGGGAGTCCGTGTGAGGAAACATGCAGGGAACTGGGCTTGTTGACCTCGTGAGGTCCCTTCCACTTCTAGTACTCTGTGAAAGAGACTGGAGGATAGTCACCCCTTTGATTTACTGAGGGACTCATGAAGGAGCTCAGTCTGATAAGAGGGTCTACAGCTGTGTAACGTAAGTCTTTTGTCAGAATGAGTCGGGAGCAACCAGGGTCTGTTTCAACAATGAGGGGTCCCTTTTCATCCATCTCACATAGAACCAGCTGGAGTCCCCACCCAGAAGCCTGGGAAATTTGCACAGCCCTGGGTGCCTCCAGGGGCAATGCTTCCCCACTCACAAGCACAGAGTCTGAGTGTACAAAATGAGCTTTTAATGAAAGAAGTAGAAAAGTCATATGGCATAAGCTTGGGAAAATACCACACCCAGAGTTCACAACCAAGCCACAAGTAAGTATCCCAGCTCAAGCAGATGGAGCAGCGCCCTTTGCCTCTCAGGCTCAGCAGTCCTATACTGGAAAGAGCCAATCCACACACCCAAACTTTCTCCCTATCCACTTCAAATGCCCCACTTCCAAGTCTTCCCAGTCCCTGCACTCCCTGACACATCACTTTCGACTTGTCTACACTCGCCCCTTCATAAAACGAAACAGGAAGAAGGGACATTTGAATAATAGGTGGTCCTTTCGACAGGCCCCCCCCCACACAGATGGTACAAGATTTGAAAGTGGCACCTTTCAATCGCCTTGTGCTCCATTATGCTTATGAGGCACTGCATGTTGATGGCAGCACCTCATTATCATCTTCCGACCTCACTCATTACCACGCCCCTTCCGAAAGGAACAGGCTAGTGTAGACGTGGCCCTTGCTGCATTCCCTCTCTGAACTGGAGGTAATGCAACCTTTGTGCTGCACTGGTGTTCTGCTTCCCCTGCCAGCTGCCCACCTGCTGCTCACACCTGCTGGCTCACACCAGATGTCCCTCTACTGTCTTGTGGGTTTTGCAATAGACAGAACCCTGTGTTTGAAGCACTCCAGGGCCTCAGCTACCAGCTCATAGGGGATTTCAGTTCACACTGGTATTCAGCTCTGCATCGAGGTGCAGCATCTCCGTATTCACCAGGATGAATTCTAGCAGAATAGTTATTGACCCATTTTTAGGTCCACCTTCTAACAGCGGGGGGAAGAAATAGTCAAACCAGTTTTACCGCTGTATAGCCCAAAGGCTTCCAGCAAGCTGAATCAACCACTAGTCCAACCCTTTTTCACTTCATAATGTTTCCATGAAGGGATCCCTCTGTAATCCATATCTGACACCGCAGTCATGAGTGCCCTGTAGCCCACAACAACTTCAAGCACTGGTGAGACTCCACAATTCTTATACTGGGTAAAGTCATAAAATGTGACTTTCCAACAACAAGCTATTTACAAGAGATGAAAACGCTTTGCTTCACTTGCTCCCATCAGGCTTTGTTTTCAAGGCATTACATGGGCGCACCTTTACATTTGAGGACACATTCCCCAAATCCTTCAGCAGTACAAAGCTCCTGTTGGCACATTCTTTACAGGAAGAAGAAAATTTCTGAGAAGCAGGAGATTAGCTGGTGTCTCCCTGCAGAGAGTTCATGAGCAGGGCGGGGGACCATACATGCACTTCACCGAGCTGTGCCTCTTCACACTGACAGCCATGTGACAAAAAAGCAAAAAGGGGCTACTTGCTAGTGAAGAGGAGACAGTAAGGTGTGTTCTGGGGCACTCAGAAATCCCAAAGTCAGACTGTCAGGGTTGAAAGGAGTAACAACCCTCCAGACCACACTCTGGCAAGCAAGTAATGAAGCCTCGGTCTCTGATGAGACAGCTCCCTGCAGCCCTATTGAGAGTCCCAGAGCAGCTGATTGGCTGGCTGGCCCTACTTTAGCCAGCACAGGAATAAAAAGCTGTGGAAACAACCAGTGAGAACTCACAAATGTTACAGCTTCTTACCAAGACCATTGATGACCTCCGTCCCTACACAACTTGCAGGGGAAAGAAGAACCAGGCAGCAGTTCTCTGTCTGTGCTGGAGTTCACAGAAGCAATGAATGATGGTTTCCCTCCCCTGGGACTCAGCAGGTACAGTTACAGACCCCTCTATCTGGTACCCGATTCTCACTCTGATAATCTCTTGGTTGATCTGGAGCTGCTGGACTTGTGGAGGGTATTTCATGTCCTCCAGAAGTTACTTTCTTTACCATTCTCAGAGTCTGGGCTGGGCTGAATGGGTGGGGAACCAGCCAGAGGGGAATTTTAACCCAAACTTGGCTCTTCTGAGCATCTCGAGCACAATGGTTCTCAACTTGTTCACTACTGTAGGCTGCATATGAAACCACAGCGTGTAATGTGGGCTGTGTCCAATACTACCTTTGTGTTTGTGAGGATGTCACAAGTGGGTGCTGACTGAGCTGCAAACAGGTCAGAGATTGTGAACCACTGCTGTGGTGTGGAGCTACTGGAGCTGATGTGGAGCCAGCCAGAGGAGGCAAGTGTCCTTTTGCACACGAACAGGGCAGAGCAGGGACAAGGGAACTCAGCTTTTCAATCTTCTAAGCTGAGTGTGACGCTCCTCAGGGACACCCAGGATTGTGAGGGACCTGCTCCCACCAGCCTGTGGTACTGTACAAGCAAGGCGCTAACAAACTTCCACACACTTTATTTCCAAAAGTGAGACCTCTTGACAAAGCTGCTGCACTATTTTGTAGCTCTCTGTAAGGCCCCTGCTAATCTTCTAACTTCTTCTTCATGTTTTCTGTGTTTCCAGACTGCCAGCAGCCTGGATTCGCAGTTCTAGTAATTACAAGCAGTCTTACACCTAAAGCACCACATTCCCTCCCCTCTTGAGAAGCCCTCTTCATTTTAAAATAAAACTGATTCTAACTACAGCAACAAATATGGAATAAGCCACTATACTGTTGGCAGAAATACTACATCAAAAACACTGGAAATACGACATAACATGGTCTCTAGTCTCGACAGGTGGTCGTTTGGATCTGGCAGACCTTCTCTCAAATCCAGTTCCTGATGCAGTATCTTGTTGTGTTGGCAACTACGGTGAAGTCATCCAATGGGGTTGGGTGTTGGCATCATCTCATTTTGGTGCACAAGCAGGTTTCCAAAGGACCCCGCAGACTTTGAAATCCCCCTATTCCTATCAGCAGAGTAGCTGGCCATTAGCATGACTATTTTGAGGTTTTGGCCAAATGTGGCCACAGCCCATTTGTCCTTATTGATCCTTATCACATTTCTTTTGACCCCACCCTGCAATTTATCCAAGTCACTCAGGAACCTATCCCTACCCTCCAGCAGATCTACCTCTTCCCCTAGTTTAGGGTCATCTGCAAATTTGCTAACGGTGTAGTCCTGCCCCTCATCCAGCTTTTCAATAAAGATGTTGAACCTTGCAAGACAGAGAATTGATCATGAGGACATTATACTTGAAACCCATCTCCAAACAGAGATGTCAGTTCCAACAGTTGGGGTCTGGCCATCAATGCAGCTTTCTATCCCTCTTCCAGTTGATAAAGAGATGGCAGTGGTGGGATTTGAACCCACACCTCCAATGAGACTGGAGCCTAAATTCTGTGCCTTAGACCACTCGGCCACACTAGGTGCAAAAGCCACCTCCTGCGAGCATCAACCTCTCTTGACATTTCCTGAGTTTCAGAACAGTTTACACCAAGAGTACATAGGAAGTTTTAAAAAGCCTCATATGTCATACCTAGCGAAAATGTCAGCATGTTTTCAATAAAAGGGGGCTGTGACACAGTATTCCAAAAAGATGGCTTTTAGCACATCCTAACCTTCCCCTGCCGTCTCTCTCGGCTGCTTTTTATCCCAGATCACACTGACACACAGAGGAAGGTGATGGGGATTACTGGTCATGATACTCTTAAAGCTGGAGTCACAGTTCCTGAGTGCAGCTGCCATCCTCTGCTCTGGCAGCTGAGCCTTTGAAGGGCTGCCCACATGGGCCAGGGTAAGCAGTGACTTGTGGATGGATGTGATGGGAGGGGAACCCAACACAGATAGAACTTCTGTAGCTTTGTGGCTGTTACATTTGCTTCACACGTGCAATGTACTTGTTTAAAGCCCCATGAAAACACCAGTGCTTTGGTTGCTTTGCTCCCCTTTGGGCCTGAGAAGAGCTGGTCTCATTCTGTCTCCGGGGTAAACCCAACTGCTGTGTGAAAAAGGGTAGAGGTATCAGCAGAGCTTATACGACGCTCTCAGACTGGGGAAGCTACACAAGTTCGGCCGGTCTTTTTCAGGAGGCTTGTGTCTTGGCCTCCTCTGCCCTTGAGGATTGACCGACTGAGGCCGGCTCTCCTGCTGGCCTCCTTTGCGTGACTTGCTAAAGGAAGAAGTGAGGCTGGAACGGGGCAGAAGAAGGAAGTAAAGCTGAGGCAGGCAGGAGAGCAGCTTAGCACCTCAGTGCAGTTAATGGAGCACCACTCTCTCTCCTGCCAAAGCCTGTGCAGGTGAGGCTGGCTGCAGGGAGGCAGAATCCTGTGCCTGTCCAATGGTGCTCCAGGAATGGCCCCTGGTAACCCAGGAAGAGAAGTGGGATTCTGGGTGGAAGGAAAACAAGCAAAGCTCTGTCTGAGTGAGTAAGGAGCAGGTCCTGGGTGGACTGGGCAGTGGTGGTCTTGAGGGGCTCTCTGTCAGCCTTGAGGCAGCAGGGACCACTGTCCCTTTGTGACTGAGCCAGGCTGGTGGTTCATGGCTTTGGATGTGTCTGGTTGTGAGCAACTGGGACCACAAACCCTCCACCTGCCTGTGTGATGGGCAGATGTGCTTAATATGACATTTGAGGGAAATGGTTTAGCTGTCAAATATCAGAACCTCTTTTCTGTGTGTGAACAGCCTTTGTAGCTGGGTGCAGGATGTGTCTGTCTGTCTTTCTGTCTGTGCTACAGAGCGTGTGGTAGGTTTGTGGGTCACACTCAGAGACGATTGGGCAATACGCTGCCTCGCCTGCTTCATGGCCCATCCTGTAGCACCTGCTGTCTTGTTGGCTCATTGGGAAAGCGAGGGGTACAGCTGAAGGCTCAGCAGCTCGGCTTTGCATGCAGTGTGGGCGTCTCAATTATCGGTAGCAGCCGAGGGCAATTTGAGGCCCTGTGGTCAACATCTAGCCTGTTAGCCCCCTTGTCTGTACGCTTCAGTCCAGGGTCATGCTGACACTGCACATCTGTGTTCTGAAGCATCTAAACGCTGGGCTTGAGATAAGCGCGTCTGTGCTTTCAAACGCTCTAAGACTGTGCTGTTCCTTTGTGCTGTGTGCTCAGAGGCACCGAAAAGGGGCAAGATGGAGTACAGCAGGGGGATTGTGTCTGGTTACAGGACCCCAGGGGCTCCCGGGAGGGACAGTCACACGGACACCTGCCTCAGGCCCTGTGGCTGGTGCTGCAGGCTGATCTATTGCTCTCAGTGTCAGAGAGAGGGGAGTTTGACATTCAACCCCAGAAGCAAGTGTCTGCCCCTTTCCCAGCTGTGCACAGCCCAGCTCATCCCAGCTGCTGGGAGAGAGCAGAGCCCCTGAGCCAGCCTTGGGGACAGGCCCTTCTCTCACAGGCAGCTGCCCATGTCAGTGGCTGCAGCTGAACCAGGGCTTCCCCCACCTCATCCCCATGTTTGGCTGGGGCACTGCACCCCAGCTGTGTTTGGGGCCCTGCTCACCCCAGGAAGCCGCACTGCAGGGGACAGGAGTGAGAGTGGTACTGTTGGGCCAAATCTGCCCATCCTGTGTCCCTGGCCAATCAGCGAGGTGCAGAAAGGTTCCTGGCAGGGTTGACTTTGGGAAGGATGAAAAACTTGCAGCACATGAAGATGAGGGGGTGAAGGTGATTGATTGCTAATCCATTGTGCTCTGCCTGCATGGGTTCAAATCCCATCCTCCCTGCATCTTTCTTTGTTGATTTCCAGCCCCATTGTTTGCAACTTCCAGCACACCTGAGTTTGCCGCCTCCCAGCTCCTGTGTTGGGCAGACTCCAAGCACAGGACACCTCTGTGAGGGTGAGCTGAGCTCTGGCTGCCAGAGGAGGGGGGTGGGATGATTTCATTTGCCCTGAAAGTGCCAAGCCTGACTGAAGTGTCGGCTCCACTCAGCTCTGCCCCCTTCAGGGCTGCTGTGTGGGGCTCACTAGGGCCCCAAACACAGCCAGGGGTGTACTTCCCTGGCAAGGAAGGGGCAGCCCTGACTCAGCTGAGGTCAGGCACAGGTGCAGCTGCCTCTGAGTGAAGAGCTGGTTCCCCAAGGCTTGATGCAGTGCTCTGGTCTCTCCCAGCTCCTGGGCTGGGCAGTGCACATCTGGGAAAAGAGCAGATACTTTCCCAGGGGGAAGGAATGTTTCTCTGCCCCTGACAGCAACAGATCCAGCCACAGGGCCTGGGGCAGGTCTCCATTCCACTGTGCCACCCAGGGCAAGTTCTGAGTTCTTCTGTGCTTCTCAGCAGCTGGGGAAAAGCCTCTTTGGGACATATCTCCTGCTCCACAGCTGAAAGGAGCACACAGGAGCTGCTGGGTTCAGCTCCCAGGGGTGCCAGGCTGCGACCTTCTGCAGCCCCTGGTGTTGGCCCTGACAGGACATGGGGCTGGAGGGACCTTTGTTCTGACCCACAATGGATGTTCTGAAGGTTCACATGCTGGTGACAGGCCAGTGCTCCAGGCCCCCCTGGGACACTCCTGCCCTTGTGGGAAAGGAGCAGCTCTGGGCTTTCAGGTCAAACTGCACATAGCGACTGCCACACTGTGGGGTGGCTCTTGCAGTGCTGCTGAGGGCGGCTTTGTGTGCTGTGTCTGAGACTGGAACCCCCAAGCCCCTTTGGGGTAACGACTGCAGCAGGACAGGTCAGTGTCCTGGCTCCAAAGCAGCCAGACCCACTGAAATGCCAGAGAGTCCAGGGAAACACTTCCCTGCCCCTGGGCTGTTTTCATGGGCTAAACTCCCTTCCAGCATTGACCTGAGTGAGACGCTGACACGGCTACTTCCCAGACCCAGCCCTGGGCACTCACCCACTAGCACTAGATGGAGCGCATGACCCTCGGAATAAGCAAATGTCCTGACCCGCACAGCTCATTCCAGAGACCACAAACTCTCTGCAGCTGCCCATGGCTCCTTTCCACCGAGGCTGGCGAGATGAACTGGTTATTGTGAGTCTCCTAATGCTCCGATGATGGGTTCAAGTCCTGCAGTACCTTTTAGCTCACCTTTGCTTGGTGTCCTGGCTGCAATGGACAAATAGGCTCTACGATGCCCAGGGGGCTGTGCAGGGGTCAGCCTGGAGGGTGGGGGGTTGCTGGGTATCACTGTTGGCATCACCATAAGAATTCCAAATGCCTCTGTCCAGGGGTGCTGGTGAGTGGCAGTAACCTGCTGTTACTGTTCTTGGCATCCTCTGTGTTTCTGTGCCTGTCACCTGCCTGGTCACACAGATTTGCTGAGCTACTTGGGCAGGTGAGGTACATGCAACAGGGCTGGTTGTGTCAACCGCACAAGTCTGCCACTTGCGAGCATTTTGGTGGATGCTCCATTGTCTGAGAGCAGCCGCAGTGGAGATGTCGTTGTCTCCGGCAATAAGAGTTCAAACTGGGGCTCGTGGGGTAGATTTTTGTGCTTCCTTTCACGCTTACTAAACTGTGCTCTGCATGGGCTGTGCCCCAAGGGGTCTGTTCCCTCTGGGTGCCCAGAGGTAAACTCACAAATGAGCCTTTTGGGGGAAGGAGTCACTCCCGGGACCTCTCTCCCCTTCAGTCTCAGGGTGAATTGCTGACCCATGGCTGTGGGACTGGCATGAGCCTGGCTCACTCGTATCTTGCTTCGGTAGCTCTGAGCCAATGTGTGAGACTCGGCAGTTATGTCTCTTTGTGTGCTTTTCTCTGCTGCATTGGTCCCTTCTGCAGCTCCCTCTGTGGGAGGGCTGTGCCTGGCCCTGTGCCCAGCTCTGCCCCCTGCCTGGTGACTATTTACTGCTCAGAGCCACAGGCTTGTTCCTGGGCCTGGGTCAGTCCCTGCTGCTGCTGGTTGAGTGTGACACGGCCTAGGTGTGTCAGCCTGCACCCAGGGCATTTCTGTGTCACGCTCCTGAGCTCCCTGGCTGTGGGTCCGGTTCTTCTGCCCAGTGCAGCCCATGGAAGCAGAGCCTTGCACATGTGCATCGTACTGCACCTTTGTGTGATGGATGGGAACAGAAACCTGAGCCTCAGAGGCTGGGAACTGAGGCAGCTGAGGGACGGGTTTGCTCGGTTTTCGTACGTTTGTAGAGGAAAGTGTGAAGTGTTTAAATCCATGTCAAGCATCCAGTGCAACCCCAAAACATACTGGAGCCAGAGGTGACAATGGATTTCCATTAAGAAAACCATCCAAACAGGGGCACCTGGGAGAGCTTCATCTGCAGTCAAGTGTTCCACCACTGAGCCAGGCTCTCTATCACTGGAATATGGGGAGAGGTTTGTTATTGTGCAGAGGATGCTCCACCTTTCCTAGGAGCAACGTGCCTCTGACAATATGACTGGGAAAGGGACTGTTGGAAATTGTGCTGCCAGACCAGTTTAAAAGGTGTGTGACGTTGTGAAAGTGTTGAACCCCAAACTCTACATGGATTAAATGTCACTGGTACGGGCATGTTCAATGCATCCCAGCACCTTCTTACTGAAAACAGTGCGCTCATATTGTCACGAGGGCTGACGTGTTAGCACTGCAAAAGATCTGCTGTCCAGCACCTCAGGGAAGCAGGTTGCTGGGTCACCACCTGTGCCAGGTAGAGAAGTTACTGACACTGACCGCATACCCAACTATATCTGATTGATTGGTGGGTGTCCTGCAGTAGGTTTTTTCCTCGTTCTTTGTAACCACTGATGTTGCTCCAAGTGGCTGGGAGAGAACTGTCCCACGTATGCCGGTAATCTGTCTCCCTGAGGGGCTGTAACTGTGAGTAGGAGAAGCCAGGTCAGCGGGGCACAAGCTGTAACATGCACAGGGAGAAATAAAGTTTAATCAAACCCCGTCTGTCCGTTTGTCAAACCACTCTGGGTTCAGGGAGGGAAAGGAGCTGGGAAAACAGTATTTGATCTGTAGGAGACTCAAGATCAATGACTCAAAAGGTTTTTTGGGTGAGGGAGTGTAGCTCAGTGGTAGAGCATTTGACTGCAGATCAAGAGGCCCTTGGTTCAAATCCAAGTACTCCCTTTCAAAGACAGTTACTGACCTCCCTGTTTCCAACACACTCTGGCTTTCTCTTCTAGGGGGATTCTTTCCACAGAGCTGAAGCCTCAACAATTGCTCCTGCTAACACACAAACCTGTCCCTTAGCTGGCAGTAGATAGTGACATGAGCAATTTTGGGCCTCATACCTATAAAGAGGTTCTTGTCCCTGGTTAATGAAATGTATCACGTTCAGGCCTGTGTATCTGTGAAGCTTTAAGTGCATGAAGAGAGGTTGTTGATCACTCTGTGAGTTCACAGCCAGGGCTATGGTGTCCTCCCCCACCCACATCCTCCTCTACAATCACCACCAGCCTTTCCAGTCTCTCCTTCTCCACCAGTTCTCTCCAGGCTGGTCACTTTCAGAGAGAAATGAACCTGCCTCCTCACTCTGGAGTTGCAGCGAGAGGGGCGGAGATGGACGTGTGGTGAGGAGAGCAGGGGAAGTGGAGCAGGAAGCAGTGTCCTGAGAGGTGAAAGAGCTGGAGGGGGGCAAGGAGGGCAGGGGAGCAGCCTGCCAAGAGCTAGAGGTGCTCAGAAAGGGCTTAAACTGCAGGTTCCATGGTGCAATGATTGGCGCTCAGCTCTCAGGGGGACCTGTGTGTGGTTAATGATACATCTCTGTCAGGGCTGGGCTTCTTTCTCCCCAGCTGCCCCTGCGTGAGGGCTTCTCCCTCCTGCCTGCTGAATTGGTTCCCCTGCAGCTGGGTCTCTGCTTGGGCTGGTTCACCAACCTTTCTGTGATACATTGGGGCCCCAGAAATGTCCTGTCTGGTTGGAGATACAGGAGGACCTGTGGCTGGTGCTGCAGACTGACCTGTTGCTGTCAGAAGCAGAGTGGGGAGTGTGACATTCGCTCTCTCAGGGCAATGATCTGCCCCTTCCCCAGCTCTGCACAGCCCAGCCCAGGCCAGCAGCTGGGAGAGACCACAGCACCTGAGTCAGCTGTGGGGACAGACCCTTCCCTTACAAGCAACTGGCCATGTCCCTGTCTGCAGCTGAGTCACAGCTGCCCTTTTGCCTGTGCCTGGTTGAAGCACCATATCCCCCAGGTGTGTTTGAGTCCCTGCTCAGCTGGGGTGAGTGTGGCACTGTGGGGCTGACACAGGGGACAGGCTGGGCTCTATGGGGGATAATTAAACCATCCCACCCCACCCTTACACCGTCAGGTTGTGCTTGGAGTCTGCCCAGCAGAGGAGCTGGAACCCAGCAGGGCCAGGCATGGGGCGTGTAGGTGTGTAGGCTGGCCTGGAACCTGAGGTTGGTGAGCCTGAGTTCCCGCAACAGCCACTGATGGAGTAGCATAGACTGGGCTTGTGGCAGGGAAAAAGAGGACTGCCTGGTGCACTGGGGGAGTGGCAGAGAATTGAAGGGCCTTTAGCCCAGAAGATGGGAAATGCCAAGTTATCCAAAACACAGCTGAGTCGCACGCTGGGCATTGGTGGCCTCTGCCAGCAACTAGTCCTACCTCAGTGAACAGGAGGGGGTGTAGTCACTGGCAGGAGCTGCATCCTGCAGAGCTAATGCCTTGGCTGAGCCATCCAATGGAAAGCAACTGCTCCATCACACTGAAAAAATGAACAGAAGGAAAATAAGAATGAGAATCAGAAGAATAAGAAAAAGAGTAAGAATAGATAAATAAATAATCATCATAATAAATAAATAAGAAGAAAAAACCCTCAAAGACAATCTGGAAGAAGCAGATGAAGGGCTTATCTGGGATTTGAACACAAGACTTCTGGCACCATAAGGGAGTGTCATACCCCCAGACCAAAAGCACCTTTTTAGAAGGTGTGTACTGAATGTGCTCGAGGACCAGGTTTGAACAAATAGCCAGTGCTCTGATAAGTACCACACCTAACTTCACCTTTCCAAGGTCATTTCCAAGGTCTCTTCACAGCTCTGAAGCTAGAAACCAACTTCACACTCTGAACAAATCACAAACCACACTGTGTGGGAGAAAAACGTCAGGAAACACGCAGTCAAGGAGAGCAGCAAACACACTGTTTGGGGGGACCATCAGGGAGTTCAACTCAAGACTTCTTGCGCTCCGAGTAACACTCGGCCTTGCAAAACACCCAGGCTGTGGAGGAAAAACAAACATCGTTTCTCACACCAACTCCACCTGATTTCACCTTGCCAAACCCTTCCCCACACTCCCTCCTGCCAGGAGGGAGATTCACACACCCTGATCTGGGTGGACTGCTGGTGCTGGGCTTAGTCCTTCACAGCCCCTTTACCTGCCTCTTCTGTATGACTCTACCCAGCACAAGCCAAGATTTCCCTGCTGCCTTTCAGGATGCAAACACCAGCAAAGCTGGACAGGTGTTGGGGCTGGCAGGGAATCGGGTGTGGGTCTTGGTGTCCTCTGTGCTGCTGGGACTGTCACCTACCTGCTCTCACAGATTTGCTGAGCTTCATGGGCAGGTGCTGTACATGCAACAGGGACAGTTTTGTGAACTGCAAAAGTCTGCAGCTTGCTCGTTTTTTGGCGGATGATCATTCAGAGTCTATCAAATGTGTCACATTCAGCCGAATGGTGTCTGCACACTTTGGAAATGTGTTTGCAGAGAGGATGTCAGTTACTCTGGGAATTCACAGCCAGGGCTATTCTGTCTTCCTTCGACCGGATATTCCTCTCCAATCACCCCCGACTTTTCCAATCTCTGCATCTCCGTCATTTGTCTCCAGCTGGTTATTGTAAAAGGAGAATGGCCCTATCTCGTCACTCTGGGGCCTTCAGAGAAATGTGGCCCTGCAGCCAGTTGGAGTCAGCAGCGAGAAGCACAGAAGCACCAGGGATGGCTGTGCTGGTGGAAGGGGAAATGCATTCAGGTACAATGACGGGTTGCAGAATTCAAACAGCAACCCGGCTTCCAGCACACACGGGGTGGGGGGGATTGGGACTGTCTATGCGTAGCCATTTGCAATGGCACAAGAGAGCACCATGAACAACTCCCCTCCGCCAGGGAGGGAAAGGGAAAGGCTGTGACCAGGAGGGTGGATTTGAAAGAGGAAGTCGGGGCCATGGATCAAGGGTAGGGCTGGGATGCAGATCTCAGACCCCTTTCCCAAATATATCTGTCTGCCCCTGCTCTGACACTGTGTTCTGCTTTAGGTGTCTGGCTGCCTCCAGCATGGGCTGAGCTCAGGGGCACTTGGCTCTCCCTCTCAGTGCATCCCAGGGCCAATTGGGGGCAGGGCTGGGTGCGGCGCTGTGTCTGAGGGCCTGTTCCCTGTCAGCTGTGAGCTTGTTCAACTGCTCAGGAGAGATTCCAATGTCACTCAGCTGATTAGCAGAGTGCTCACCGCTGAGGCTTTGGTTTCCATTGGTGGTGGTGCACATTGGTGACTAGTTCAGAGCATATGAAATTTATTCCACATGAGGCTGGAAAAGGCTGGAGGGACCATTGTCTGCGGGTGTCCAGCCTGACTAAGGGAGGGCTGTTCAGTGTGTGCTGGGCCTCACTGAGCATTTGGGGAAGGCCAGCTGGGGATGCTGAGCTGGGTGTGCAGCTGGGCATGTTGGGTAACATCACAGTGGTTTTCTTTTCTGAGGTGTGGTGCTTTTGTGGGGGTAACTCTTATCCCCCGACACACCTGATGCAGGGGCCATTGCTTTTTGTGCCAAAGCATGTGGCTGGGATCTGGCACTCAGGATCCTTTCCGTGAATATACATATTCGCCTCTCATCACACACATCTGACCCTCTTCCACTTGAAACCCTGGAGCCTTCACTTTGCTTGGCAGGTGTCTCAAACTGCTTGCATATGTGGGGTGTTAGCTGGTGAGAGGAGAGTCCGTTCCATGCCCATATTCTCCCGCTGCTGGTTTGCCTGTCTCCCAAGAGCCCTGTGTTGTCAGCCTGCAAATGTATCTCTTTTCTCCAAGGTTGGCTTCCCTCTTACTACAATGAGGCAATACAAAATTCACCTCAACTCATTTAGCCTAATTTTTTAGTGCAGACATACCCAGAGGCACTTGGACCAGGCTGAATGGGGTTTTGAGGGTGCCAAAAGACTCTCTGCTAAATTGTGGCTGTGCACTGTTGGCTGAGGTGCTGGATTCCTGTTTCTATGACTTCCCCACTTCCTAAAGAGGGAGTCCTTGAGGCCAGAAGACCTGGCGAGGAAATGAGGGGCAGAGAAAGCCAATGGGGCTGCTGTGGAGGGCTAATGCCCTTGGGAGGGTGATCCTGCTGCTCCTTCCTGTGTGAGCAGTGCTGTGCAGTGTGGGCTTAGGGCAGGTGGCTCTGAACTTTGAGAGGTTGGGTCCAGGGATGTCTGAACCTCACCTGGCCCAGGTCCACGAGGAAGCCTCTACCTCAGGTTGAGGGAGTGATTATGAATCCTTCATCTGGTGCATGGGCTGGAGAGCCTGTGTGTCATGGGGTGCACTTGGGCAGCAAGAATTTGGGTCATGGGGTGAATGCAATGGGGCAAAGACGAGAACCCTGTGACCAACATCCTCTCTGGCCATTGGGGTAAGGGCTGGTTTGGGAGAACCTGAGTTGAGAGCCTGAGTCCTTCTCAGTCCAAGGGTGAAGGAAGTAGCCGAGGAAAGGAGGTGAAGGAAGTGGTCAAAGGTTCTTCTCAAGGCTTTGCCCACAGCAGCAAGTGAGGAGATGACAAGCGACCTGGCCAAGGCTGTTGCCTGATGTGTTTGTTTCATTAATTAGAAAAGTGGTCCCTGTCCCATTGAAAGGTTCTGCGTGCTGTCTGCTTGCCAGCACTGAGAGGGGCAGGGAATGCCAGGTCAGAGGCCAGCAACACCTGCCAAGATAGAAAGGAGCTACTGGGTTCCTTCCTGCTTTTAGCTGGGGAACATTTGCAGGCAAGACAATGTGATAACCAGTGCATCACATAATGTCAGCTGGGTTCTTCTGTCCCTCCCCGGAAATACAAAGCTCCTGGATGGCGCTTACCCTGGTGCCCCTGGAAGGGCCACCCTGGAGAAAGTGACTCAGGGAAGCGGCTAATGGCTACCTTTCAACAGCTAACGTAGCAGAGCAGTGGACTGTAGGGAGAGCCCAGCAAGTTCCCTCCAGTTGAAGAAGCTTCTGGCAGGGCTCTTGTCTTGCTGATGGGTTGACTTGTTGACCCTGATGTCTTGCCACCCACCTACCCCGAAACAATCTCTTTGGGAAGTGTCAGTGGGGCCTGAATGTCACAGGCTTCCTGGGGCTCTCTCAAGCACCCACTGAGGATCTGCCAACAACTGTCTTCTGTGTCCGTCTCACCAATACACAGATAACCTGGAGATGACCTCAAGGACTGAAGCTTTCTGGCTCCCCAATTCCAGCTATCACTCAGCCCTAGGCCCTGGAGTCACTGGCCCTCTCCCTGCCAGACCTGCTCCCACGGGTGGCTGCTCGGACAGAAGAAGACTGTCTCGTTTGTGATGTCACACTCTATCCCAGGGAGTGTGTGTACTCTGGGATTTCCCTAAGAGGTGCATGAGAGAATGAGGGAGTTGAGCTGACAGCAGTGTTCAGCGCGGAAAGTTGCCTCTTGCGTGTGTTGAGGAGCACAGTCTGAACAGCGTCATCTCTGGGTGCGCCTGACAGAACAGAAAGGGGATGTGCAAAGAAAGAGATGAAGTGTTTCCATCCGCTTTCAACCGGGGGCGGTTTTGCATGCCTGGCCAACACGAGAGCCCAGTGGGCAACACAATCTGCACTGGCCTCTTTGGCTTCTCCCCTGAAACGCCATCCGCTTGGGAGGCACTCGACCTGACACACGCAGAGGGGCCTCCCTGGACAGTGTGACAGCTTCTAGCTGCCCTTTAATAGCTCAGCTGGCAGAGCCCAAGACGATAGGGAATGTTCACCAAGTTATCTTCAAGTGGCCGGTTGAACTCCAGTTCGAAGGAGCACGTCCTTTTTCATCCACTTTGCCAAACAAAAGAAGAAAGGAAACACACACTGACGCTGTGACCGAGCAGACAATGACAGTCCAGGAAAAGGCAGCTGTCGTCTCCCGAAAGCAGCCAAATAACTGCTTCTCCAGAGTGAGAAAGGTCTCTGGCGAAGTCTGGGATTGGGCCCAAGACCTTTAGAGCTTCAGCACAACACTTGTCCAGCTGAGGTACTTTGCCAGCTGCTCTGCAGCCTGTACCACTGCCGCTTCTCGGGCTCAGCCGTAGTGCACAAGAAAGAAGCTCTTCCCTGTGGCCCTTGCAGGCAAGCTGAGGGGTGCCTGCTCCCCTCAGCTTGACCCGCTTCTTTGCCCCATTCCCACCTTCCTTCCCAGGTTGATCCAGTAGATGAAGAAGGAGCAGCTGGCAGGGCAGAAGGGGGAACTGCAGAGAACCACAGGCCGTGTTTCTGCCCGTTTTTGATTCGGGCTCCTTTTGCATGTCAAGCGCACATCACAAGCCCCTCTGCTGGTGAGGTCTTTCACCCCAGCTCTGAAATGCCATTCGTTTTTGTGGCATTTGTCCTGAGAGGTGCCCGTGACGGCCTGCTGGAAAGTCAAGCGCTGGTGTGGGAGAGGTGAACGTCTCCTGTCTCCTTTGCCAGCCAGAACCATCAGTGATTTCGGGTCCCCTTTTCTTGCTCTGAAGAGTGGCTGTGCTGCTGTTGAGGGAGCACACAAGGGATGCTTTTGGGATCATCATCATCATCATGAACAACCACCATTGGCTCAGCACCCGTTGGTGTCCCATGCCTGTCTCACTATTTCCTTCCATCTTTCTCTGTCCAATGAGGAGTCGCTTCATTTTTGTAGACCAGCTCCGCACCAATCTACTAGAACTACTCTATCATCTACTATATCATCTGTGGGCTCTGCCTCTCCTTGTTGAACCTTCCGTTATGCCCAATACCAGGCTCTTGGTTTTCAATTCATCATTCATTCTGCAGATATGCCCGAACGGCTGTATTTTCCCTTGTACAGATTCTCTTTTGGTTGTACCTTCCTGTAGAATTCCTCCTTTGCGAGTTTCTGCAGCCATCCTGTTCTCCGGAGCTTTCTACATCAACTCCTCTCAAAGGCCAGTAGCCTTCTCTTTGAATCTTCCATTATCACCCATGTTTCACATCTGCACAACATGCTGCTCAGTACGTGTTTTGGGAGGAAGGGAACTTTGAGGTTTGGGCTGTGAGGATTATGCAAATGAGGTGCTGCGTGTGCAAGACAGCACCTCATTGCAATTCACAAATCTGACTCATTTACATGCCCCTTTTCCAGCAGGTGGCTACTGTAGATAAGCCTCAGCTGCGGCCTCACCAGTTCTGAATCAAGAGGGGGATAACAAAGTCTCTGGTTCTGCAAGAAACTCTCCTGCCAAGGCCCCCCAAGATGCTTTTAGCTTCGCTGGCTCCAAGGGCACAACGTTGACTCACCTACCTCCACTGTTGCTGAGCCCCTCAGCCAAAACAAGGCTAAAGAGAGAGTGTGTGTGTCAGGAGTGGGATTTGAACCCACGTCTCTCTACAGAGACCAGATTACTGAAAAGATATCATCTTAAGTCTGGCACCTTAGACCACTCGGCCATCCTGACAAACACACAAAAGAAACCCCTGTGATTCACATACAAGTTTCTCTTTGAACCTGGTGACCATCTGGTGCTGGCTGTTCCACAGCACCCACCCAGGGGCTGGTCACCTCCCCTGTCTGGCTGTGTCTACACTGGCCCAAAACTTTGAAATGTCTATGCAAATGGCCATTTCGAAGTTCCCCAATGAAGTCATGAAATATGTATTCAGCACCCCATGAGAATGCTGGCAGCCGTGGAACTTCGAAATTGACACAGCTCACCGCCACACGCCTCATCCAGACAGGGCTTCTTTTCAAGAGGACCCCGGCTACTTCGAAATCCCCTGATTCCAAACAGCAGATGAGAATAAGGGGATATTGAACTGGCCGGGGTCCTTTTGAAAAGGAGCCCCATTTGGACGAGCCCCATGGCGGGGAGCCGTGTCAATTTTGAAGTGTCGCAGCTGTTGGCATTCTAATGAGGCGCTGAATATGTATTTCAGCACTTCCTTAGTAAACTTTGAAATGGCCATTTGCATGGCTATTTCAAAGTTTTGGGCTCATGTCGACATGGCCTCTTTGTCTCTTCAGAGCCCTGAAACTTGCTGACTCAGTGAAAGTTGAACTTTCTGACTCCTGGCCCAGCCCGCTCAACACAAACCTTTTCCTGGGCCACCAGCCAACCACCCCGATGACAAATGCATTTTGTTTTTTGCTTCCAAATACCTCAAATACTAAATTATTCACATTACAGTATTAGGTCTCTCAGAGAAGGGGGGTTGTAAAAATTGGTATGAAAGGAGTTATTAGTAATAAAAACAAAAATAATTAAACAGATTAAGAGGTTTAACTTTTTACCAAACTTCCTTACAAATAAAGCAAAACATGAATTTATGTCCAAAAGGGGGGTGAGGGTGGGGGGTTCCTTTGCCCCTTACCCCCCATGGCACTAAAGGGAAGGAGGAGCAGGGCCAGAATCCAAAGTCAGGGAAAGTGGGAGGAAGGAAGGTCCCCAGGCTGGAGCCCAGTTGCCTTCCCTCCTCTAGGCACCTGGTGCAGGGAGCAGCTGGTGCTCACAGCTCCAAGGAGAGACTTAAAAGCCATGGAGCAGCTGAGAGTCAGGCAAGAGGAGGGGAGGACCATGCCCATGCCTGGACTGCAGACAGCCGTACAGACCATACCAGGGCACACATGTATCCTCATCCATATATATGTATATATATATATATATATATAAACTCTGTAGTGTCGACACACCCTAAATAATCCCACACTGTGACTGGTTATAATAAGGAATTTGTCTTTACAAATTGCCAGTTCACCACCGCTGTTATTCCCCAGGGCAGAGGTTTTCCAGCTTTGCCTGCACTACAGAGTTATTTCAGAATAGCTTATTTCAGAATTATTCCTCCCAAATAAGCCATTTGATAAGAACCCCTTCACACACCAAGGAAGCCCCGGCATAAACAAAACCTATTGGAAAACAGCACGTCCCCACACAAGAGAGCCTAGTTCAGATCAGAGCCCTTGAAGCACACTGGCGCTATGGCGATACAGCAGCATTATTTTGGAATAAACTATTCTTTGAAAGAGCCCCACTTACCTGTCCATACAGCCCCTATTCTCTCTCTTGGAATAGGCACTATTTCTCGTAGAATGAGGTTTAAAGACCTCAAAAAAAGCCATCCACTATTTCTAAATTAGTTCAGTAACCTGCCTGGCTGTCTCAGGCTGTGTCTGCACTGGCTCCCATCTTGGAAGGGAGCATGGGAAATAGGGTGTTGGGAGATTACTAACGAAGCGCTGTGATGCATATGCAGCACTTCATTAAGATAATTCTCTCACCCCAGCCCCACGGACAACTTTTAAGCTGCAAACTTGGAAGTGCCAGCTTGTCTCTCGCAGTGGCTAACCTGCCGGTACTTCAAAGTGCCTGGGCTACTTCAAAGCAATGGCAGCTTAGCCGTGGCTGCGCACAAGCTGCTAACAAGGTGCTGAGCCTGATTAAAGGTGGCCCAGCCCTGCCCCAGAGCCAGGGCTGCTACACAGACTGTGTGTGCCCTCCCCTGCTGTAGGGGTTGAGCCTGATTAATGAACTGTGGCCCTGCCCTTACACCTTGACTGCCTATGTGGGATGTGGCCAATCCTGTCCCAGGGCCAGGGTCCATATTCTGCCCACCTGCAGCCCCGTTAAGGAGGACTGGGCCCTTTGGAGACAGCTGCCTGCCCAGAACCAGGCAGGCCTGCTCCACCCCAGATGGGGCACACCCCTGGCCCACACCTCTGCAATCAGTTTTAAGCAATTTGCCCTGCTTTGGCTCTCTCAGCTGTGCCCAGAGAATCCTCCTGTATGACAGACTCATGAAGAGAGAGCCCCAGTGTATCCAGAGGCTCCTGGCCTCCCCATCCTCGTGCCCTGTGGGCTGCCCTGGGGGCAGGGGATTCTCAGCCCAGGTTAGGTTGCATTGGCCGGGATAGCTCGGGGTGGCTGATTCAATACACTTCATGAGAGCGTGTGATGGGGTTCAGGGGTCCCCCTGCACTGCACCCCGTCCACTGGCAGGAGTGACACTCACTCAGCAGGTACAACAGGAGGTTTATTAGGCAACAGATGCCCAGCTTCTCACAGAAGCGACAGTACAGCAGCCAGAGACAGTCCTTCCAGCCCGTCCTGGGGAGAAGACCCCGAGGGGTCTCATCCAGACAAAAGGGGAGTCAGAAGCTGGACAGTGGCAGCTTCTACCACCCAGAGGGGCTGCCACAGTGAACAGGAGGGGTGTAGTCACTGGCAGGACCATCTCTTGACAGAGCTGGTGCTTGAGCTGAGCCATCCAGAAACAAGTGGCTGTTGCATTACACTGAGCAAATGAGCAGAGGAAAATCACATAAGAGGACAAGACCCCTGAAACTGTCTGGATCAGCTATTAGACAACAATAGGACAAGGGCTTGTCTGGGATTTGAACCCAGGACCTCTCCCACCCGAAGGGAGAATCATACCCCTAGACCAACAAGCCCTGCTTAAAAAATGAAGCACTGGGCTTTCCACAGAATCAGGTTTCAATAAACCCCCAGTGCTCTGATAAATCCTACACTTAACTTCACCTTTCCAAGCTCATTTCCAAGCTCTCCTCACAGCTTTGGAGCAAGAAACCAACTACACACTCAGGACAGATCACAAACCACACTGCGTGTAAAAAAAATGTCGGCAACGCAAGGTCAGGGAGAGAAACAAACACACTCTTTGGGGGGAGCATCAGGGAGTTCAACTCAAGACTTCTTGCTCCCTGAGCAACACTTGGCCTTGCAAAACAAACCCGGCTTCTGACAAAAAGCGAACTTCACTTCTCACAATTTTAGACAAAATTAAAACCAAACAGCCCCACACACCAGCTGCACCTGGCTTCACCTTGCCAAGGACTTCCCCACACTCCCTCCTGGTTGGAGTGAGATTCACCAGCTCAGGGGGCTGGTGTGGCTGGGCTCAGTCCTTCACCACTCTTTACCTGCCTGGTCCATGTGACTCCACCCAGAACAAGCTCAGCTTGCTCCCATGCATTACAAGATCCAAACTCCATCAAAGCTGGGCAGGCCCAGGAGTTGGGGCTGGCAGGGAGTCAGGTGTGTGCAGATAGCAGAGCTTCATCTGGTGTTTAGAAGGAGGAAGCAGAAAGAGCAGAGAGACGACTAAAGAAAACAAAAGCCCTGGAAATGATAAGCTCATGGGAGAGATGATCAAATACAGCAGGGGCTTCTGGAGGGAGCGTTTCCTTCTGTAAGATCCCCATGGGCCGCACGTCTGAACGTGTGTTTTGGAGTCTGGAAGAGCTTCTTCTGGGCTCCCAATCATGCGCCCATGTGCTAATGAGGTACAGAACATTTCCATCCATGCCCCATTCGCATCTCCTGGACAGCTCATTATTACGCCACTTCTGGAAGCAGCGGCACGTGAAGACAGAGACGCAGGATCCCCCCAGGCAGGGGCTGCACCCACGGGCTGTCGCTGTTCTGACACAGCCTGTGGCAGGGCCCAAGACCTCAGTGGGTGACAAACAGTGTAGAGGGAGGGGGAGGTCGGGTGCCAGCAGGGGACGGGTGGCAGGTGTGAGGGGGAACCCGGGCAGGGCTTGTGGCTGAGGGAGGAGGGGAAAAGGGCAGTGGGGGGGTTGGCAGGGTCTGAGGGGACAAGGGGATCAGGGCAGTGGGGGGAGGGGTGGGAGAGACAGGATCTGAGGGGACCCACTTTGGGGCCCAGGACAGCTGGCAAGGGGCAGCCGGGGCTGGGGGAACCCCCAGCTGGGCTCAGAGCAGTGGGGGATGGGTGAGAGAGTCTGAAAGGGGAGGCCAGGCTGGTGGGGGAGGGGAGGAAATCTCATTCAGTGGCCAGGGGCCCTGCAGCTGCCTGTTGCTCATTTCCAAGGTCCTGCTCTGCAGGCCGGCGAGCTCAGTGCTTTGAGCATTGGCCTGTTCAACCCAGGGGGGTGAGCTCAGCCCTTGAGGGGAGCCATTTAGGAGTCTGGGGCAAATGGGTCTGTCTCCACCACTGCCCTCCTTCAAAGGGAGGCTGGTGAGCAGGGCGTGAGGACGTCATCAATGAAGTGCTGTGCTGCATACGCAGCACCTCATTCAGCTAATTCTCCCCCACCCCCGGCAACTCCAAAGTGTGAAACTCCTCCAAACTTTGAGGACTCAGGGGACTTTGGGGTACCCCAGGCAGTGCAAAGTACGGGCAGGTGAGCCCCAGCTACACACCAGCCGACACTAAAGAGTTGCTGGTGGGGGGGAATTAGCTTAACGAAGCGCTGCCTGTGCAGCACAGCACTTCATTAACAATCTCCTTACACCCTACGTAACATGCTCCCTTCCAAGTAGGGAGGGAGAGGTAGTGTAGACAAGCCCTATATAGAGATAAAAAAAAATAATGCCTGTCAGGGAAGGTGTTAGGTCCTGCCAGGAGGGCAGAGGACTGGATTCAATGACCTCCCGAGGTCCCTTCCACTTCCGTGACATGTGTATCCTCATATGTATACATATATATATATATATATATATATATATATATAAACTCTGTAGTGTCCACACACCCAAAATAATCCCACACTGTGACTGGTTGTAATCAGGAATTTGTCTTTACACATTGCCAGTTCACCACCGCTGTTATTCCCCAGGGCAGAGATTTTCCAGGTTTGCCTGCACTACAGAGTTATTTCAGAATAGCTTATTTCAGAATTATTCCTCCCAAATAAGCCATTTGATAATAACGCCTTCACGCACCAAGGAAGGCCCAGAATAAACAAAAGCTATTGGAAAACAGCACGTCCCCACACAAGAGAGCCTAGTTCAGATTAGAGCCCTTGAAGCACACTGGAGCTATGGCGACACAGCAGCATTATTTCGGAATAAACTATTCTTTGAAAGAGCCCCAGTTATCTGTCCATACAGCCCCCATTCTCTCTTTTGGAATAGGCACTATTCCTAGTAGAATGAGGCTTAAAGACCTCGAAAAAAGCCATCCACTATTTCTAATTAGTTCAGTAACCTGCCCGGCTGTCTCAGGCTGTGTCTGCACTGGCTCCCATCTTGGAAGGGATCATGGGAAATAGGGTGTTGTGAGATTACTAACGAAGTGCTGTGATGCAAAAGCAGCACTTCATTAAGCTAGTTCTCGATTCCCGCGGGCGGCCCCCCCCCCCGCGCAACTTTGAAGCAACAAACTTGGAAGTGCCAGCTTGTCTCTCACAGTGACTAACCCGCCGGTACTTCAAAGTGCCTGGGCTACTTCAAAGCAAAGGCAGGTTAGTCGTGGCTGCACACAAGCTGCTAACAAGGTGCTGAGCCTGATTAAAGGCGGCCCAGCCCTGCCCCAGATCCAGGGCTGCTACACAGACTGTGTGTGCCCTGCCCTGCTGAAGGGGTTGAGCCTGACTAATCAACTGTGGCCCTGCCCTGACCTAGGGCTGGGGCTTACATCTTGACTGCCTAAGTGGGATGTGGCCAATCCTGCCCCACGGACAGGGCCTATATGCTGCCCACCTGCAGCCCAGATAAGGAGGACTGGGCCCTATGGGGACTGCTGCCTGCCCAGAACGAGGCAGGGCTGAGAGTTGGGGAGGTCTTGTGGCCTGCTCCACCCCAGTTGGGGCACACCCTGGCCCATACCGGGACACACTGTGTTAGCATTTTGCCCTGGTTTGGCTTTCTCAGCTGTGCCCAGACAATCCTCCTGTATGACAGACTGATGAAGAGAGACACCCAGTGTATCCAGAGGCTCCTGGCCTCCCCCTCCCAGTGCCCCCTGGGCTGCCTCGGGGGCAGGGGCTTCTTGGCCCAGGTTAGGTAGCATTGGCCAAGATAACTCAGGGTGGCTAATTCAATATACTGCACAAGTGCGGGAGAAGGGGTGTCACTGCCCGTGAGCTCTCCCTGGGCCTCTTCCCTGCAGCAGTGAGGTCCTGGGTGTTTTCCTCACTCTCAGCCACCCTCTCCCAGCTGGACACCCAAAGCTCCTGCCTCACAGACCAGCTCTGGGCTTTGGCTGTGGAGGGAGGTACCAGTGGTCACATGGCATCTCCACCCAGGTGCAGCTGGTGGCTTCCAGGACAGGAGAGACCAGGCCAGGCTCAGTCAGGGCCCCTGCGTTAGCTCAGTGGGTTTATTGAGGCCAGAGGCACAGCTGACAGCACGGTCACTGGAAAAGCCTGGCCCAGGGCTCTTGGCGCAGGGCTGGGAGCATCTCACCAAGGAAGAACTTTCCCTTCCCAGTTCACAAAGCCTCCATTGTCCTTCTCGCAGAGCGTGGAGAGCACGTGCAGCATCCCTCTGACACTCGCCTCCACCGTCACTGGGGCCTGTGGGTGGGGGAAGCAGAGTGAGGTGGGGGAGCTGACTTTGGGAGCATCCCAGGACCCCAGGGGCCCAGAGACAGGACCAAGTTGAGCCCTTGGCCCAGCTGGAGTTCCCTTGAACTGTCCCTCCCCTGAGTGGCATGAATTTTCTTGTGTGTCCCAAGGCAGAGGGGTGTGCAAAACACAGCTGTGTTGTGATGCATGACCTTCACCCTGGTCCACATAACAGAATTCATGCGGTGGGAGTGGGGCCAAGGGGTGTGAGTGGGGGAGGGGCTCTGGGCTGGGACAGAGGGTTGGGATGCAGGAGTGTGAGGGCTCTGCCTGGGAGTTTGGGCTTTAGGGAAATGCTGGAAATTAGTGATTTGGGCTACCAGAAGATGTGGAAGGTGCTCAGGACTGTGGGGTGGGTGTGAGGATGGGGGTCCAGGATCTGGGCTGGGGAGCTGGAGTGGGTTTCAGCTCTTGGCTAGAGAGTGGTAAGTTGAAGTTGTCCAGAGTCCAGGATGGGATTTGGGCTTTGGGGGTACATGAAGATACTGGGTGGAGAGCACAGACATGACTGCATGCAAGTACCTGTGAGCTGGTGCCCATAAAAACCCCACAGCAGCAGCAGCAGCAGCTCTGCTCACCTTCACTCGGGGATGCCAGCAGCTTGAGGAACCAAGCAAGCGGCAGCAGGAGGTTGGAAGCCCAGAGCACAGCATGGAATCCCTGAGGGCCTCTGAGTGGGACACGATCCCTCTACGCAGGGCAGAGGCGGAGGGCAGGACGGGTTCCAGCACAGCCATTACCCCTACAATAAACATCTGCTCCTAACACTTGGCAATCACTGTCCTCTCCGAGCGAGGCACCTACCTAGATGGAGTCAGAACTCCCCATGTCTGTCTGCACCCAGCCAGGATGGACAGCGACACTCAGGATCCCGTCTCCACCATACCCCAAGGCCTGGCACTTGGTGAGCATGTTCAGAGCAGCCTGCAGGTGAGACACCATGAGCAGAGACAGCAGAGTGTGTGGGAGGGAATGAGCCTTGTAGGAAACGACCCACCCTCCCGAAGGGAGGGATGGGAGAGACAGAGAGACAAAGGGGTGAGAGCAGAGCTCCTTTTGTTTTTGTCCTTCTATGTGCAGAATAAACTTTATGTGCACTGAAGCATGTGTGGATGGCACCCACCAATGAAAACACACGCTGCCGGCTGTGCGCGCTCTGCTGATCACCTGGGTGGCATGTGAGTTTTTCCAGGATGGCTGCCCAAGTACTCAGCCTGTCGGAAACACTAGTGAGAAGAAAACACTCGTGGGAGCTGCAGTCTCTGATGGGCTCAATGAGGACAGCAAGCCACCGAGATGCAGGTGTGGCTGCACTCTGATGAGCCGCTGATGCTGACAGGCCTGCAGTGAGCCGTGACAGGTGAGCACACATGAGAGCCGTGCTGAGGCTGCTCTCTGTTATGCAGGATCTGGGCAGTTAGAGGAAAGTGGAAATGTGACATCGATGCTCCTTTGGGGTACCCGACATTTGAGCCAGACACAGCAAGGATCTGACCCCCTTGAGTTGAACTGGGGATGGTCTCAAAATGGGGTATGTCCACCCCAGGGGGGATAGAATTCATAGCTCCGCAGTGACCTTCCCTGAGCTGAGACTGGCTGGACTGGGACTGAGCTGCCCTGGCCCCTCAGAGTGTGAGGATTTCTCCAGCGGGATACAGGCACAACAGAAAGTTCCTCACCGGATGGGAACTCTGATCTGAAGCCCAAGTGAATTGCAGGCAGACAAAAATCTGCCGGCCCTGCCCAGCACAGCGCTGGAGGCTGGAGTGGTGGCAGTAGGATGGGGAACAAGGGGAAGACACCGACTGACAGGGGTTTGTGCAAGTAGCAGACCCAGGCAGCAGTCCGGCCCTGCTGGGTGTGCCCTGTACCTTGCTGCAGTGATAGGAGATGACTTTTCCCAGATGCCAGAGGTAGAGATTCCGGATGGAGCCAGCCTCGCTGGACATGTTGACGATGGCCGCCTTGCTGCAGCTCAGCCCTGTCTGGGGGCTTCCCTGGGCAGCCTGCTTCAGCAAGGGCAGGAAGGCCTGGGCAGTGGGGAGAGCAGAGCAGCCGTGAGGTCAGAAAAGGAACCAGCCTCGTGCTCGTGAGACAGGCCACCAGAATGCGGTGGGTCTCTGCTCTTCCCCCTGAAACCCAGCCCCTGGCCAGGCCAGAAGTAGGAGCCCCACACAGGCAGGTGTGGGGAGCTGTGGACCCTGCTCGTGCCCAGGTAGGAGCCCAGAATGACCCAACTCATGTGCCCGCCTTCGGAGTCCTCATCCAGGGCAGATAGATGGGGGGGTCTGCGGCTCCCCACAGCTGCCCTCATGGCTCTGAGTATGGCCCAACTGCAGCTCCTCAGCTGTGAGTCTTTGCTGGGCCAGGCTGCAAGCCAGAGCCAGGGCAGGGGAAGAGTCATGTGGACACCTGTGGGAACCCCCCTTATATCCTGGGCAGGAGGCCCCGGGATCAGGGACTCAGGCTGGATGTTGCTCCCCCATGTGCCTACCCTGGGCAGGTCAATGGTTTGAGTTGCCCAGCCAGGCTACAGCTTGTGGCTTGGCCTGGAGCCAGGGTGTGTGGGGAGAAGAGTGGAAGGATGAGGACCAGGGAGGGCACGGAGCCTCCCCACAGCCCTGCCGGGGTTGGAAGAATCTCTTTCCCCTGCTCTGAGGCATCTCCCCACCAGCTGCCCTTGGCGTGAAGCTAACTGGTCTGTGCCGGCTCCGGAGCAGGTGCCTGAACCCCCCGGCCTCTGGCCACACAAGCCCTGACTCCCCGGCCTGTGCCAGACTCGGTCTCCACACACAGGCCAGCGACAGACCCACCCAGCGTGGAGCCCGCCGGGCCTTTCCTGCCCCCCCCCAGCCCCTTGTGCTCCCCCACACGCAGGGTCAGCAGGCCTGCTGCTCGCAAGGCAGCCGAGGTGAGCCCAGCCGGGGGCCATCACTCTGCTGAGCACCCAGCACTGAGATGGGTTTGCAGTGAACACACGGGGAAGCTCATTTTCTGGGCTGTCGAGTTAGTGCCAGTTCCTGGTGCGAGTGACTCAAAAATTCCCTCAGGCTGGGGATGAAGTGGGGGTGGGGCTGAGTGTGGGTGCAGTGTGGGTGGGGCATCAGGGGAAGAGGCTGAGTGGGGGCAGGGCATGGGGTGCAGCAGGCACCAGTGGCCCCTCCTTCACCCAGACACCTGCCAGCGCTCGGACCCAGACCCCCATTTGTGAGCCTCATGAGCTGCCCAGGGGGTCCAGGGGCTTTAGACAGATGCTCACAAGCACTCGGTGCCTTTGGTGTGCAGAGCCAGGGCCATGCAGGGATCTGGGGGTGAGTCTTCATTTCTGAGAGGTTCAAGTCCCATGATGCACCTGCAGCCTTTGTGCTCCCAGCCAAGGCCCCACATTGATCCAGTGACCCAGTCCCAGGGAAGGGAGGATTCCTTGCCCAAGCGCTGTCAAACCCTGGTGCATCTGGCCATGTGCTTTCTGTCAGGGCCCTTAACTGGCTCACCAGCAACGGCCCCGTCACGTTGGTCGCGTACACCAGGGCCATGTCCTCTGGTGTCTCTGACTCCAGTGTGCTCAACTTCGCCATCCCAGCATTGTTTATCAGCAGATTCAGCCCCGAGCCTTTCAGGTGTGTCTCAACTCTGGCTGCTGCCGCCTTGATGCTGGCTGGGTCAGTGACATCTACAGCGACAGAGCAGGGGGTCAAGAGCATGATTCCTCCTCTCCGATGTCACCCCCACCAGGGTACGGCCCCCTGGGCCACAGGGCTTCTTCCATTGGGCTCAGAGGTGGGAGAGGGGTTGGGGAAGGGAGTCGGGGGGTGGGAACTGCTGCTGGGTCCAGGCACGAGGAGCTGTGCTGGAGCAACAAGAGGAAAGGCCAGTTCAGAGAGACAATTATGATCATTTCCTTGGACAATCTGAGTAGCCTAGAAAATGGAAATGTGCTGGAGTTAGTGGTTAGTTCATACGTGTGGCGTTGATCTCACCTAGACAAAGGAAGTGGATGATTTAGAATTGCTTGTGATGCATTGTAGGTGAGACAAGTCCCCAGCTGGACGTGCAGGGCTCCATCCCAGAAGTGGGAATGCTGGACAGAGCTGCCCTTATGTGATTTTCACAGGAGCAACCTGCCACATGGTGGTCCTGGGGCTTTCCAGCCTCTCCAGAGCCAACCAACCCTGCCAGAATTTCCACTCACACCTGCCTCCTCTGGGGCTGTGGAAGGTGTCAAAGGGCTCTCAGCAATTACTGACTCTGGTCCTGTTCTCCTCACTGGGATTGGGTGAACCTGGGAGGTGGGGGATGCAGAGAGGGATAGGAACAGGAAGAACATGCCGCAGGGAGATGGAACCTCAGCTCTGGGCCTGGGGCCGGGCACCCACCCAGCGCAATGATCACCAGGTTCGGATGTTTGGCCTCCAGCTTCTGCAATTCCTGAAAAAGAATGAAGTAAATGGTTATTGACATTGGGCCCACGCCCAGGGCCAGGCTGGGCAGAATCCAGATCCCCACTGATCCTGGGAACCAAGTCAATGTCTTAACTGCTTTTCTCCACCAAGCCTCCTTGTGCAACAACCTGCCCTGGGTTCTGCAGCAGTAGGAGGCTTCTAATTGCCCCTGAGCATTTCCAGTTCCATTGTCTAACTCAGGGCGATGGAGTCTGGGACACAAATCACTTCCCCATCACTAATGGGGAGTGGGAGGAAGGGGTTGGAGGGCAGTTCCCCCAGGAGAGGTAAGGGAAGTCCCATCCCAGCAGCTGGGAGTTGACAGTGACACAAGCTCTCATGAGCTGCTTGTGATTGGGGATTTTCTCAGCTGAGGAAGGAGCTGGTGCCATGACCCAGAAGTTACTCAGAACCTGCAGTTCCCCAGGCTGGGTGTGTGAGCAGAGCTGAGAAGACAGAGGGCCTGAGGCAGTGGCAGACAAGGGAGGTGTCAGACTCATGAATTGGGCTCCCTGGAGGCTGGTGGGACTGGGTATAGTTGTGCTATAGTCATTATTCACCTATGCTGGGCGAGCCGGTCCACAGCCCCTGGGTAGTTGCCCCAGGCTCAGCCAGTGCTGCCACATCCTCACTGCTCTGGGACCTGAGCTGCCAGGTGTAGAGGGTTTGGGGTGCAGTTGTGCACCTTCGAGCTGGAGCAGGGTCTGCAGTCATTGCCTGCTCTAGTGTGTGGGTCTCAGCCCCAAGTGCTGCAACACTGGAAGCCCCTTGGGCAGCTTCTGCTTCCCCCTCCAGCTACTGCTTACTCAATCTCCCTCGCCCCGTTCTCACCTGCATTCGCTCTCCTGCTGCGTCCCGGCAGGTGGCAAAGACCCACTCCGGTGGGTTGGAGTTCCCCAGAAGCTGCTTGACGAGTTCCAGGCCAATTCCTTGATTGGCCCCGGTCACCAGAACGCTGCAGAGATTCAAGGCAGCCATGGTCCCTCCCTGCCTCTGCTCAGTGAGAGCTGCATTAGTCAGAGCCCTGAGTTCCCTGCCTGCTCACAGCTGGGGTTATGGAATGATACATCCAGGGAAATAACTCTGCTGCTATCAGGTGACAAAACAGAAAGTGCTCCAATAAGCCAGACCTTATTTGTATATTTGTTAGTCCTCCTCTCAGGTGAGCGGGTTGGTCTGTTTGGTTTGGTTTGCTCCTTCCTCATCTTTTGGTGCAGGGCCAATCAAGTTCTGGCTGCCTTCCTGTGCAGAAGGGCAACACCGCTGCGGTGACCGTGCCCTGACCGAGGAGTCGCTGCAATAATGATCCACTTTCCACAGCTCTCAGAGGTGCTGTACGCAGAAGAGGGAGAAAGTGGGACTGGGTGAAGGACTGTAAGATTATGTAGATGGAGGCCAGGATTTTGCAGTAGAGTTCTGTGGCTTGTTAATTTTGGCTCCAAAGCGGAGGGCAAGGCTGTGCACGGCTAAGGATGAAGACGTGTATTTGTAGAGGCAATGACAATGGGTCAGGTGCCTGTACCCAGCCCCGCTAGAGCTGGAGAAGACCTTACACTGTTGCAAGAGACAAGGTCGGGTTCTTGTCAAGGAGTCTCTTCCACAATCCAAGGCAGCACTTTCCCGAGAGTGACCGTGTTTCCGTTTGCTGAATACGGGACACCCGTAAAATTCCTCAAGTTTGAGCAAGTTCAGTTGGATTCCAGCAGAACGCAGCCTGCAGGGTCACACGCCCAGCCCAGATTTCTGTCAGGGTTCCCATCAGATTGTGCCCAGCAGCAATTTTTGTAATGTGTGTGGGAGGAAAGGGACAGGAGCTGCTTCCAGCCACAGCATATGGGGTGGGTGGGAGGGATGACTTGGCCCATGGCTTTGCAAAGCTCCTCTTTTCTCCCCACCCTCCACTGTGGCTGGAAACAAGTTGTCCTTTCTCGTCTGCACAGAGTCAAAAGGCAGCAAAGAGCTCCAGGCTGCTGCTGTCCACCGACATAAGCCAGCCAGCTCATGACCCCAGCTCCAGTGTGGACAGGCATTCTGTCTGTCCTGTCCGTGCGCCTGGATCATTTCTGTGTTTCCAGTTTCCATACGCTGCTTTCCAGGTTGGGTCTATCATAGAGGGGGCATATTGCCTTCTGCCCTGGAAATGATCCCGTGTGCTGATTCTCAGCCAGTCACTCCCAGGCTGTTCTGTGGAGCACTGGTGCTCCATGCAATGGGAATGGCCGTTCTGGGAAAGAATTTCCATGCTCGTGATATTTTTCCTTCTCAAATATTAACTAAGAAGTGACGTGTCTCTAAAAACGCTGATGGGTTTGAATAGTATTTCGGAGGGCTGGGACCAGCAGCTTTCTGCCCTGCGTGGGCTTGTTTTGGTGGGGGGCTACCAAGTGGGAAGAGGAAGGAGGCACTAGAAGCACTTAGCCCCTGGCCTGACACTGCCTTGGAGAAGAGGGAATAAAAACACACCTCCCCCTGGAGAACGTGGGCATCAGTGCTACTGTCTCTCTCGTGCTGAGCAAGCGCTCTACCACTTGAGCCAATTCCCCTCGGGCTGAATGAGCTCTTCTGACCCACTGAACTCATTCCAGAGGCGACAGCGTTCCTGCAGCTGCCTCATGGCTGGGGCTCAGGCACACAAAGTTACGTCTGCACAGTGGTAGTCCTGAAGTTTGACATAGGACTTATCAGTAGGACTGACAAAACCCACGGAAGCATCTGCTCCTAAATAGCTGCTCGTCTGTGAGGCGCCAAAGGACTTCTTGTTGTTTTTATCAGCTACTGGCTCTTTGCTGAAACGTGGTCCTGAAGAGCCCCCAGAGCTTCTTTTCTGAGGGTGGTCTCAGGGTGCGCTTCTTGCTCAGGATGAGAAAGCTCCAGGGTTCCCAAGCCCAAACTAGCCCTTCTTCTGCCTTTCTCTGACAGTGTGTCAGGACAAGTGGGGGCTGGTGTCCTTGTGTGTGTTTTTCTTCCCTTCAATTGCTCAAGATGTGGCCCCTGCTGTGATGACACCTGTCCCGTTTGCTGTGGCAGCACCTCTCACTGGCAGAAGCTGCAAAGGTCCAGCTTTTGACTCAGCACTTGTCTGGATAACTTGGCATTTCCCCCCTCCTGGGACCAAGTCCTTCAATTCTCTGTCACTCCCACAGTGACCCTGCAGTCTTCTCATTCCCTGCCACAGGCCTGGTCCACACCATGACCTCAGTGGCAGCTGGGGGAACCTAGGCCCATCCTCCCTCTGCTCCAGCCCCAGAGGGACCCGACACCCAGCACAACTGGGCTTTCCCTTCCCAGCTCTCACTGCTCCTCCCTGGACTCCTTCCTACACCTCCCCCTTCAGTTGGCTGGACTGGCTCTGAACACTCAGCCACTCAAGTGTCACTCTGTGAATGTCTTGTCTCTTCACTCTCAAGGCCACCTTCTGACCCATGGCAGTGGTGCTGGTGTTAGCCTGCCTCACTCATGGCTTGATTTAGGGGGCTCTGGGCCAATGCATGCAGCCAATGCAAGCCCAGCTTCCCCGACACACTCACTGCCCTGTGGTGTGTGTGCGCCCAGGGACAGGATTGGACTCTGGGGTGTTAATGATATGACTGTAAATGGTTGTAGAGGGACAGTGGAGCTGCACAGGCCAGAGCCCAGATGAGGCCAATTCTCTCTCCCTGTTGTCGGTTGCCCTACAGCACCCGAGGCAGAGGCCCAGGCCAGGCAGCTGCAGGGACATTAGCTCAGCACAGGTGCCCACTGAGTGTGTGTCTGTGGGACAAGGTGAGCCCAGGGCAGGAGCAAAGAAATGCACAATAGCACAGGGGGCCTCTTTAAACAGCCACACCTGCCCCTCGGGTGTCCCCAGCCAGCCAGGGAGTGGCAGAAAGGTTCCTGGCAGTGCTCACCTTGGGATGTTTCAAAAGCCCAGGCACCACTCAGGTGAGGTGGCTGAGTGAAAAAGGAAAAGGATAGCTAATGTGTTGTACTCTGCACACTGCATTCAAATCCCATTATTGTTTGGCCTTTCTGCTTCCTTTCCTACTGACGTCTCTTCTGTGCCTCCTGCTTTGTGCACACCCCATCCCTGACCCTGCTGGCTTCCAGCTCCTCTGCTGGGCAGACTCCAAGCACAAGGTAACTGCATGAGGCTGGAGGGGGATGCTTTAATTTTCCATGGCAGGGCCCAACATATCTCTGATGTCAGTTCAAAAGTGCCGCACTCCCCCCTGCTAAGCAGGGCCCCGAACACACCTGGGGAATGTGATGCCTCAGCCAGGCAGAGGGGAAAGGACAGCTGTGACTCAGCTGCATACAGGGGCATGGGAACCTGCCCGGGAGGGAAGGTCCTTTCCCCAAGGCTGACTCAGGGGCTCTGGTTTCTCCCAGCTGCTGGGCTGGGCTGTGCAGAGCTGGCAAAGGGGCAGACATTTGCCCCAGGGAAATGAATGTGGCACTCCCCTCTCTCTGGCCTTGACAACAATCCATCTATTTGCATCACCTGCCACAGGTCCTCCTGAATTCCCAAAAGGGCTGCTGTGTTCCAGAGACCCAACTTATTGCAGGTATATTAGTGAAACACCCCAACAAGAGACCCAGCACCAGGGGGCCTCATTCATCAACCAGGAGGAAGAAATCCTCACTCACATGCATAAAGACTCACCCCTTGATTTATAGATGGGGAAGAGGCTTACAGTGAACACACAGAAGGACCCACTGAGATTTGAACTCAGATCACAGGATTCAGAGTCCTGAGAGCTAACCATTACACCATAGGACCTGTCCATTGGTTTTTCTCTCACCTCCTGTAACTATTTTTAAGCTGGCACCTTGCAGTGCTTGCCACCCTCCAGCTGTTTCACCACTCAGGACACTGCTTCCTGCCCCATCTCTGCTGCTGTCCTCCCCCAGACATCAATCCCTGCTCTTCTTTCTGCTAAGCCCAGAGAGACTAGACAGGTTCATTATTCTTTTCAAGTAACCAGCCTGGAGAGAAGTAAGGGAGAAGCAGAGACAAGAAAGGCTGGTGGTGATTGTCGAGGAATATCTGGGTGAGGGAGGGTACAATAACCCTGGCTCTGAATTCACACACATTTAAAAGTGCGCAGATAGATGTGGCTGAATGGGATACATTTTATAGACTCTCAGTGAGCACCTCTCTGCTCATATCACTCTCTCTTGTCAGCTAAGGGAAGGGTTTCCTAGGGTTATATGCATTGGCGGTAGCAAATGTTGAGGGTTCATGTCCATATGAGAAATACACGTAGAATAGAAATCCAGAATGTGATGGGAAAAGGGAGGTCTTTAGATCTGACCAAAAAATCTCTAAAACTGTATTTAGACAGTCTACCACTGAACTGTACCACCACACAAAGAGTGCCCCTTGGATTCATTCACCTTCACCCTCCTTCAGGACAAACACAGTTTCCCCCAGCTTCTGTCCCTTCCCCAGCTCACAGTGGTTTTACAAATGAGGTTTGATTAAACTTTGTTTCTCGATGCACATATTACAGCTCATCCCCTGCTTCTCTGGCTTCTCCCACGAACAGAGCTACAGCCACTTAGGAAGACAGATTTCCACCATGTGTGGGGCACCTCTCTCTCATCTGCTTGGAGCATCATCTATCATTACAAAAAGAACCTGCTGAAGGACACCCACCAATCAATCAGATGCTGCTGAGTGCAGTCAGTGGCAGTAACTTCTTTATCTCGCACTTTTGATGATCCTGCAGCTTGCTTCCTGGGGATGGTTAGACTGCAGCTGCTATTTAGAGACACAGAGGTACAGACATTTCAGTGCTCTGTTCTGGTTCTGCTCCCCCTCCTGCAGAGAGGGCAAATGGAACCTTTGCAATTGGCCCACATTTCAAATAAGGTATTTCCAGATGAACCATGCAATTGGCAATGCACAAATTGCGCCAGTTATTTTGAGATACACCTGCAGTCTAACCATAGGTGCTCAGTGTCTTTCCTCTTCCTTTTTGGCTGCCACCCCCAAAAAAGCCATGCAGCGGTGAGGGTCTCTGAGCTGTTGATCCAGCCTTGGCAGTGATTGAGCTGAGCTCTGAGGTGTACATATCGGTGAGCTGCTCGTCTTTCAGTAGTGCAATGGCTTGGGGCAAATATTGCAAAGAAACGTTCTGAGTTCAAGTTTCTTCACCTGTACCAGATGCTGTTTGGGAAGAAGGGGCTTTTGAAATCCAGGGGAGTGTTTCGAAGGGTCCCCTATTACACTCACAGTGTGTATTCTGAAAGCAGCACTTTCAAAGCAAGAGTGGCTGCCATTATGTTAATGAGGTGCTGCACATTCACGGCAGTGCCTCGTTAGCATCAGGCGACGTGGCTCATTACCACAGCCCCTCTCAAACAAGAGGCTAGTGTGGCCAGAGCCTCTGTGAACTCCCAACCAAGGCTGTTGTGGCCTCCCTCAGCTAGATATTCCCTACCAATCACCACGGAGCTTGCCAATCTTTGCATCTCCATGACTTCTTTCCAGACTGGTAACTGGAAAAGCAAAGAAAAGAAAAATGAGCTCTGGGGGCTTCAGAGAAATGTTCCCCTCTGGCCAGTTGCCGCGAGTAGCAACAAGGGTTGGGAGCGATGTCTGGGAGTAGGCAGGGGGAGATGGGGCAGGAAGGAGCACTCAAGGTAAGTGACTCCCCTGGCATTTTACAGCCTTGCAGCACAACACAACCCCAGCTGCCCCAGCTCTGAGAGCAGTACCTGGATGTGCTGGTGGCTGAGTGCCCTGGGCTGGGGCTGGGAAGTAGCCGTGTCAGCGTCTCACTCAGGTCAATGCTGGAAGGGAGTTTAGCCCATGAAAACAGCCCAGGGGCAGGGAAGTGTTTCCGTGGACTCTCCGGCATTTCAGTGGGTCTGGCTGCTTTGGAGCCAGGACACTGACCAGTCCTGCTGCAATCGTTACCCCAAAGGGGCTTGGGGGTTCCAGTCTCAGACACAGCACACAAAGGTGGGCTCAGCAGCACTGCAAGAGCCACCCCACAGTGTGGCAGCCGCCATGTGCGGTTTGACCTGAAAGCCCAGAGCTGCTCCTTTCCCACAAGGACAGGAGTGTCCCAGGGGGCCTGGAGTACTGGCCTGTCACCAGCATGTGAATCTTCAGAACATCCATTGTGGGTTAGAACAAAGGTCCCTCCAGTCCCATGTCCTGTCAGGGCCAACACCTGGTGCTGCAGAAGGTAGCAGCCCGGCACCCCTGGGAGCTGAACCCAGCAGCTCCTGTGTGCTCGTTTCAGCTGTGGAGCAGGAGGTATGTCCCAAAGAGGCTTTTCCCCAGCTGCTGAGAAGCACAGAAGAATTCAGGGCTTGCTCAGGGTGAGACAGTTGAATGGAGACCTGCCCCAGGCCCTGTGGCTGGATCTATTGCTGTCAGGGGCAGAGAAACATTCCTTCCCCCTGGGCAATATCTGCTCTTTTCCCAGATGTGCACTGCCCAGCCCAGGAGCTGGGAGAGACTAGAGCACTGCATCAAGCCTTGGGGAACCAGCCCTTCACTCAGAGGCAGCTGCACCTGTGCCTGACCTCAGCTGAGTCAGGGCTGCCCCCTCCTTGCCAGGGAACTACACCCCTGGCTGTGTTTGGGGCCCTGCTTAACTCCAGGCAGCAGCACTGCAGGGGGCAGAGGTGAGTGGAGCTGACACTGGAGTCAGGCTTGGCACTTTCAGGGTAAATGAAATCATCCCACCCCCACCTCTGGCAGCCAGAGCTCAGCTCAGCCTCACAGAGGTGTCCTGTGCTTGGAGGCAGCAGGCTCAGCTGTGGTGGAAGTAGCATCCCAATATAAGGCTGGAAATCAACAAAGAAAGTTGTGATGAGGATGGGATTTGAACCCATGCGTGCAGAGCACAATGGAGTAGCAGTCCATCGCCTTAACCACTCAGCCACCTCACCTTCTCCTGTTGCATGTTTTTCATAAGTCCCAAAATCAACCCTACCAGGAACCTTTCTACAACTCACTAGTTGGCCAGGGACACAGGATGGGCAGATTTGGCCCGGCAGTGCTACTCTCACTCCTGTTCCCTGCAGTGTGGATTCCTGGTGTGAGCAGGGCCCCAAATACAGCCGGGGTGCAGCACCCCAGCCAGACATGGGGACAAAGTTGGGGGCAGCCCTGGCTCAGCTGCAGCCACTGACATGGGCAGCTACCTCTGAGAGAAGGGCCTGTCCCTCAGGCTGGCTCAGGGGCTCTGGTCTCTCCCAGCAGCTGGGATGAGCTGGGCTGTGCACAGCTGGGAAAGGGGCAGACACTTGCCTGTGGGGTTGAATGTCACACTCCCCTCTCTCTGACACTGAGAGCAATAGACCAGTCTACAGCACCAGCCACAGGGCCTGAAGCAGATGTCCATGTGGCTGTCCCACCCTGGAGCCCCTGGGGTCCCTGCTCAGCAGTGCCCTCATAAAGGCTGTTTAGAAATAGCATAAGAACATAGCTGCCCTTACCCAGTCTATAAGGTGAACATAAGAACGGCCATACTGGGTCAGAGCAAAGGTCCATCTCGCCCACTATCCTGTCTGCTGACAGTAGCCAGTGCCGGGTGCCCCAGAGGAGGTGAACCGAAGACAACGGTCAAGCGATTTGTCTCCTGCCATCCGTCTCCCGCCTTCAACAAAAGGCTCAGCACCATCCCTTACCCCTTGCTAACAGCCACCTATGGACCTAACCTCCAAATATTTATCGAGCTCTTTTTTAAACTCTGTTCGAGTCCTGGCATTCACAGCCTCCTCTGGAAAGGAGTTCCACAGGTTGACTGTGCCCTGTGTGAAGAAAAACTTTCTTTTTTTAGTTTTGAACCTGCTACCCATTAATTTCATTTGGTGTCCTCTACTTCTTTTAGTATGGGAACAAGTAAATAACTTTTCTGTATCCACTTTCTCCACTCCATTCATGATTGCATCTTCCTCTATCATATCGCCCCTCACTCTCCTCTTTTCTAGACTGAAAAGTCCCAGTCTCTGTTGCCTCTCCTCATGTGGGACCCCTTCCAAACCCTTTATCATTTTAGTTGCCCTTTTCTGAACCTTTTCTAATGCCAATATATCTTTTCTGAGGTGAGGAGACCACATCTGCACACAGTACTCAAGAAGTGGGGATACCATAGCTTTATAAAGGGGAAGTATGATAGTCTTATTTCACCCACTGCCATTTTCTCCCTCCCCTGCGTACAACACCACTTACAGCTGTGGAAGCTCACAGCTTTAGATCAGAGTTCCCATCCGGTGAGGAACTTTCTCTTGTGCCTGTCTCCCGCCAGAGAAATCCCCATGCAGTGATGGGCCGGGTGCAGCTCAGCGCCAGTCGAGCCAGTGTTAGCTCAGGGAAGGGTCACTGAGGAGCTGTTAATTCTACCCCTTTCTAAGGGTGGGCATACCCCATTTACAGACCATCCCCAGTTCAACTGAAGGGGCGCCAGATCCTCACTGCATCTGGAAAACTTATGGGAAAACCAAAAGGAGCATCAATGTCACATTTCCACTTTTCCCTAACCAACCAGACCCTGCATAACCGAGAGCAGCCTCAGCACGGCTCTCAGGTGTGCTCACCTGTCATAGCTCACTGGAGGCCTCAGCATCAGTGGCTTATCAAAGGGCAGCTATACTCGCATCTCTGTGGGTTGCTGTCATCATTGAGAGCATGAGAGAGTGCAGCCCACAGGAGTGTTTTGTTCTTACGAGTGCTTCCCAGAAGCTGAGTGCTGGAGTGGCCATCCAGGAGAAATTCAAATGCTGCCCAGCTGATTAGAAGAGCACCCACAGCCGGCAGCATGTGTTTTTATTGGCGGTGCCCCTCCACACATGTCTCAGTGGACATAACATTTGTTCTGCACATGGAAAGACAAAATTAAAATTAATGCCGCCTCACTTCCTTGTCAGCCTTTCCCGTCCCTCCCCTCGGAAGGGCAAGTCATTTCCTACAGGGCTCATTCCCTCCCCCACACTCTGCTGTCTCTGCTCATGGCATCTCGCCCACAGGCTGCTCTGAACATGCTCACCAAGTGCCAGGCCTTGGGGTACAGCGGAGACGGGATCCTGATTGTCGCTGTCCGCCCTGGTGCTGTGCAGACACACATGGGGAATTCCGGCTCTGACCAGTTAGCGATCTCGCTGGGAGAGGCCAGTGGTAGCCACATGTTGGGGCAGATGTTCATTGTAGGGGTAATGGTTACGCTGGAACCCACCCTGCCCTCCACCTCTGCCCTACATGGAGGGATCGCGTCCCACTCAGATGCCCTCAGGGATTCAGTGCTGTGCCCTGGGCTTCCAACCTCCTGCTGCCACTTGCTTGGATCCTCAAGCTGCTGGCATCCCAGAGTGAAGGTGAGCGGAGCTGCTGCTGTGAGGATCTGGAGAGGGGGAGCTGGACGTCATGCGCACCAGCTCACAGGTACTTCCATGGGGGTGATATCTGTGATCTCCACCCAGTATCCTCATGTACCCAAAAGCCCAACTCCCAGCCATGACCCTGGACCCCTTCTACACCCCACTCCCAACCCGGAGCCTAAACCCACTCCAGCACCCCAGCTCAGAGCCTGGACCCCCATCCTCACACCCACCCCAGTCCTGAGCATCTTCCACACTCAGAGCTCCCCTCCGGCAGCCCAAATCCCTAATTTCTGGAAACTCCCTAAAGCCCAAACTCCCAGCCAGAGCCCTCACACTTCTGTACCCCAACCCTCTGTCCCAGCCCGGAGCCCCTCCCCCACTCAGACCCCTTGGCCGCACTCCCACCACATGAATTGTGTTATGTGCACCAGGGTGAAGGGGAGGAGTCACACGTCAGCTGCGTGTTGCACCCCCTCACCTCGACACACATGAGAAAATTCATGCCACTCAGGTGTGGGACAATTCAAGGGAATGCCAGCTGGACCCTGCCTGTGGGCCCCTGGTGTCCTGAGTCAGTCCCAGGGCAGGCTCCCCCCTAACTCTGCTTCCCCCCGCAGGCTCTACTGACGGCGGAGGCGAGTGTCCGAGGGATGCTGCACGTGCTCTCCACGCTCTGCGAGAAGGACAATGGGGCCTTTGGGAACTGGGAAGGGGAAGTTCTTCCCTGGTGAGACGCTCCCAGCCCTGCACCAGGAGCTCTGGGCCAGGCTGTTCCAGTGACCCTGCTGTCAGCTGTGCCTGTGTCCTCAATAAACCCACTGAGCTAACGCAGCAGCACTGCCTGAGCCGGGCCTGCTCTGTCCTGTCCTGGGAGACACTGGCTGCGCCCGGGTGGAGCTGCCATGTGACCATTGGTTCCTCCCCGCACAGCCAAAGCACAGAGCTGGCCTGTGAACGAGGAGCTTTGGGTGGGTGGCTGTCTGGGAGGGGGTGGCTGAGGGTGGCAGCCGGGGTGAGGAGGACACCCAGGACCTCACTGTTGCAGAGAAGAGGGCCCAGGGAGAGCCCACGTGCAATGATACCACCTTTCCTGGACTCATGCAGTGTGTTGAATTAGCTACGCCGAGATATCCCAGCCGACACTCCCTAACCTGGGCCGAGAAGCACCTGTCCCCAAGGCAGGCAGGGGTCACTGGGATAGGGGGGCCAGGAACCTCTCCATACACTGGATCTCTCTCTCTCTTCATGTGTCTGGAAGACAGGAGGATACTCTGGGCACAGCTGAGAGAGCCAAACCAGGGCAAATTGCTTCAAACTGGGTGTAGAGGTTGGGTCAGGCATGTGCGCCCCCTCTGGGGTGGAGCAGGCCACAAGACCTCTCCAAATCAAGGCACTGCCTGGTTCTGGGCAGACAACAGTCTCCATGGGCCCCAGTCCCATTTAACAGGGCTGCAGGTGGGCAGTCAAGATAGAAGCCCTAGCACTAGGGCAGTCCCTTAGTCAGACTCAGCCTCTACACACTCAGTGTGTGGAGAAGCCCTGGGCCTGGGGCAGGGCTGGGCGGCGTTTAATCAGCCTCAGCAGCTTGTTCGCAGGGCGGGGCAGTCCAAACAATATAAGAGCCCTGGGCCAGGGGCAGGGCGGAGCTGTTCAAACAGTTTGCCAGTGGGTTTTCCCTGAAGCAGGGTACAGCCCCAAGCACACCACCAAGGCACTCTGGGTTGGGAGAGGTAAAGGAGATGGGGAGGGGGCACAGGCACACCAGCTCTGGTCAGTGGGGATCCCCCAAAACACATCGACATGGGCTCTGATGGGGCGTTCCCCCGGCTGCTTCCGACCTCCACCTCCCTTGTCTCAAGGTCCCACGCCGTGTTATCTGGGAGGTTGGGCAGTTCTTTGTCGTCTGGGTAAGTCGCCGCCATCAGGTCTGGAAAGTCGGGCATGCCTACGTCAGTGGGCTAGTGCAGTGACTAGAGCTGTCGGCTCAGGCCGGTCCTGGAGCCCTGGGTAGGTCTGGGATGCACAGGTAGCTGGCAGCCAGCAGATCAGGACCTTCCCTGGAGTGACTTCATAGAGGGGCACAGAGCTCAGGTCAGTCCAGGACCTCTGAGTAGCAGGTAAGCAGGAGGGTCATCTACACCTCTGGGGTCATGTCAAAGCAGCAGGTGGGCCCTTCTGGCCAATCAGCCACCTGGGTGTATGGTCTTTGTCTCCTGATTCCAGGACCTCAGCCAGACTCCTCTGCTTGGCGTAGAGGCCACCCTTTTAGTGAGCCCTGGGTCCTGTCATGAGCATGTCCTGTCTCCTGTGTCAGTCTCTGTGGGGCTGGGCACAGGTGTTCTGGGCTCACCCACTGAGGCCTCCAGCAGGCGTCCCCTTCTTCTGGGGATGGGGGTGCAACACCCCTTTGCTACACAGGGCTACTTCCATCCCAGCACTGGGTGTTCTCCCCACATGGCACCAAATCAGTCACAAAGAGCACATCTGTTGCCAGCGTGACCAGCAAGAAGTCAAACAAGCAGTTTTCTTGCACACCCAGCTTCCCCTGTGCCACAGTCCGTATCCTCCTCACACAGACGTAAACCAATCTCACCAAATCCACCCAGGTTCTTCCAGTTCCAAAAGACCTGCCACAGCCCCAGGTCAAGGTACCCAGAAGGTCTTACCCAAAAGAGCCCACTGGGCCAATCCTTTTGTGTTTATTAATAAGAAGAAAGACGAGGTGGAGGGTAAAATTGCCGAAACAATCAAATTGTAGACCCCAGTCACAAAGTTTTTGATGCAGACTTGCAGCAGAAGTGGGTCAGGCTGCTGTCTTCAAAGTCTCTACAGCTGGCAGAGAACTATTTTCATCCCTTGACCACTGGGTTCTGGGCACAGCACACTTCTGCTACGCCACACCACTCAGCTGTGAAGGCTTTACCCAGCATGCAGTCTGGTGAGTATCCTGCACTGACGCTGGCAGAGGGCGAGTATTCTGCTGGCGAGTGGCTTTGCAGCTCATGTGGTGGTCCTGTGGCTGTTAACTGGAAAGACGGTGATTCAAGCGCACCCAGGAATGGTGCTGTTAAGAGTCTGCTACTGACTACCTTTGTGTGAGTTTCTTAATTACTGGAAGCAGCCTTCCCTCTCAGCTTCTTTCCCAAAAGAGCAGACTGTGCCAATACCGCACAATCTAAATTCAAAAGCTTTCTTCAGAAATAAGAAAGGGAGAAAATGTTGACAGTCAAATGGTGAGAGCCACCAAATTACCGACCCCAATTGCAAAAAATTTGTTGCAGGCTTTTAGAGCAGCAGAGTAAACTGCCAGCTGGCTGAAACAAGACTCTTACCGCCACCTCCTCCTCTCTGAGCGTGGCTCAGAAGGCCTTTTGGGCTCACTTCTTAGTACATAGGTTCCACAAGAGAGGAGTTGGAATGAAGACCAAAGTGGAGGCGCCCACCTGCACTCTGGGGGCTCTTGTTCCCACAGGGGAGTGCACTAGGCTGAATAAATAAGTTTCCCAACCTTGGCCAGAAAAATCACATGAATATCTGAGAGGTGTCAGGCAAAAGGAGTAGCATTGTCCCCTCAGTGGTGTAACATGGAAGATTCCTCACCTTCCTCCTCCCATTCAATTCCAGGGTACGGAGAAAAGGTTTCTGCAGAACTATCTAGAATAACAGCTTCTGTACTGCATCCGTCCAGTGGTCTGGCCATTGTGGGAGGGCAGCAGCCAATGAGCCTCAACCTCTGCAGCCCTCATCCCTTCCTTTGTCAGCCACCAGAGAACCAAGGCCACATCCGTGTTCCCTCAGACATTGCCCATCCTTGGGCTGGAGGAATTTCCTTTTGGGCGGAATGAATTTTTCATAGGTGACACCAATGCTGGTGTCGTGTAGATTTGCCTCATGGGTACAAATAAATATCTTTGTTGTAAATACATATTTGGAACAGCTCATAGGTAGGGAAGACAATCAGATTTAAGCAGCTGATAACTGACAAGGAGCAATGAGTCTGATGATTATTTCATATGACGTCATTCTAAAAAGAATATTAACTCCCCATTTCAGAACCTCTATTTGATCACCCATTCTAACAGCTCCAGCTGTTAAACACACCCAGATGGGACACTCTGAAAATGGCTTGAGAAATAAATCACAGACATGGCTATCCAGTAAAAGCTTAAAAATATGCCCCAGTGGAAATCCCTCCTCCCACAGACCACTCACTCTCCACTGCAGCTGCTCTCAGAAATGAAGCATCTGCCAAAGCACCGCATGCTACAGACCTCTGCAGTTCACAGAGTCACCCGTTACATGTACCTCACCTGCCCACGGAGCTTAATCAAGCTGAGTCCAGGGAGGGGACACAGCCCCCAGAACATGTGCAGAGGACACCAGGCACTACAAAGCCACAGGAACCTCCCTGTCCAGAGCAGCCAGGCCACTAAGTCAAGATGCCCCAAGGGCTCACCTAGAGCTGGAAACCGTCATTTTGGCATTATAAGCAGCACTGTCTGAACAGCTCAGCCAGCCAGCTGGTAGGAACGGGTCTTACAAGTGGCGTCTTAGGAAAGGAGCCGGGGACCTGCAGGGACGTGTGGACTCAACAGTGAGGTGGCTGGGGCACAAACTTTGCCCACAGCCAGGGGAATTAGCTCAAATGGTAGAGTGCTTGCTTCGCATGCAAGAGGTAGCGGGATCGATACCCACTTTCTCCAATGACTACTCCATTTTCCACACTTTTCTTCCAAGGCAATGTGAGAGCAGTGCCTCCTTTCTCCTCCTTCTCGGTGACCCCCCAGAAAGCTCTCAATGTACAGGGGGGGATCTGTAGCTGGCTGAGCTGAGCTGTGTGCAAGGGCTCAAGAGAGCACTTTGAGCATCTTCTCTCCCACCTGGTGGGAACAGACACACGTTTGATGTGGAGGCTGGATATGAAAGAGGAGGCCGTGGCCATGGACTGCCTCTGCTGAGAGAAAGTGGTGATGCACACGTGAGCCATTTACCTCATAGGGAGATACCCCTGCAGCAGGTAGGAACGAGTTGCGGGTGTGTCATTTGGTGGGCAGGCTTAGTGCTGCATACGCAGAGGTTCTGGAGTTGGGGTGACAGCTGTGGGCTCTGTGTCTGTGGTAGGAGAGCAGACAGGGCAGCTGCTGGTCTAAGGCCCTGTGCTCTGGGTGAGCTGGGAGCAGCTGAGCTCAGCAGCAGGCAGCAGGCTGGGGTACCTCCGTTGGAAGCACGTTGCAGCAGGTGGTGATGCTGTGACCCCTCTTGCAGGGAACATGGGCCTTGTTAGTGTTGTTCTCATGGCAGTGGGGGTAGGGGATAGGCAGGGTCTGAGGAAACACCCGGCAGGGGCCTAGGACAGCGGGTGAGGGGCAGCAGGGTCTGAGGGAATTCCTAGCCAGGGCTCAGGGCAGTGGGGAATGGGAGACACAGACTGGGGCGGGGGCGGGGCGGGGGAGCCAGGTTGGGGCTCAGGATGGTGGGGGGAGGGGGTTTGGGAATGCGCAGGTGGGATGCTGAGCTGGGGGGGAGGGACAGCGATCTCACTGCAGGGGTAATACTGTCCTTGCAACTGCCAGTTGCTCCTTTCTGAAAGCACCTCGGAGAACCCTGGTCCTCTGTGGGTTGGCTGGCTTGTTTGGTTAACACTGAGCCCTTTGCTACCTCGGAGACAGCTTCAGGGTGCTGGTCTGTTCCCCTTTGCTTAACTGCTAGAGACAGCAAGGGCCAAAGATCAAGGAAAGGCGTTGAGTGGCTTGTAGGGAGCAGGCCAGAGTCCTGCTGAGAGGAGGTGGCAGGATGCCGATGCTTTGCTGGGTGTGGGGGAGGCTCTGCCTCTATTCCCCTCACTCAGTTACCATTCCAAATCCCCTGTCCCTGGGATGCTGGTGAGTGACAACCTGACTTGCAGTGCTGGGTGTCTTCTGAGCAGCTGCTGCTCTGCCTGTCACAGCCCTGGGTTCATAAGGGGGTTCTACACAGCAAAGCTATTTCAAAATAACTCTCCCAGCGTCTACACAAGGCAACCGCTGCTTTGAAATAATTCAGAAATAAATCACGGTTGGCTTATTTTGAAAGACGTAAACCTCCTTGTACGAGAAAGAGCAGCTCTTGGGAAGAGGGGCTGCTAAGACAGGGACTGGAGCCCATTTTGAAATCAACCATAGCGTGTCCAATGGCTGCATCTGAAATAGGCTTCCTGTGTGTAGACGCTGTATTTGGAAATCTTGATCTTGCCACTCACTGGTGCTGCAGCTCTCCCAAACACTTCCTACACCTCCCGCAATATCGACACAACAAATTAAGGCTGACAAAATTGACCTCAGCGCGGAGCCAGTGCAGTCGGTAGAACAGGTCTCTTTTTCATGTACAGCTGCACTGCACATTACAAGAGACTTTTCTGTGGCAGATGGCCTGGCAGCCCTGCTCCAGAGAAAAAGGCATTAGTGGCTCCCAGACTGTTGCGCTTTCCAGCTCTGAGCCAAGGGAGCTGGAAGGAGAATCCTGATTCATTTACTGTGCGGTTCCATTGGGGATTGCAGAACCTTAAGCTGTTGTTTTCCTCCCTTCGATTTGCCCAGCACCAGCCGGATCAGACTCGACCTTCCCCACAGGGACGTCTGCCATCCAGCGCAGTTAGTGGTGGGGAAGGAGAACACGCCAAAGAGGCTTCTCCTCACGCTCATCTTCCTCACCCTGAATTCTCTCCCCAGACTCCAGGGCAGAGCTCTCAAGAAAAAGACTCCCTGCAGCAAAGCCCTGGGGGGGACTCTGAGATGGCCCCTGTCCTGCAGCCTGTCCCACCTGGCCATTGTTCTGCACTGTCTGTGAGGTCACCACTTCCCACCTCCTTGAACCAATCAGTGACTGCTCTGCAAAAAGCCCTTGTGATGTCACTGCCACACCCACCCCTTGAATTCTGGGGCCCAGAGGTGTGTCACTGTGGAGTGAAGGGCACAACTCTGTCCCAGTACATAAAGGGAGAGGGACATGGATGGTTCTTAGCCAGGAGAGTTAGAGAGGGGAGCTCATATGCTGGGTGCCCCTAGTCTCTGTGTGCCAGAGGTGTGTGGTGCAATGGAAAACGTTCTGGCCTTCTAAGCTGTCGTGATCACCTTGAGCTGAAGCTCATTACCAAAGAGATTGTCTTGTTAGTCTTTAAAGTGCTGCATTTGTGCGGTTTTGTGCTGTGTGGTTACCTTGAGTTAAGGCCAATCATCCAAAGCGTGTGAGTTCAAATGCTGCCAGACTCACTTTGGTGTGCATTACCCGTTGGGAGGGCTGGTGAAGGTGGCAGAGCAGGGACTTCAGACAGCCGGGACCTACACTTCAGAGACCTCAGATCTGTTTTCTCTTGTCTTATGCCACAACTGAGTGAGGCAGCTTCTGCTGCAGGGAATCTCCTCCATGGGACAGCTGCCCCTTTCCCCAGCATGGCAGCCCCACTGCCAGGAACCCCTGCTGCATTTCCTGACCCCCCGCCCCCGGTGAGAGCTTTCACAGTCCCTTTTCTCAGCACACACCCCCACCAGGAGATTCTGGGGCTCCCTCTCCTTTGCTGCCCCTCATCTCTGCTGTTGCACCTCCACCTGTGGTGTCTCTCCATGGGGCACAGCCCCCCATCACCATGGAGCCCTGACACAGGAGAGCAGCTCCCCTATATCTGGAGATGGGTGTCCAGTATTTGCCACAGAGCATTTGACGAAGGCTTTTGACTTGGTCAGCAGGGATGGTCTGTTCAAACTGCTGCACAAGACAGGCTGTCCTCCACGGTTACTCCAGATGATCCAGTCGTTCCACGAAAACATGAGAGGAACCATCCAATATGACGGCGCATTATCGGATGCTTTCAGAATCAGGAGCGGTGTCAAACAAGGATGCGTGCTTGCTCTGACATTGTTCGGGATCTTCTTCACACTCCTTCTGAAGCATGCCTTTGGATCTTCAACAGAGGGCATCTTGCTGCACACAGGATCTGATGGGAAACTGTTTAACCTTGCAAGGCTGAGAGCTAAGACTAAGGTGCGAGAAGTCCTCATCAGAGACATGCTGTTCGCAGACGATGCTGCTGTAGTGTCTCACACAGAAGACCAGCTTCAAAAACTGCTGGATCGGTTTTCCAAAGCGTGCAAGGACTTTGGGCTTACCATCAGCCTAAAGAAGACAAATGTACTTGGTCAAGATGTTGCTGAATCCCCATCAATCAGCATTGACAAGTATACGTTAGAGGTTGTCCACGAGTACGTTTACCTCGGGTCCACCATCACTAACACCCTGTCGTTGGACACTGAGCTGAACAGGAGGATCGGAAAAGCGGCCACAACTCTGTCCAGACTCAGCAAGAGAGTGTGGAATAACAACAAGCTGTACACTCACACCAAAATGCAAGTCTACAGAGCCTGCATCCTCATCACCCTCCTTTATGGCAGCAAGACTTGGACCCTGTATGACCGCCAGGAAAAGAGGCTGAACTTCTTCCACTTGCGCTGCCTCAGGCGCATCCTTGGAATATCATGGAAGGACAGAGTGACCAACACTGCCGTCCTCGAGCAAGCTGGAATCCCAACCATGCACACCCCCCTCAAGCAGCGTCGGCTCCGCTGGCTTGGCCACGTCCACAGGATGAACGATGGAAGGATTCCAAAAGACATGCTGTATGGTGAGCTAGCCTCTGGCAAAAGAGCCCCCGGACGCCCCCAGTTGTGCTACAAAGATGTCTGCAAGAGAGACCTCAAAGAGGTAGACATCGAGCTGGACAACTGGGAAGAACTAGCAGATGACCGCGGCAGATGGAGGCAGGGGTTACACAAGGGCCTTCAGAAGGGCGAGTTGAAGATCAGACAGCTAGCGAAGGAGAAGCGAGCACACAGAAAGCACAATAAGGACTTGCCAGACACCCACTACATCTGCAAGAGATGCAGCAAGGACTGTCACTCTCGTGTGGGTCTTTATAGTCACAATAGATGCTGTAAATGAAGTCTTACATTGAAACTTTAAAGGGCGCGATCCATAGTCTGTGCAGACTGAAGGATGCCTACTGCTGCTGCTGCTTGGGCCAATGCATGGGGCTCTGCTGCTGGGAACTGTCAGTGACTTTTCTGAGATGTGTTGGTCCTTTCTGTAGCCCCCACTGTGGGAGGGCTTTGCCTGGTCCTGGGCTGGGTTCTTTTCTGGGGCTTCCAGAAGCTCTGCCCCTGCCAGTTGAATGTTTCTTGGTCACAGACACAGGCTTCGTCCTGTGCCTGGGGTGGGCCCTGACACTGCTGGACGAGTGTGATGAAGCCAAAGTGCTGTGAGCTCAGTCTGAACCAAGTGGCCTTTGTGTGTTAGATTCCTGAGCCCCCTGGCTTTGGGCCTGGTTCTCCTGCCCAGCACAGGCCACTGTGAGCAGGGCCCTGCATATCTGTGATGTACAGTACCCTTGTGTGTTCAATGGGAACAGAACCCTGAGCTTTGCAGGCTGGGAACTGATCTCCGCTGAAGGATCGGTTTGCTCAGTGCTGGTACATTGGCAGAGGAAAATGATAAGTGTTTAAATCTATTTCAAACATCCAGGGAAAACCCCAAATGGACTGGAGATGAAGATCTATTTCCCTTAAGACAACCATCTGTGAAGGAGCACCTGGGACTTTTTCAGCTGCAGTCAAATGCTCCACCACGAACCTGTACTCTATACCAGTGGAAAACGGAGAAAGTTTGGTTATGCTGTAGAGGCAAGTGTGATGGAGTGGGAGGAGTGCATGTGTGAGACTCAGGCTGGATGTGTGTGAGAGAAGCAGAGCAGCTCCCAGCAACTAAGGATGACCCTGGGGCTATAACCTAGGCTGGCAGGTAACACCTCTGCCCTGAACAAAGAGGAGGGAAGAGCTGATCTGGCTTTGAATCGGAGGGGGCAGTTAGAAGCTGGAGGGGAGAGGGAGCTTGAAGCCAGCCAGCCGGGCAAGGGGGAAGCTACACCTCAGAGAGGAACCCCTCAGGCTTCTTTCCCTAGGATGAGATGGAATGACTTTCTCTGATTGCTGCACTGACTCTTCTGTGAGAAACTGGACCTCTGTCACCTAATAAACTTCCTACTCTACCTGCTGAGTGAGAGTCACTCCTGCCTACGGCCAGGGTGCAGTGCATGGGGACCCCTGAACCCCATCACAGCAACTCTACGTTTCTCAGAAGGAATGCATGTATGCCAGTATCAATAGCCAAGGTAAGCAGGGTGCCAACCTCCAAAGAATCACAGGTGCCCAGAAATTGTTTATCTGCAGGTCCCATGGCGTAATGGCAGTGTTCAGAGCTCTGCATTCTGCAATCTGATTTCAAATCTGTGGGTTTTGCTATAAATCTCTGTCCCTCCAAGGCCTTTCTTCTCCACAGGTACACCTGAGTTGGAGCTTTTTCCTCCTAGTGGATGAGTGAGGCCCTCTGGAGCTCCATCAACAGTATTTTAACTTTAGGGGAACCTCACAGAAAATGGCCTACATTCCCTAACTGCTTCAAAGCCCTCCCTGTGGACCAAGCACAAATCTCGTGCTGCATTTTGTTGGCTGGAAAAATATGCAAGGGGTTGTGGACTTTGTTGTCACTCCACCATTTCCTGTTTGTCAGACCTCTTTCCCTTTTTCAGCCACCCACTTGCCTGGCCACTCTTTCCTCATCCAGCAGCTTAAAGCTGGAAACTAAGAAAAGCGAGTCCTTAAAGGCTTCTCGGCCCACCACCTCAAAGGGTGTCTCAAGTGGGGAGAGGCAATCTCACATCTCAGGGAAGATGAGCGAGCTCAGCAACTTCTGAGTTGGCTGCTTCTTATTGCCTCAAAGAGAAGAAATCAACAGCATACAGGCACCTAAGTGCAGCAAAGGGGACAGCTACTGTTGGTGGATGTTTTTTGTTTCACTAATTACAAAAGTGTTCCCATGTCTCATTGAAAGGTACTGCAGGCTGTCTGATTGCTGGCAGTCGCAGGGGCAGGGAATGCCCGGCTCCAGGCCAGCCATAGAAGCAGGAACACATGCCAGGACACAAATGACATACTGTGTTTTTTGCTGATTTCAGCTTGGAAAGTTCTGTGATTACCAGTGCACCAGAGAATCTCGGCTGTGTTCCTCTGAGCCTCCCCTGCAATGCCATCCACCAGTGTGGCATTTGCTGCGACACCTGGATTGGCCAACCTGGAGAAAGTGGTGGTGAGAGGGCCTCAGAGCTGCCTTTCACTCGCTCGGCGGGTTGAGCAGTGGACTTTTGGGAACACTCAGCAAGATCTGTGAAGTTGCCTGGATCATAATGGGCACAATGGGGTCTTTTTTCCTCCCCTTGTTGAGGAAGAGCAAGAGAAGAAAGGAAGAGCACGCTAGCGCCTTGGTGTCCCAGAAGGGCTGACAACATCCTTTCCAGGAGCATTTGCCAGCAGTAAGGCACCAAGCAGTCAGTAATTGCTCTCTGGCCAAAGTTCAGAAAAGCTCTGCTGAAGCTTGGGATTGAACCAAGGACCTTTAGATCTTCAGTCTAACGCTCTCCCAACTGAGCTACTTCAGCAGCTGTTCATGAGGTTTTCAGGTCATCACCTCAATATTGGAGATGTTTTTCTCAGCTATTGCTGTGATAGCAAGTGTCCTTGGGAGGCAGGAGGAACGTTGGCAGCTTCCTGAGTCAGAAGATTCTGTAGGTGTTTGTCTCTGTCGGAGGGGTTGGAGCAAATGCGGTTATATCTTAATGCTGGGCTGTAGACAATGGATTGTGTGGTGTGTCTGGGATGGAAGCTGGAGGTATGAAGGTAGGCGTATTGGAGATGTTTTTCTCCAATCACAAGGCCTTTTACAGAAGATACTTTACCTACAGCCTGAGTCTCACACATGCACCCACCCGCCCCCACACTATCACAATCTGTTTCATTTTTTCACCCCCCCATGTGTTACCTGTGGGGGCGCTGAGTGGGTGGGGGAGGGGGCAATGTGTGTGTGTGATGGGAGGCAAGGTCAGGAGCATGGACTTGAAGGCTTTGCCCTCACTGATGTCACTGGCTGGGAATCACAGAGCTATCTTTGCCCCTCAGCCAAAAGAAGCTGTGCCAGGCAAGTGCCCCTGCCCTATCCCACATGTTCAGTCCCAGCCAGACCCAGCCAAAGCCTGCTCCTGAACCTGCCTCCCATCGGTCCCTCACAGACTGACCTGGCAGAGAAGGGGCCAATCCAGCTGGAGCTGCTGTGCTAACAGAGCAGCTGGAAAGGAGCAGAGCATGACAGGAGGAGACACAAAGGCTGCAGACCCTGCCCATGGCCCTGCTCTGGACCCACCCAGCAGGGACACATGGGCTGAGCTGTGCTGCTCCCAGGGCAGGGCACCACAGTCCCCTGCTCACCCCAGGAAGCAGCTCTGCAGGGGACATGAGTGATCATAGCCCTGTTGGGCCAAACCTGCCCATCCCGTGTCCCCGGCCAGCCAGTGAGTGGCAGAAAGGTTCCTGGCAGGGTTGAAGTTGGGACATATGAAAAAGTTCCAGGCACGTTGGGTGAGGTGCCGAGTGGTGAAGGGGATGGACGGCTAATCCATTGTGCTCTGCAGGGTTTGAATTAGTGTGATGGGGTTCTGGGGTCCCCCAAGCTCTGCACCCTGTCCGCAGGCAGGAGAGTCTCTCACTTAGCAGGAGAACAGCGGGTTTATTAGCCGACAGGACACAGCATTGTACAGAGGAGTCAGTGCAGCAGGCAGAGACAGCCAGTCCCATCCATGTTGGGGAGAGGAGGCCCCGAGGGGCCCCCAGAGCCAGGGCCTTGCCCCCTCCTTTGTGTCTCTCTCCCTCAGCCCAGACTCACTGCTTCCAAGTCCCAGTTCCAATTCAAACCCCTCAGGTTCCACCTTCTCCTTTGTCTGCAGTACAAAGGTGTTACCTGGTTGTCAGGGTTACGCTCAGCAGGAGCCCCCCACACCCTCTCTGAGCCACACACACACACAGGTATCCCCCACTCCATCACAGTTGGGTGAGGTGCCGAGTGGTGAAGGTGATGGACGGCTAATCCATTGTGCTCTGCAGGGCTTGAATCCCATCCTCACTGAACCTTTATAGGCACCATCCTGCTGAGCTTTGTTGAGTTCCAGTCCTATTGTGTGATGCTATTTCTAGCACAGCTGAGCCTGCTGCCTCCCAGCGCCTGTGCTGGGCAGACTCCAAGCACAGGCCAACACTGTTGTTCACTAGTGTGGGGTGTCTCTGCAGAGGCAGGTCTGGGGCAGGAGAGGGCCAGGAGACAATACACACTGTGAATGGGATTCCCCAGTGCTCAGTGGCCCAGGCCTTAATGCTGAGCCCTTGGCTGCATAGACCTGTGGGTCCGGTCTCAGCGTCTCACTCAGGTCTATGCTGGAAGGGAGTTTAGCCCATGAAAACAGCCCAAGGGCAGGGAAGTGTTTCCCTGGACTCTCTGGCATATCAGTGGGTCTGGCTGCGTTGGAGCCCGGGGGCTCAGGAGCCTCACACAGAAATGCCCTTGGTGCAGGCTGACACACCTAGGCCGTGTCACACTCAGCCAGCAGCAACAGGGACTGACCCAGGCCCAGGAACAAGCCTGTGGCTCTGAGCAGTAAATAGTCACCAGGCAGGGGGCAGAGCTGGGCAGAGGGCCAGGCAGAGTCCTACCACAGAGGGAGGTGCAGAAAGGACCAATGCAGCAGAGAAACAAAGAAACATAACTGCCGAGTCTCACACATTGGCTCAGAGCTACCGAAGCAAGATACGAGTGAGCCAGGCTGATGCCAGCCCCACAGCCATGGGTCAGCAATTCGCCCTGAGACTGAAGGGGAGAGAGGTCCCGGGAGTGACTCCTTCCCCCAAAAGGCTCATTTGTGAGTTTACCTCTGGGCATCCAGAGGGAACAGACCCCTTGGGGCACAGCCCATGCACAGCACAGTTTAGTAAGCATGAAAGGAAGCACAAAAATCTACCCCACGAGCCCCAGTTTGAACTCTTATTGCCAGAGACAACGACATCTCCACTGCGGCTGCTCTCAGAAAATGGAGCATCCACCAAAATGCTCGCAAGTGGCAGAGTTGTGCAGTTGACGCAACCAGCCCTGTTGCATGTATCTCACCTGCATGGGGCTTTAAACCAAGTACATTGCACGTGTGAAGCAAATATAACAGCCACAAAGCTACAGAAGTTCTATGTGGGTTGGGTTCCCCTCCCATTACGTCCATCCACAAGTCACTGCTTACCCTGGCCCACGTGGGGAGCCCTTCAAAGGCTCAGCTGCCAGAGCAGAGGATGGCAGCTGCACCCAGGAACTGTGACTCCAGCTTTAAGAGTATCATGACCAGTAATCCCTATCACCTTCCTCTGTGTGTCAGTGTGATCTGGGATAAAAAGCAGCCGAGAGAGACGGCAGGGGAAGGTTAGGATGTGCTAAAAGCCATCTTTTTGGAATACTGTGTCACAGCCCCCTTTTATTGAAAACATGCTGACATTTTCACTAGGTATGACATATGAGGCTTTTTAAAACTTCCTATGTACTCTTGGTGTAAACTGTTCTGAAACTCAGGAAATGTCAAGAGAGGTTGATGCTCGCGTAAGGTGCCTTTTGTAGGTAGTGTGGCCGAGCGGTCTAAGGCGCTGGATTTAGGCTCCAGTCTCATTGGAGGTGTGGGTTCAAATCCCACCACTGTCATCTCTTTATGAACTGGAAGATGGATAGAAAGCTGCATTGATGGCCAGACCCCAACTGTTGCAACTGACATCTCTGTTTGGAGATGGGTTTCAAGTATCATGTCCTCATGATCAGTTCTCTGTCTTGCAAGGTTCAACATCTTTATTGAAAAGCTGGATGAGGGGCAGGACTACACCCTTAGCAAATTTGCAGATGACCCTAAACGAGGGGAAGAGGTAGATCTGCTGGAGGGTAGGGATAGGCTCCTGAGTGACTTGGATAAATTGCAGGGTGGGGTCAAAAGAAATGTGATGAGGATCAATAAGGACAAATGGGCTGTGGCCACATTTGGCCAAAACCTCAAAATAGCCATGCTAATGGCCAGCTACTCTGCTGATAGGAATAGGGGGATTTCAAAGTCTGCGGGGTCCTTTGGAAACCTGCCTGTGCACCAAAAGGAGATGATGCCAACACCCAACCCCATTGGATGACTTCACCGTAGTTGCCAACACAACAAGATATTGCATCAGGAACTGGATTTGAGAGAAGGTCTGCCAGATCCAAACGACCACCTGTCGAGACTAGAGACCATGTTATGTCGTATTTACAGTGTTTTCGATGTAGGATTTCTGCCAACAGTATAGTGGCTTATTCCATATTTGTTGCTGTAGTTAGATCAGTTTTATTTTAAAATGAAGAGGGCTTCTCAAGAGGGGAGGGAATGTGGTGCTTTAGGTGTAAGACTGCTTGTAACTACTAGAACTGCGAATCCAGGCTGCTGGCAGTCTGGAAACACAGAGAACATGAAGAAGAAGTTAGAAGATTCGCAGGGGCCTTACAGAGAGCTACAAAATGGTGCAGCAGCTTTGTCAAGAGGTCTCACTTTTGGAAATAAAGTGTGTGGAAGTTTGTTAGCGCCTTGCTTGTACGGTACCACAGGCTGGTGGGAGCAGGTCCCTCACAATCCTGGGTGTCCCTGAGGAGCGTCACACTCAGCTTAGAAGATTGAAAAGCTGAGTTCCCTTGTCCCTGCTCTGCCCTGTTCGTGTGCAAAAGGACACTTGCCTCCTCTGTCTGCCTCCACATCAGCTCCAGTAGCTCCGCACCACAGCAGTGGTTCACAATCCGTGACCTGTTTGCAGCTCATTCAGCACCCACTTGTGACATCCTCACAAACACACAGGTAGTATTGGACACAGCCCACATTATGCACTGTGGTTTCATATGCAGCCTACAGTAGTGAACAAGTTGAGAACCATTGTGCTCGAGATGCTCAGAAGAGCCAAGTTTGGGTTAAAATTCCCCTCTGGCTGGTTCACCACCCATTCAGCCCAGCCCAGACTCTGGGAATGGGAAAGAAAGTAACTTCTGGAGGACATGAAATACCCTCAACAAGTTCAGCAGCTCCAGATCAACCAAGAGATTATCAGAGTGAGAATCGGGTGCCAGATAGAGGGGTCTGTAACTGTACCCGCTGAGCCCCAGGGGAGGGAAACCAGCATTCGTTGCTTCTGTGAACTCCAGCACAGACAGAGAACTGCTGCCTGGTTCTTCTTTCCCCTGCAAGTTGTGTAGGGACAGAGGTCATCAATGGCCTTGGAAAGAAGCTGTAACATTTGTAAGTTCTCCTTGGTTGTTTACACAGCTTTTCATTCCTGTGCTGGCTAAAGTAGGGCCAGCCAGCCAGTCAGCTGCTCTGGGACTGTCATTAGGGCTGCAGGGAGTTGCCTCATCAGAGACCGAGGCTTCATTACTTGCTTGCCAGAGGGTGGTCTGGAGGGTTGTTACTCATTTAAACCCTGACAGTCTGACATTGGGATTTCTGAGTGCCCCAGAACACACCTTACTGTCTCCTCTTCACTAGCAAGTAGCCCCTTTTTGCTTTTTTGTCACATGGCTGGCAGTGTGAAGAGGCACAGCTAGTAGAAGTGCATGTACGGTCCCCCGCCCCGCTCATGAACTCTCTGCAGGGAGACACCAGCTAATCTCCTGCTTCTCAGAAATTTTCTTCTTCCTGTAAAGAATGTGCCAACAGGAGCTTTGTACTGCTGAAGGATTTGGGGAATGTGTCCTCAAATGTAAAGGTGCGCCCATGTAATGCCTTGAAAACAAAGCCTGATGGGAGCAAGTGAAGCAAAGCGTTTTCCTCTCTTGTAAATAGCTTGTTGTTGGAAAGTCACATTTTATGACTTTACCCAATGTAAGAACTGAGGAATCTCACCAGTGCTTGAAGTTGTTGTGGGCTACAGGGCGCTCATGACTGCTGTGTAAGATATGGATTACAGAGGGATCCCTTCATGGAAACATTATGAAGTGAGAAAGGGTAGGACTAGTGGTTGATTCAGCTTGCTGGAAGCCTTTGGGCTATACAGCGGTAAAACTGGTTTGACTATTTCTTCCTCCCGCTGTTAGAAGGTTGACCTAAAAATGGGTCAATAACTATTCTGCTAGAATTCATCCTGGTGAATACGGAGATGCTGTACCTCGATGCAGAGCTGAATGCCACTGTGAACTGAAATCCCCTATGAGCTGGTAGCTGAAGCCCTGGAGTGCTTCAAACACAGGGTTCTGTCTATTGCAAAACCCACAAGACAGGAGAGGGACATCTGGTGTGAGAAGCAGCCAGCAGGTGTGAGCGGCGGGTGGGCAGCTGGCAGGGGAAGCAGAACACCAGTCCAGCACAAAGGTTGCATTACCTCCAGTTCAGTGAGGGAATGCAGCAAGGGCCACGTCTACACTAGCCTGTTCCTTTCGGAAGGGGCATGGTAATGAGTGAGGTCGGAAGATGATAATGAGGTGATGCCATCAACGTGCAGTGCCTCATAAGCATAATGGAGCACAAGGAGATTGAAAAGTGCCACTTTCGAATCTTGTACCATTTGTTTGGGGGGGCGGGGCCTGTCGAAAGAACCACCTATTATTCAAATGTCCCTTCTTCCTGTTTCGTTTTATGAAGGGGCGAGTGTAGACAAGTCGAAAGTGATGTGTCAGGGAGTGCAGGGACTGGGAAGACTTGGAAGTGGGGCATTTGAAGTGGATAGGGAGAAAGCTTGGGTGTGTGGATTGGCTCTTTCCAGTATAGGACGGCTGAGCCTGAGAGGCAAAGGGCACGGCTCCATCTACTTGAGCTGGGATACTTACTTGAGGCTTGGTTGTGAACTCTGGGTGTGGTATTTTCCCCAGCTTATGCCATATGACTTTTCTGCCTCTTTCATTAAAAGCTTATTTTCTACACTCAGACTCTGTGCTTGTGAGTGGGGAAGCATTGCCCCTGCGAGGCACCCAGGGCTGTGCAAATTTCCCAGGCTTCTGGGTGGGGGCTCCAGCCGGTTCTATGTGAAATGGATGAAAAGGGACCCCTCAATGTTGAAACAGACCCTGGTTGCTGCCGACTCATTCTGACAAAAGGCTTACATTACACAGCTGTAGACCCTCTTATCAGACTGAGCTCCTTCATGAGTCCCTCAGTAAATCAAAGGGGTGACTATCCTCCAGTCTCTTTCATAGAGTACTAGAAGTGGAAGGGACCTCACGAGGTCAACAAGCCCAGTTCCCTGCACGTTTCCTCGCACAGAGTCCCCAAATGTCAATCAAAACTCCAGTAGCTGAGATTTATTCCCCACAAAAAGATCAGTTGCATGTGTTTCGAGGTGATATTGGTGCAGGAGTCCAGAACTGTTACAAGAGAAAGAAAAGAGAAATTCCGGTCTAATTCCTAAAAGTGCTCATGCTGAGCCAGATTGGAAGGTTTCCCTTCCTCACAACTTCTAGCAGTTTGTGCTTCCTGGGATGCTTTTCTGATTAGGCCACGTCAAAGGCTTCTTTGTCTTTCCAATATTGTTGCTGCCTTCATTGTAGGTACAGGAGGAGAGGAGAAATGATCATGACAATGTCCCTTTCTTTACACGCTCCTCTGGGTGCCAGAAAGATCCTCGGTGTGTCTCAGAGCCAAGCAGCTCATGGTGTCCAGCCCATTGAGCAGCTGCCTTTCATGGCCATTGTGAACCTGTCACCTACATGTCCCTCCCTAGTGAATGACCAGGGATGGTAACTTAACATCTAGCTGGGTGTGGGTCACTGCTTTGTTGCTACTGCAGAGTTAGTCTCTGGGCGTTTCTCAGATTCTGAACAAAGAAAGAACAAACACAAAGAAAGAGCAAATGTTTTGTCTTCCAAGGTAAGAAACATACGTTTTTGAGAGAGAAATTTATCCCTTATTGCTTCTACCTACCTGAGTGGCCTAATGGATAAGGCGTGGGCCTCTGAAGCCAAGGATTCTGCGTGCAAATCCTAGCTGGGGTAAAGCCCTTTTTCCTGACTGTCAATCTCAAGATAAATGAAAATGTGGGCTTTTAAAATCAGACAGGGTCACTTCAGCAATTGTGCATCACTGGTGCTCTTGAAGTGCCTGAGGTTGACTTCATGTGAATGAGTTGCTGTATATTCATATCACTGCCTCATTTGTATCTGTCATGGGGTTCAGGCTTCCTCAAGCTCTGCACCCCATCTGCAGGCAGGAGTGACTCTTACTCAGCAGGAGAACAGCAGGTTTATTAGCTGACAGGACACAGCATCTTACAGAAGAGTCAGTACAGCAGGCAGAGGCAGCCAGTCCAATCCATGCTGGTGAGAGGAGGCCCTGAGGGCCCCCAGAACTGGGGCCTTGCCCCCTCCTTTGTCTCTCTCCCTCCCAGCCCAGACTAACTGCTTCCCACCTCCCAGTTTCAATTTAAACTCCTTGGGCCCGACCTCCCCCTTTGTCTGCAGTACAAAGGTGTTACCTGGTTGCCAACTTACCCCCAGCAGGAGCCCCACACCCTCTGTGAGCCACTCACATAAACACACACACATACCCGCCACATCACAGCATCTTCTGAAGTGGCGCACTCCCACAGCCCCTGCAAAAGAGAGGCTAAAGTGGCCCCACATCCTGCATGTATCAGACAGAAGTTGGGCTGTGGAGAAGGAGAAAGGGGTTGCTTGAGAAGAAGCAGATCCTGAAAATAGGCCACTGTGGGAAAGGAAGAGACTCAAAGCTGTGGGTACCCAAAAGGCTCCTGTTACCACCTGCCTTCAGCCTGAGGAGACTGATGGAGTGAGCTCTCTCCTGCTGGCAGCACAAACACTCTCCTGTTCCTTCCCTGGGCTTTGCCGTTCCTCTGCATGCAAGTGACAGACACTCTCTTTTGAGTCATTGATCTTCAGACCCCTGCAGGACAAACCCGGCTTCCCCAGCTCCTTTTCCTCCCCACGTCCAGAGTGGTTTTACAAATGGAGTTTAATTAAACTTTCTCTCTCTGGAACAAAAAAAGCAGTAAAGTAGCACTTTAAAGACTAACAAAATAATTTATTAGGTGAGCTTTCGTGGGACAGACCCACTTCTTCAGACCAGAGCCATAGCAGAACTCACTCAATATTTAAGGCACAGAGAACCAAAAATAGTCATCAAGGTTGACAAATCAGAAAAAAATCATTATCAACGTCGGCAAATCAGAGAGAAGGTGGCGGAACGAGGGGGGAGTCAAGAATTAGATGAAGCCAAGTATGCAAAAGAGCCCCTAGAGTATCTCAGAAAATTTGCATCCTGAGTCAAACCACATGTTAATGTGTCGAATTTGAATATGAAAGAGTTCATCACGAGCATGGAAATTCTTTCCCAGAACAACCATTCCCATTGCATGGAGCACCAGTGCTCCACAGAGCAGCCTGGGAATGACTGGCTGAGAATCAGCACACGGGATCATTTCCAGGGCAGAAGGCAATATGCCGCCTCTGTGATAGACCCAACCTGGAAAGCAGCGTATGGAAACTGGAAACACAGAAATGATCCAGGCGCACGGACAGTACAGACAGAATGCCTGTCCACACTGGAGCTGGGGACAGGAGCTGGCTGGCTTATGTCGGTGCACAGCAGCAGCCTGGAGCTGTTTGCTGCCTTTTGACTCTGTGCAGATGAGAAAGGACAACTTGTTTCCAGCCTCAGCGGAGGGTGGGGAGAAAAGAAGAGCTCTGCAAAGACAAGGGCCAAGTTATCCCTCCCACCCACCCCATATGCTGTGGCTGGAAGCAGCTCCTGTCCCTTTCCTCCCACACACATTACAAAAATTGCTGCTGGGCACATTCTGATGGGAACCCTGACAAAAATCTGGGCTGGGCGTGTGACCCTGCAGGCTGCGTTCTGCTGGAATCCAACTGAACTTGCTCAAACTTGAGGAATTTTACAGGTGTCCCGTATTCAGCAAACGGAAACATGGTCACTCTCGGGAAAGTGCTGCCTTGGATTGTGGAAGAGACTCCTTGACAAGAACCCAACCTTGTCTCTTGCAACCGTGTAAGATCTTCTCCAGCTGTAGCGGGGCTGGGTACAGGCACCTGACCCATTGTCATTGCCTCTACAAATACACGTCTACATCCTTAGCCGTGCACAGCTTTGCCCTCCACTTTGGAGCCAAAATCAACAACCCACAGAACTCTACTGCAAAGTCCTGGCCTCCATCTACATAATCTTACAGTCCTTCACCCAGTCCCACTTTCTCCCTCTTCTGCGTACAGCACCTCAGACAGCTGTGGAAAGTGGATCATCATTGCAGTGACTCCTCGGTCAGGGCATGGTCACCACAGCGGTGTTGCCCTTCTGCACAGGAAGGCAGCCAGAACTTGATTGGCCCTGCACCAAAACATGAGGAAGTAACAAACCAAACCAAACCGACCAACCTGCTCACCAGAGAGGAGGAGTAACAAATACACAAATAAGGTCTGGCTTACTGGAGGGCTTTCTGTTTTGTCACCTGATAGCAGCAGAGTTATATCCCCGGATGCATCATTCCATAACCCCAGCTGTGAGCAGGCAGGGAACTCAGGGCTCTGACTAGTGAAGCTCTCACAGAGCAGAGGCAGGGAGGGACCATGGCTGCCTTGAATCTCTGCAGCGTTCTGGTGACTGGGGCCAATCAAGGAATTGGCCTGGAACTTGTCAAGCAGCTTCTGGGGAACTCCAACTCACCGGAGTGCGTCTTTGCCACCTGTCAGGACCCAGCAGGGGAGCGAATGCAGGTGAGATTACGGGGAGAGGGGGTGGAGTTAGCAGTAGCTGGAGGGGGAAGCAGAAGCTGCCCAAGGGGCTTCCAGTGTTGCAGCACTTGGGGCTGAGACCCACACAATGGAGCAGCCAATGACTGCAGACCCTGATCCAGCTCGAGGATGCGGAGCTGCACCCCAAACCCTCTACACCTGACAGCTCAGGTCCCAGAGCAGTGAGGATGTGGCAGCACTGGCTGAGCCTGGGGCAACTACCCAGGGGCTGTGGACCGGCTCACCCAGCATAGGTGAATAATGACTATAGCACAACTATACCCAGTCCCACCAGCCTCCAGGGAGCCCAATTCATGAGTCTGACACCTCCCTTGTCTGCCACTGCCTCAGGCCCTCTGTCTTCTCAGCTCTGCTCCCACACCCAGCCTGGGGAACTGCAGGTTCTGAGTAACTTCAGGGTCAGGGCACCTGCTCCTTCCACAGCTGACAAAATCCTTGCTCACAACCAGCTCATGAGAGCTTGTGACACTGTCAACCCCCAGCTGCTGGGAGGGGACTTCCCTTACCTCCCCTGGGGGAACTGCCCTCCAACCCCTTCCTCCCACTCCCCATTAGTGATGGGGAAGTGATTTGTGTCCCAGACTCCATCGCACTCAGTTAGACAATGGCACTGGAAATGCTCAGGGGCAATTAGAAGCCTCCTACTGCTGCAGAACCCAGGGCAGGTTGTTGCACAAGGAGGCTTGGTGGAGAAAAGCAGTTAAGACATTGACTTGGTTCCCAGGGTCAGTGGGGATCTGGATTCTGCCCAGCCTGGCACTGGACGTGGGCCCAATGTCAATAACCATTTACTTTGTTCTTTTTCAGGAATTGCGGAAGCTGGAGGCCAAACATCCGAACCTGGTGATCATTGCGCTGGGTGGGTGCCCGGCTCCAGGCCCAGAGCTGATGTTCCATTTCCCTGCAGCATGTTCTTCCTGTTCCTATCCCCCTCTGCATCCCCCCTCCCAGGTTCACCCAATCCCAGTGAGGAGAACAGGACCAGAGTCATTAATTGCTGAGAGCCCATTGACACCTTCCCCAGCCCCACAGGAGGCAGGTGTGAGTGGAAATTCTGGCAGGGTTGGTTGGCTCTGGAGAGGCTGGAAAGCCCCAGGACCACCATGTGGCAGGTTCCTCCTGTGAGAGTCACACATGGGCAGCTCTGTCTGGCATTCCCACCTCTGGGATGGAGCCCTGCAAGTCCAGCTGGGGACTTCTCTCACCTACAATGCATCACAAGCAATTCTAAATCATCCACTTCCTTTGTCTAAGTGAGATCAATGCCACACGTATGAACTAATCACTAACTCCAGCACATTTCCATTTTCTGGGCTACTCAGATTGTCCAAGGAACTGATCATAATTGTCTCTCTGAACTAGCTTTTCCTCTTGTTGCTCCAGCACAACTCCCCATGCCTGGACCCAGCAGCACTCCCCACCCCCCAACTCCCTTCCCCAACCCCCCTCCCACCTCTGAGCCCAATGGAAGAAGCCCTCTGGCCCAGGGGGCCGTGCTGTGGTGGGGGTGACATCGGAGAGGGGGAATCATGCTCTTGACCCCCTGCTCTGTCGCTGTAGATGTCACAGACCCAGCCAGCATCAAGGCGGCGGCAGCCAGAGTTGAGACACACCTGAAAGGCTCCGGGCTGAATCTGCTGATAAACAACGCTGGGATAGTGAAGTTGAACACACTGGAGTCAGAGACACCAGAGGACATGGCCCTGGTGTACGCGACCAACGTGACGGGGCCCTTGCTGGTGAGCCAGGTAAGGGCCCTGACAGAGAGCACATGGACAAATGCACCAGGGTTTGACGGCGCTTGGGCCAGGAATCCTCCCTTCCCTGGGATTGGGTCACTGGATCAATATGGGGCCTTGGCTGCGAGCACAAAGGCTGCAGCTGCATCATGGAACTTGAACCTCTCAGAAAGAAAACCTCACCCCCAGATCCCTGCATGGCCCTGGCTCTGCACCCACAGAGCTTCAGTCCCTCACTTTTCAGCACCCAGAGCGTCAGAGCAAGGACAGTGCGATGCACGAGGCCCCAGTTTCCTCATACAAGAGACTCCCTGTCCCCCTCATCCCACCATTATGTGTCGGGTTAAGTGGCCTCTCCCCACACCCCTCAGATGGGGCCCTGGCAGCAGAGAGGCACCTGTCTCCTCCAGGGCCGAGGGTGACTGCAGCCTGCAGCTGCAAGATGCTCTCTGGATGCCTGGGCTGAGGCTCGTGGACACAGGGCCAGTCAGGAACTACGGCCCTTCGAACTGTGAGGACAGAAACGTGTCCTTTCTCCTGACAGACAGTCCCCAGTGGGATGAGCAGCAGGAAGGGGCTGTCAGGGCTGTTCTCCTCCTTTACCAAAGGCACCGAGTGCTTGTGAGCATCTCTCTGAAGCCCCTGGACCCCCTGGGCAGCCCATGAGGCTCACAAATGGGGGTCTGGGTCCGAGCGCTGGCAGGTGTCTGGGTGAAGGAGGGGCCACTGGTGCCTGCTGCACCCCATGCCCTGCCCCCACTCAGCCTCTTCCCCTGATGCCCCACCCACACTGCACCCACACTCAGCCCCACCCCCACTTCATCCCCAGCCTGAGGGAATTTTTGAGTCACTCGCACCAGGAACTGGCACTAACTCGACAGCCCAGAAAATGAGCTTCCCCGTGTGTTCACTGCAAACCCATCTCAGTGCTGGGTGCTCAGCAGAGTGATGGCCCCCGGCTGGGCTCACCTCGGCTGCCTTGCGAGCAGCAGCCCTGCTGACCCTGCGTGTGGGGGAGCACAAGGGGCTGGGGGGGGCAGGACAGGCTCGGAGGGCTCCAAGCTGGGTGGGTCTGTCACTGGCCTGTGTACAGAGACCAAGTGTGGCACAGACCGGGGAGTCAGGGCTTGTGTGGCCAGAGGCCGGGGGGTTCAGGCACCTGCTCCGGAGCCAGCACAGACCAGTTAGCTTCACGCCAAGGGCAGCTGGTGGGGAGATGCCTCAGAGCAGGGGAAAGAGATTCTTCCAACCCCGGCAGGGCTGTGGGGAGGCTCTGTGCCCTCCCTGGTCCTCATCCTTCCACTCCTCTCCCCACACGCCCTGGCTCCTGGCCAAGCCACAGGCTGTAGCCAAGCTGAGCATGTTGGAACTTCTTGAACTAAAGGATAGGCAGGTGGGGAAGCAGCATCTGGCCTGAGTCACTAACCCTCGGTGCTCCTGGCGAGGACACAGTGGGGGTCCCCACAGGTGTCCACATGACTCTTCCTCTGCCCTGGCTCTGGCTCTCAGCTTTGCCTTGGCAAAGCCTCTTTGCTGAATAGCCACAGCTGAGCCACAGTGAGACCCATGTGGGCAGCTGTGGGGAACTGCAGACCCCTCATCTGCCCTGGATGGGGACTCTGAAGGCAGGGACATGAGCTGGGGATCACTGTTGGCCCCTACAGGGCATGAGTAGGATCCACAGCTCTGCACAGCTGCCTGGGTGGGGCTCCTGCTTCTGACCTGGCTGGGGGACAGTCATCAGGGGGAATAGCGGAGACACATCCCGTTCTGGAGACCTGCCTCACGAGCATGATGCTGGTTCCTTTTCTGACCCAATGGCTGCTCTGCTCTCCCCTCTGCCCAGGCCTTCCTGCCCTTGCTGAAGCAGGCTGCCCAGGGAAGCCCCCAGACAGGGCTGAGCTGCAGCAAGGCGGCCATCATCAACATCTCCAGCGAGGGTGGCTCCATCCAGAATGTCTGTGGCTGGCGTACGGTCCAAATCATCTCCTATCGCTGCAGCAAGGTACAGGGCACACCCAGCAGGGCCTGACTGCTGCCTGGGTTTGCTACTTGGACAATTCCCTGTCAGTCGGTGTCTTCCACTTGTTCCCCATCCTACTGCCACCACTCCAGCCTCCAGCGCTGTGTTGGGCAGGGCTGGCAGTTGTTTGTCTGCCTGCAATTCACTTGGGCTTTAGATCAGAGTTCCCATCCGGTGAGGAACTTTCTGTTTTGCTTGTATCCCGCCAGAGAAATCCCCACGCAGTGATGCTCAGGTTGGACATATCCCATTTAGAGACCATCCCCAGTTGAGGTCCAGGGCACCAGATCGTCACTGTGCCTGCCAGCGTTGTGGAGGAACCCAAAGGAGCATCGATGTCCCGGTCCCACTTTCCCATATCGGCCCAGGCCTTGCATAACCAAGAGCAGCTTAAGCACAGCTCTCAGGTGTGCTCACCTGTCACATTGAGATGCCACCTGTCATCATTGAGAACATGAGAGAGAGCAGCTCAGAGTAGCATTTTCTTCTCATGAGTATGTCCTGAAAGCTGAGTGCTTGGGCAGCCATCCTGGAGAAACTGAAATGCTGCCCAGCTGGTTAGCAGAGCACCAGCAGCAGGCAGCTTGTGTTTTTGTTGGTGATGTCCATCCACACATAAATCAGGATACATAACATTTATTCTGCACATGGAAAGATGAAATTAAAAGGAGCGCTGCTCTCGCCCCTTTGTCCATGTGTCCCGTCCCTTCCTTCAGGAGTGTGGGTCATTTCCTACAGGGCTCATTCCCTCCCCCACACTCTGCTGTCTCTGCTCATGGCACCTCGTCCTCAGGCTGCTCTGAACATGCTCACCAAGTGCCAGGCCTTGGGGTACGGCGGAGACGGGATCCTGAGTGTCGCTGTCCATCCTGGCTGGGTGCAGACAGACATGGGGAATTCCAGCTCCGTCCAGGTTGGTTCCTCGCTGGGAGAGGCCAGTGGTAGCCATATGTTGGAACAGATGTTCGTTGTAGGGTTAATGGTTATGCTGGAACCTGTCCTGCCCTGCACGAAGGGATCGTGTCCCACTCAGATGCCCTCAGGGATTCAGTGCTGTGCCCCGGGCTTCCAGCCTCCTGCTGGTGCTTGCTTAGTTCCTCAAGCTGCTGGCATCCCAGAGTGAAGGTGAGCAGAGCTGCTGCTGTGGGGAGCCGGAGACGGGGAGTTGGTTGTCACGGGCACCAGCTCACAGGTACTTGTATTGGGGGTCATATCTGTGATCTCCATCCAGTACCCTCATGTACCCCAAAGCCCAAGTCCCAGCCTGGACCCTGGATCCCTTCTGCACGTCACTCCCAAACAAGAGCCTAAAGCCACTCCAGCACCCCAGCCCAGAGCCTGGACCCCCCATCCTCACACCCACCCCCGGTCCTGAGCACCTTCCACACCCACAGCTCCCTTCTGGCAACACAAATCCCTCATTTCTAGCACCTCCCTAAAGCCCGAACTCCCAGGCAGAGCCCTCACACTACTGCACCCCAACCCTCAGCCCCAGCCAGGAGCCCCCCCCCTGCCCCAGACCCCTTGGCCATGCTCCCACCGCAGGAATTGTGCTTTGTGCACCAGGGTGAAGGGAAGGTGTCACACAACAGCTGCGTGTTGCACGTCCCTCTGCCTTGGGACACATAAGAACATTTGTGCCACTCAGGGCAGGCAAAGGTCAAGGGGACTCCAGCTGGGCCCCTGGTGTCCTGGATCACTCCCAGAGCAGCTCCCCCGACTCACTCTGCTCTCCCCCCAGCAGGCCCCACTGGCGGTGGAGGCGAGTGTCCGAGGGATGCTGCACGTGCTCTCCACGCTCTGCGAGAAGCAGAACGGGGCCTTTGTGAACTGGGAAGGGGAAGTTCTTCCCTGGTGAGATGTTCCCAGCCCTGCTCCAGGAGCCCCAGGTCAGACTGTTCCAGTGACCACACCCTCAGCCCTGCCTGTGTCCTCAATAAACCCACTGAGCGAATGCAGCAGCCCTGACTAAGCCTGGCCTGCTCTGTCCTCTCCTGGAAGCCACCGGCTGCACCCAGGTGCAGCTGCCTTTGGTTCCTCTCCCCACAGCCAAAGCCTAGACTTGGCCTGGGTGGGAGGAGCTGGTGGTGGCAGTCAGGGGTGGGGAAAACAAGCAGGACCTCGCTGCTTCAGGGAAGAGGCCCAGGGAGACCCAATGGGCACTAACACCCCTTCTCCCACTCTCGTGCCGTGTATTGAATTAGCCACCCTGCGCTATCCCGGCTGATGCTACCTGACCTGAGCCAAGAAGCCCCTGCCCCCAAGGCAGCCCAGAAGGCGCTGGGATGGGGTGGCCATGAGCCTCTGGTTACACTGGGTCTCTCTCTTCATGTGTCTGTCACACAGGAGGATTCTCTGGGCACAGCTGAGAGAGCCAGACCAGGGCACGTTGCTAACACTAGGTGTGGAAGTGTGGGCCAGGGACATGTGCCCCCTCTGGGGTGGAGAAGGACACCAGACCCCTTCAACCCTCGGCACTGCCTGGTTCTGAGCAGGCAGCACTGTCCATAGGACTGAGGCCACTTTAACAAGGCTGCAGGTGGGCAGCATATGGGCCCAGGCCCAAGGGCAGGGTTGGCTGTAGCCCAAACAGGCAGTCAAGGTAGAAGCCCCGGCCCTAAGTCAGGGCAGGGCTGCAGTTCATTAGTCAGGCTCAGCTCCGACAGCTGGGCAGAGCACACACAGTCTGCGTAGGAGCCCTGGGGCAGGGCTGGGTCACCTTTCCTCAGGCTCAGCATCTTGTTAGCAGGGCTGAGCAGTCCAAACAATATACCGGCCCTGGCCCTGGGGCAGAGCGGGGCAGCAGGTAATGAGGCTCAGCGCTGAGTTGCTGGGCTGAGCCCATGAAGAGTATACGAGGTCGAACCGCGGGGCAGGGCTGAGGGGTTCACACAGTGTACCAGGGGGTTTCCCTGAAGCAGGGTAGAGCAGCAAGTGCACCCCAAAGGCACTGCAGGTTGGGAGAGTCAAAGCAGAGGGGGAGGGGGCGCAGGCACACCCACTCCTCTCTGCCCCAGCCCAAGGCCTGAACCACAGCTCACGCTACAGCTGATCTCTGGGGATCCCCCAAAACACACTGACATGGGCTCTGGGGGCACAGTCCCCAGGCTGCTTCCGACCTCCCCCTGCCTTGGCTCACAGCCCCACTCCAGCTTGTCTGGGAGATCGGGCAGCTCTATGTTCCCTGGGTAAGTAACCGCCAGCAGGTCCAGAAATTCGGGCATGTCCACATCATTGGGTAGTGGACTGACAGAAGGGCTGTAGGCTCAGGTTGGTCTGGGGCTCCTGGGTAGCTGGCAGCCAGCAGGCTCCCAAACTGGGGCAGGTCCAGGATGCCTATGGAGGTGGCAGCCGACAGGCTCCCAGACTGGGGCAGATCCAGGATGTGACCGTACCAAACACCGGGAGCTTTGGGGGTAATGGCCATGGATGCAGGCAGCACACGGATCCTCTAGCCCGTTCACTACGGAGCAGCTTGGAACCAGAGCAGGCAGGGAATCTGCTTTATGCCCGCTGTGCTGCTCAGTGGAAACCGCCTGACATATTCACCTCCAGGCTGTTTGTACCCCAAAAATGCAGGTTCCACAGCGACTCCCTGGAGAAGGGCTTAAGACCTTCTCCACACACTCCCAAGCCCCTCTCCAAGACCTGTCCCAATGTGCAAGGGGCTGCTTTGTCCCTTGCTGCTGAACCAGCTCTCTGGCTGAATCAGCTGAACCCCACCCACTCAGGTCCTCTGGGCCTTGGTGCACACTGCAGCCTTCGGTTTTAATGTCTGCCTGCCCACATTATAGCTGGGGACAGGAGGTGGCCGGCTTATGCTGGTGGCCAGCAGCAGCCTAGAAGTGTGAGCTGCCTTTTGACTCTGTGCGGGCAAGAAAGGACAACTTGTTTTCAGCCACAGAGGAGGATGGGGAGCAAAGAAGAGCTCTGCAAAGACATGGGCCAAGTCATCCCTCCCACACATCCCATTCGCTGTGGCTGGAAGCAGCTCCTGTCCCTTTCCTCCCACACACATTACAAAAACTGTGTCTGGGCACATTCTGATGGGAACCCTGACAGAAATCTGGGGTGGGCGTGTGACCCTGCAGGCTGCGTTCTGCTGGAATCCAACTGAACTTGCTCAAACTTGAGAAATTTTACAAGGTGTCCCGTATTCAGCAAATGGAAATATGGTCATTCTAAGGAAAGTGCTGCCTTGGATTTTGGAAAAGACCCCTTGCCGAGAACCCGACCTTGCCTCGTGCAACAGTGTAAGATCTTCTCCAGCTCTAGCAGGACTGGGTACAGGCACCTGACTGATTGTCATCACCTCTACAAATGCACATCTACATCCTTAGCCATTCAGAGGCTTGCCCTCTACTTTGGTGCCAAAATTAACAAGCCATAGAACTCTACAGCAAAATCCTGACCTCCAACCACACGCTGCTCCAGTCTTTCACCCACTCCCATTTTCTTCCGCCTCTTCATACTGCACCACTGACAGCTGTGGAATGGGGATCATGATTGCAGTGACTCCTCGCTCAGGGGATGATCAGTACAAGGGTGTTGCCCTCCTGCACAGTAAGGCAGCCAACACTTGAATGGTTCTGCACCAAAATTTTAGTAACTAGCAACCAAACCAACCCACCTGCTCAACAAGACAGGAGGGGTAACTTAGAGACAAATAAGGTCTGGCTTATTCCTTCTATTCCTTTCTAGTCACCTGATCGCAGCAGAGTTATTTCCCTGCAGATATCCTTACACTAACTAACTAACTAATCAGGGTGAAGGTCATGCATCACAACACAGCTGTGTTTTGCACACCCCGCTGCCTTGGGACACACAAGAAAATTCATGCCACTCAGGGGAGGGACAGTTGAAGGGAAGTCCAGCTTGGCCAAGGGCTCAACTTGATCCTGTCTCTGGGCCCCTGGGATGCTCCCAGAGCCAGCTCCCTCACGTCACTCTGCTTCCCCCCCCGCCCCGGCAGGCCCCAGTGATGGTGGAGGCGAGTGTCAGAGGGATGCTGCACGTGCTCTCCACACTCTGCAAGAAGGACAATGGAGGCTTTGTGAACTGGGAAGGGAAATTTCTTCCCTGGTGAGATGTTCCCAGCCCTCCGCCAAGATCCCTGCTGTCAGCTGTACCTCTGGCCTCAATAAACCCACTGAGCTAACACAGGAGCCCTGATTGAGCCTGGCCTGGTCTGTCCTGTCCTGGAAGCCACCGGCTGTGCCTGGGTGGAGCTGCCACGTGACCATTGGTTCCTCCCTCCACAGCCAAAGATCAGAGTTGGTCTGTGAGGCAGGAGCTTTGGGTGGCCAGCTGGGAGGGGGTGGCTGAGAGTGAGGAAAACACCCAGGACCTCACTGCTTCACGGAAGAAGCCAAGGGTGAGGTCACAGGCAATGACACCCCTTCTCCCACACTTGTGCAGTATATTGAATTAGCCACCCTGAGTTATACAGGCCAATGCTACCTAACCTGGGCCAAGAAGCCCCTGACCTAGAGGCAGCCCAGGGGGCACAGGGAGAGGGAAGCCAGGAGCCTCTGGATACACTGGGTGTCTCTCTTCATCAGTCTGTCATACAGGAGGATTGTCTGGGCACAGCTGAGAAAGCCAAACCAGGGCAAATTGCTAACTCAGTGTGTCCAGGTGTGGGCCAGGGTGTGCCCCAACTGGGGTGGAGCAGGCCACAAGACCTCTCCAACTCTCAGCCCTGCCTTGATCTGGGCAGGCAGCAGTCCCCAAAGGGCCCAGTCCTCCTTAACTGGGCTGCAGGTGGGCAGAATATGGGCCCTGGCCCTGAGGCAGGATTGTCCACATCTCACATAGGCAGTCAAGGTGTGAGCCCCAGCCCTAGGTAAGGTCTGGGCCGCAGTTCATTAGTCAGGCTCAGCCCCTACAGCAGGGCACGGCACACACAGTCTGTGTAGCAGCCCTGGCTCTGGGGCAGGGCTGGGCTGCCTTCAATCAGGCTCAGCACCTTGTTAGCAGCTTGTGTGTAGCCACGGCTAACCTGCCATTCCTTTGAAGTAGCCCAGGCACTTTGAAGTACCAGCGGGTTAGTCACTGCTAGAGACAAGCTGGCACTTCCAAGTTTACAGCTTCAAAGTTGCCCGGCGGGGGCGGGGGGGAGAGAATTAGCTTAATGAAGTTCTGCATTTGCATCACAGCGCTTCGTTAGTAATCTCCCAACACCCGATTTCCCATGCTCCCTTCCAAGATGGGAGCATGGTACGTAGGGTGTAGGGAGATTATTAAGGAAGTGCTGTGCTGCATAGGCAGCGCTTCGTTAAGCTAATTCCCCCCGCCCCCCCCAGCAACTCTTTAGTGTCGGCTTGTGTGTAGGTACGGGCAGGTGAACAGCAGTGTAATGGACCCTCGCAGCAGTGGGCAGAGGACTAGGTTCAATGACCTCCTGAGGTCCCTTCCAGTTCTATGACATGTGAATCCTCAGATATATATATATATATATATATATATAAACTCTGTAGTGTCAACACACCTGAAATAATCCCACACTATGACTGGTTGTAATAAGGAATTTGCCTTTACACATTGCCAGCTCACCACCGCTGTTGTTCCCCAGGGCAGAGGTTTTCCAGGTTTGTCTGCACTACAGAGATATTTCAGAACAGCTTATTTCAGAATTATCGCTCCCAAATAAGCCATTTGATAATAATGCTTTCACGCGACAAGGAAGCCCCAGAATAAACAAAACCTATTGGAAAACAGCACGTCCACACACAAGAGAGCCTAGTTCAGATTAGAGCCCTTGAAGCACACGGGCGCTATGGCGATACAGCAGCATTATTTCGGAATAAACTATTCTTTGAAAGAGCCCCAGTTACCTGTCCATACAGCCCCCATTCTCTCTCTTGGAATAGGCACTATTTCTAGTAGAATGAGGTTTAAAGACCTCGAAAAGGCCATCCACTATTTCTAAATTAGTTCAGTAACCTGCCTGGCTGTCTCAGGCTGTGTCTACACTAGCTCCCAGTGCAAAGTACGGGCAGGTGAGCCACAGCTACACACAAGCCTGCTCACCTGCCCGTACGACACACAAGCCACACACTACACACAAACAACACACACAAGCCACACACAGTGTCGCAAGCGAGTGTAGCCTGCTCACCTGCCCGTACTTTGCACTGCCTGGGGAACTCCAAAGTCCCTTGAGTCAACAAAGTTTGGAGGAGTTTAACACTTTGGAGTTGCCGGGGGCGGGGGAGAATTAGCTGAATGAGGTGCTGCGTATGCAGCACAGCACTTCATTGATGACGTCCTCACGCCCTGCTCACCAGCCTCCCTTTGAAGGAGGGCAGTGGTGTAGACAGACCCATTTGCCTCAGACCCCTAAATGGCTCCCCTCAAGGACTGAGCTCACCCCCCTGGGTTGAACAGGCCAATGCTCAAAGCACTGAGCTCGCCGGCCTGCAGAGCAGGACCTCCCAAGGGGCCTTTTTGGAAACGAGCAACAGGCAGCTGCAGGGCCCCTGGCCACTGAATGAGATTTCCTCCCCTCCCCCACCAGCCTGGCCTCCCCTTTCAGACTCTCTCACCCATCCCCCACTGCTCTGAGCCCAGCTGGGGGTTCCCGCAGCCCCGGCTGCCCCTTGCCAGCTGTCCTGGGCCCCAAAGTGGGTCCCTCAGATCCTGACTCTCCCACCCCTCCCCAGTGCTCTGATCCCCTTGTCCCCTCAGACCCTGCCAACCCCCCCACTGCCCTTTTCCCCTCCTCCCTCAGCCACAAGCCCTGCCCGGGTTCCCCTTCACACCTGCCACCCGTCCTCCCTGGCACCCGGCCTCCCCCTCCCTCTACACTGTTTGTCACCCACTGAGGTCTTGGGCCCTGCCACAGGCTGTGTCAGAACAGAGACAGCCCGTGGGTGCAGCCCCTGCCTGGGGGGATCCTGCGGCTCTGTCTTCACGTGCCGCTGCTTCCAGAAGTGGCGTAATAATGAGCTGTCCAGGAGATGCGAATGGGGCATGGATGGAAATGTTCTGTACCTCATTAGCACATGGGCGCATTATTTGGAGTCCAGAAGAAGCTCTTCCAGACTCCAGAACACACATTCAGACGCGCGGCCCACGGGGATCTTACAGAAGGAAACGCTCCCTCCAGAAGCCCCTTCTGCCTCAGTTTTAATTTCCTTTTTTATTCTTTAATTTTTAGTCACTTCATTTTTTAATTCCTCATGAGGCCGTTCAGTATTTTCACATCATTGATGCATTTGGGGACAAAATTCTTTGCAACAAGATTCCAACATTTTATCTCCTCCTCAAACTGCCATACCAAAGCTAATTATTTTCTCCAGGTCAGACTGGGTGAGGTCTCAGGGGGTGGCCAAGCTATTTTGTAGCATCACAAAACAAGCAGTTCTGTAGCACCTGAAAGACGAACACACTCCTGTATGAGGGAAAGAGCTAACTGGTAGTTTCATTCATGGTCCCAGTTAGATTATTGCTTTGGTAAGAGGGCTGATAATAGGAAGATGGGTCCTCGAGCCCAAAGGCGTGTGGCCACCACCAGAAGAACTGTGGGACATGCAGCAGAGCCAAGGGATGGGAGGGAAGCTGGAACATGCATGGAATCAACTGTGACCTTCCCTTTCCTTTCAGAGATGGGGGTTCGTGATGTCCTCATGCCACAATGCCTGGCTGTGTGTTTTCTTTTAACCATTCTCAGTTCTCCGTATTGCCTTTCACGCATTGCTGCTCAGCAAACTTTCTCTGCTATTAATCTCTGTGCCTATATATGCTGTATGGTACTTCTATCTTTCCCAAATCCCATGTGCTTGTCTGCTAGATGTTCCTTTAGCGGTGATCTCAATCTCTCCATCAGCACCTTGCCTTGATGACTCATTAGTGCAATCGTTCTGTGCACTTCCTTTCTTCTGGACTGTCACTACCACGGACCTTGTCCATTCCTTAGTGGCCTTTCCTTCTTTCCTTGCGATGCTACAGAGTTGGTGTATTTCCTGAATCATACTTTCTCTGTTGTATTTGATCATCTCTCCCATGAGCTTATCATTTGCAGGGCTCTTGTTTTTCTTTTGTCGTCTCACTGCTCTTTCTACTTCCTCCTTCGAAATACCAGATGAAACTCTGCTATCTGCACACACCTGACCCCTGCCAGCCCCAACTCCTGGTCCTGCCCAGGTTTGATGGTGTTTGGATCTTGTAATGCATGGGAGCAAGCTGAGCTTGTTCTGGTGGAGTCACATGGACCAGGCAGGTGAAGAGTGGTGAAGGACTGAGCCCAGCAGCTCCAGCACCCTGAGCTCATGAATCTCACACTAACCAGGAGGAAGTGTGGGGAAGTCCTTGGCAAGGTGAAGTCAGGTTCAGCTGGTGTGTGGGGCTGTTTGGTTTTACTTTTGTCTAAAATTGTTAGAAGTGAAGTTTGCTGTTTGTCAGAAGCCGGGTTTGTTTTGCAAGGCCAAGTGCTGCTCAGGGAGCAGGAAGTCTTGAGTTGAACTCCCTGATGTCCCCTCCCAAAGCGTGTGTTTGTTGCTCTCCCTGACTTTATGTTGCCTACATTTTTCTTACACACAGTGTGGTTTGTGAACTGTCCCGAATGTGTAGTTGCTTTCTTGCTTCAAAGCTGTGAGGAGAGCTTGGAAATGACCTTGGAAAGGTGAAGTTAGGTGGAGTGTTTATCAGAGCACTGGGGGTTTATTGAAACCTGATTCTGTGGAAAGCCCAGGGCTACTTTTACAAGAAGGCTTGTTGGTCTAGGGGTATGATTCTCCCTTAGGGTGGGAGAGGTCTTGGGTTCAAATCCCAGACAAGCCCTCTTTCTGCCATTGTCTGAGAGCTGACCCAGACAGCTCAGGGGCTCCTCTCCTCTGACATGATTTTCCTCTGTTCATTTGCTCAGAGTAATGGAACAGCCACTTGCTAATGGATGGCTCAGCTCAAGTATCACCTCTGTCAAGATATGGTCCTGCCAGTGATTCCGCCTCTCCTGTTCACTGTGGCAGCCGCTCTTGCTGAGAGAAGCTGCAACTGTCCAGCTTCTGACTCTCCCTCTTGTCTGGATGACTTGGCTGTTCTCCCTTCTGAGCTACAGTCCTTCATTTCTCTGGCACTCCCAGTCACCCAGACAATCCTCTCATTCCCTGCCACAAGCCTCATCTTTGCCCTCAGTGGAGTTGGTGGAACCCAGGTGCTCCCTCCCTCTGGTTGCAGCCCAGCAGGGACCCTACACTGAGCACTTCTGGGCTTTTTCCTCCCACTTCTCCCTGCTCCTTCCCTGGACTGCTTCCTAGAACTCCCACTTTACTGCTCTGTACTGGCTATGAACCCTCAGCCATTCCAGTGTAAGCAACGTGCCAGCAGGAACTCAGTGCTGCTGAAGGCTGGGAGGCATGTGTCTCCCAGAGATCATTTGCATGAGAGTGCAAAGGGGTGCATATGTGATACCTTGCAAACAAAGCCTGATGGGTAGCAAGGAAGCAATGAGCATTGTCTATTTTAAACACATTGTTGTAAAATCACAATTTATGCTCACACTCAGCATAAGAATTGTGAAATCTCACCAATGCTCCAAGTCATTGTGGGGGAAAGGGCAGTCATCCTAAATGCACAAGACATGAATTGCCCAGGGCTCCCCTACTTTAAAGCATTGTAGAACAAAAGGTAGAGAAGTAGGGTTGGAGCTAGTTATCTGAATGTTTTTGTCATATTGTTCTCAACGTGTTTTTTTTTTACTTTTCCCCAGCTGATAAAGTTAATCATGAAAACTAGTGTTTTAGTGGTAGCTAAGATCACCAAGAGCTGCTATCATAGGTCTTTGTCTCAGGAGAACACCCCAGCAAACACATAGAGAAGCAGTAGGTTATTAGCACCAGCAGTGGATCGGTGGGGCAGCGGAGAGGGAACAAACTGAATGCTGGAGCAGTGCAGAGGTGGCATTGGCTCAGGTTCAATGAGGGAATGCATCAGTGTGATGTGTGGAGTCTGCTTAAAATACAGACTTGATGGGTCACTTTTCAACCTTTGTCATCTGAATGCTAAAACCAAGATGCTTGAGAGGCGTGTCATGGAAGCCCTTTTGGCTGGCGACTGTGCACTTTTGGCACACAAGGAATCTGATCTCCAGCTCATCATCAACAAGGTTCCTGATGCCGCTTTGCCTCTTTGGTTTGTCCATCACCCTAGGAAAGACTGAGGTCCTGTTTCAACCTGCTCAAGGAACTGTGGGTCTTCCCTGCTTCAAACTTTATTTCAGGAAGAGAGTTAAAAACAGTCGAGGAGGTCAAGTACCTTGGCAGTGTGATAGCCAATGACGGCTCCCTCGTCAAATAAATAAAAGCCAGAATACCTGGGCATTAGGATGTCTTTGAGGAGGCTTTTCTACAGAGCTTAAGAAAGACTCAGCACCTGTAGTTTTACAGCCCTTCCACTTGGAGTTTTGCTGAAGTCTGGGATTGAGCCAGGGACCTTTACATCTTCAGTCTAATGCTCTCTTTACTGAGCGACTTCAACAGCTACTTGAGTGCTTCTGAGGACATCCGTTCTCAGCTGGGGATGATTTTGTCAGCCATCCCAAGCAAGAAATAAGTTATGGCAAGGGGCCATACCTGCTTCCCTCAGCTTGACTCACTTCATTGTCCTTTCTGACTTTTCCACATTGTCCCAGTGGTCACAGGGGACTGCAGCACATTGATGGTGGGGAAGCAGCTGAGATATGACATGACACCCTAGAGGCAAAATGATCCGACTGCCTCCTTCTAACAGGATCCTGGTGTGACCTGCTGTTGGCCAAGCTTTTGGGGAGGGGAAGGAGATAAGCAGGGCTACGCTTGTGTGAAAGGGCTAAGAGTTACAAAGATGAAGTGTGTGTTTGCCTATGAAAATTTATGCCCCACAATATCTCTGAGTCTGTCAGCTTCTTCAGAACTTCTTGTTGTTTTACTGAAACAAAGCACCGCCGAGATGATCCTTTGAAGAAGTGACCTGTAGGAAGGAAGGACCCTATTCTGCCCCTGCCTGAGGGACGTTGGGAGAGGATGAGATTTCTCCTTCCCTCTGGGAAATCAAACAATCAGCTGGTTTGATCTTCTGAAAGTGGAGGTCACTGCCCGATTCTCATCCTGTTTCCTTCACCTCTTTTGGCCTCCCTGACTTTTGCAGTCAGGTAACTAAAAGCAGAGAATCACCTAAAAATTGGATTCACCCTATCACTTTAGCACTGTGAGCACCATGTTCAAAGCAGCTGAGCTCGCTAACTGCCTCACAAGGAGGAGTTTTGTAAAGGAGCAAGCGGCAGCTGCAGGGATATTTTGGTCTCTGGAATGAGATTGCTGCCGCTCCCCAGTGCTCTGAATCCCATCCAGGCAGCCCGTCAGAGTGTCCCCCGCCATCTGAACACCCAAATGGCATCTCCTCAGACTCTGTCACCCATTACCCACTGCTCTGAGCCACTGCCCGGAGACCCCTTAGACCTGGATGCCCCCATCATGCTGTCCTGCTGGATACCCCTCAGACCCTGCCACATCTCAACCACCCACACGACCCTGGGCCAGACCTCACTATCCCCTCAGATCCTGCCACCTCTTTTCCACTGCCCTGGGCCCTGGCTGGGTGCCCCTCAGATGCTTCCTCTCCTCCTCACTGCCTTCATCCTTGAGCAGATATCACCACAGACTCTTCACCACACGGCTCAGCAATGGGACCCCCCCACAACTCTGCCCATGTGCTGGGAGCCAAGTTTGCTGTTGGAAGTCTGTGTTTCCATGATGGTAACCCTGGGCCCTGTGATTATTTCCAGTTTATCTGGTCTTGCAAAAGCATTGGCATCCTGGCTGAGTAGATAAAACTTTGGGGAAGACGTCCTATTGGATTTCTTTTCTCAAGTTCCAGGGAGTCTCCTTCTTGAGAGCTCTGCCCTGGAGGCTGGAGGGAGAATTCAGGATGAGGAACGTGAGCATGAGGAGGAGCCTTTTTGGCGTCTTCTCCTTTCCCACCACTAACTGCGCTGGATGGCAGACGTCTGTGTGGGGAAGGTCAGAGTCTGATCCAGCTGGTGCTGGGCAAAGCGAAGGCAGGGAAAACACTCGGTTAAGGTTCTGCAGTCCCCAAAGATACTAAATAGCGGAAGTGAATGAGGGTCCTCTTTCCAGCTCCCTTGGCCTAGTGCTGTTCAGTGCAACAGTCTGTGAGTCACTAATGTCCCTTGCTCTGGAGAGGAGCAAACAGGCCCAAACAGAACACACACCACACAAAACTCTCTTCAAAAGTGCAGTGTAGCTGTGTATGAAAAAGAAACGTGTTCTACTGACTGCACTGGCTGCACGCTGAGGTAAATTGTATCAGACTTAATTTGTTGGACCTACCTTGCTCTAGGTGCATGAATTGTTCGGAGAGCTAACAGCACCGATGAGTGGCAAGACCAACATTTTCAAATACAGCGTCTGCACACAGGAAGCCTATTTCAAATACAGCCATTAGATGCACTACAGTGGATTGCTTTGTGTAGATGCTGGGATAGTTATTTTGAAATAAATTTGCGGTGCAGAACCCCCTTATGAACCCAGGGCTGTGAAAGGTTCAGCAGCAGCTCCTCAGAAGACACCCAGAACTGCAGGTTAGGTTGTCACTCATCAGCACCCCAGTGAAGGGGCATTAGGAAGGGTAATAGAGTGAAGGGAATAAAGGGCAGAGACCCTGCCAGCAAAGCAGAGTGAAGCCTCCTGAGAAAGACTCTGGTATGGTCTCCAGAAGCCACTCAACTTCCTTCATGTCTCTGGACATTGCTGCCTATAGCAGTCCAGCGAAGGGTAACAGAGCAAAACCCTGCACTTGTCTTCTGGCTAGCAAGGGCTCACACCCTTGGTGTTGTGAGAACCATGCGCCACCCACCTAAACTATCCAAGCTACAGAGAAACAGCTCAGAACAGGCAGCTGCTGTATGGCTCCTGGAGTGAGACGGCTCTCCCTCCCTCCCTCTTCAGCACCCCAACCAGGCATCCACTCAGCCCCTCCCCCACCACCCTGAACCCCAACCTGGCATCTCCCACTCAGACTGCGTCTCCCATTCCCCACTGCCCTGAACCCTGGCTAGGAATTCCCTCAGACCCTGCTGCCCCGCTCTGTCTGAGCTAGTCCCCTGCCGGTGTCCCCTCACACCCTGCTTATTCCCTCCCTCCGCTGCCCTGAGCACGACATTAACACAGCCCGTGTTCCCTGGCAGAGGGGTAACACCATCACCACCTGCTGCAATGTGCTTCCTTTGGAGGGACCCCAGTCTGCTGCCTGCTCCTGAGCTCAGCTGCTCCCAGCTCACCCAGAGCACATGGCCTTGGAGCAGCAGCTGCCCTTTCTGCTCTCCTACCACAGACACAGAGCCCACAGGAGCAGACCCCACAGCTGTCACCCCAACTCCAGAACCTTCTGCAGGTGCAGTGTGAAACCTGCCCACCAAAATGACCCACCTGTAACTCGTTCCTACCTGCTCCAGGGGTATCTCCCTCATCAGGACATGGCTCACCTGTGCATCATCACTTTCTCTCACCTGAGGCAGCCCATGGCCCTGACTTCCTCTTTCAAATCCAGCCTGCACATGAGAGCACTTCCTCTTCCCACCAGGTGGGAGACAAGACATTGATAGTTCTCTCTTGTGGCCATTGCACAACACAGAGAGCCCCAAACCTCACTGTACATTGAGAGCTTCCAGGGGGGGGTGAAAGCAGCTCCCCTTGATTCCTTGGGCAGGAAGTTACAAGAATGTCAGTTTTATTGGAGAATGTGGGTATCGATCCCACTGCCTCTTACATGCTAAGCAAGCACTCTACCATTTGAGCTAATTCCCCACATCCTTGTTGACTTCATTTATCCCAGCAGCTCCCCTGGCCCCTTTCCAAAGATGACCCTTCTTAGCCCAGTTCCTACCAGCTGGCTGGCTGAGCTCTTTAGACACAGCTGCTAATAATGCCATGGTGACAGTTTCAAGCTCTGTGTGAGCCCTTGGGGCATCGTGATGAAGTGGCCTGGCTGCTGTGGATGAGGAGGTTCCAGCACGCACAGGGAGCTGTGCAACGCCAGCCTTGTGGGAGGGCTGTGTGGGGATCCCTGCCTGCATCACAATGCCACTGCCTGGGGGTGCTGGTGCCTGGCAGCCTGGCTTTGCAGTGCCTGGTGTCCTCTGACCAGGTTCCACTGGCTGTGTCACCTCCCTGGGCTCAGAGTTTCCCTGATCTACATGGGCAGGTGATATACACACAACAGGGGTGGCCCTGTGAACTGCAGAGGTCTGTAGCATATGGTGCTTTGGCAGATGCTTCATTTCCGAGAGCAGCTGCAGAGGAGATGATGGACAGTCAGTGTCTGTGGGAGGAGGGGTTCACATTGGGGCTCTGGAGCATATTTTTATGCTTTTAATTACTGGCCATGTGTGTGATTTATTTCTAGAGCTGTTTTCGGAGTGCTCCATCTGGGTGTGTTTACTAGCCAGAGCTGTTAGAAAGCACCACCAGCACCCCCAGGCAGTGGCATTGTGATGCAGGCAGGGATTCCCATAGAGCCCTCCCACAAGCCTGGACCTGCACAGCTCCCTGTGCATGATGGAACCTCCCCATCCATAGCAGCCAGGCCACTTCGTCAAGAGGCCCCAAGGAAATTAATACATCAGGGCACAGACTATCCAGTAAATTCTTGGATTAAATTGGAGACAATTTTTTTTCCAAAAGTTTCAAAAAGCTACCGGGGGGAGGCTGTTCTCGATTTGATTTTAACCAGTTGGAAAGAATTGGTAGAGAACTTGAAAGTGGAAAGCAGCTTGGATGAAAGTGATCATGGAATCATAGAGTTCACAATTTGAAGGAAAGGAGAAAGAGAAAACAGCAAAATAGAGATAATGGATTTGAGGAGGGCAGATTCAGGTAAACTCAGAGAGCTGGTAGGTAAGGTCCTGTGGGATGCAAAACTGAGGGGAAAAACAGCTGAAGAGAGTTGGCAGTTTTTCAAAGTGACTTTATTAAGGGCCCAAAAGCAAGCAATCCCGCTGTGTAGGAAAGATAGAAAATATGACAAAAGACTGGCTTGGCTTGACCAGCACATGTGGCATGATCTCTAAATAAAAAAGGAATCATATAAAAAATGGAAACAAGGACAAATTACCAAGGATGTATACGGGCAAATAGCACAAGAATGTCGGAGCAAGAAAAGCTAAGGCACAAAATGAGCTCAAACGAGCGACAGGAATAGAGGGAAACAAGAAGGCTTTTTATAAATATATTAGAAACAAGAGGAGGACCAGGGACAGGGTAGGGCCATTGCTCAGCGAAGAGGGAAAAACAGTAACAGGGAACTTGGAAATGGCAGAGATGCTTCATGACTTCTTTGTTTTGGTCTTCACTGACAAGTCCGATGGAGGAATGCCCAACAAAGTGAATGCTCGGGGGAAAGGGGTTGGGTTAGAAGTTGAAATAAAAAAAGAACAAGTTAAAAATCACTGAGGAAAAAGTAGATGTCTGCAAGTCACCAGAGCCTGATGAGATGCATCCTGGAATACTCAAGGAGCTGATTGAGGAGGTATCTGACCTTTAGCTATCATGTTTGGAAAATCATGGGAGACAGTTGAGATTCCAGAAGACTGGGAAAGGGCAAATCTAGTGCCCATCTATCAAAAGAGAAATAAGAATAACCCGGGAAACTACAGGCCAGTCAGCTTAACTTCTGTGCCAGGAAAAATAATGGAGCAGACAATTAAAGAAATCATCTGCAAGCACTTGGAAGGTGTTGAAGTGACAGGGAACAGCCAGCGTGGGTTTGTAAAGAACAAATTATGTCAAACCAATCTGATAGCTTTCTTTGATAGGATAACGAGCTTTGTGGATAGGGGAGAAGTGTTAGATGTTGGATACCTAGACTTGAGCAAAGCATTTAATATGGTCTCGCATGATATTCTTATAAAAAAAACCTAGGCAAATACAATTTAGATGAGGCTATGATAAGGTGGGTGCACAACTGGCTGGATAATTGTACTCAGAGAGTAGTTCTTAATGGTTCTCAATCCTGCTGGAAAAGTAGAACAAGTGGGGTTCCTCAGGCTCTGGTTTAGGACCGGTTCTGTTCAATATCTTCGTCAACGATTTAGATATTGGCATAGGAAGTTCGCTTCTTAAGTTTGCAGATGATACCAAGCTGGGAGGGGTTGCAACTGCTTTTGAGGATAACTCAAAATGATCTGGATAAATTGGAGAAATGCTCTGAGGTAAACAGGATGAAGTTAATAAGGACAAATGCAAAGTGCTCCACTTGGGAAGGAACAAGCAGTTTCACACACACAGAATGGGAAAGGACTGCCTAGGAATGAGTACAGCAGAAAGGGATCTAGGGGTTCTAGTGGACCACAAGCTAAATATGAGTCAACAGTGTGATGCTGTTGCAAAAAAAGCAAACATGATTCTGAGATGCATTAACAGGTGTGTTGTGAACAAGATACGAGACGTCATTCTCCCGCTCTACTCTGTGCTGGTTAGGCCTTGGCTGGAGTATTTTGTCCGGTTCTGGGCACTTCACTTCAAGAAAGATGTGGAGAAATTAGAGAGGGTCTAGAAAAGAGCGATTCAAGGGCTAGAGAATGTGACCTATGAAGACAGGCTGAAAGAACTGGGCTTGTTTAGTTTGGAAAAGAGAAGATTTGAGGAGGAATTTGATAGCGGTTTTCAGATATCTGAAGGCGAGTCGTAAGGAGGAGGGAGAAAACTTGTTCTTTTTGGCCTCTGAGGATAGAACAAGAGACAATGGACTTAAACCCCAGGAAGGAAGGTTTAGGTTGGACGTTAGGAAAAAGTTCCCAACTGTCAGGGTGGTCAAACAGTGGAATAAATTGGCGAGGGAGGTTGTGGAATCTCCACATCTGGAGATATTCAAGAACAGGTTACAGAAGTGTCTATCAGGGATGGTGTAGACAGTATTTGGTCCTGCCATGAGCTCGGCGGCCTGGACTCGCTGGCCTCTCGAGGTCCCTTCCAGTCAAAGTATTTGATGATTCAGAGCCAACCAGGTGAAAAAGCAATGCTCCAGGGGAGGTTTGAACTCACAACCTCAGCATGTCTAGGGCAGTACTGCTCTATAAGTACTGTGCGCTAACCCATTGCGCCACTGGAGCTGTGTTTTTAGGGGGGACCCAGGTGACTTAGGGGTCAGGTCATATTTCAGCAGCAGGACCTGTTTTGACAGGTCACAGCCCCTCACCTCCATTGCCTCCATGGTGCCAAATGCTGCTGTGGCCTTGGGACCCAGTGGGGGAGTCACAGAGCAGAACCTGTCTGGGGGGCCAGTGTGGGGCAGATCACAAACCCTCTCCAAGGCTGTGACATGGCATCAGGATCCTCCCCCTCTTTACACTGGGGCAGCAGCTTGGGGCCCATCCCCACTTACCCCCTCTCAGCCCCCTTGGCTGCCTCTCCTCCAACTCCAGCTTGTGCTTCTGCTATTCCACACAGCTGCTGTGGGTAAGGCACTAAAAGGGCTCCTCCACTGAGAGGAATAAGGGGATTTAGAAAGGAGTTGGGTCTTTTCCAAAAGGGCCCCCGTGTAGCCGTGCCGAGCCACGTGCTTTGGAAAGCAGCGCTGTCAAAGTACCTGTAGTGGGTCAGTCTGGCCTCCCGCAGACCCGGAGGCCGGGGAAGCTATGCCGAGGCCCTGGTGGGCGGGGCCGGAGTCAGGAGACCAGAGGCCCGCCCCTCAGAGGGCGGGGCCAAGGGCTAGAAGAGCCAAAGGCGGGACGCGGGAACCATTCGGGGCTGGGCCTCCGGGCAGGGAGGACGTGCCTGCACGAGCTCCCCGGGGACAAAGGGAGAGGGCCTGTGGCCGCCCGGCCAGGCCAGAGGAGCAGGCCCCCAGAGGCTCCACGCAACCCCGGGTCCGTATGCCCCAAGGAGACTACCCGGACTTACCAGACCTACCAGGACCTTCCCGCCGGTGGAGACCCCCCGCCATGGAAGAGGCCCCGGGAGCGGGTTGCCCCCAAGCCCCGGCGGACCCCTACAACGCTGAGACCCAGGACCGCCCTGCATCTCCTGTATTGCCACCGCCTGACTACCCTAACGACGTGGTCATGGACGATTGGCCGGGGCCCCCACAGGTGGATGACCCAGAGGAGACCGACCTAGGAGGACCCCCCGACCAGATGGACTGGGACCTGCTGCCAACAGAGGGTGAGGTAGGAAGTGGCCCGGGGAACGTCGCTCACGAACCAATGGCAGTGTGTTGCGGTCTGGATCCCCACTGCCGGGGTTGCATGTGAGCGACCCCCAGGGCCCCGGGCCGGGTCGCAGTGGAGTGGGAGGGCCTGCGACCCCCTACCCCCATCCCTGACAGGGCCAGCCCCCGCTGAGCCTGTCTGTAGACCCTTGTGTTGCTGCCCCGCCCCAAACTGAGGGCTGGGCCGGTGCTTAACTCTTGTGAACTGCTGCCCCACCCTGGACTGAGGGCTGGGGGCCTGTACGGGGGTAGCGGTGAGCCGCTGACTGCCCGAACTGAGTACGGGCTGGTGCCCTAACCCCCCTCTTTTGTTGCCGCCCGCCCTAGACCAAGGGGCTGGGCGTCACGGGACGTGTTACACGTGGTGGAGAATGTGGGTACCCGATCCCCACCCCTGACGTAAGGGGTGAGGAAGTGGGCGCAGACCCACGGAGGGGAAGGTCCCTGGACAGTGAGGGCAACTGTCCGCTATCTTTTTTTTTTTTTTCCTCTCTCTCTCTCTCTCCTCTTTCCCTCTGGTGCTTGTGTTGTGGGTTCTTGTCTTGCTGCTAACTCTGCTTCCCCAATGGAGGTGGACAGGTTACTGCAGTATTTGGCGGAGAGCCAGCAAAAGCAGCAAGCTGCCCAACTACAGCAGCAGCAGCAGTTACTCCAGCAGCTGGGAGCCCAGCAGCAGCGGCTCCTGACGGAACTGATGGCACAGAGCCAGGAGCACCAGCAACGATGTCTGCAGCAGCTGGCAGCCCTGGTGCCGTTACCCGCCGAGCCACGGCAAGAAGCTCCTGGGGAGGGCCCAGCGTCGGCCCCGCCGGTACGCCTGACGAAGATGGGCCCCGCGGATGACCCGGAGGCCTTCCTGGTCACCTTCGAGCGGGTAGCAGTGGTGGCCAGGTGGCCCCAGAGCCAGTGGGCCACATTACTGGCCCCTTATTTGACCGGGGGGGCCCAGAGAGCCTATCGGGCGTTGTCGGTGGAAGACGCCCGAGATTATGACCGGGTAAAGGCAGCCGTCCTAGACGCATTGGACGTCAGCCCGGAGACCTTTCGCCAGCGCTTCCGGTCCCTGACCTACCCCCCGGGAGCCCGGCCACGGTGCGTGGCACAGGAGTTGAGGGACGCGTGCCGGCGGTGGCTGCAGCCGGAGGTGAGAACCTCCGCAGAGGTCGTGGAGCAGGTTGTGCTTGAACAACTCCTCTGCATCCTCCCACCTCGAGGACGGGCTTGGGTGCGGCGCCACCGCCCTGCCACCGTGCAAGTTGCTGTGGGCCTTATGGAAGACTTCCTAGTGGCGGAGGAGCCAGAGGCACCCACGGGCCTGGTCCCATCGTCCTGGCCCCTGCGTCGGGGAGCTGGGAAGCCAGAGGAGCCCCTCTCCAAATCGTCCGGCCAGCTGCGGGACCCACCCAGTCCATGTCGGACGACGCCCCTGAAGCAGGACCCCGGTAAACCCCAGGGGCGGATGGAGGGGGCTACTAGCACGCGACCACCAGATCCTAAGGGGCGCCAAACCCGGGGGCGGGCCCAACCCGCGGTAGGACCCTGCTTCAGTTGCGGTCAATGGGGGCACCTCCAACGGGACTGCCCGGAAGGCATCTGTAGCTTTGGCCGAGTGTGAGCGGCTGAAAAGAGGGCGCGACCTCCTCAGGCACCCACAATTACAGTCCCAGTCCTCGTGGGAAACAAAGCCGTGATTGCTTTAGTGGACTCGGGGTGCAGCCAGACTCTAATACGCCAACGTGCCGGCCTGGAGGCTGACCCCGCTCTAGGGACTATCCGGCTCCAATGTATCCATGGCGATGTGCGCCCTTACCCCAGCGCACGAGTGCCCCTGACGGTGGCAGGGGTGACCCATTATCTGGTCGTCGGCCTAGCCCCCCAACTAGCGTACCCTGTGGTGTTGGGTCGGGACTGGCCAGGCTTCACAGACATCTTCCGGCCGGCCACGGGACCCCACGAAGAGGCAGCCCCTGTTCTAGAAGGGGACACGCCCAAGGACCCACCCGAGGAGAGTGTGGAGCCGAGCCTGGAGTCCCCAGAGGAAAGACCTGCTGAAGGCCCAAAAGGGACCAGCCCCGACGACTGGGCAACCTCAGACTTTTGTCGCGATCAAAAAGACGACCCCACACTAAGTCGGGCCTATTCTCAGGTGGCGGCCATCGACGGGGTGGCGACAAACCCCCAGCTCATGACGCAATGGCCCCACTTTGAGCTACGCCAGGATCGGCTCTACCGGGTGAATCGGGACCCCCAGACCCAGGGCCAATGGGCACAGCTTTTTGTGCCGAAGTGCCACCGACGGGCCGTGATGAAGCTGGCCCATGACATCCCTGCTGCAGGCCATCTGGGCCAAGAGAAAACCGTGGCCCGAATACTGTCCCGATTCTTCTGGCCCGGGGTCTACCAAGATGTGAAGGACTATTGTAGTTCTTGCCCCGCGTGCCAGCTTGCTGCGCCCCTGCGGGTCCCTAGGGCCCCTCTGGTTCCAATGCCAGTGGTGGGGACCCCGTTCGAGCGGGTGGCTATGGACCTAGTGGGCCCACTCCCTAAGAGCGTAGCCGGCTATAAGTTTGTGTTAGTCCTCGTGGACTATGCCACTCGCTTCCCGGAGGCAATCCCCCTGCACAATATCACGGCCCGCACCATCGCGGGGGAACTAATGAAGATCTTTGCCCGGGTAGGATTACCACGGGAACTGCTTATGGACCGGGGAACTAACTTCACATCACGCCTGATGAAACAGGTCTGTGCCCTCCTAGGGATCAAACAGTTACACACCTCCGTGTACCACCCTCAGACAGATGGCCTGGTCGAGCGATTCAACCGCACACTAAAAGAAATGATGCGCAAATTCCCCCCAGAAGACCTGCGACGGTGGGATCAGTTGTTGCCCCCCTTGCTTTTGGCCATCCGCGAGGTTCCCCAGTCCTCTACGCGGTTTTCGCCATTTGAACTGTTATACGGACGGCGTCCCCGGGGAGTCCTTGACCTGGTGCGAGAGGTCTGGGAACAAACCGCGTCCCCCTCAAAAGGACTGCTGCAATATGTTCTCCAGCTCCAGAAGCACCTGGAACGGGTAGGGACTCTCGCAGAGGAAAATCTGAGAACTGCGCAGGTGTCCCAGGCTCGATCGTACAATCAGGAGGCACGGAGCCGCAGCTTCGAGCCAGGTGACCGGGTCCTGGTCCTACTGCCGTCCAGCGAATCGAAGCTGTTGGCTAGGTGGCAGGGACCCTACGAGGTGGTTCGAGCCGTAGGGCCGGTCACCTACGAAGTCCGCCAACCCGACCGCCGCAAGAAGACACAGCGGTACCACATTAACCTTTTAAAACCATGGCGGGACCGGGAGGGCTTCATGATAAACCCCTGCCCCCCGGAACCCGAACTAGGACCCCAGGTGCCTCATGGGGAGGAACCTGTACAACCGGCCCGTGGGGCAACGCTAACGGGGGAGCAGCGGAAACAGGCCCAGTGCCTCCTCCAGGCGTTCCGAGAGAACTTCACGGCCCTCCCAGGACACACCTCCCTGGTCTGCCACGTCATCTGCACGGAGCCAGGGAAGGTGGTTCGCGACGCCACGCGTCCACTACCCTTTCGAATGCGTGACGTAGTAGAGGAGGAGGTACGGGCGATGCTGGCTCTGGGAGTTATAGAGCCATCCCAAAGCGAGTGGCGCAGCCCCGTGGTGCTCGTCCCGAAGCCCGACGGCACCCAGCGGTTCTGCATCGATTTTAGGCGGGTGAACGCAGTCTCCAAATTCGATGCGTACCCGATGCCCCGCGTCGATGAGCTGCTGGGACGTCTGGGGGCCGCCCGCTACTTTAGTACCCTGGATCTCAGCAAGGGGTACTGGCAGATCCCCCTGACACCTTCCTCACGAGAGAAGACCGCCTTCGCGACCCCATCAGGCCTATATCAGTTCACCCAGATGCCTTTTGGTCTCCATGGTGCCCCGGCGACTTTTCAGCGGCTTATGGACCATCTCCTTCAGCCCCACCGGGACTATGCCGCGGCCTACCTTGATGACATCATTATATATAGTCGTCACTGGGAGGAACATCTAGACCAGGTGGCCGCGGTCCTTAGGTCTCTGAGGGCCGCGGGCCTAACAATGAACCCAAAGAAGTGTCGGATTGGTTGGCAGGAGATGACCTACCTTGGGTATACCATAGGAGGGGGCCGGGTAAAGCCCCTCGTGGGCAAGGTACAGGCCTTAGCGGCCTGCCCTCCCCCCAGTACCAAGCGACAGGTACGACAGTTCCTGGGACTGGCAGGATATTACCGACGCTTCATCCCTGAATTCGCCTCAGTTGCAGCTCCCCTGACGCAGCTGTTAACGAAAACCCAGCCACAAAGGGTGGTGTGGACTGCGGCTGCCGACAAGGCATTCCGGGCACTAAAACAATGCCTAATACGGGAACCAGTCCTCTACAGCCCCGACTTCACTCGTCCGTTCATCCTGCAGACGGATGCCTCCGGTGTAGGCCTGGGAGCTGTCCTGTCCCAGGAGGTGGACGGAGAGGACCACCCTGTAGTTTACATCAGCCGGAAGCTCTTCCCCAGGGAACAGCGCTACACCGTTATAGAAAAGGAGGCCCTGGCGGTGAAGTGGGCCTGTGACGCCCTTAGGTACTACCTGCTGGGCGCCCCCTTCACCCTAGTTACAGACCATGCACCCTTACAGTGGCTGGCGCGAATGAGGGATACGAATGCCCGGACTATGCGGTGGTACTTGGCACTGCAACCATACGCCTTTGACGTACGTCATCGGGCAGGTAAGGACCACATAAATGCAGACTTCCTGTACCGCCTGGGGGAAATGGAAGAGCCCGCCCCCATGGCATGGGAGACGGACTTGAGGGGGGGGGAATGTAGCGGGTCAGTATGGCCTCCCGCAGACCCGGAGGCCGGGGAAGCTATGCAGAGGCCCTGGTGGGCGGGGCCAGAGTCAGGAGACCAGAGGCCCGCCCCTCAGGGGGCGGGGCCAAGGGCTAGAAGAGCCAAAGGAGGGACGCGGGAACCATTCAGGGCTGGGCCTCCGGGCAGGGAGGACGTGCCTGCACGAGCTCCCCGGGGCCAAAGGGAGAGGGCCTGCGGCTGCCCGGCCAGGCCAGAGGAGCAGGCCCCCAGAGGCTCCACGCAACCCCGGGTCCATATGCCCCAAGGAGACTACCCGCACTTCCCGGACCTACCAGAACCTTCCCGCCGGTGGAGACCCCCTGCTGTGGAAGAGGCCCCGGGGGCGGGCTGCCCCAGAGTCCCGGCGGATCCCTACAACACTCAGACCCAGGACCGCCCTGCGTCTCCTGTATTGCCGCCGCCTGACTACCCTAACGACGTGGTCATGGACAATTGGCTGGGGCCCCCACAGGTGGATGACCCAGAGGAGACCGACGTAGGAGGACCCCTCGACCAGATGGACTGGGACCTGCCGCCAACAGAGGGTGAGGTAGGAAGTGGCCCGGGGAACGACGCTCACGAACCAATGGCAGTGTGTTGCGGTCTGGATCCCCACTGCCGGGGTTGCACATGAGCGACCCCCAGGGCCGGGTCGCAGTGGAGTGGGAGGGCCTGCGACCCCCTACCCCCCTCCCTGACAGGGCCAGCCCCCGCTGAGCCTGTCTGTAGACCCTTGTGGTGCTGCCCCGCCCCAAACTGAGGGCTGGGCTGGTGCTTAACTCTTGTGAATTGCTGCCCCGCCCTGGACTGAGGGCTGGGGCCTGTACGGGGGTAGTGGTGAGCCGCTGACTGCCCGAACTGAGTGCGGGCTGGTGCCCTAACCCCCCTCTTTTGTTGCCGCCCGCCCTAGACCAAGGGGCTGGGCGTCACGGGACGTGTTACAGTACCGCAGCTGGAAGCATCCTAATGCTAATGAAGCGCTGAATATTCAATTCAGCACTTCATCAGTAATCTTCAAAATGGCCATTTCAAAGTTGTGGCCAAGTGTGGCACAGCCCAAGTGGATGGGAGAGCCGTCCCCCACTCACATGAAACCAGCCTCCCTGAGTGAGGGCAGCTCTGTGAGTGGGAGAAGCCAGGTCAGTAGGGGGAAGCTGTGGTGTGCACCGGGAGAGAGAAAGTTTAATAAAACCCCATTTGTAAAACCCCTGAGGGTGGGGACAGAAAAGGGAACCTGGGGAAGGAGGGTTTGTTCAAAGGGGCCGGAAGATCAGTGGCAGAAGCAAGAGTGAAATGTGGGGGTAGGTCAGGGTTTCGGTGTTTGACTGTAGATCAAGTGGTCTTGTTTCAAGTCCAAGCCCCTCCTTTAAAAGGCAGCTACTTGTGTGACTACAGCTGTCTCACCTTTCCCTACACACTCTGGATTTCTACTGCGTGGGGCGGGGGTTAAAATGGAGACCAGCCCTCAATGTTTGCCAGAGCCATGGCATATATACCTAGCAAATCCCTCCCTCAGTTCAAATCTGGCTAAACAGGGCAACTGACTGTTGACACCGATATGAGGAATTTTGGGTCTCATTTCTCTAAAGATCAGAGGGGTAGCCGTGTTATTCTGGATCTGTAGAGCAACGAAGGGTCCTGTGGCACCTTATAGACGAACAGAAAAGTTTAGAGCATGAGCTTTCGTGAGTTAACTCACTTCTTCAGATGCTTGTCAAGCATCTGAAGAAGTGAGTTAACTCACGAAAGCTCATGCTCTAAACTTTTCTGTTTGTCTATAAGGTGCCACAGGACCCTTCGTTGCTCTACATTTCTCTAAAGAGGTTCTCATTCAGAGTCCATCAAATGTATCACATTCAGCAATGAAGCAGCTGCACATTTTGTAAATGTGTGTGGACAGAGGATGTCAATTTTGTAGGAATTCACAGCCAGGGCCATTATGTGCTTCCTCACCTCCATATTCGTACACAAGCACCAACATCCCTCCCCATATCTGTATTTCTGTTAATTCTCTGCAGGCTGGTTATTATAAAGCTGTTTCAAAACTCTGGGGGTTTCAGAGAGTCACTCTCCAGCCAGGTGGAGGGGGCAGCGAGAAGGTACGGGCTCAATCTCTCAGGGAGAAGAGGGGTAGAGATGGGGTAGGAAGGAGTGTCCTGAGAGGTGAAACAGCTGGAGGGTGGCATAGAGTGCAGGGTGCCAGCTCACAAAAAGTCTCAGCGCTGCCCAAAAGAGCTAAAATTTGCCAATCGCATTGTGTAAGTGGCACCACACAGGATTCTGAAATCTGAATTCAAATGTCTGTGAGACCTGCTGGAGCTGTGGTGGTTTGTCCTCAATCTCTCTCCCTCCACGGGCTGGGCTTTTTTGCACACAGGTGTATCCGAGTTAGAGCTCCTCATCCTGCTAAATGAGTGAGGCCCACTGGAGCTCGGCCTCTGGTTGGGCTGACTCACCCACATGCCTGTAACAGGTTGGGGCTCTAGAACTCATCAGTCTGTGTTGAGATGTCTGAGGTTGTGTTTCCCATAGCTTCTCCTTCGCCTGCATGATTGGTGGCGGTGCCTGTACCTGGAGCAGCCAGGCTATTTCCATTGCAGGCATGGCACTTAAAGGAAGGAGCATGAAGATCAGGCTAAAACATCAGGGAACTGAAGGTGAGAGAAAGAGTCCCTGAGTGGGACGTTTGAATGGAGACCTGCCCCAGGCCCAAGCTGTAGCTGCATCTCTTGCTGTTAAGGGCAGAGAAACATTCATTCCCCCTGAGCAAGTCTCCTTTCCCAGATGGGCACTGCCCAGCCCACTGCTGGGAGGCACCAGAGACCCTGAGGCAGCCTTGGGGACAGGCCCTTCCCTCAGAGGCAGCTGCCCATTTCACAGGCTGCCCCCTCCTTGCCAAGGCACCACACCCCTGGCTGAGTTTGGGGCCCTGCTGAGCCCCAGGGAGCAGCACACAATTCGGCTGCCTTTGCAGACAGGTTGGGCCCTGTCAGGGTAAATGAAATCATCTCACCCCTCCACTGGCAGCCTCCCCTTGGGGCTGGGGCTCAACAAAAGCAGTTCCAACCCTGAAGATGGGATTTGAACCCATTCATGCCAAATACAAGGGATTAGCAAACCATCACCTTCACCACTCAGCTAAATAAGCCCACCTGCATGGTGGGTTTTCATATCCACCAAAATCAGTCCTGCCAGGAACCTTCCTGCCACTTGCTGGCTGGCTGGGCACATAGGATGGGCTGGTTTGGCCCACCAATGCTTTGCTCACTCCTGTCCCCTGCAGTGCGGCTTCCTGGGGTGAGCAGGGCCCCAGACACAACCAGGGTGCATTGCTGCAGCCAGACATGGGGACAAGGTGGGGGCAGCCCTGTCTCAGCTGCAGCCAGTGACATGGGCAGCTGCCTCTGAGGGAAGGGCCCATTCCCAAGGCTGGCTCAGAGGCTCTGGTCTCTCCCAGCTGCTGGGCTGGGCTGGGCTGTGCAGCGCGCAGCTGGGAAAGGTGTAGACACTTGCCCAGGGGGGATGAATGTCACATTCCCCTCTCTCTGACACTGGGGGCAAGAGATCAGCCTGCAGCACCAGCCACAGGGCCCAAAGCAGGTCTCCATGTGGATGAGTCACCCTGGGGCCCCTGCTCAGCGAGGCCCAGAGAAAGTCTCTTCAACGCACTGTTTTCTCCTGCTGCCTGGTTAGCTGCTGTTTACCTCAGACCTTGTCTCCACTTGGTGCAGCTTATTATGAATTCTGAGCCTATCCTCCAAAACAGTTGCAAACCCTCCCAGCTTGATCTCATCTGCAAACTCCACGTGTGCTTGGAGAACACAAGGCCAGGCACATCTGGGGGCATTGTAAAGTCTCCAGGCAAAGTTAAGCCATTCTGCTGGGCTGGGCTCATGCAGGTGAGTTGTGGCTCCCCTGTTTAACAATCGTAATGTCTGTTCAGCAACACCCACCAGGTGTTGCTCACCTCCCTTGTCTCTGGCTCTGTCCAGCTCACAGCTGCTGCCTCACAACCCACAGCTTAGTTCATTTCTTAACGTTTCCTGTGCATTGAGGATTGTCGTATGTCGAGATGAAAATGACTTTCAGCAGCTCCTGACTTTTTGCTGCTCTCTCTCTGGGCTGCTTTCTGTGCCAGATCCCCCTGACACACACAGCAGGGAGATGGGAGTTACTGGTTGCTCTTCCCAGCTCTAGTATGTCACACTCCCCTTGAAGCCCAAGGCATAATTCCTGGGTGCAGCTGCAACCCTCTGCTGGAGCAGCTGAGTGTGTGAGGGGCTCCCCCCATTTCTCGAAGGTTCTCCAGCCATGTGTGCCAGGGCAAGTGGTGCCTTGTGGATCGAATTGTGGGGATGGGAAAGGTCCTTGATAAGGGCTTCTGTAGTGTAGTGGTTATCACGTTTGCCTAACACGCAAAAGGTCCCTGGGTCAAAACCAGGCAGAAGCATCAAAGTTTCAATTACTGTGTTTCCCCCTTATGCTGGATGGCTCATCTCCTTGTGCCCAGGCCAAACACTCTAATAAGTCTGACTCTGGGGTGACATCAGCTGAGCATCCCCTTTGCTATTGGTGTAGGGTCCCTGCTGGGCTGCAACCAGAGGGAGGGAGCGAGGGAGCACCTGGTTTCCACCAACTCCACTGAGGGCATAGATCTGGCTTGTGGCAGGGAATGAGAAGATGGTCTGGGTGACTGGGAGTGACAGAGAAATGAAGGACTGTAGCTCAGAAGGGAGAACAGCCAAGTCATCCAGACAAAAGGGGGAGGGGGAGTCAGAAGCTGGACAGTTGTGGTGTCTACCAGCAAGAGGGGCTGCCACAGTGAACAGGAGGGGTGTAGTCAGTCAGTGGCAGGACCATATCTTGACAGAGCTGATGCTTGAGCGGAGCCATCCAGTAGCAAGTGCCTGTTCCATTGCACTGAGCAAATGAAGAGAGGAAAATCACATAAGAGGACATGAGCCACTGACCTGTTGGGATCAGCTATTGGACAATGGTTGAACAAGGGCTTGTCTGGGATTTGAACCCAGGACCTCTCCCACCCTAAGGGAGAATCATACCCCTAGACCAACAAGCCCCTAGTTCAAGAAGGATGTACTGGGCTTTCTGCAGAATCAGGTTTCAATAAACCCCCAGTGCTCTGATCAACACTACACCTAACTTCACCTTTCCAAGGTCATTTCCAAGCTCCCCTCACAGCTTTGAAGCAAGAAACCAACTACACACTCAGGACAGATTACAAACCACATTCTGTGTCAGAAAAATGTCGGCAACACCAAGTCAGAGAGAGCAACAAACACAATCTTTGGGGGGAGCATCAGGGAGTTCAACTCAAGACTTCCTGCTCCCTGAGCAACACTTGGCCTTGCGAAACAAACCCGGCTTCTGAGAAAAAGCAAACGTCACTTCTCACAGTTTTAGACAAAAGTAAACCAAACAGCCCCACACACCAGCTGCACCTGACTTCACCTTGCCAAGGACTTCCCCACACTCCCTCCTGGTTGGAGTGAGATTCACGAGCTCAGGGGGCTAGTGCGTCTGGGCTCAGTCCTCACCACTCTTTACCTGCCTGGTCCATGTGACTCCACCCAGAACAAGCTCAGCTTGCTCCCATGCATTACAAGATCCAAACACCATCAAAGCTGGGCAGGCCCAGGAGTTGGGGCTGGCAGGGAGTCAGGTGTGTGCAGATAGCAGAGCTTCATCTGGTATTTCGAAGGAGGAAGCAGAAAGAGCAGTGAGACGACTAAAGAAAAACAAAAGCCCTGGAAATGATAAGCTCATGGAAGAGATGATCAAATACAGCAGAGAAAGTATGATTCAGTATGACTCAGGAAACACACCAACTCTGTAGCGTCGCAAGGAAAGAAGGAAAGGCCACTAAGGAATGGACAAGGTCCGTGCTAGTGACAGTCCAGAAGATAGGAAGTGCACAGAAGGATTGCACTAATGAGTCATCTGGGCAAGGTGCTGATGATGATACTGGTGGAGAGACTGAGGTCACTGCTCAAAGAACATCTAGCAGACGAGCAAGCAGGATTTGGGAAAGATAGAAGTACCATACAGCATAGATAGGCACAGAGATTAATAGCGGAGAAAGTTTGCTGACCAGCAATGCGTGTAAGGCAATACGGAGAACTGAGAATGGTTAAAAGAAAACACACAGCCAGGCACTGTGGCATGAGGAGATCATGAACCCCCATCTCTGAAAGGAAAGGGAAGGTCACAGTTCGTTCCATGCATGTTCCAGCTTCCCTCCCATCCCTTGGCTCTGCTGCATGTCCCACAGTTCTTCTGGTGGTGGCCACACGCCTTCGGGCTCAAGGACCCATCTTCCTATTATCAGCCCTCTTACCAAAGCAATAATCTAACTGTGACAGTGAACGAAACTACCAATTAGCTCTTTCCCTCATACAGGAATGTGTTCGTCTTTAAGGTGGTACAGAACTGCTCGTTTTGTGATGCTCCAACGAGCTCGGCCACCCCCTGAGACCTCCCCCAGTCTGACCTGGGGAAAATAATTAGCTTTGGTTTGGCATTATGAGGAGGAGATTAAATGTTGGAATCTTGTTGCAAATAATTTTGTCCCCAAATGTATCTGTAACCAACCAGGCTCGGGTTCCCTAGAAACGAGGCTGCACCCAGAAGGCGAGTGCTATATTTGGTTTATTGAAAGCGCGTGACACCCGCGGCGGGAGCCCCGGAGATGCCGCAGTCACCAGTGGGGGAAAACCCGACGCGTCGGAGCTTCGCTCGGGGACAGGCTCTGTAACAGGCCTCCTAACTCTAGCTGATAAGGCTGAACTCATTAACATAAGATTGCCTAAAATTGCCGATGCATTCCTGATCACTACCTCTTGTGGCCGACTGCCGGCGTAGCCTTGAAGTCTTGGCAAGCGCGCCTTGTTTTGGGCAGGATGAGTTGTTTTGCAGCGTGTAGCCTTGAAGTATTGGCTGCATGCATCTGTTTAGGATTCCTCGAAGGGTTCACAGAGGGGTCGGACTGCTCTTATGAGACCGTTACAAACTCTTCTCGCACCCCACAGCACCAATAATGTGACAATACTGAGCGGCCTCGTGAGGAATTAAAAAATAAAATAAATAAAAATTAAAGACTAAAAAAGGAAAGCAAAACTGAGGCAGAAGGGGCTTCTGGAGGGAGCGTTTCCTTCTGTAAGATCCCCGTGGGCCGCGCGTCTGAACGTGTATTGTGGAGTCTGGAAGAGCTTCTTCTGGGCTCCAAATCATGCGCCCATGTGCTAATGAGGTACAGAACATTTCCATCCATGCCCCATTCGCATCTCCTGGACAGCTCATTATTACGCCACTTCTGGAAGCAGCGGCACGTGAAGACAGAGCCGCAGGATCCCCCCAGGCAGGGGCTGCACCCACGGGCTGTCTCTGTTCTGACACAGCCCCTGGGCAGGGCCCAAGGTTTCAGCTGGTGACTGTGCAGTGCAGAGGGAGGAGGAGTTCGGCTGTCAGGGGGGACGGGTGGCAGGTCTGAAGGGGAACCCGACCAGGGCTTGTGGCTGAGGGAGGAGGGGAAAAGGGCAGTGGGGGGGTCCGCAGGGTCTGAGGGGACAAGGGGATCAGGGCACTGGGGAGGGGTGGGAGAGACAGGATCTGAGGGACCCACTGCAGGGCCCAGGACAGCTGGCAAGGGGCAGCCGGGGCTGAGGGAACCCCCAGCTGGGCTCAGAGCAGTGGGGGATGGGTGAGAGAGTGTGAAAGGGGAGGCCAGGCTGGTGGGGGAGGGGAGGAAACCTCCATCCAGTGGCCCTGCAGCTGCCTGTTGCTCATTTCCAAAAAGGCCCCTTGTGAGACTTTTTGCAGCTGGCCGGCTAGCTCAGTTGGTCAGAGTGTGGTGCTAATAACGCCAAGGTCGTGGGTTCAAGCCCCATGCTGGCCATGGGCAGGTCTTTTCTGCTTTCCTTCTTGTGGCTGCTTTGGGCAGGAGGCCCAAAGAGCTGAAGGAACCAGGCTGAGAGGCTGGCAGGGAGCAAGTCAGAGTCACCACCCCAGGCAGAGGGAAGGGCTGCAGAGTGGGTCTGGGGTTGGTGAGGTTCTGCAGCTCTGCACCACACACCTCCCGCAGGAAGGAGCAGCAGGAGCCCCCTGCCAAGGGCACCAGCCCCTACAGCAGCTCCATTGGCTTTCTCTGCTCCCCCCACCTAAGGCCTTCTGGCCTCACAGGCTCCCTCCCTGGACACCTGCTTCTGCAGCACCACAGGCCCAGGTAACTCACCAGTGGTGCCAGTCCCTGCCTGCCCTGCTCCTCTTCCTGCCTGAGTTCTGCTTCTTCACTCAGGTCCCCCAGCCGCTGCTCTGGTGGGCAGAGGGCTGGGGAAGGCACAGGAAGGGCCCTTGGGGGTGGGGTGCAGAAGCACAAGGAGCAGGCCCTGGAGGAAGTCCATGATGAGCAGCTTTGCCCACGGGAGCTCAGGAGAGGGGCAGAGAGGTACAGGTGACAGGATGGGTGGGTGGGTCTCTGCAGAGGTGGGGTTGGCTGGCAGCCCTTGGGGAACGGGGAGAGGCCTGTGGGGAGGGGAGGAGAGAGCAGCAGGCAGCTGGGGGCAGAGCTCAGGGGAAGAGGCAGAGCTGGGATAGGAAGAGGTGAAATGGGAGGAGGAGCACAGGTGGCCTCAGAGGGAGAAGGCCAAGCAAACCAGATCCCCTCCCTCTCCTCGGGAGCTTCCAGCCCTGGCACCAGCATCCCCAGTGCAGCTGTCACAGGCCACAATGGACATTCTGGTGCTTTACGTGATGCTGACAGGCCCTGACCAGAGAGGTGCAGAGTTATTTCAGAAGAGTTTATTCCAGAATTATTCCTCCAAAATAATCTAGTTCACAATGACGCCTTCACGCTGCAAGGCAGCCCCAGAACAAACAAAACATGTTTCATCAGGGCAGGTCCATGCACAGCAGAGCCTGTCTGTGAATAGAGACCCTGGGGCCATGCTGGGGCTATCGCTGCACAGCAGCGTTGGTTTGGAATACACTGTTCTTCAATAACTTACCCATCTCCACCTGGCTGTAAGGCAACATTTCTTTCAAGCCCCCGGAAAGATTAAAAGGGTTAATTTTTCTTTGACAATAAGCAGCCTGCAGAGAATGAAGAGAAATGCAGGGACTGGGGAGCTTGGTGGTGCGTGTGTATGAATATCGAGCTGAGGGAGGACGTAATGGCCTTCGCTGTGAATTCCCAGAGTAATTGACATCCTCTCAACACACACATTTACAAAGTGTGCAGAGACCTTTCCTGCTGGAAGTGACGTATTGGATAGACTCTGAACGAGCATCTCTTTATGGAAATGAGACCCAAAATCCCTCATGTCAGTGTCAAATGTCAGTTTCCCTGTGGAGCCAGATTTCAGCAGAGGGAGGGATTTGCTAAGTTTGTCTGCATGGGCACTGACAAATGTTAAGGGTTCATTTCCATTTTCAGGATCCCCGTACTATAGAAATCCAGAGCATGTTGGTTAACGTGAGACAACTCTTGTCATACAAGTGGCTGCCTTTGAAAAGGGGAGCATGGATTAGAAAGAAGATCACTTCATCTGAAATCAAACACTCTGCCACTGGCCTACACCCACATTTCACTCTTGCTTGAATCACTCATCTTCAGGTCCCTGTCGGACAAACTCTTTTTCCCCAGGCTCCTTTTTCTGTCCCAGCCCAGAGTAGTTTTTCAAATGGGGGTTGATGAAACTTTCTCTCCCCAGGTGCACACCACAGCTTCCCCACTGACCTAGCTTCTCCCACTCAGAAAGCTACTATCACTCAGGGGCCGTGTCTACACTAGCCCCAAACTTCGAAACGGGCATGCAAATGGCCACTTCGAAGTTTACTTATGAAGCGCTGAAATGCATATTCAGTGCTTCATTAGCATGCGGGTGGCCGCGGCACTTCGAAATTGACGCGCCTCACCGCCGCGCGGCTTGTCCTGATGGGGCTCCTTTTCGAAAGGGCCCCGCCTACTTCGAAGTCCCCTTATTCCCATCAGCTGAGTGATCTAAAGCAAATGAAACCAGAACATGGGGTTGAAGACACATGCTCCGTGATTCATATTTCTGGTTGTTGCCCACTCTCCTCAAGCAGGTGTTGGTGGTGTAGTGACTAGCACAGCTGCTTTCCGAGCAGTTGGTCTGGGTTCAATTCTCAGGTTTAGTTCTTCTTTTCTTTCAATTTCTCTGTTGGAAGTGGAGAGAGGAGATGTCCTGCTCCTTGGTGAAATGGGAAGTGTCTTGGCTTTCTAAGCTGTGATGCTTGGTGTGAGCCGAGTTCTGTCAGCTAAAGGTTGCGGATAGCTTGTGTGCAACCCGCCCCACTGCCTTGTGGTTTATCCTGGGAAGGAGCAAGGCTGAGGGAGTAAACCCTGACAGAAAATCCCGAGGGGAGTCCTAAGGCGGTTCTGTGCCAACTTCTGGCATTGACCTGGCAGTTCCTGCAGCTGAGCTGGTACCAGACGTAGAGGTTATCCTCTCCTTTGGACGATATCAGTAAAGCCGAGAGGGGGACGCTGGCGTCTGGGCAGCCCAGCGTCCCAAAAATTGCCCAGGCTCGCGCCTGGCGACGTTCTCCAGCATCTGCAGTAGCTTTGTTGATTTTCAAAAGGCATTTGACATGATAGAGCAGACAGTGACTTGGGCGCTGTTGGAGTCACAGGGAGTGAATAGCAGACTGATCGGTTGTTGATAGGTATCAACAACAATGCTCAGGCAGTGGTAAGAATGGTAAGTGGTGAGGCAGTGGTAAGCCAGCTCCTCAGCAGCTCTCTCACTGCTTCCACCTATGGGACTCAGTGTGGCAGTGGAGCAGGGGATGTGGCCTCAAGAGGTTTCTCGCCTTCGAATGAGAAGCAGAGAAACCCCCAGTACTGCAAAGGGGCTATTAAATGAGCTCCCTGCAGCACAAGGATGAGCACCATTTGGAAGAGGGAAACTGCTCCACACACAAGCCTGATTTACCCCCCACCTTCTTTGGCAAGTCCAGAAAGGTAATGGCTCAGTGGGAGCAGCCAAGGCTCATGCCTGCCCAGCGACTGCTTCCCAGAGTCCAGTTGGAGCCAGACCATTGCTCAGAGCAGCCAAGGAGAAGGTTGCAATCTGTGGGCAAAGGCTGCACAGAGTGAGTGTAGAGCAAGTAGGAGCACATAGGAACTCAGACCACCAATGGTCTCATCCGAAGTCCAACACTGTGTCCAACTGGCCACACAGAAAAGCGGCACCTGAGCCCTCCTTTCTGGCAGGCAGATGTTCTGCTTCTTATGCCGTTTTGCAATGAGCAGAGACTCTCTGGGCTCCCATCAGTAAGTGGTGAGGACAGCGGCTCGGCGTTAGAGGAACCTCCTGGAAATCAGCCTGCATCCCCCACTGGTACACAGCCCTCCCATGGACCAAACCCAAAGGGGCCTTGCTGTTGTGTTCACCTCAGCTGCTCTGAGGGAGGCCACTGCTGTGGCCCAAACCTTCCTGCCCTCACACCCCACTGTGCCAGACCCTGAATGGCAAGTCCGACCTGGTATGGGAGTGGAGAGGCTGTGTTAATAAAGGTGGGGGGGTCCTTGTAATCTGTGCTACCTTCCCCCACCAGCAGCCCCCAACCCTGGCACTGCACCAAGTGGGATGGAAAACTTTAGTCAACTATGAACCTCCTTGTCACCCCAATATTTTCCACTGGGCTGGCCTGCCCCTGCCTCAGCCACTCACTGGCCTGGCCCACACCCCTCCCCATCCAGCAGCTGGAACTCCCATCTCCAGAGACGGCTGTGACCAGAAGACACCATCTTAGATGGGTCAGCCAACCACACCCCAGCTTTTACCCTCTTCACCCCACAACCCCCTCTGTCCACTTTGCACCTGCCTCTCCCTGCTGTCAGGCTCTCCCCTAGAGGTTCCTCTGCCCCACTTCAGGCTACCCCCAGCCCTACAATGTCAGTGGGGCAATGAGGGCCATGGGCCAGGCCCTTGCCACTATTTCCTGCCTGAGTGCAGCAGGAGGTGACCCCGGGGCAGAAGGTGGGGCAGGGACGGGTGGAGGCAGACACCAGCAGACACTGGGGGATGAGGCAGATGGGTGCAGGCAGAGACAGAGCAGGACAGCATTGCAGAAGCAGAGCAGAGTGGGGCACGGGAGAGACGCCTACTTGTCTGGAGCTTTGCTCACAGCAGGTGGCAGCAGCCAGCTTGTGCTGGAGCAGCGACCACATCACAACTGTGGCATTTCTCCCCCGAAGCAGCCAGCCTTTGTGCAGCAGGATTAGGGACCCAGCCTCTTGCATTTGCCACGCACACAGGGTGCGTGTGGATGAATTGCCCTGGGTGGGGGTAAAAGGGAGGCTTCGCTGTGAGCAGGATTTGAACCCGCGCAGGGAAACCCTATTGGATTTCGAGTCCAACACCTTAACCACTCGGTCATCACAGCTCTGAGTCCTTTAGTGTTTTGTTATTATGGATACTGGACAATAATGAGACAATGTCATTGGCAACACAGAATTCAAACAGCAACCTGGCTCCCAGCAGAGCAGGGATTTGGGGCTCTCTGTGCTCAGCCAGGTGCAATGGCACAAGAGAGCACCTTGACCATCCCCCAGCCCTCTGGAGGGAACGGGAACAGCTCTGACCTGGAGGCTGGATTATAAGGGGAAGTCAGGACCATGGACAAAGTACATGGCTGGGATGCAGCGCTCAGGATCCCTTCCCCAAATACACGTATCTACTCCTCATCTGACACTGTGTTCTGCTAAATCTGCCCGGCTCCCTCCAGCATGGGCTGAGCTCAGGGACATGTGGTTAACCTGCCCTACAGATGTGAGGTCAGCAGGTCCCTCCCACCAGTTGGCTCCCGCACTCAGTGCATCCCAGGGAATGAGCCCTTGTGCCCTGGGGTGACCCAAAGCAGGTCTGGGCTGGGTGGGATTCTGTGTCTCTGGCTGTGTTCCCTGTCACATGCTGGAGTCACTTTCCATCAGACTTTAGTTTGCTCCCTACAAGCTGTGATGGGGTTCTGGGGTCCCCTAAGCTCTGCACCCTGTCCACAGGCAGGAGAGTCTCTCACTCAGCAGGAAAACAGCAGGTTTATTAGCCGACAGGACACAGCATCGTACAGAGGAATCAGTACAGCCGGCAGAGACAGCCAGTTCAATCCATGTTGGGGAGAGGAGGCCCCGAGGGGGCCCCAGAGCTGGGGCCTGGCCCCCTCCTTTGTCTCTCTCTCCCAGCTCAGACTAACTGCTTCCAACTCCCAGTTCCAATTTAAACCCCTCAGGCTCCACCTCCTCCTTTGTTTGCAGTACAAAGGTGTTACCTGGTCGTCAGGGTTACCCTCAGCAGGAGCCCCACACCCTCTGTGAGCCACTCACACACACACACAGGTATCCCCCACTTCATCACATTTCTCCCCCCTTTCAGACCGAACTGAGCGGGGTCACTCAACTGGTGACCTGGGGAAGTTCGGGGCTCTCCCCTTGTGACAGGGCATTGGCTGTACCCTTTGTTCTCCCCTCGATGTGCACCACCTCCACATCATAGTCCTGCTGGGGGAGGCTCCAAGTCAGGAGCTTGGTTTTGGCCCTTTTCATGTGATGCAGCCGGGCAAGTTTCTTTAGTTTCCTTGGGTTGGTTGGTCTCGCTGCAGCACCAACAGATCAAACAGGTCTTTTGTGGTCTGGGTCCTGCCCCATCTGACCACCAGTCCATACAGCTGCTCCAGCCAATGTTTGGAATTCAGTTACAGTCCAGTAAAGGAGGGTACAAATGCTTCCATCCTTGGCATTTAGCCAGACCACCACAATGGCTGTGTGCCTTAGTTTTCCCTTCCATGCCACACAATAGGTTTGGAATGTTCCTCCTTACGTGAGAGGTTGCAAGACTAGTTACAGGGAACAATGGTGACATTTCAGAGTTACACACTCCTTTAACATACAATTTATGCTTTTACATTAATGTTATCATGTCACACGGCTCTTTTCAAACCTTTAGTACATGGTACAATTTTACAGCTTTTGGTAGCAGCACCCCTTGGTTACAACAGTCAGCGTGAGTAACAGAACAACCCCATTGCAACTGTACATTTACGTTGCTCTTTGGTAGACCACAACCTTTGTGCAACATCCTTGAGAATCTGGTATTTTGGGGATAAAGGGCTGAGGCCTTTCTTAGCACCATCAAGTTTTAATCTTCTCTCTTGCCCCCTGGGGTGGAAATTTGATCTCTCTGGCTGTGCCCTCCCTTCTAACAAGAGCTGGGCCATTGATGATCTCAGGGAGACGGCCCCCTTCCAGCCAGTCTGGAAATTTGCAAACCAAACTGCTTTCTGAGAGGAGTTTTGTGAGTCCCAGACGCAGAATCCACATGAAGGAATCCCTGTTTATCCCTTACTGGCCCACCAGGCCCAAAGCTCCTTTGTCCTTCCACCTCCAACTACTGCCTCCCCATGGAATTAGAATTGGAGTCCAGTGTGAGAATATAAGTGTTTTCACCATCTGGAGATGGGGAATTGCTGGCGCTCTCCTGCATCCTACAGAGGCTGACTGTGCAGCTGTTTTATTTGGTTCTTACAGGGCTGCTTACATTTCCTGATAGTTTTTACTTTACTTGCACCAACTTCCAATTCCTGAGAAACTTTTACTCTGCCTGCTTTGGACCCTTCCAGAGCACAGCCAGTGGTTTCATACTCAGGCAGGTCCTGGCCATCAGGAGCTGAAACAAACTTCTCCCCAGGCAAAGGGCTGCTCTGGCTCTTACAGACAGACAAGCACCTTTCCTGTTCACTCTCCTTCACCTCACTTCCATTTTCTGCAGTCCCCACAGACGGGTCAGGAAAAGTTTCAGGGAAATTCTCTTCCTTAAGAGCTTCCCCAAACAATAACTCACCCCTGTCTGGCTCCACGGGGGCACTGTTCCCTTGAGCCACAACCAGCTCCTGGGGTTCACCTACACCCAGGATCACTTCTGGCCCATTAGGCAGATTCCCATGTAATCCTCCTCCAGGCAGACAGCCAGTACCACCGGACAGAAGGTTAGGGTCCCTTTCCTCCCTTCTGCTACCAGCTCCTTTATCTTCATTAGTCAGCATAACTCCATTGCCCGTCTGTTCTTGTGTCCTGGCGAGAGGATGACTCTGGTAGGACAGAGTCCTCTCACCCCCTCCCAATAACACCTCAGTATCAGGCAAAGAACAAGTACCAGAATCGTTTGGTCTCTGGGATTCCCTGATGATACTAACTGGATCAGACCGAGTTAAAGCATCATCCCCCCTGAGAGACACAGAGGTAGGCCCACTTCCCATCTGGGCTTCAGCTGCCCTCAGATCCAGCTCTGGGATCTTGGCTCCATCTTGAGCCCCCACAGGCTCAGGCAAAGGATTCACTTCCCCAGAAGAAGAAGCACTTTTCTTGCACCAAGGACCAGCGTCCTTAGCAGGGATACCACTGCCCATCCCAGAGCCATTCCCTCTGCTCCAGCCCCCATGGCTGGATTCAGAGACACACCTGGAATGCTCTTTTCTGGTGGATCCTTCTCCAGCCACCCCAGGCTGGTGAATCTTCCTCAGACAATGGGCTAGTTTCCTCATTGGCACCTTTTCCAAACGCAGGCTCTGCTCTCTCCCCAGGCTGCTGCTGCTGTTGTTCAACACAGACAGACAATGGGAGACACTCTCTCCTTTGTCCCAGCCCCCTGGCTGGTCTCCACACACACACAGAAGGTGGAGCAGCTTCTCTCACAGACAACTTGCCATTCCCAGTGGACAAGCTGCTTTCCTGCACAGACACACAGGCACCTTCCTCGGCCCAGGCCTGGAAAACGCTTCGCAGGTCTGTCTTGGCCACTAGTAGATGATGGGTTGGAATCGCTCCTTCCCTCCTTGAGCTGTGGCAGGCCACTCGGTTCAGAGCTCCAGGCAGTCCAGGGTTCCCTGCCCCGATCCGGGCTCACCTCTGCAGGATTCTCCTTAACCCTCAGCTCTGCCACTGCACATCCACGCTGCCTTGTCCAGCTTCTTTAATCTCGATTCGGTTTCCAGGTGCTGCCACTTCACAGCAGAGTTGCTGACCGTGGTTGCAGGCTCTTAGGCTGATGCCCTCTGCACCCCACGATTCCTGGAAGAATCCCTTCAGTGTGCCAGGCTTCTTGCGGGTCACAAGCTGCCCGGGGTTAGGCCGTAGGCCCCTCCGCCCTCTGGGACCGACTCCAACAGACTCTCAGAGGAACCCCTTCTTCAGTGTGACACCCGCTCTCAAGGACCATGAGCACACTGTCTTGGGAAGAACTCATTCAGCGTGTCAGCCTCCTCGTGGGTCACTTGTTCCTGGGGGTTGGGCCCTCGGCCCCTCCACCTTCTGGGGCCGACTCCAACGGACTCCCAGGAGTAACCCCTCCTCGGGTGTGACACCCCCTCTCGAGGACCACGACCGCAGTTGCTTGGGTTCGGCCGCAGACCCCTCCGCCTTGGGGAACTGCACCTCACTGCCCTTCAGCACACCTGGGTCTCGCAGGCCCCACTTCTTCCAGGGCCCCGGTCACTTACTGCTGGATGCTCCATCCTCGGGGTGCAGAACATCCCACTTCTGACACCAGTGTGATGGGGTTCTGGGGTCCCCTAAGCTCTGCACCCTGTCCACAGGCAGGAGAGTCTCTCACTCAGCAGGAAAACAGCAGGTTTATTAGCCGACAGGACACAGCATCGTACAGAGGAATCAGTACAGCAGGCAGAGACAGCCAGTTCAATCCATGTTGGGGAGAGGAGGCCCCGAGGGGGCCCCAGAGCTGGGGCCTTGCCCCCTCCTTTGTCTCTCTCTCTCTCCCAGCCCAGACTCACTGCTTCCAACTCCCAGTTCCAATTTAAACCCCTCAGGCTCCACCTCCTCCTTTGTTTGCAGTACAAAGGTGTTACCTGGTCGTCAGGGTTACCCTCAGCAGGAGCCCCACACCCTCTGTGAGCCACTCACACACACACACAGGTATCCCCCACTTCATCACACAAGCCATTTGGTCTGTTTCTCTTTGAGCCTCTCTGTCCATTGCAGCCAGTGCACAGAGCACAGTCAAGCTGGCCAGGGCTGTTGGCAGATGTTTTTGGTTCATTAATTACAAAACTGCTCCGTCTTGCCAAAAGGTATTGCAGGTTCTCACTTTCAGGAACTCATAGGAGCAGGGAATGCTCAGTCACAGACTAGCCATAGAAGCAGAAATCCCTGCCAGGAGAGAAATGAGTTGCTGTGTTTGTTGCTGAGTTCACTGGGGGAACTTGTGTGATATCCAGTGTCCCACAGAATCTCACCTGGATTCTTCTTCCTCTCTGCTGAAATGCCATCACCTGGGTGGCACTTGTCATAACACGTGGGTGGGTTGAACTAGCTACAGGAGCGGGCAGAGGGGTAAGTGCTGCATTTCAATAGCTCAGCTGGTAGAACGGAGGACAATAGGGAGTATTCAGCAAGTTCTCCTCAGTTGTTTACTTCATGTCCAGTGCAAGTGGGCTCTTCTTTTTCCTCCCCTTGCTGAGAAAGACAAAGAGAAGAAAGGAGCAGGACGCTGTGTGATGGAGTGGGGGATACCTGTGTGTGTGTGTGTGGCTCACAGAGGGTGTGGGGCTCCTGCTGAGGGTAACCCTGACAACCAGGTAACACCTTTGTACTGCAAACAAAGGAGAAGGTGGAGCCTGAGGGGTTTGAATTGGAACTGGGAGTTGGAAGCAGTTAGTCTGGGCTGGAAGACAGAGACAAAGGAGGGGGCCAGGCCCCGGCTCTGGGGGGCCCTCGGGGCCTCCTCTCCCCAACATGGATGGGACTGGCTGTCTCTGCCTGCTGTACTGACTCCTCTGTACAATGCTGTGTCCTATCGGCTAATAAACCTGCTGTTTTCCTGCTGAGTAAGAGACTCTCCTGCCTGCAGACAGGGTGCAGAGCTTGGGGGACCCCAAAACCCCATCACACTGGTGTCAGAAGTGGGATGTTCTGCACCCCGAGGATGGAGCATCCAGCAGTAAGTGACCGGGGCCCTGGAAGAAGTGGGGCCTGCGAGACCCAGGTGTGCTGAAGGGCAGTGAGGTGCAGTTCCCCAAGGCGGAGGGGCCTGCGGCCAAACCCAAGCAACTGCGGTCGTGGTCCTCGAGAGGGGGTGTCACACCCGAGGAGGGGTTACTCCTGGGAGTCTGTTGGAGTCGGTCCCAGAAGGTGGAGGGGCCGAGAGCCCAACCCCCAGGAACAAGTGACCCCTGAGGAGGCTGACGCTGAATGAGTCCTTCCCAAGACAGGGTGCTCATGGTCCCTGAGAGCGGGTGTCACACTGAAGAAGGGGTTCCGCTGGGAGCCTGTTGGAGTCGGTCCCAGAGGGCAGAGGGGCCTACTGCCTAACCCCGGGCAGCTTGTGACCCGCAAGGAGCCTGGCACACTGAAGGGATTCTTCCAGGAATCGTGGGGTGCAGAGGGCATCAGCCTGAGAGCCTGCAACCACGCTGAGCAACTCCGCTGTGAAGTGGCAGCACCTGGAAACCGAATCGAGATTAAAGAAGCTGGACAAGGCAGCGTGGATGTGCGGTGGCGGAGCTGAGGGCTGGGGAGAATCCTGCAGAGGTGAGCCCGGATCGGGGCAGGGAACCCTGGACTGCCTGGAGCTCTGAACCGAGTGGCCTGCCACAGCTCAAGGAGGGAAGCAGCGATTCCAACCCATCATCTACTAGTGGCCAAGACAGACCTGCGAAGAGTTTTCCAGGCCTGGGCCGAGGAAGGTCCCTGTGTGTCTGTGCAGGAAAGCAGCTGATCCACTGGCAATGGCAAGTTGTCTGTGAGAGAAGCTGCTTCACCTTCTCTGTGTGTGTGTGGAGACCAGCCGGGGGGCTGGGACAAAGGAGAGAGTGTCTCCCATTGTCTGTCTGTGTTGAACAGCAGCAGCAGCCTGGGAAGAGAGCAGAGCCTGCGTTTGGAAAAGGTGCCAATGAGGAAACTAGCCCATTGTCTGAGGAAGATTCACCAGCCTGGGGTGGCTGGAGAAGAAACCACCAGAAAAGAGCATTCCAGGTGTGACTCTGAATCCTGCCATGGGGGCTGGAGCAGAGGGAATGGCTCTGGGATGGGCAGTGGTGTCCCTGCTAAGGACACTGGTCCTTGGTGCAAGAAAAGTGCTTCTGCTTCTGAGGAAGTGAATCCTTTGCCTGAGCCTGGGGGGCTCCAGATGGAGCCAAGATCCCAGAGCTGGATCTGAGGGCAGCTGAAGCCCAGATGGGAAGTGGGCCTACCTCTGTGTCTCTCAGGGGAGATGATGCTTTAACTTGGTCTAATCCAGTTAGTATCATCAGGGAATCCCAGAGACCAGACGATTCTGGTACTTGTTCTTTGCCTGATGCTGAGGTGTTACTGGGAGGGGGTTAGAGGACTCTGTCCTACCAGAGTCATCCTCTCACCAGGACACAAGAACAGACGGGCAATGGAGTTACGCTGACTGATGAAGATAAAGAAGCTGGTAGCAGAAGGGAGGAAAGGGATCCTAACCTTCTGTCCGGTGGTACTGGCTGTCTGCCTGGAGGGGGATTACATGGGAATCTGCCTAATGGGCCAGAAGTGATCTGGGGTGTAGGTGAAACCCAGGAGCTGGTTGTGGCTCAAGGGAGCAGTGCCCCCATGGAGGCAGACAGGGGTGAGTTGTTGTTTGCGGGAGCTCTTGAGGAAAAGAATTTCCCTGAAACTTTTCCTGACCCGTCTGTGGGGACTGAAGAAAATGGGAGTGAGGTAAAGGTGAGTGAACAGGAAAGGTGCTTGTCTGTAAGAGCCAGAGCAGCCCTTTGCCTGGGGAGAAGTTTGTTTCAGCTCCTGATGGCCAGGACCTGCCTAAGTATGAAACCACTGGCTGTGCTCTGGAAGGGTCCAAAGCAGGCAGGGTAAAAGTTTCTCAGGAACTGGAAGTTGGTGCAAGTAAAGTGAAAACTATCAGGGAATGTGAGCAGCCCTGTAAGAACCAAGTAAAACAGCTGCACAGTCAGTCTCTGTAGGATGCAGGAGAGGTTCAGCAATTCCCCATCTCCAGATGGTGAAAACACTTATATTCTTATACTGGACTCCACTTCTGATTCCATGGGGAGGCAGTAGTTGGAGGTGGAAGGACAAAGAAGCTTTGGGCCTGGTGGGCCAGTAAGGGATAAACAGGGATTCCTTCATGTGGATTCTGCGTCTGGGACTCACAAAACAACTCTCAAAAAGCAGTTTGGTTTGCAAATTTCCAGACTGGTAGGGAGGGGGCCGTCTCCCTGAGATCATCAATGGCCCAGCTCTTGTTAGAAGGGAGGGCACAGCCAGAGAGATCAAATTTCCACCCCAGGGGGCAAGGGAGAAGATTAGAACTTGATGGTGCTAAGAAAGGCCTCAGCCATTTATCCCCAAAAATCCAAATTCTCAAGGATGTTGCACAAAGGTTGTGGTCTACCAAAGAGCAACGTAAATGTACAGTTGCAATGGGTTTGTTCTGTTACTCACACTGACTGCTGTAACCAAGGGGTGCTGCTACCAAAAGCTGTAGAATTGTACCATGCACTGAATGTTTGGAAAGAGCCATTTGACATGATGACATTGATGTAGAAGCATGAGTTGTATGTTAAAGGAGTCTGTAACTCTAAAATGTCACCATTGTTCCCTGTAACTAGTTTTGCAACCTCTCACGTGAGAAGGAACATTCCAAACCTATTGTGTGGCATGGAAGGGGAAACTGAGGCACACAACCATTGTGGCGGTCTGGCTAAATGCCAAGGGTGGAAGCATTTGTACCTTCCTTTACTGGACTGTAACTGAATTCCAAACATTGGCCGGAGCAGCTGTATGGACTGGTGGGCAGACAGGGCAGGGCCCAGACCAAAAAAAAACTATTTAATCCTTTGGTGCTGCAGCAGCTGTATGGGCTCTGCCTGCCTGACTTGAGAACGTGGCTGATGGACCAGAGACAGAAGCAGGGAGACCAACCAACCTGAGGGAACTAAAGGGACTTGCCCGGCTGCATCACATGAAAAGGGCCAATACCAAGCTCCTAAGTTGGAGCCTCCCCCAGGAGAATTATGACATGGAGGTGGTGCACATCAAGGGGAGCACTAAGGGTGCAGCCGATGCCCAATCACGAGGGGAGGGCCCCAAACTTCCCCAGGTCACTGGCTGAGTGACCCCGCTCAGTTCGGTCTGGAAGGGGGGAGAGATGTGATGGAGTGGGGGATACCTGTGTGTGTGTGGATCACAGAGGGTGTGGGGCTCCTGCTGAGGGTAACCCTGACAACCAGGTAACACCTTTGTACTGCAAACAAAGGAGAAGGTGGAGCCTGAGGGGTTTGAATTGAAACTGGGAGCTGGAAGCAGTTAGTCTGGGCTGAGGGAGAGAGAGACCAAGGAGGGGGCCAGGCCCCAGCTCTGGGGGCCCCTCGGGGCCTCCTCTCCCCAACATGGATTGGACTGGCTGTCTCTGCCGGCTGCACTGACAACTCTGTACGATGCTGTGTCCTGTCGGCTAATAAACCCGCTGTTTTCCTGCTGAGTGAGAGACTCTCCTGCCTGCGGACGGGGTGCAGAGCTTGGGGGACCCCAGACCCCCATCACACTCTGCTAATCAGCTCGGAGGCATTTGAATTTCTCCTGGATGGACGCCAAAGTGCACAGATTGTAGGAAACACTAGTGAAGTGAATTGTCCTGGTTAGGGGTTTTTCCAAAGCTTTGGCCTCTCTGCAAGCGAGATTTGAACTTGAGAAAAGAAATCCAATAGGGTGTCTGCCCCACAGTTTTATCTACTCAGCCAGGACGCCAATGCTTTTGCAAGACCAGATAAACTGGAAATAATCACAGGGCCCAGGGTTACCATCATAGAAACACAGACTTGCAACAGCAAACTTGGCTCCCAGCGCGTGGGCGAAGTTGGGTGGGGGGGTCCCACTGCTGAGCCGCGTGTCTAACAGTCTGTGGTGATACCTGCTCAGGGATCAAGGCAGTGAGGAGGAGCGGCAGCATCTGAGGGGCACCCAGCCAGGGCCCAGGGCAGTGGAAGACAGGTGGCAGGATCTGAGGGGATACTGAGGTCTGGCCCAGGGTCGTGTGGGTGGTTGAGATGTGGGAGGGTCTGAGTGGTATCCAGCAGGACAGCATGATGGGGGCATCCAGGTCTGAGGGGTCTCCGGGCAGTGGCTCAGAGCAGTGGGTAATGGGTGACAGAGTCTGAGGAGATGCCATTTGGGTGTTCAGATGGCGGGGGACACTCTGACGGGATGCCTGGATGGGATTCAGAGCAGTGGGGAGCAGCAGCAATCTCATTCCAGAGGCAACAATATCCCTGCAGCTGCCTCTTGCTCCTTTACAAAACTCCTCCTTGTGAGTCACTCAGCTACCTCAGCTGCTTTGAACATGGTGCTCACAGTGTTAAAGTCATGGGGTGAAGCCAATTTCCAGGTGATTCCCTGCTTTTAGTTACCTGACTGCAAAAGTCAGGGAGGCCAAAAGAGGTGAAGGAAACAGGCTGAGAGTCTGGCAGAGACCTTCACTTTTAGAAGATCAAACCAGCTTGTTGTTTGAGATTTCACCTTCCTCTGGGAAATCAACCTCTCCCAACTTCCCTCAGGCAGTCGCAGAATTGGGTCCTTCATTCCTACAGGTCACTTCTTCAAAGGATCATCTCGGGGGTGCTTTGTTTCAGTAAAACAACCAGAAGTCCTGAAGCAGCTGACAGACTGAGAGATATTGTGGGGCATAAACTTTTGTGGGCAAACACCCGCTTCATCTTTGTACCTCATAGCCCTTTCACACAAGAGTAGCCCTGCCTATCTCCTTCCCCTCCCCAAAAGCTTGGCCACCTGCAGGTCACACCAGGATCCTGTTAGAAGGAGGCAGTCGGATCCTTTTTCCTGTCGGTTGTCATGTCACAGCCCATCTGCTTCCCCACCATCAATGTGCTGCAGTCCCCTGTGACCACTGGGTCAATGTGAGAAATAAAGTAGGAAAGGACAATGAAGTGAGTCAAGCTGAGGGGAGCAGGCATGGCCACTTGCCATCACTTATTTCTTGCTTGGGATGGCTGACAGAATCATCTCCAAGTGAGAAAGGATGTCCTCAGAAGGGCTTGGGCAGATGCTGAAGTAGCTTGGTAGGGAGAAAGTTAGATAGAAAATCCAAAGGTCCCTGGTTCAAACTCAGGTTTTAGCAAAACTCCAAGTGGACGGGCTGTAAAACTAGAGGTACTGCTTCTGCCTGATGCTCTGTAGGAAAGTCTCCTAAAAGACATCCTAGTGCTCAGCTTTCATTTCTTTGACAGGGGAGCCATCACTGGCAATCACACTGCCAAGGTAATTGAACTCCTCTACTGTTTTTAACTCTCTCCCTTTAAAAAAGTTTGAAGCAGGGAAAAGCCACAGATCCTGGAGCAGGTTGAAACAGGACCTCAGTCTTTCCTAGGTTCATGGTAAACCAAAGAGGCAAGCGGCATCAGGAACCTTGTTGACGATGAGCTGGAGATCAGATTCCTTGTGTGCCAAAAGTGCACAGTCGTCAGCAAAAAGGGCTTCCATGACGCGCCTCCCAAGCATTTTGGTTTTAGCATTCAGATGACAAAGGATGAAAAGTGACCCATCAAGTCTGTATTTTATGCAGACTCCACACATCACACTGATGCATTCCCTCATTGAACCTGAGCCAAGGCCACCTATGCGTTGGTCCAGCATTCAGTTTGTTCCCTCTCAGCTGCCCCACCCATCCACTGCTGGTGCTAATAACCAACTGCTTGTCAATCTATTTGCTGGGGTGTTCCCCTGCGACAAAAACCTATGATAGCAGCTCTTGGGGACCATAACTACCACTAAAACACTGGCTCTCACTATTAACTTTATCAGGTATGGAGAAGTAATAAAACCAAGTTCAGAACAATATTACACAAGCATTCAGATAACTAGCTCAATCCATACTTCTGTACCTTTTCTTTCACAATGTTTTAAAGCAGGGGAGCCCTGTGCAATCCATGTCTTGTGCAGTTACGATGACTGCCCTGTCCCGCACTACAGCTTGGAGCATTCGTGAGATTTTACAATTCTTATGCTGAGTGTGAGCATAAATTTTGATTTTACAACAATGTGTTTAAAATAGACAATACTCATTGCTTCCTTGCTACTGATCAGGTTTTGTTTGCAAGGTGTCACACATGCACCCCTTTGCACTGATGGAAATGATCTGTGGGAGACACATTCCTCCCAGCCTTCAGCAGCATTGAGTGCCTGCTGGCACGTTCCTTACACTGGAATGGCTGAGGGTTCATAGCCAGTTCAGAGAAGTGAAGTGGGAGTTCTAGGAAGCAGTCTAGGGAAGGAGCAGGGAGAGGTGGGAGGAAAAAGCCCAGAAGTGCTCAGTGTAGGGTCCCTGCTGGGCTGCAACCAGAGGGAGGGAGCACCTGGGTTCCACCAACTCCACTGAGGGCACAGGCCAGGCTTGTGGCAGGGAATGAGAGGATTGTCTGGGTGACTGGGAGTGCCAGAGAAATGAAGGACTGTAGCTCAGAAGGGAGAACAGCCAAGTCATCCAGACAAAAGGGGGAGTCAGAAGCTGGACAGTTGCAGCTTCTCCCAGCAAGAGGGGCTGCCACAGTGAACAGGAGAGGTGGAATCACTGACAGGACCATATCTTGACAGAGCTGATGCTTGAGCTGAGCCATCCATTAGCAAGTGGCTTTTCCATTACTCTTAGCAAATGAACAGAGGAAAATCATGTCAGAGGATAGGAGCCCATGATCTGTCTGGATCAGGTATTAGACAACAGTAGAACAAGGGCTTGTTTGGGATTTGAACCCAGGATCGCTCCCACCCAAAGGGAGAATCATACCCCTTGACCAACAAGCCCTACCTGAAAAATGAAGCACTGGGCTTTCCACAGAATCAGGTTTCAATAAACCCCCAGTGCTCTAATAAATCCTACACTTAACTTCACCTTTCCAAGGTCATTTCCAAGCTCTCCTCACAGCTTTGGACCAAGAAACCAACTGCACACTCAGGACAGATCACAAACCACACTGTGTGTAAGAAAAATATAGGCAACGCGAGGTCAGGGAGAGAAACAAACACACTCTTTGGGGGGAGCATCAGGGAGTTCAACTCAAGACGACAAAAGAAAAACAAAAGCCCTGGAAATGATAAGCTCATGGGAGAGATGATCAAATACAGCAGGGGCTTCTGGAGGGAGCGTTTCCTTCTGTAAGATCCCCGTGGGACGCGCGTCTGAACGTGTGTTTTGGAGTCTGGAAGAGCTTCTTCTGGGCTCCCAATAATGTGCCCATGTGCTAATGAGGAACAGAACATTTCCATCCATGCCCCATTCGCACCTCCTGGACAGCTCATTATTACGCCACTTCTGGAAGAAGCAGCGGCACGTGAAGACAGAGACGCAGGATCCCCCCAGGCAGTGGCCGCACCCACGGGCTGTCTCTGTTCTGACACAGCCTGTGGCAGGGCCCAAGACCTCAGTGGGTGACAAACAGTGCAGAGGGAGGGGGAATTCGGGTGCCGGGGGGACGGGTGGCAGGTGTGAAGGGGAACCCGGGCAGGGCTTGTGGCTGAGGGAGGAGGGGAAAAGGGCAGTGGGCGGGGGGTCGGCAGGGTCTGAGGGGACAAGGGGATCAGGGCAGTGGGGAGGGGTGGGAGAGACAGGATCTGAGGGGACCCACTGCAGGGCCCAGGACAGCTGGCAAGGGGCAGCCGGGGCTGAGGGAACCCCCAGCTGGGCTCTGAGCAGTGGGGGATGGGTGAGAGAGTCTGAAAGGGGAGGCCAGGCTGGTGGGGGAGGGGAGGAAATCTCCGTCCAGTGGCCCTGCAGCTGCCTGTTGCTCCGTTCCAAAAAGGTCCCTTGTGAGACTTTTCGCAGCTGGCCGGCTAGCTCAGTTGGTCAGAGTGTGGTTCTAATAACGCCAAGGTCATGGGTTCAAGCCCCATGCTGGCCATGGGCAGGTCTTTTCTGCTTTCCTTCTTGTGGCTGCTCTGGGCAGGAGGCCAAAAGAGCTGAAGGAACCAGGCTGAGAGGCTGGCAGGGAGCAAGTGGGAGTCACCACCCCAGGCAGAGGGAAGGGCTGCAGAGTGGGCCTGGGGGAGGTGAGGTTCCCCAGATTCCCAGCTCTGCAACACACACCTCCCACAGGAAGGGGCAGCAGGAGCCCTCTGCCAAGGGCACCAGCCCCTAACAGCAGCTCCATTGGCTTTCTCTGCTCCCCATCTCCCCACAAAGGACTTCTGGCTCCCTCCCTGGACACCTGCTACTGCAGCACCACAGGCCCAGGTAACTCACCAGTGGTGCCAGTCCCTGCCTGCCCTGCTCCTCTTCCTGCCTGAGTTCTGCTTCTTCACCCAGGTCCCCCAGCTGCTGCTCTGGTGGGCAGAGGGCTGGGGAAGGCGCAGGAAGGGCCCTTGGAGGTGGGGTGCAGAAGCACAAGGAGCAGGCCCTGGAGGAAGTCCATGATGAGCAGCTTTGGCCACGGGAGCTCAGGAGAGGGGCAGAGAGGTAGAGGTGACAGGGTGGGTGGGTGGGTCTCTGCAGAGGTGGGGTTGGCTGGCAGCCCTTGGGGAACGGGGAGAGGCCTGTGGGGAGGAGAGGAGAGAGCAGCAGGCTGCTAGGGGCAGAGCTCAGGGGAAGAGGCAGAGCTGGGATAGGAAGAGGTGAAATGGGAGGAGGAGCACAGGTGGCCTCAGAGGGAACAGGCCAAGCAAACCTGATCCCCTCCCACTCCTCGGGAGCTTCCAGCACTGGCACCAGCCTCCCCAGTGCAGCTGTCACAGGCCAGAGTGGACATTCTGGTGCTTTACATGATGCTGACAGGCACTGACCAGAGAGGTGCAGAGTTATTTCAGAAGAGTTTATTCCAGAATTATTCCTCCAAAATAATCTAGTTCACAATGACGCCTTCACGCAACACGGCAGCCCCAGAATAAAGAAAACATATTTCAAAATGGCTCCTCCATGCACAAACAGAGCCTGTCTGTGAATAGAGACGCTGGAGGCCATGCTGGGGATATCACTGCACAGCAGAGTAGTTTTGGAATACGCTATTCTTGAATAACTTATTTTTAATAGCCCCAATTACCTGCCTATACAGCCCAATTCCAAAATCTCTGTTTTGGAATTGGCACTGTTGCAGGAGAATGAGGTTTACTGCCTTGCAAAAAGCTGTCTGTTATTTCTATATTATTTCAGTGACCTGCCCGGCTCTATCAGGGTTAGGACCTTATTTGGAGGTTTCAGGGTTTGAGTCCCAGGCTGGGAAAGCTGCATTCACCTTGCCTTGTGCATCAGGAACCCAAGAAACCTGCCCATGCCTGGGGCCACATGCTGGGTCCCAGACTGTCAGGTGAAACCTGAGAAAGTTAAAGAAAGCACCATCCTGGCCTTCTGTAGCCTGCTGTGATCGAACAGGGGTTTGTACTCTGCATTGTGGCTGCAGCAACCTGGTTTCAAATGCAGGTCACAGCAGTAATAGTCCAGTATTTGAGTAGTGCTGCTTTTATTTCACCAGGAGGATGATGAAATACTGCAATGCTTTACCTAGACAGGTGTTGCAATCTTCATCCCTAGAGGTTTTCCAGTCCTGGCTTGAACAGACCCTGGCTGGGATGATTTAGTTGGGGCGCTGTGCTGCTTCCCTCTCTGATCCAATGCGAGAGAGAAAGCGAGGTGACTCATGATGCCTGCTGGATCTAGGTCTTTGGCTGAGCTGGATGGAGGGGTTGGGGCAATTGGTTGGTGCCGAAGAACTAGGTGGTGTGCCCAGAGATCCCTAGAGGGCTCATGCTGGTGTGATCTGGTGAGACTGCCCATGTAGCTCAGCAAAACTCTGGATGCAGGGAGGTGACCCAGCCAGCAGCAGCTGTTCAGAGGTCAGCAGGCACTGCAAAGCCAGGCTGCCAGACCCCAGCAGCACCAGGCAGTGGCATTGTGATGCAGGCAGTGATGCCCATAGAGCCCTCCCACAAGGCTGGGCTGCCTCTGGTGAGAGAACGTGGTGATGCACATGTGACCCATGCACCTGACAGGGAGACACCCCTGAAGGGGACAGGGGTGAGTTGTGTCTGCATCACTTTCGGTGGGCAGGTTTAGCAGGCAGAAGGTTCTGGAGTTGGGGTGACTCCTGTGGGCTCTGTGTCTGTGGGTAGGAGAGCAGACAGGGCAGCTGCTGCTCCAAGGCCATGTGCTCTGGGTGAGCTGGGAGCAGCTGAGCTCAGGAGCAGGCAGCAGACTGGGGTCCCTCCGTCAGAAGCAAGTTGCAGAATGTGGAGATGGTGTTACCCCCTGCCAGGGAACATGGGCCGTGTGCCCTGCTCACAGCTGAAGAGGGAGGGGATAGGCAGGGTCTGAGGTGAAACCTAGCAGGAGGCTTCACTCTGCTTTGCTGGGAGGGTCTCTGCCCTTTATTCCCTTCACTCTATTACCATTCCTAATACCCCTTCACTGCGGTGCTGATGAGTGACCGCCTGACCTGCAGTGCTGGGTGTCTTCTGAGCAGCTGCTGCTCTGCCTGTCTTGTTTTGAACTACATATTCAGCACCTCATTAGCATGCGGGCTTCTGTGGCACTTCGACAATGACGCGGCTCGCGGCTGCGCGACTCATCCAGACAGGGATCCTTTTCCAAAGGACCCCGGCTACTTCGAAGTCCCCTTATTCCTGTCTGCTCATATGCCCAAGTTTTATGAAGGGGTGAGTGTAGACAAGTCTGAAGTGATGTGTCAGGGCCTGCACAGACTGGGAAGACTTGTAAGTGGGGCTTTTGAAGGGGTTAGGGAGAACGTTTGGGTGTGTGGATTGGCTCTTTCCAGTATAGGACAGCTAAGCCTGAGAGGCAAAGGGCACTGCTCCATCTGCTTGAGCGGGGACACTGACTTGAGGCTTGGTTGTGAACTCTGGGTGTGGTATTTTCCCAAGCTTATGCCATATGACTTTTCTGCCTCTTTCATGAAAAGCTCATTTTCTCCACTCAGACTCTGTGCTTGTGAGTGTGGAAGCATTGCCCCTGCGAGGCACCCAGGGCTGTGCGAATTTCCCAGGCTTCTGGGTGGGGGCTTGAGCCAGTTCTATGTGAGATAAATGAAAAAGGGACCACTAGATTTTGAAACAGGCCCTGGTTGCTGCTGTTTCATTCAGATGAAAGGCTTACATTACACAGCTGTAGACCCTCTTGTGAGACTGAGCTCCTTCATGAGTTCCTCAGTAAATCAAAGGGGTGACTATCCTCCAGTCTCTTTCATAGAGTACTAGAAGTGGAAGGGACCTGATGAGGTCAACAGGCCCAGTTTCCTGCACGTTTCCTTTCATAGACTCCCCAAACGTCAATCAAAACTGCAGCAGCTTCGATGAAACATTAAAAAGCATTTATTCCCCACAAAAAGATCAGTTGCATGTGTTTCCAGGTGGTATTGGTGCAGGAGTCCAGAACTGTTACAAGAGAAAGAAAAGAGAAATTCCAGTCTAATTCCTAAATGTGCTCACGCTGAGCCAGATTGGAAGGTTTCCCTTCCCCATAACTTCTAGCAGTTTGTGCTTCCTGGGATGCTTTTCCAGTTAGGCCACATCAAAAGTTTCTTTGTCCTTCCAACATTGTTGCTGCCTTCAGTGTAGGTACAGGAGGAGAGGAGAAATGATCATGTCAATGTCCCTTTATTTACACGCTCATCTGGGTGCCAGAAAGATCCTCGGTGTGTGTCAGAGCCAAACAGCTCATGGTGTCAAGCCCATTGATCAGCTGCCTTTCATGGCCATTGTGAACCTGTTGCCCACGTGTCCCTTCCTGGTGAATGGCCAGGGATGGTAACTGAACATCTAGCTGGGTGCGGGTCACTGCTTTGTTGCTACTGCAGAGTTAGTGCGTGGGCATTTCTCAGATTCAGAACAAAGAAAGAACAAAGACAAAGAAAGAGCAAATGTTTTGTCTTCCTTGGTGAGAAATGTACATTTTTGAGAGAGAATTTTATCCCTCATTGCTTCCCTTTGCTTCTGTACCCCAGTGGCCTAATGGATAAGGCGTTGGCCTTCTAAGCCAAGGATTGTGGGTTCAAATCCCACCTGGGGTGAAGTATGTGTAGTAAGTACAGGCCCAGCCTTAGGCCTGAACCAAAATAATGGTCAAAACTCTGCTAACAGAAAGCAAAGTGCATCTGTAAGCAAAAGGAATGCAGTGCTCTCAGAAGTTGGCAAGAAGAGGGTTGATGTTGAAGAAACCTGTCTGGTTTGTGTGTTCAAACAGGAACATAGTACTAGAACACCTGACCCTGGAGCATTCCACAGATCAGAAAGAACAGTCTGACCCGTCCCAATGACAGGGGCAAAAGGGTAATATGATGGATAGGGTTTTGTTCAAACCACCATGTACAAGGTGAGAGGCGGCACCTGACTATGTAGAAGGGCTGTACCTCAATACGTCAGGAGTGATGAGTAAGCTGTTTCTACCTGTGTATAAGAATGTAATCGTGGGATGTGGTCTGGGTCCGGCCGAGGGGGCAGTGGAAAGTCCCGCCACTGACCGAGCCGAGTCCATTGACTGTGGGTGCATATTTGTAGTATGCCCTGACTTTGACTAAGAAATCTACAGGGAACTACTACTGTTTCCAATACGGCAATAAACCTGGCCGACGTGCCTCTTGTAGCTTCCTTTTGCTTCCTCCCCAACATTTCCTAACCTTGCTGGGAAGCAAACCCCCTGCCGTGGACATGAATTGTGCAGGTGGGAGACGTTCTGACACAGCCCCTGGGCAGGGCCCAAGGTTTCAGCTGGTGACTGTGCAGTGCAGAGGGAGGAGGAGTTTGGCTGCCAGGGGGGAGAGGTGGCAGGTGTGAAGGGGAACCCGGGCAGGGCTTGTGGCTGAGGGAGGAGGGGAAAAGGGCAGTTGGGGGGTCGGCAGGGTCTAAGGGGACAAGGGGATCAGGGCAGTGGGGAGGGGTGGGAGAGACAGGATCTGAGGGACCCACTGCAGGACCCAGGAGAGCTGGCAAGGGGCAGCCGGGGTTGAGGGAACCCCCAGCTGGGCTCAGAGCAGTGGGGGATGGGTGAGAGAGTCTGAAAGGGGAGGCCAGGCTGGTGGGGGAGGGGAGAAAATCCCTGTTCAGTGGCCCTGCAGCTGCCTGTTGCTCATTTCCAAAAAGGCCCCTTGTGAGAGCCTTTTTGCAAGTGGCCGGCTAGCTCAGTTGGTCAGAGCGTGGTGCTAATAATGCCAAGGTCATGGGCAGGTCTTTTCTGCTTTCCTTCTTGCGGCTGCTCTGGGCAGGAGGCCCAAAGAGCTGAAGGAACCAGGCTCAGAGGCTGGCAGGGAGCAAGTGGGAGTCACCACCCGAGGCAGAGGGAAGGGCTGCAGAGTGGTCCTGGGGGAGGTGAGGATCCCCAGATTCCCAACTCTGCAGCACACACCTCCCACAGGAAGGAGCAGCAGGAGCCCTCTGCAAAGGGCACCAGCCCCTGACAGCAGCTCCATTGGCTTTCTCTGCTCCCCATCTCCCCCCAAAGGACTTCTGGCCTCACAGGCTCCCTCCCTGGACACCTGCTTCTGCAGCACCACAGGCCCAGGTAACTCACCAGTGGTGCCAGTCCCTGCCTGCCCTGCTCCTCTTCCTGCCTGAGTTCTGCTTCTTCACTCAGGTCCCCCAGCTGCTGCTCTGGTGGGCAGAGGGCTGGGGAAGGCACAGGAAGGGCCCTTGGGGGTGGGGTGCAGAAGCACAAGGAGCAGGCCCTGGAGGAAGTCCATGATGAGCAGCTTTGCCCATGGGAGCTCAGGAGAGGGGCAGAGAGGTACAGGTGACAGGGTGGGTCTCTGCAGAGGTGGGGTTGGCTGGCAGTCCTGGGGGAACGCACCCCCCCGGATGCTGTTTCCCTGCTGCCTCCATGTCTGGGCAGCCCTGATGCTGTTCCATCTATGTGGTGCTGAGTGCCGCTCATCATGCCCCTGAGAGCCTGGGGAACAGAGCTGTCCAGGGTCCACATGCACCTGGACTGGTGGCCCTGTGGGATGCCTGTGGCCTCCCCGAGTGGGACCTGACACTCCCTCCCTGAGCACTAGGGAGGCTGGTGTTCATGGCACCTACCTAGTGGTCCCTCCAGGAAGGCAGGTGAGGCACAGTCGGACCGGACCCAGCTGGATGGCCTGGATGGGAGATCAATGACAAGAGCCCCTTTGCTTGAGCCCTTGTCATCGCTGGTGGGGTCGAGTGGCTGTGCTGTCCGTGGTCACCTGTGCTGGTGAACGACCCCGGATGCTCCTCGCCCTCGGTCGCTGTCTCTGGCTCAGTGTCCCTGACGGATGTGTTGAGGAAGATGGTGGGAGGTCCGGCCTCCTTCAGCCCCAGGAGGCAGTGGAGCTCTTTGTAGTATGGGCAGCTTGTGGAGGCTGCCCCCGCCCTCACGGCTGCGTCCCAGGCCCTGCAATACCCCTGCCGCAGTTCTTTTACCTTTGACCGGACCTGGTCCAGTGTGCAGGTGGGGTGGCCGTGGCCGAGCGGCCCCTTTGCCAGCCGCTGAAAGGTGACCGCATTGCGGCAAAGGACCCCCCCTTTGTTAGAGGACCCCCTCATCCTTCCAGAGGGAGAGGAGGTCCGGGATCTCGGCTTCTGTCCAGGAGGGGGTTCGATGATTCAGGGCCTGGGCCGCCTCCTGGGACAACTCCCCGCTGTCTTCGGAGGGCCCCTGGGGTGGGCGGGGATCTGGGTGGCTGGCCATAGGTCTGGGTGGTGTGGGGGACTGGCTGTCGGTCGTGGTGGCTGGTGAGCTGGAGAGCAGTGTCGCCTCACTGCCGACTCCACGCTCTCAGCTTCCTGCCTGAGGGTTTCTGGGAGCCTGCATCCTCTTAAGCGTGGTCGGACACTAGAACCATAGAGCTCCGTCTGTGCTCTGAGCGGTGCTGCCGCCTGCCGGCTGATTGCCGCCGTGGAGGACTCTCCCTTTCGAATGAGCGGGCCGCGGAGCGTCTACACTTGATCTCTTTTGAAATTGTCTTTCTAAGGAGTGTGCTCTTCCCATCCTGGGAACGGAGGACCGACTTCGAAAGAACACGGGAGTTCTTTCAAACTTACTTTCGAAAGGGCACAGGGTGAGTGTGGACGCTCCGCGAGTTCTTTTGAAAGAGCTCGGTCTTCCAGTTCTAATTTCGAATGTACTTGCTAGTGTAGACGCGACCTTAGGGGCAGCGTGGAGCGAGAGCAGGCAGGGAGCCTCTTTTATGCCCGTTGTGCTGCTGAGTGGGAACTGTCTCGAGATATTCACCTCCAGGCTGTTTGCACCACAAACATGTAGGATCCACAGCAACCCCTGGACAAGAGCTTAAGACCTTCTGCACACACTCCCAAGCCCCTCTCCAACACCTGTCCCTTTGTGCAAGGGGCTGCTCTATGGATTGTCTGTTAAGCCCCCTCTCTGGCTGAGTCATCTGAACCCCACCCACTCAGGCCCTCTGGACCCTGCTGAACACTGCAGCCTTCGGTTTCAATCCCTGCCTGCCCTCACTGTGTCTGGGAACAGGAGGTGGCTGGCTAATGTTGGTGGCCAGCAACAGCCTGCAGCTGTTAGCTGTCTTTTATTCTGGGCAGGCAACAAAAAACTACTTATTTCCAGCTACAGAGGAGGGTGAGGAGAAAAGAAATCCCTGCCTGACCTTTTGCTTCCTTGAGCAGCCTTCCCCTGTGTGACTCATAGGGGGAGGGCCTGAGAGAGGCTAGCAGGCTTTAAGAGCCAGAGGCAGGAGCGACCAGGGGAGCAAAGCGGACAGGGAGCTGCTGACAGGGGGAGATTAGGAGGGGGTGGAGGATTGTCTGACCCTCAGACTACTATCCCATGCTTCTCATCCATGTGGGCACTCATGATACTGTGAGGTGCAATGCTGAGCAGGTCAAGAGTGACTACAAGGCTCTGGGGGCACGGGTGAAGGGGTTTCAGGTGCAGGTGGTATTCTCTTCAATCCTTCCTGTTGTGGGTAGGGGCCCGGGCAGAGACAGGTGCATCCTAGAGGTGAATGCCTGGCTGCGTGGATGGTGTCGCCAGGAAGGCTTCGGTTTCTTCGACCATGGGATGCTATTTCAGGAAGGACTGCTAGGCCCAGGTGGCGTTCACCTTTCGAGGAGGGGAAAGACTATATTCGGACACAGACTTGCTAACCTGGTGAGGAGGGCTTTAAACTAGGTTTGCTGGGGACAGGGGAGCAAAGCCCGCAGGTAAGTGGAGAACATGGAAACCTGGGAGATGGGTCGGAAGTAGGAGGCAGCATGGGCAACAACGTCAGAGTAAAAAGAGGGCCAGGAAAAAACTGGGGAGCAAGTTGAAATCAATATCTGAGATGCCTATATACCAATGCAAGAAGTATGGGTAATAAGCAGGAAGAACTGGAAGTGCTAATAAATAAATACAACTATGACATCGTTGGCATCACAGAAACTTGGTGGGATAATACACATGATTGGAATGTTGGTATTGAAGGATACTGCCTGGTTAGGAAAGATAGACAGGGAAAAAAGGGGGGAGGTGTTGCCTTATATATAAACTTGGTGGGATAATACACATGATTGGAATGTTGGTATTGAAGGCTACAGCCTGGTTAGGAAAGACAGACAGGGAAAAAATGGGGGAGGTGTTGCCTTACATATAAAAAATGTACACACTTGGACTGAGGTCGAGATCGACATAGGAGATGGATGTGTTGAGAGTCTGTGGGTTAGTTTAAGAGGGGTAAAAAACAAGGGTGATGTCCTGTTAGGAGTCTACTACAGGCCACCTAACCAGGTGGAAGAGGTGGATGATGCTTTTTTTAAGCAACTAACAAAATCATCCAGAGCCCAGGATTTGGTGGTGATGGGGGACTTTAACTATCCAGATATATGCCGGGACACTAATACAGCGGGGCACAGACTATCCAATAAGTTCTTTGACTGCACTGGAGACAATTTTTTATTCCAAAAAGTTGAAAAAGCCACCAGGGGAGAAACTGTTCTGGATTTGATTTTGACAAATAAGGAGGACTTGGTTGAGAATTTGAAGGTGGGAGGCTGCTTGGGTGAAAGTGATCATGAACTCATAGAATTCACAATTCTAAGGACTGGTAGGGGAGAAAATAGCAAAATAGAGATGATGGATTTCAGGAAGGCAGATTTTGGTAAACTCAGAGAGCTGGTAGGTAAGATCCCATGGGAGGAAAAACTGAGGGGAAAAACAACTGAGGAGAGTTGGCAGTTTTTCAAAGAGACATTATTAAGGGCCCAAAAACAAGCTATTCCCCTATGTAGGAAAGATAGTAAATATGGGCAAAGACCGCCTTGGCTTAACAAAGAGATCCTGCATGATCTCAAACTAAAAAAGGAATCCTATAAAAAATGGAAACTGGGACAAATTACAAAGAATGAACACAGGCAAATAACACAGGAATGCAGGAGTAAAATTAGAAGGGCTAAGGCACAAAATGAGCTCCAACTAGCTACAGGCATAAAGGGTAACAAGAAGGCCTTTTACAAATATATTAGAAACAAGAGGAAGACCAAGGACAGGGGAGGGCCATTGCTCAGTGAGGAGGGAGAAACAGTAATGGGGAACTTGGAAATGCAGAGATGCTTAATGACTTCTTCGTTTCGGTCTTCACAGAGAAATCTGAAGGAATGCCTGACATAGTGAATGCTGGTGGAAAAGGGGTAGAGTTAGTTTTTGAAATAAAAAAAGAACAAGTTAAAAACCATTTGGAAAAATTAGATGTCTGCAAGTCACCAGGGCCTGATGAAATGCATCCTAGAATCCTCAAGGAGCTGATAGAAGAGGGAGCTGAGCCATTAGCTCTCATTTTTGGAAAGTCATGGGAGACAGGAGAGATTCCAGAAGACTGGAAGAGGGCAAATATAGTGCCCATCTACAAAAAGGGGAATAAGAACAACCCAGGAAATTACAGGCCAGTAAGCTTAACTTTTGTGCCAGGAAAGAAAATGGAGCAGGTAGTTAAGGAAGTCATCTGCAAGCACTTGGAAGGTAGTAAAGTGATAGGGAACAGCCAGCATGGTTTTGTAAAAAACAAAGCATGTCGAACCAACCTGACAGCTTTTTTTGACACGATAACGAGACTCGTAGATAAGGGAGAAGCAGTGGATGTGGTATACCTAGACTTTAGTAAAGCATTTGATACGGTCTCGCATAATATTCTTATCGACAAACTAGGCAAGTCCAACTTAAATCATGCTGCAGTAAGGTGGGTGCATAACTGGCTGGTAATCACACCCAGAGAGTAGTTGTTAAAGGTGCTCAATCCTGCTGGAAAAGCATAACAAGTGGGGTTCCGCAGGGGTCTGTTTTGGGACCAGTTCTGTTCAATATCTTCATTAATTATTTGGATATTGGCATAGAAAGTACGCTTATTAAGTCTGCAGATGATACCAAGCTGGGAGGGGTTGCAACTACCTTGGAGGATAGGGTCATAATTCAGAATGATCTAGATAAATTAGAGAAATGGTCTGAAGTAAAAAGGATGAAGTTTAATCAAGATAAATGTAAGGTGCTGCACTTAGGAAGGAATAATCTGTTTCACACATACAGAATGGGAAAAGACTGTCTAGGAAGGAGTACAGCAGAAAGGGACCTAGGGGTTCTAGTAGATCACAAGTTAAATATGAGTCAACAGTGTGATGCTGTTGCAAAAAAAAAAAGCAAACATGATTCTGGGATGCATTAGCAGGTGTGTTGTGAACAAGACACGAGAAATCATTCTTCCGCTCTACTCTGCGCTGGTTAGACCTCAGCTGGAATATTGTGTCCAGTTCTGGGCACCCCAATTCAAGAAAGATGTGGAGAAATTAGAGAAGGTCCAGAGAAGAGCAACTAGAATGATAAAAGGTCTGGAGAACATGACTTATGAAGAAAGGCTGAAAGAATTGGGCTTGTTTAGCTTGGACAAAAGAAGATTGAGGGGGGACATGATAGCGGTTTTCAGATATCTTAAAGGGTGTCATAAGGAGGAGGGAGAAAACTTGTTCTTCTTGGCCTCTGAGGAGAGAACAAGAGGCAATGGACTTAAACTGCAGCAAGGGAAGTTTAGGCTGGACATTAGGAAAAAGTTCCTAACTGTCAGGGTGGTCAAGTACTGGAATAAGTTGCCAAGGGAGGTTGTGGAATCTCCCTCGCTGGAGATATTTAAGAACGGATTAGATAGATGTCTATCAGGGATGGTGTAGATAGTGGTCGGTCCTGCCGTCGGGGCAGGGGACTGGACTCGATGGCCTCTCGAGGCCCCTTCCGGTCCGAGTGTTCTATGATTCTATGATTCTATGAAAAGCTCTGCAAAGACATAGGCCAAGTCATCCCTCCAACCCACCCCATATGCTTTGGCCTGAAGCAGCTCCCGTCATTTCCTCCCACACAAATTACAAAATTTGCTGCTGGGCACATTCTGTTGGGAACCCTGACAGATATCTGGGGTGGGCGTGTGACCCTGCAGCCTGCGGTCTGCTGGATTGCTCGTGAGCTTGCTCAGACCTGAGTAATTTTACCATGTGTCCTGCATGCAGCAAATGGAAATAAGGTCATGCAAGGGAAAGTGCTGCCTTGCATTGTGTAAGAGACCCCTTGTGGAGAACTTGACCTTGCGTCTTCTAACAGTGTAGGAACCTCTCCAGCTGCAGCACGGCTGGGTACAGGCTTCTGACTGATTCTCACTACCTCGACAATCGCACATCTACATCCTTAGCTGTGCAGAGTTTTGCCCTCCGCTTTGGTGCCAAAATTAACAAGCCATAGAACTCTACAGGAAAATCCTGACCTCCTGATCTCTGAGTGTGTTTTGTGGCTCTGAGTGTTCAGCTCTTGATCTAGGATCTTTTTCGTGGCCAGTCTGAGCAGCCGGGGACATGTCAGGCCTCAGTTCCAGGTAAGAAACCCCTCATCCTCCAGACTCTGGCCTCTGTGGGAGCCCCAAGGTTAACTCGTAAATGAGCCTTTTGGGGCAGAAGTCACTCCATGGACCTCTCATCCTTTCATTCTCAAGGCAAGTTGTTATGATCATGAGGGTTAGCTAGCAGCCTGGGAGTAAAAGGTTAACCTCCTGGGCCAGGTGGGGTTGGCCTATAGGAATGTCGGTAAGAATTAAATTTTGGCTCCTCCTTCTCTGTTCTCTGTCTTTTTCCTTCTTCTTCTTTCCAGCCATGAGGGAGAGAGACACAGAATGTCTCCCTCCAAGAACAGGCCCTCCAATCTTCTGTGAGTCGGGTAAAGTTTACATAGATCCATTGGGCTTTATTGCTTTATGGTTTGGGAAGTGGGGTCTGATGTCTGTGCACTTTTTAGAAATGTTCTTTTCCTCTCCTTGTAACTAAGTTCTAGGCCCATGGTGGAGACTCCCCATGTGTTTTACTCTGTGACTCTTCCATCTCGTCATGAGACTTGCAGCACAAATATTGTTGTAATAATAAAAGTTCTTCCTTTTTCTTTTTATTAACCTGGTATTGGTTAATGTTTGTGTCCTGGTTTTTACTTTTGGGGCTGAGATTTCCCACGTCGTCTCTCCCCAGTTTCCTTATTATTCTTGGCTGGTGGCAGTGAATTTTATCCCCAAAGTCTAAGGTTTTTGGATTTTTGGGGGGAAGTTTATACCAAAACCTGGTAGATAAGGTCTTGGAGGTACTTTTGCTGGGCCCCACTTCTGCATTTCTCTTGCTAGAGTGGGGAAGAAGCCATGAGAGAAGTTTCTAACCCCTGGCTGTGGGGTTGGTGTTAGCGTGGCTCACTCATGTCTCACTTTGGGGGCTTTGGGCCAAGGCCTGGGGCTCTGCAGCTGGGAACTGTCAGTGACTTTTCTGAGATGTTTTGGCCCTTTCTGCAGCCCCCACTGTGGGAGGGCTTTGCCTGGTCCTGGGCTGGGTTCTTTTCTGGGGCTTCCAGCAGCTCTGCCCCTGCCATTTGAATGTTTCTTGGTCAGAGACACAGGCTTCTTCCTGTGCCTGCGGTGGGCCCTGATGCTGCTGGACGAGCATGATGAAGCCAAAGTGCTGTGAGCTAAATCTGAACCAAGTGGTCTTTGTGTGTTAGATTCCTGAGCCCCCTGGCTTTGGGCCTGGTTCTCCTGCCCAGCACAGGCCACTGTGAGCAGGGCCCTGCATATCTGTGATATACAGTACCCTCGTGTGTTCAATGGGAACAGAACCCTGAGCTTTGCAGGCTGGGAACTGATCTCAGCTGAAGGATAGGTTTGCTCAGTGCTGGTACATTGGCAGAGGAAAATGATAAGTGTTTAAATCTATTTCAAACATCCAGGGAAAACCCCAAATGGACTGGAGATGAAGATCTATTTCCCTTAAGACAACCATCTGTGAAGGAGCACCTGGGACTTCTTCAGCTGCAGTCAAATGCTCCACCACGGAGCTGTACTCTATACCAGTGGAAAATGGTGAAAGTTTGGTTATGCTGTAGAGGCAAGTGTGATGGAGTGGGAGGAGTGTATGTGTGAGACTCAGGCTGGATGTGTGTGAGACAAGCAGAGCAACTCCCAACAGCTAAGGATGACCCTGGGGCTATAACCTAGGCTGGCAGGTAACACCTCTGCCCTAAACAAAGAGGACGGAAGAGCTGATCTGGCTTTGAGTCGGAGGGGGCAGTTAGAAGCTGGAGGGGAGAGGGAGCTTGAAGCCAGCCAGCCGGGCAAGGGGGAAGCTGCACCTCAGAGAGGAACCCCTCAGGCTTCTTTCCCTAGGATGAGATGGAATGACTTTCTCTGATTGCTGCACTGACTCTTCTGTGAGAAACTGGACCTCTGTCACCTAACAAACTTCCTACTCTACCTGCTGAGTGAGAGTCACTCCTGCCTACGGCCAGGGTGCAGTGCATGGGGACCCCTGAACCCCACCACAGCAACTCTACCTTTCTCAGAAGGAATGCACGTATGCCAGTATCAATAGCCAAGGTAAGCAGGGTGCCAACCTCCAAAGAGTCACAGGTGCCCAGAAATTGTTTATCTGCAGGTCCCATGGCGTAATGGCAGTGTTCAGAGCTCTGCAATCTGATTTCAAATCTGTGGGGTTTGCTCTAAATCTCTGTCTCTCCAAGGCCTTTCTTCTCCACAGGTACACCTGAGTTGGGGCTTTTTACCCCTAGTGGATGAGTGAGGCCCTCTGGAGCTCCATCAACAGTATTTTACCTTAAGGGGAACCTCCCAGAAAATGGCCTACGTTCGCTACTGCTTCAAATCCCTCCCTGTGGACCAAGCACAAATCTGGTGCTGCACTTAGTTGGCTGGAAAAATATGCAAGGGGTTGTGGACTTTGTTGTCACTCCACCATTTCCTGTTTGTCAGACCTCCTTCCCTTTTTCAGCCACCCACTTGCCTGGCCAGTCTTTCCTCTTCCAGCAGCTTAAAGCTGGAAACCAAGGAAAGCGAGTCCTTAAAGGCTTCTCGGCCCACCACCTCAAAGGGTGTCTCAAGTGTGGAGAGGCAATCTCACATCTCAAGGAAGATGGGCGAGCTCAGCAGCTTCTGAGCCAGCTGCTTCTTATCTCCTCAAAGAGAAGAAATCAACAGCATACAGGCACCTAAGTGCAGCAAAGGGGACAACTACTGTTGGTGGATGTTTTTTGTTTCACCAATTACAAAAGTGTTCCCATGTCTCATTGAAAGGTACCGCAGGCTGTTTGATTGCTGGCACTCAGAGGGGCAGGGAATGCCCGGCTCCAGGCCAGCCATAGAAGCAGGAAAACATGCCAGGACACAAATGACATACTGTGTTTTTTGCTGATTTCAGCTTGGAAAGTTCTGTGATTACCAGTGCACCACAGAATCTCGGCTGTGTTCCTCTGACCCTCCCCTGCAATGCCATCCACCAGTGTGGCATTTGCCGTGACACCTGGATGGGCCAACCTGGAGAAAGTGGTGGTGAGAGGGCCCAAGAGCTGCCTTTCACTCCCTCATCAGGTTGAGTACTGGACTTTTGGGAACACTCAGCAAGATCTGTGAAGTTGCCTGGATCATACTAGGCACAATGGGGTCTTTTTTTTTTCCCTCCCCTTGCTGAGGAAGAGCAAGAGAAGAAAGGAGGAGCATGCTTGCGCCTTGGTGTCCCACTAATGCTGACAATATCCTTTCCAGGAGCATTTGCCAGCAGCAAGGCCCCAAGCAGTCACTAATTGCTCTCTGGCCAAAGTTCAGAAGAGCTCTACTGAAGCTTGGGATTGAACCAAGGACCTTTAGATCTTCAGTCTAACATTCTCCCAACTGAGCTACTTCAGCAGCTGTTTAATGAGGTTTTCAGGCCATCACCTCAATATTGGAGATGTTTTTCTCAGCTATTGCTGTGATCGCAAGTGTCCTTGGGAGGCAGGAGCAATGTTGGCAGCTTCCTTCAGCTTGAGTTCCTCTTTTGCCCCATTTCTGCCTTACTTCCTGGGTTCACCCAGTGACTGCAGGGGACTGCAGGATACTGATGGCAAGGAAGGAGATGGGATTTGACTCTTTTGCCACAAGAGTCTCTTTCCACACCCTAGCCACTTGGCCCCAGGATCATTGTGTAACTGGATGGTGCCCAAGCTTTTGGTGAGGGGCAAGAAGTAGGCAGGACCACTCATTTGTAAAGACCAAGAGTTACAAAGACAAAGCAACCCCAGGAAGAGACTTTGAAGAAGTGATCCCGACGGATGAAGCATCTAGAGGTCCTCGGGTGCTCTTGGCCATACTCCTTGTTGAAGGAAAAGGTCCAGGACCATTGGAGATAAATGTGTGGTTTTGCAGAGAGCTATGTTTTCTTCAACCATGGGATTCTGTTCTGGGCACACACATTGCTAGGCTGAGATGGGGTAACTTAAAAAAGAGAAGATTCTGTGTTTCTATGACCCTCTTGTGTAACTATATAAGGGGAGTTGGGAGAGGGTTAAAAGACTATTTAAGAACAAGCCACAGACCTGGTCTTGAGATCCAACAGCACCTCAGCTCAAGAGAGTTTCTCTTGAAAAGAGAACTGGCTCCACAACCCTCAAGTTTTTATACCATTTTAACCCTTTGTTCAAAAAAGGTCTGTAATTATCAGGGTGATTAACCCACCACCCCTCCCTATTGTTCTCCTTTTCTGAAGGGAAGGGGAGTGGGGCGTGGGGGTAGGTAAGATGCCTGCACAACTGGGTTTTTTTCTTTGGTCTATTTTTTTCTTTTTGGCTTAAAGTCCATTTATTTCCTGTTTCATTGGAAATTAGAGCCCTGAATGACCTTCTTATAGGATTATAAAGTAAATCACTACACTTAACAGTCCTTATAATGTTGTGTCCATAACTGAGATGCTTTTGGGGTTTTAGCCTGTTAGTTTAAAATACATTCTGTTTTCTGTGTTTCAGTGGGAACCAGAGCCTTGTAGGACTTTCTTAGAGTATTAAACAGTGAATCATCATGCATAATAATGTTAATGTGACCTTGTCCGAAATGAGGGCCCTTTGCAAATATCAAAGCTTTTTTTTTAAAAAAAAAAAAGATGCTTCTTTCATATTTTGAAATAAATCTATTGCAAGCAGAGGGTGCACTCGACAAATACCTCTACGTTTGTAATATCTGTTAATTTTAACAGCAATTGCTTGTTCTGAAGTAAGGTAGAAAAATTGGGAATCCTTGAAACATTTCAGTTTGGGTTAAATTTGGGCCTTTTTTCCCTCGAATGTTCCTGAGTTACTAAAAAGGGTGACTCATAGGCTGTTTCTACACAGGCCACTTCCTTCAGAAGTGCCATGCTAATACACGGAGCAAAAGAGGCTAATGAGGTATGGATGCAAATTCCCTGTGCCTCATTAGCATTACATCACATGATTTGGAGTCCAGAAGACCATTCTTCCGGACTCCAAAATGCCATGTACAAGCGTGGCCCAGGGGGCCCTTCCAGAGGCCCCTTCTTCTCAAAAATTTTCAGGGGCCCAGCTTCTACATGATGTTCAGGAGTCTTGGAGAGCATCTTCTGGACTCCAAATCATGTGACCTTATGCTAATGAGGTGTAGGAAATTTGTAGGAAACCCTTGCTGGGTTCTGGGCAGTCTCAGACCAACCCTGGACCAGCCTGGCAGCCCTGTTTACCCTGATTCATGTTAGACAGTGACAGGGTCAAGTTTCCACCTTTGGCTCTTTGTGAGCCCCTTGAGGTTATTGCCACTCACACCACAGTTCCCATCCCCTGTGTGAGCGGTCTGGGGCAGGACTGAGCATCTTTCCCTTTCTCCTACTCGGGTACCACAAGTACCACAGACAGGTGTGTGGCTCCCTCCCTCTCGCATGGCATCGTTCTGGCCACAGGCTGAGACTAAACAGCAATCCCAGGGCACAACCGCTAGGTGGGGAAGTGACAAAGGGCTTTGAGATTCCTCCCATGCTGCCCACACCCACTCTGCAGCCACCTCAGCTGTCCACCTGTCAGTGTTTGTTACTTCTTCCTCCAGAATCATGGCAGCCACCTCCTGCAGCTCTCTGAACGCTCCAGCACAGCCGAGAGGTGCTGCAAAGCAGGTGAGAGGCAGCCAGAAAGATTTGTCCAGGCACCACTGGGTGCTGCTTTCCTAATCTCCACTTACCTGGGAGGTCCATGGCCAGGGCAGCCACAGAGCCTCTCTGGGACTTTTCTCCTAACTTGTTTGCGTTTTGTCAGTGACAAACAAAGGGATGTGACAGGAGAGTAACTCTCCCTCTCCTGTCCTGCTGCACCTGCAGACAGCCCCAGAGAACCACAGGGCTGGGAGGATCAGCCTCTGTTCTTGCATCCAGAGGAGCCACCTTCCCAACACCTCTTACACCTGCCTTTGACTGAACTCTTGTCTGTGACTGGATTCTTCCCAATGCTCCTCTCCCATCCACCTTTGCCTTCTCTGCCAATGATTGCGATTGCCAAGGGAAGGCTCTGTGGTTCCCCACACACATGAAGGAAAACATTGCTCATGATGTGCAACAAGGCACCACTGGGAGTTGAACCCAGGATCTCTTGTTTACAAAGCAGGTGCGTTACCCAGTTAAGCCTGGGTGCCCCCCCTTGTTTCACTGGTGGGTCCTGACATGCAGGTACCTGTATTAGTCTGTGTCATCAGCCAAAGAGCAGTCCTGGAGCACTTTAAAGACAACCAACCTAATTTATCAAGTGATGAGCTTTTGTGGGGCCGACCCACTCTGCTGGACTGCCCACAACAACCCCTTCCCGTTCCCCAGCACAGACATTGTGCCTGAGGGAAGCTGGATTTGCCGCTGAGAGGACATTGAGGATGAGAGGAACGAAAAACCCCCTTTCACTTCCTGTCCCCTCTGCCGTGTGCAGATCAGACTCCACCAATCTACCCTCCTCCCACCTCACTTGCCCCAGTGCTGTGCATTCTGTCTGGACTGTCCGTGTGCCTGGATCATAAGAAATAACATAAGCTGTTTGTGACCCTGACCTACCCCCACATTTCACTCTTGCTTGTGCCACTGATCTTCCGGCCCCTTTGGACAAACCTTTGTTCCCCAGGTTCCCTTTACTGTCCCAGCCCTCAGGGGTTTTACAAATGGGGTTTTATTAAACTTTCTCTCCCCAGGTGAACACCACAGCTTCCCCCTACTGACCTGGCTTCTCCCACTCACAGAGCTGCCCTCACTCAGGGAGGCTGGTTTCACGTGAGTGGGGAACAGCTCTCCCATCCACTTGGGCTTTAGCCACACTTGGCCACAACTTTGAAATGCCCATGCAAATGGCCATTTTGAAGATTACTGATGAAGTGCTGAGTTGAATATTCAGCACTTCATTAGCATTAGGACGCTTCCAGCTGCGGTACTTTGACAGCGCTGCTTTCCAAAGCACGTGGCTCAGCACGGCTACACGGGGGTCCTTTTGGAAAGGACCCAACTCCTTTCTAAATCCCCTTATTCCTCTCAGCGGAGGAGCCCTTTTAGTGCCTTACCCACAGCAGCTGTGTGGAATAGCAGAAGCACAAGCTGGAGTTGGAGGAGAGGCAGCCAAGGGGGCTGAGCGGGGGTAAGTGGGGATGGGCCCCAAGCTGCTGCCCCAGTGTAAAGAGGGGGAAGGATCCTGATGCCATGTCACAGCCTGGGAGAGGGTTTGTGATCTGCCCCACACTGGCCCCCCAGACAGATTCTGCTCTGTGACTCCCCCACTGGGTCCCAAGGCCATAGCGGCATTTGGCAACATGGATGCGATGGAGGTGAGGGGCTGTGACCTGTCCAAACAGGTCCTGCTGCTGAAATATGACCTCACCCCTAAGGCACATTGGTCCTTTCAAAAACACAGCTCCAGTGGCGCAATGGGTTAGCGCACAGTACTTATAGAGCAGTACTGCCCTAGACATGCTGAGGTTGTGAGTTCAAACCTCACCTGGAGCATTGCTTTTTCACCTGGTTGGCTCTGAATCATCAAATACTTTGACTGGAAGGGACCTCGAGAGGCCAGCGAGTCCAGGCCGCTGCGCTCATGGCAGGACCAAATACTGTCTAGACCATCCCTAATAGACGCTTCTGTAACCTGTTCTTAAATATCTCCAGAGATAGAGATTCCACAACCTCCCTTGGTAATTTATTACACTGTTTGACCACCCTGACAGTTGGGAACTTTTTCCTAATGTCCAACCTAGACCTTCCTTTCTGCAGTTTAAGTCCATTGTCTCTTGTTCTATCCTCAGAGGCCAAAAAGAACAAGTTTTCTCCCTCCTCCTTGTGACACACCTTCCGATATCTGAAAACCGCTTTCAAATTCCCCCTCAATCTTCTCTTTTCCAAACTAAACAAGCCCAGTTCTTTCAGCCTGTCTTCATAGGTCACATTCTAAGAACATAAGAACGGCCATACTGGGTCAGACCAAAGGTCCATCCAGCCCAGTATCCTGCCTGCCAACAGTGGCCAGGGCCAGGTGCCCCAAAGGAGGTGAACTGAAGACAATGATCAAGCGATTTGTCTCCTGCCATCTGTCTCCAGCCTTTGACTAAAGGCTAGGGGCACCAAACTTTACGATTGGCTAACAGCCATTTATGGACCTAACCTCCAAAAATGTATCAAGCTGTTTTTTAAATTCTGTTAGAGTGCTGGCCTTCACAGCCTCCTCCAGCAAGGAGTTCCACAGGTTAACTGTGCACTCTGTGAAGAAAAATTTTCTTTTATTAGTTTTGAACCTACTACCCATTAATTACATTTGGTGTCCTCTAGTTCTTATATTATGGGAACAAGAAAATAACTTTTCAATATTCACCTTCTCCACACCATTCATGATTTTCTCTAGACCTTTAATCATTCTTGTGTCTCTTTTCTGGACCCTCTCTGATTTCTCCACATCTTTCTTGAAGTGAAGTGCCCAGAACCGGACACAATACTCCAGCTGAGGCTGATTCAGCGCACAGTACAGCAGAAGAATGACTTCTTGTGTCTTGTTCACAACAGACCTGTGAATGCATCCCACAATCATGTTTGGTTTTTTTGGAACAGCATCACACTGTTGGCTCATATTTAGATTTTGGTCCACTATTTCCCCTAGATCCCTTTCTGCTGTTGTCATTCCAAAACAGTCTCCCCCCATTTTGGGCTGGTACATTTGCAGAGGAAAATGTTAAATGTTTAAATCCAGTTCAAACATCTAGTGTAACCCCCCACATACTGGAGAGGGAGATGAAAAGATATTTCTTTTCAGGAAACCCTGTGAAAAGGAGCTTTTGGGACCTCTTCAGCTGCAGCCAAGTGCTCCACCACTTTGCTGTTTACCAGTGGAAAATTGTGAGACATTTGTGGAAGCAACTTGACCTTTCTCTGAAGGAATGTGCACATGACAGTCTGGCTAGCCAAGGAGTACATGGTACCGGCCTCCCAAGACTGTCCAGAAAAGGCTTAAGTTGCAGGTTGCCTGGTGTAATGGGCAACACTCAGCAATCTTAACTGTGTAATCTGAGTTGAAATTTCAGTGGGACCTCCTGGTACAGTGAGTGTTGGCTGTAAATCTCTGTCTGTTCAAGGACTGGGCCTTTTTTATCCACAGGGACACCTGAGTGTGGGACTTTGCCTCACGCTGAATGAATGAGGCCATCTGGAACTTCACAAAGAGTATCTCACCTTCAGAGGAACCGTCTGGAAATTGGCCCATGTCCCCCACTGGTTCAAAGCCCTCCCCACGGACCCAACCAAAGGGGAATTTTTTGCTGTGTTTAGCTCAGCTGCTCTGAGGGAGGCTGTGGCTGAAACCCTCCTGCAATCTCCTGCCACTCAGCCAGCCACTGTTTTCCTGAGAGAGGGGCCCCTCCTAATCTCCACTATCTCCCCTCCACCAGCAGCCACCACAAACCTGGCACTGCACTTAGTTAGCTGGAGTAAATGCAAGTCGTTGTCATGCCACCATTTCCCACTGGTGTGGTCTGTCCCCTGGCTCAGCCACCCACCAGCCTGGCCCACTTTCCTCCTCTGCCAGCACTGGAAAGCTGAAAACCAGCAAAGCAGACCCCACAAACCAACATGCTCTTTCTTGTTCCTTCCACTGTACCAACTGATCTGTTAACAGAAGGGAAGGAAGAAACTCTGGCATTGAACGCAGACCACCTGCTCGGAAGACAACCAGGCTAACACTTACACCACACCCTCTTTGCCCTCCTTGTAACACCCAGAAATAGGGATCACTGAGAACCTGTCTTCATCCCCGGTGCAGCCACAGCACCTCTGGTGCAGTTCAGTCGTCTTCTCCGCTGGATATTAACTTTCTCTGAGAGGCGCGGGGGCTGGCTCCAAGCATAGTGCTCTGGTTTGGCTGCCACTTGCTGCATGGACAGTCTCAGGTGGGACTTTGACAGGGACTCTGCACCAGTCACACCTAACGTAGGTGTCATACGGCCAGCTGCGTTCTGCTCTGTAGGGGCTATTTTGGGATTGGCAACAAACAAGGAAGAGGAAAGGCCCGGAAAGGCTGAGCGGTTGTAACTGAGAGAAAGGCTGCAGGTGGATCTCAAAATAACTTACACATTTTGCATATTTGGAGATACGTTATTTTGAACTTGGGGGATTGGAGGATTTGGAGGATTCCATTGGCCCTCTTGTGATGAGGGGAAGTGGAACTGGAATACCACATTGAACATCTCTGTATCTCGGTCTGATGAGCTAGCTGCTGCAGCCTACTGTTGGGAGTAAGGGACCTTGGATGTTTGGCAGGTACTTCGAAGCACCTGCTGCTACACTGCCTGTCAGTGCCTCAAGGTCAGCAGCTTTGAAGTTCCCAAGGTGGCCATTATGCTTATGAAGTGCTACATATGCATCACAGCACCTCATTTGTCTCCTCCGACATGCCTGCTTAGCACACCCCATTGGATGGAGGGGGCTTGTATGGAAGCACCCAGAGAGGAGTTACTGACACTGAACGCAAACCCAGCAATACCTGTTGGATAACGTGGTATCCGTCACTAGGTTCTCCCCTACTTCTTTGTAATCACTGCTGAGGCTCCAGGCAGATGGGAGAAAGCTGCCCTTCATGCACAAATCATCTGCCTCCCTAAGCTGCGGTAGCTCTGTGGGTGGGAGAAGCCAGGTCAGTGGGGGGGCAGCTGTAGGGTGCCCCTGGAGAGAGAAAGTAACAGAGAGAAAGCCGTGCTAGTCTGTATACTATCCAAACAAAAAAGCAGTGAAGTAGAACTTTGAAGACTAACAAAATAATTTATCAGATGAGCTTTCGTGGGACAGACCCACTTCTTCAGACCAGAGCCAGACCAGAACAGACTCAATGTATAAGGCACAGAGAACCAAAAACAACAATCAGAGTTGACAACTTCAGACTCTCTCAGACAAAGAAGAATGTTCAGTCTGCTTTGGAAAACGAGACTGCTGAACTCTCTTTCGTATTCAAATTCAACACATTAACATGCGGTTTGAATCAGGATGCAAATTTTCTGAGATACTGTGGGGCGCTTTTGCATACTTGGCTTCATCTAATACTTGACTCCCAACCCCCAACTCCACCCCTCTGCTCTCTGATTTGCTGACCTTGATAATAATTTTTTTCTGATTTGTCAACCATGATGACTATTTTTGGTTTGCCTTGCCTTAAATATTGAGTGTGTTCTGCTATGGCTCTGGTCTGAAGAAGTGGGTCTGTCCCACGAAAGCTCACCTAATAAATTTTTTTTTTTGTCTTTAAAGTGCGACTTTACTGTGTTTTTGTTCCAGAGAGAGAAAGTTTAATTAAACTCCATTTGTAAAACCACTCTGGACATGGGGAGGAAAAGGAGCTGGGGAAGCCAGGTTTGTCCTGCAGGGGCCTGAAGATCAATGACTCAAAAGAGAGTGTCTGTCACTTGCGTACAGAGGAACGGCAAAGCCCAGGGCAGGAAGAGGAAAGTGCTTGTGCTGCCAGCGGGAGAGAGCTCACTCCATCAGTCTCCTCAGGCTGAAGGCAGGTGGTAACAGGAGCCTCTTGGGTACCCACAGCTTTGAGTCTCTTCCTTTCCCACAGTGGCCCATTTTCACCAGGTAACACCTTTGTACTGCAGACAAAGGGGGAGGTGGAGCCCAAGGAGTTTAGATTGAAACTGGGAGTTGGGAAGCAGTTAGTCTGGGCTGGGAGGAAGAAAGACAAAGGAGTGGGCAAGGCCTCAGCTCTGGGGGCCCTCAGGGCCTCCTCTCCCCAACATGGATTGGACTGGCTGTCTCCGCCTGCTGTACTGACTCTTCTGTAAGATGCTGTGTCCTGTCAGCTAATAAACCTGCTCTTCTCATGCTGAGTAAGAGTCACTCCTGCCTGCAGATGGGGTGCAGAGCTTGGGGAAGACTGAACCCCATCACAGATGCAAACAAGGAAGTGATATGAATATGCAACAACTCATTTGCATAAAGGCAACCACATGCATTTCTAGAAGTACCCCTTATGCACCATTGCTCCTCTCTGGTTTTCAAAGCCCCCATTTTTATTTACCTTGAGACTGACAGTAGGGTCAGAGAGCTTCCCCCCAGGTGGGATTTGAACCCACAATCCTTGGCTTAGAAAGCCAAGGCCTTAACCATTAGGCCACTGAAGTAAGAAAAAACAATGAGGGATAAAATTCTCTCTCAAACATGTACATTTCTTACTTTGGAAGACAAGAAGTTGCTCTTTCTTTGTGTTTGTTCTTTCTTTGTTGTGAATCTGAGAAACACCCAGGGACTAATTCTGCAGTAGCAACAAAGGAGTGACCCACACCCAGCTAGATGTTTAGTTACCATCCCTGGCCATTCACCAGGAAGGGACATGTAGGAGACAGGTTCACAATTGCCATGAAAGGCAGCTGCTCAATAGGCTGTTCGCCCTGAGGTGCCTGGCTCTGAGACACACCGAGGATCTTTCTGGCACCCAGTGGAGCATGTAAAGTAAGGGACATTGACATGATCATTTCTCCTCTCCTCCTGTACCTATACTGAAGGCAGCAACAATGTTGGAAAGACAAAGAAATCTTTGACTTGGCCTAATTGGAAAAGCATCCCAGGAAGCACAAACTGCTCGAAGTTATGGGGAAGGGAAACCTTCCAATCTGGCTCAGCATGAGCACATTTAGGAATTAGACTGGAATTTCTCTTGTAACAGTTCTGGACTCCTGCACCAATTCCACCTCGAAACACATACAACTGATCTTTTTGTGGGGAATAAATCTCAGCTACTGAAGTTTTGATTGACATTTGGGGAGTGTGAGCAAGGAAATGTGCAGGGAACTGGGCTTGTTGACCTCGTGAGGTCCCTTCCACTTCTAGTACTCTATGAAAGAGACTGGAGGATAGTCAGCCCTTTGATTTACTGAGGGACTCATGAAGGAGCTCAGTCTGATAAGAGGGTCTACAGCTGTGAAATGTAAGCCTTTTGTCAGAATGAGTCGGGAGCAACCAGGGTCTGTTTCAACATCGAGGGGTCCCTTTTCATCCATTTCATATAGAACCGGCTGCAGCCCCCACCCAGAAGCCTGGGAAATTTGCAGAGCCCTGGGTGCCTCGCAGGGGCAATGCTTCCCCACTCACAAGCACAGAGTCTGAGTGTAGAAAATGAGCTTTTAATGAAAGAAGCAGAAAAGTCATATGGCATAAGCTTGGGAAAATACCACACCCAGAGTTCACAACCAAGCCTCAAGTAAGTATCCCAGCTCAAGCAGATGGAGCAGTGCCCTTTGCCTCTCAGGCTCAGCAGTCCTATACTGGAAAGAGCCAATCCACACACCCAAGCTTTCTCCGTACCCACTTCAAATGCCCCACTTCCAAGTCTTCCCAGTCCCTGCACTCCCTGACACATCACTTTCGACTTGTCTACACTCGCCCCTTCATAAAACTGAACAGGAAGAGGGGACATTTGAAGAATAGGTGGTCCTTTCGACAGGCCCCCCCCACACACAGATGGTACAAGATTCGAAAGTGGCACTTTTCAATCGCCCTGTGCTCCATTATGCTTACGAGGCACTGCACGTTGATGGCAGCACCTCATCGTCATCTTCCGACCTCACTCATCACCATGCCCCTTCCGAAAGGAACAGGCTAGTGTGGACATGGCCCTTGCTGCATTCCCTCTCTGAACTGGAGGTAATGCAACCTTTGTGCTGGACCGGCGTTCCGCTTCCCCTGCCAGCTGCCCACCCGCCGCTCACACCTGCTGGCTGCTTCTCACACCAGATGTCCCTCTCCTGTCTTGTGGGTTTTGCAATAGGCAGAACCCTGTGTTTGAAGCACTCCAGGGCCTCAGCTACCAGCTCATAGGGGATTTCAGTTCACACTGGTATTCAGCTCTGCATCGAGGTGCAGCATCTCGATATTCACCAGGATGAATTCTAGCAGAATAGTTATTGACCCATTTTTAGGTCCACCTTCTAACAGCGGGGGGAAGAAATAGTCAAACCAGTTTTACCGCTGTATAGCCCAAAGGCTTCCAGCAAGCTGAATCAACCACTAGTCCTACCCTTTTTCACTTCATAAGGCTTCCATGAAGGGATCCCTCTGTAATCCATATCTTACACAGCAGTCATGAGTGCCCTGTAGCCCACAACAACTTCAAGCACTGGTGAGATTCCACAATTCTCACATTGGGGAAAGTCATAAAATGTGACTTTCCAACAGCAAGCTATTTACAAGAGATGAAAACGCTTTGCTTCACTTGCTCCCATCAGGCTTTGTTTTCAAGGCATTACATGGGCTCACCTTTACATTTGAGGACACATTCCCCAAATCCTTCAGCAGTACAAAGCTCCTGTTGGCACATTCTTTACAGGAAGAAGAAAATTTCTGAGAAGCAGGAGATTAGCTGGTGTCTCCCTGCAGAGAGTTCATGAGCAGGGCGGGGGACCGTACATGCACTTCACCGAGCTGTGCCTCTACACATTGACAGCCATGTGACAAAAATGCAAAAAGGGGCTACTTGCTAGTGAAGAGGAGACAGTAAGGTGTGTTCTGGGGCACTCAGAAATCCCAAAGTCAGACTGTCAGGGTTTAAAGGAGAAACAACCCTCCAGACCACACTCTGGCAAGCAAGTAATGAAGCCTCGGTCTCTGATGAGACAGCTCCCTGCAGCCCTTTTGACAGTCCCAGAGCAGCTGACTGGCTGGCTGGCCCTACTTTAGCCAGCACAGGAATCAAAAGCTGTGGAAACAACCAGTGAGAACTCACAAATGTTACAGCTTCTTACCAAGGCCATTGATGACCTCTGTCCCTACACAACTTGCAGGGGAAAGAAGAACCAGGCAGAAGTTCTCTGACTGTGCTGGAGTTCACAAAAGCAATGAATGATGGTTTCCCTCCCCTGGGACTCGGCAGGTACAGTTACAGTCCTCCCTATCTGGCACCCGATTCTCAGTCTGATAATCTCTTGGTTGATCTGGAGCTGCTGGACTTGTGGAGGGTATTTCATCTCCTCCAGCAGTTACTTTCTTTCCCATTCTCAGAGTCTGGGCTGGGCTGAATGGGTGGGGAACCAGCCAGAGGGGAATTTTAACCCAAACTTGGCTCTTCTGAGCATCTCTAGCACAATGGTTCTCAACTTGTTCACTACTGTAGGCTGCATCTGAAACAACAGCGTGTAATGTGGGCTGTGTCCAATACTACCTGTGTGTTTGTGAGGATGTCACAAGTGGGTGCTGACTGAGCTGCAAACAGGTCACAGACTGTGAACCACTGCTGTGGTGTGGAGCTACTGGAGCTGATGTGGAGCCAGCCAGAGGAGGCAAGTGTCCTTTTGCACACAAAGAGGGCAGAGCAGGGACAAGGGAACTCAGCTTTTCAATCTTCTAAGCTGAGTGTGACGCTCCTCAGGGACACCCAGGATTGTGAGGGACCTGCTCCCACCAGCCTGTGGTACCGTACAAGCAAGGCGCTAACAAACTTCCACACACTTTATTTCCACAAGTGAGACCTCTTGACAAAGCTGCTGCACTATTTTGTAGCTCTCTGTAAGGCCCCTGCTAATCTTCTAACTTCTTCTTCATGTTTTCTGTGTTTCCAGACTGCCAGCAGCCTGGATTCACAGTTCTGGTAATTACAAGCAGTCTTCCACCTAAAGCACCACATTCCCTCCCCTCTTGAGAAGCCCTCTTCATTTTAAAATAAAACTGATTCTAACTACAGCAACAAATATGGAATAAGCCACTATACTGTTGGCAGAAATCCTACATCGAAAACACCGGAAATACTACACACCATGGTCTCTAGTCTAGACAGGCGGTCGTTTGGATCTGGCAGACCTTCTCTCAAATCCAGTTCCTGGTGCAATATCTTCTTGTGTTGGCAACTACGGTGAAGTCATCCAATGGCGTTGGGTGTTGGCATCATCTCCTTTTGGTGCACAGGCAGGTTTCCAAAGGACTCCGCAGACTTTGAAATCCCCCTATTCCTATCAGCAGAGCAGCTGGCCATTAGCATGGCTATTTTGAAGTTTTGGCCAAATGTGGCCACAGCCCATTTGTCCTTATTGATCCTCATCACATTTCTTTTGACCCCACCCTGCAATTTATCCAAGTCACTCAGGAGCCTATCCCTACCCTCCAGCAGATCTACCTCTTCCCCTAGTTTAGGGTCAACTGCAAATTTGCTAAGGGTGTAGTATTCCCCCTCATCCAGCTTTTCAATAAAGATGTTAAACCTTGCAAGACAGAGAACTGATCATGAGGACATTATACTTGAAACCCATCTCCAAACAGAGATGTCAGTTCCAACACTTGGGGTCTGGCCATCAATGCAGCTTTCTACCCATCTTCCAGTTCATAAAGAGATGGCAGTGGTGGCATTTGAACCCACGTCTCCACTGAGACTGGACCCTAAATCCAGCGCCTTAGACCACTCGGCCACACTACCTACAAAAGGCACCTCCCGCGAGCATCAACTTCTCTTGACATTTCCTGAGTTTCAGAACAGTTTACACCAAGAGTACATAGGAAGTTTTAAAAAGCCTCATATGTCATACCTAGTGAAAATGTCAGCATGTTTTCAATAAAAGGGGGCTGTGACACAGTATTCCAAAAAGATGGCTTTTAGCACACCCTAACCTTCCCCTGCCGTCTCTCTCGGCTGCTTTTTATCCCAGATCACACTGACACACAGAGGAAGGTGATAGGGATTACTGGTCATGATACTCTTAAAGCTGGAGTCACAGTTCCTGAGTGCAGCTGCCATCCTCTGCTCTGGCAGCTGAGCCTTTGAAGGGCTCCCCACGTGGGCCAGGGTAAGCAGTGACTTGTGGATGGACGTGATGGGAGGGGAACCCAACCCAGATAGAACTTCTGTAGCTTTGTGGTTGTTACATTTGCTTTACATGTGCAATGTACTTGTTTAAAGCCCCATGAAAACAGCAGTGCTTTGGTTGCTTTGCTCCCCTTTGGGGCTGAGAAGAGCTGGTCTCATTCTGTCTCCGGGGTAAACCCAACTGCTGTGTGAAAAAGGGTAGAGGTATCAGCAGAGCATATACGTCACTCTCAGACTGTGGAAGTTACACAAGTTCGGCCGGTCTTTTTCAGGAGGCTTGTGTCTTGGCCTCCTCTGCCCTTGAGGATTGACCTACTGAGGCCGGCTCTCCTGCTGGCCTCCTTTGCGTGACTTGCTAAAGGAAGAAGTGAGGCTGGAACGGGGCAGAAGAAGGAAGTAAAGCTGAGGCAGGCAGGAGAGCAGCTTAGCACCTCAGTGCAGTTAATGGAGCACCACTCTTTCTCCTGCCAAAGCCTGTGCAGGTGAGGCTGGCTGCAGGGAGGCAGAATCCTGTGCCTGTCCAATGGTGCTCCAGGAATGGCCCCTGGTACCCCAGGAAGAGAAGTGGGATTCTGGGTGGAAGGAAAACAAGCAAAGCTCTGTCTGAGTGAGTAAGGAGCAGGTCCTGGGTGGACTGGGCAGTGGTGGTCTTGAGGGACTCTCTGTCAGCCTTGGGGCAGCAGGGACCACTGTCCCTTTGTGACTGAGCCAGGCTGGTGGTTCATGGCTTTGGATGTGTCCGGTTGTGAGCAACTGGGACCACAAACCCTCCACCTGCCTGTGTGATGGGCAGATGTGCTTAATATGACATTTGAGGGAAATGGTTTAGCTGTCAAATATCAGAACCTCTTTTCTGTGTGTGAACAGCCTTTGTAGCTGGGTGCAGGATGTGTCTGTCCGTCTTTCTGTCTGTGCTACAGAGTGTGTGGTAGGTTTCTGGGTCACACTCACAGACGATTGGGCAATACACTGCCTAGCCTGCTTAATGGCCCATCCTGTACCACCTGCTGTCTTGTTGGCTCATTGGGAAAGCGAGGGGTACAGCTGAAGGCGCAGCAGCTCGGCTTTGCTCTGCCCATGCACATAACCCTGAGGCTTCCAAGCTACATGCTGGGTAGTTTGTGGCTGGGACAGAGGAAACACAAGCCACATGGCACCAGGAAGATCAGAGGCAGCTGCATCTTTCCCAGTTTCCGGCTCCTCCCCTCTGGGGTCCCCTCTCTACAAGCAGAGCTCTGAGAAAAGCACTGAATGACCCACCCCAGCTGGGGGTGTTTTGCAGAAGGACTTTCATGCCTGCAAACTCCCCAGCACTGCTTGGAAGAAGGGTTCTGCCGGCTTTGTGCGCCTGTGATCTGCCATGGAACACCTCCTGTCCTGTTCATTTGTTTGCTCTTGGTCATCAACTTTTGTCTGACACACTGAAGGGATGGGTGGCAGGTGGCCTATTGGGGTGAGAAGAGCACTGTGTACATGCGAGTGGGTAGATTAAATCACTTCTTGCTGTACCAGTGCCTTGAGCAGGAGAGACATGGCATTTCCAGGGTGGGCTGCCCCAGGCTCACAGAATCACAGACTCATAGGGCTGGTAGGGACCTCAGGAGGTGCTCAAGTCCAGCCCCCTGCTTAAAGCAGGATCCACCCCCACTAAGTCATCCCAGCCAGCCGGGATTTGAAAACGTTGAGAGATGGAGAATCCACCACCTCTCTAGGCAACACATTCCAATGCTTCAGTCCCCCCGCTGGTGAAGTCGTTTATCCAAATATCTAACCTACACCTCTCCCTCTTCAACCTCAGACCATTACTCCTCGTTCTGCCATCTGACACCACTGAGAACAGTTTCTCACCCTCCTCTTCAGAGCTCCGCTTCAGGAAGTTGAAGGCTGCTATTAAATCACCCCTCAGTCTTCTCTTCTGTAAACTAAAAAAGCTCAAATCCCTCAGCCTCTCTCATAGGTCTTGTGCTCCAGACCCTTCATCATTTTTTTTCCCCTCCGCTGAACCTGCTCCAGCAAATCCACATCCTTTTTATACTGGGGGGCCCCACCTGCGCCTTGGTGCCAGTGAACTTCCACACATGCTCTGAGTCAGAGCCAGGGAGGCCACAGCCGGTGAAGATTCTCCCCATCAGCAACCACCCTGGGGGAGTCGCGCTACTCAGAGTCCTGATTGAATTCACACAGTGCTGTCGTAGAGCACACGATCTGTGCATCCCTGGCACTGTGTGTGTCAGTCCTGGCTGCTAGGGGCTGCACAGACGCAGACAGGAAGCTTCCAGGCCAAGGCGAAGGACTGCAGCTGCAAGCAGAGAGGCAGAGGGGGAGCAAGGGAAGAAGGAGGTGGGAGCTGGATTGGGGTAGCAGGTGTGTGTGACAGGGTCACTTGTGAAGGGCCTGGTGAGTGCAGAGCTGCAACCTGTGTTTGAGGGGGTGGAGAAGGGGGAGGCTGTGAAGGTTACAAAGACAGGGGAGCTGTGTGAGCAGCAGGCCAGGGGAAGGCCCATCGCAGTCACCTCCTGAATGGGTGGGGGTGGGGGTGGGGGAGATGGCACTTGGCCAGGCCAGGGAGGTGGCTGTGGCCAGGAGGGAGAGGCTGGTGGGGAGGGTTTTACCTGGGGTGAGTCAGAGCAGCTGGTTCTCAGAGGTGTTAGGCAAACAGCTGCAGCAAAAGAGACAGTTCCCTTCACTCCTAGCCGGTGTGGGCGAGATGTGCTGCTCACGTCCCTCTGTTACAGGCTGTGTGCTCCCCACGCACTCCAGGCCTGGAAGCTTTTCCCTCCGCGGCATTTCCAGGGAGCAGCTCTGGTGAACTCTGACACTCAGTACCATGGGCCATGGGAGAAGGGGGCTGTACGCTCCCCAGCTGCAGCGCCAGGGAGGCAGAGCAGGGCAAGTCCCTCACCCACTCTGGCTTCCCGGTTGCAACATTGGGTTGAGTCGGGGACCCCAACTGTGGTCCCCAGCTGCAACCCCACGTGGGTGAATAAGCCCAGCTCCAGTCCCCAGCTGCAGCCCCAGGTGGGCCGAGCCTCCCAACCCTGCTCTGCGGCAGGACTGCCCAGCAGATGCGTCACTGAGAGTGCACAGAAGCTGTGTCCCTGCACTTACTTGCAGGCTTTTCCCTCACTGACACCCCTGCTCAGGATTCTCAGCCAATGGGAGGGCTGGGGTCGGTGACGGCATGGGCAGTGCAGTGCAGAGCCTTCACAGCCTGGCCGGCAGAGAAGGGACCAATCCAGCTGGGGTCGTTATGGTAACAGAGCAGATGGAAAGGAGCAGAGAGTGTCGGGGGAGACACAAAGGCTGCAAACCCTGCCCATGACTGGCCATAACCACAGTCTGTACCTGCCCAGCAGGGGCACACGCACAGATCCAGGCTGGGGCCAGCCCCACACCAAACCCTGCCTATGGCCAGCCATAGCCCTGGTCTGCCCCCATCGAGCAGGGACACACTGACAGAGCTGGGGCAGGGCCCAGCCCTAGAGCAGAGCATGGCCATGCATGGGCTGTGCTGTGCCCAGGGCAGGACACTGCAGCAGGGGAAGAGGGAGCTTTGCTCCAGACCTTGCCCCAGGTCCGTCTATCAGCATTTTCCGTTCCACTGTGCAGAGGCAACGGGTGAAGGGGGTTCAGGGTTAGCACTGGTCATGTGCTCCACAGCCCTGGGAAGGGCTGGAACAGCTCCCCTCTGTCCCAAGCCCTGTCCCTTCCCCCTTGGTTTACCCCTTCCCTGTCCCTGTCTCTGCCCCGCCTCTTCCTCCGGCAGCATTGATGGTGAGTGCAGTGGGAGTGGGTGCTGCACCCACACATATCCCCCTGCCCTGCAGGTGAGGGAGGCCCTGGGACTGGCCATGGGCAGGAGGTCAGAGCAGGGCACCAGCGGGGGCTGCCTGGCCTGACAGTGTGTGGGTCTGACAGGGAGAGATGAGTCCAGGGGACAATCAGTAACCCCTGGGCTACAGGCAGTGAGGGAGTGGGGAGGGACCCACCACACTTCAGACTGGTTGTTCCCACCCATGGGGAGGGAGGGCTCGGGTGTGCACAGACCCACTGCCAGAGGAAGGCGGATTGCTGGACGTTCAGGCTATTACAGCCCCAAAAGCTGCAGCTGCCGCTCTGGTCCAGTCCCTGGGAGCAGTAGGAGCGAGTGTGGAAAAGCTTTCGGCTGCCAGCCCTGTGTGTGTCTCTGCACCCCCAGCACTTTCTCCCACCCGTGGGGTTTGTCCCCTCACTCTCTGTGCACAGCCCCATGTGCTCCCCACTGGTACTTTCTCAGGAGCTCCCCACACTGCATTTAGTGCAGCCAGGGGCCATATTCTGCCTGCGCTGTTGTGCCAGGGGGAAGTGCCCAGCTCCCAGGGCAGCAGGAGAAAACAGCACTTTCAACAACCTTTCTCTGGGCACTGCTGAGCAGGGACCTGTTAGCCGATGGCCGGGTAATGAGTGGTCTGTGAGCCTTATCACATGTGAGTCTTTAACTGCTAGGACAGGCAGTTCCTTCACAGTGGGCAGCCAGGGCGGCTGACGGGTGCCCCAAGAGTCTGCTCTGTGGAGGCAGCATGACTAGCTCAGCTTTTATTTCACCTTACCACTGACCAGGCTGATATAGCCAAACGGTTGAGGTTCTTTGTTTGTGTTCGGCTGAGTTACAGGAGCTGGAAGGAGTCAGGCTGAAAGGTTAAGTGGTTGCTATTTATTAAAAGCAGAAACAAGAATCTTAATGGTTACACGGTTATTGCTCTATCTTCTTAACTACTGGTAGGATGAGACATATGACATGCCAATTAGATTACAAGTGAAAAGTTACCCATTTGAGGACCAGATGCCTCAGTCTAAAGAGCTCTTCCCATTAAATGTGCACAAAAGTACATTGCAGGTATAATTCTCACCCCTGCGTCCTGCATGGGTTCAAATCCCATCCTCATTGCATCTTTCTTTGTTGATTTCCAGCCCTATTGTGGGATGCTACTTCTGCCACAGGTGAGCCTGATGCCTCCCAACTCCTGTGTTGGGCAGACTCCAAGCACAGGTCACCTCTGTGAGGCTGAGCTGAGCTCTGGCTGCCAGAGGTGGGGGGTGGGATGATTTCATTTGCCCTGAAAGTGCCAAGCCTGACTCCAGTGTCAGCTCCACTCACCTCTGCCCCCTGCAGTGCTGCTGCCTGGAGCTAAGCAGGGCCCCAAACACAGCCAGGGGTGTAGCTCCCTGGCAAGGAGGGGGCAGCCCTGACTCAGCTGAGGTCAGGCACAGGTGCAGCTGCCTCTGAGTGAAGGGCTGGTTCCCCAAGGCTTGATGCAGTGCTCTGGTCTCTCCCAGCTCCTGGGCTGGGCAGTGCACATCTGGGAAAAGAGCAGATACTTGCCCGGGGGAAGGAATGTTTCTCTGCCCCTGACAGCAATAGATCCAGCCACAGGGCCTGGGGCAGGTCTCCATTCAACTGTGCCACCCTGGGCAAGTAATGAGTTCTTCTGTGCTTCTCAGCAGCTGGGGAAAAGCCTCTTTGGGACATATCTCCTGCTCCACAGCTGAAAGGAGCACACAGGAGCTGCTGGGTTCAGCTCCCAGGGGTGCCGGGCTGCTACCTTCTGCAGCATCTGGTGTTGGCCCTGAGAGGACATGGGGCTGGAGGGACCTTTGTTCTAACCCACAATGGATGTTCTGAAGGTTCACATGCTGGTGACAGGCCAGTGCTCCAGGCCCCCCTGGGACACTCCTGTCCTTGTGGGAAAGGAGCAGCTCTGGGCTTTCAGGTCAAACTGCACATGGCGGCTGCCACACTGTGGGGTGGCTCTTGCAGTGCTGCTGAGCCCAGCTTTGTGTGCTGTGTCTGAGACTGGAAACCCCAAGCCCCTCTGGGGTAACGACTGCAGCAGGACAGGTCAGTGTCCCGGCCCCAAAGCAGCCAGACCCACTGAAATGCCGGAGAGTCCAGGGAAACACTTCCCTGCCCCGGGCTGTTTTCATGGGCCAAACTCCCGTCCAGCGTTGACCTGAGTGAGACACTGACATGGCCACTTCCCAGCCCCAGCCCTGGGCACTCAGCCACGAGCACTAGTAAATGTTCTACCCCTGGAGCGCATGACCCACAGAATAAGCAAATGTCCTGACCCGCACAGCTCATTCCAGAGACCACAAACTCTCTGCAGCTGCCCATGGCTCCTTTCCACCGAGGCTGGCGAGATGAACTGGTTATTGGGAGTCTCCTAATGCTCCCATGAGGGGTTCAAGTCCTGCAGTACCTTTTAGCTCACCTTTGCTTGTTGTCCTGGCTGCAATGGACAAATAGGCTCTACGATGCCCAGGGGGCTGTGCAGGGGTCAGCCTGGAGGGTGGGGGGTTGCTGGGTGTCACTGTTGTCATCACCAAAAGAATTCCAAATGCCTCTGTCCAGGGGTGCTGGTGACTGGCAGGAACCTGCTGTTACTGTTCTTGGCATCCTCTGTGTTTCTGTGCCTGTCACCTGCCTGGTCACACAGATTTGCTGAGCTACTTGGGCAGGTCAGATACATGCAACAGGGCTGGTTGTGTCAACCGCACAAGTCTGAAACTTGCGAGCATTTTGGTGGATGCTCCATTTTCTGAGAGCAGCCCCAGTGGAGATGTCGTTGTCTCCGGCAATAAGAGTTCAAACTGGGGCTCGTGGGGTAGATTTTTGTGCTTCCTTTCATGCTTACTAAACTGTGCTGTGCATGGGCTGTGCCCCAAGGGGTCTGTTCCCTCTGGGTCCCTAGAGGTTACCTCATAAATGAGCCTTTGGGGGAAGGAGTCACTCACTGGACCTCTCACCCCTTCAGTCTCAGGGCGAATTACTGACCCATGGCTGTGGGGCTGGCATCAGCCTGGCTCACTCGTATCTTGCTTCGGTAGCTCTGAGCCAATGTGTGAGACTCGGCAGTTATGTTTCTTTGTTTCTCTGCTGCATTGGTCCTTTCTGCAGCTCCCTCTGTGGGAGGGCTCTGCCTGGCCCTCTGCCCAGCTCTGCCCCCTGCCTGGTGACTATTTACTGCTCAGAGCCACAGGCTTGTTCCTGGGCCTGGGTCAGTCTCTGTTGCTGCTGGCTGAGTGTGACACGGCCTAGGTGTGTCAGCCTGCACCAAGGGCATTTCTGTGTCAGACTCCTGAGCCCCCTGGCTGTGGGTCCGGTTCTCCTGCCCAGTGCAGCCCATGGCAAGCAGAGCCCTGCGCATGTGCATCACACTGCACCTTTGTGTGATCGATGGGAACAGAAACCTGAGCCTCGGAGGCTGGGAACTGAGGCAGCTGAGGGACGGGTTCGCTCAGTTTTTGTACGTTTGTAGAGGAAAGCGTGAAGTGTTTAAATCCATGTCAAGCATCCAGTGCAACCCCAAAACATACTGGAGCCAGAGGTGAAAATGGATTTCCATTAAGAAAACCATCCAAACAGGGGCATCTGGTATAGCTTCATCTGCAGTCAAGTGTTCCACCACTGAGCCAGGCTCTCTATCACTGGAAAATGGTGAGAGGTTTGTCCCCAGCCCATCTCAGCGTGGGGATTTCTCCGGCGGGATACAGGCACAACAGAAAGTTCCTTACCGGATGGGAAGTCTGATCTAAAGCCCAAGTGAATTGCAGGCAGACAAAATCTGACGGCCCTGCCCAGCACAGCGTTGGAGGCTGGAATGATGACAGCAGGATGGGGAACAAGGGGAATACACCGAGTGACAGGGATTTGTGCAAGTAGCAAACCCAGGCAGGAGTCAGGCCCTGCTGGGTGTGCCCTGTACCTTGCTGCAGCGATAGGAGATGATTTGGACCATTTCCCAGCCACAGACATTCTGGATGGAGCCAGCCATGCTGGACATGTTGACGATGGCCGCCTTGCTGCAGCTCAGCCCTCTCTGGGGGCTTCCCTGGGCAGCCTGCTTCAGCAAGGGCAGGAAGGCCTGGGCAGAGGGGAGAGCAGAGCAGCCGTGGGGTCAGAAAAGGAACCAGAGTTCTGCTCGTGAGGCTGGGCACCAGAATGGAGGGTGGGTCTCTGCTCTTCCCACTGATGCCCAGCCCCCAGCCAGCCCAGAAGCAGGAGCCTCACCCAGGAAGGTGTGCAGAGCCATGGATCCTACTCATATCCTGTAGAGGCCAACAATGATCCCCAACTCATGTCCCTGCATTCACAGTCTTCATCCAGGGCAGATTGGGGGGGTCTGTGGCTCCCCACTGATGCCCACTTGGGTCTTGCCATGGTCCACCTGCAGCTGTTCAGCAAGGAGGATTTGCCCACGCAAGGGTACCCCCACCTGAGGCAGTGGACGGTCAGGTACGTACCCCACACGACACACACACCTCTGTGACATGGGGCGGGGGCACCAGACATGACTGGGAGCCCCACACCCCCAGCGGACCCCGACCTGAAACTGCACAGTAACAGCCCCAGGCCCTGCTCAAAGGTTTCACACAGGGAAAGCTGGGAAGTCAGCCCCACCCCCAGGGCACAGTGATTTGCACTGGGCTGGTAATAAAGCAAAGGGGTTGTGTGGAGGGTCACAAGTGGGACTGAAGGGCAGAAGGAGACAGAAAGGCAAAATATTCTTCTCGTTACACCGCAGCAAATGCTCACCCTGAAAAGCTCCAGCCGGGGCAGCACAGCCCATCCCCCACTCCGTGAGAGACAGGTGATAACTCTGCCCCACAGCTGGGCCCTCCTCGCCCTACCCCTGGGGTGTGAAGAGGGAGAAAGGAGGGTGTGGGGAGCACAGAGTGAAAGTCAGGCTGAGGGAGCAAAGGGGGGCAGGACTCCAGGCTCTGCTGGTGGGATCCTGGCACTGGGGCAGGTGGGGTGGGAGGAGGGTAGATTGGTGGAGTCTGATCTGCACACGGCAGAGGTGACAGGAAGTGAAAGGGGGTTTTTCCTTCCTCTCATCCGCAATGTCCTCTCGGCGGCAACTCCAGCTTCCGTCGGGCACAATGTCTGTGCTGGGCAATGGGAAGGGGTTGTTGTGGGCAGCCCACCAGAGTGGGTCGGCCCCACAAAAGCTCATCACTTGATAAATTCGTTTGGTTGTCGTTAAAGTGCTGCAGGACGGCTTTTTGGCTGAAGACACAGACGAACACAGATACCTCCCTGTCAGGACCCACAGCTCAAGCAAGGGGGGCACCAAGGCTTAACTGGTAAAAGCGCCTGCTTTGTAAACAGGAGATCCTGGGTTCAACTCCCAGTGGTGCCTTCAACCCTGCCAGGAACCTTTCTGCCACTCACTGGCTGGCCGGGGACACAGGAAGGGCAGGTTTGGCCCAACAGGGCTATGATCACTCATGTCCCCTGCAGAGCTGCTTCCTGGGGTGAGCAGGGGACTGTGGTGCCCTGCCCTGGGAGCAGCACAGCTCAGCCCATGTGTCCCTGCTGGGTGGGTCCAGAGCAGGGCCATGGGCAGGGTCTGCAGCCTTTGTGTCTCCTCCTGTCACGCTCTGCTCCTTTCCAGCTGCTCTGTTAGCACAGCAGCTCCAGCTGGATTGGCCCCTTCTCTGCCAGGTCAGTCTGTGAGGGGCTGATGGGAGGCAGAGGCAGGTTCTGGAGCAGGCTTTGGCTGGGACTGAGCATGTGGGATCAGGCAGGGGCACTTGCCTGGCACAGCCTCTTTTGGCTGAGGGGCAAAGATAGCTCTGTGATTCCCAGCCAGTGACATCAGTGAGGGAAAAGCCTTCAAGTACATGCTGGGACAGAGTTTCTGTGCACGAGCAGCAACGCATCTGCTGGGCTCTCCTGCTGTACAACAGGGTCTGGTTCAACATCTTCTGTCACATGGGTGCTGGGCTTATCTGTAAGAGAGGTTAGAGGAGAAAGAGATGAGCCCTTCTGGGCATAAGGGTGAGCCCCACAAACAGAGGCACTCATGCTTCTGCCTCATTTTGAACCAGAGACCTTTTGCATGTTAGGCACATGTGATAACCACTACACTACAGAAGCTCTACCTTCTCATGTCTTGCCCTCCCCTAAATTGCATCCTCAAGCCACTGCTTGCCCTGCCATGTGTGGATGGGGGACCTTATAGAAATTGAGGGAAGTATTTTACTGGCTCAGCTGCTCGAGGAGAGGGAAGCAACTGCACTCACAACTGGGACTTTCAATATCAGCTCTTCCAGAATTGAGGTACTGACCGGTTATGCAAATAGGACATGGAATATTTAAGTCTGCACCTCATTTGCATTTCCTATCGGCCACATTTCCACGCCACTTCCAAAAGGGCTGGGCAGTGTAGCCACAGCCTTGCTGTGTAGCTGCTCCACAGAACTTTTTGAAAGAACTGTGGCTTTTTTGAAATAAAACTCTCTAGTACAGACATAGCCATGGGGAAAGAAGTAGTAAAGGAGAGCCAGGCTGCAGCCAAAACAATTGCAACAGCTTATAACAAAGAAATGTGTGTGTGCGTAACAGAACACAACAATTCTTTTAACAACTACAGAACAAACAAATGTTCAAACACCAGTTTTACTCTGAATTTGTGTTATTCACTTACACAGGGACAAGGATTTGAGTGCTCTGCCACTTGAACTAACACCTCTACCTAGGAGCAACTCTTAACCCACTCACCTTGTTCCTGAACCCCTAATGGGCCTTTCTCTGCCCTCTGAATCATTTCTGAAAGGGCCACTTCCAAGGCATTTTTCAGGTGGGCTGGCTAGCTTAGCTGTTTGGCTGCTTGTTGTAACAACAACAAGTTGGTGGGTTTAAGTTTACTTGGTATACTTGGTAGACTAAGAGTTCTATGTTCTTACTTAGCTCACAGCTGTAAGCGGGGAAGAGAAGCTGGTGGGAAAATCCATTTCAAAGTTTTGTGTAAGTGTAGACACGGCCCATCAGAGCTCCCATCAACCCCCTATTTAGCAAATATTTGAATGGAAGAATTCCAGCCCTGAGTTCTGCAAGCCGGCAGTTCCCACTTTGTCCAAAACTTTTTAGCTAATGACAAAGCACCTCCAAATGTTAGGTGAGGGTGATTCTTTATGAAAACCAGCTGTGCTGGAGAACACCAGTTTGGTGTTGAAAAAGACGTGCTACTGTGGTGTGCCTGAGCAATTCATCAAACATTAAAGATAGCTAGGACTGAGAGTTCCCCTTTTTCACCACTGCCCAAGTGGTCTATGATTCCAAACTCAAGGTTCTGTCTGTCCCTTATTTCGGTATTCTAGTCTCCAAAGGGGGGTGTGGGTTCAAATCCCACTCCTAACATCAATTCTATTCTCTGCATGCTCAGCTGGCCTCGTTTCAATGTCTCTGCTAACATTGCGCCAGCCCTTGCTATGGGTTTCTGTTAGACAAGTGGTACAACTGAGGTATAATTCAGACAGGAACTTCATGGGAAAGTGATGTAGAAACTCCCACTCCTGCACTGCAGCCGCACAGTCATGTAGCCAGCACCTGTACCAGTCACCTATTTTCTGCTCTGAGAACTACAAGAATGCCAGGTTTGTAATACACCAAAGGAGATTTTGCCCCTGTGCGTCACTTCCCCACCTTGCGGTTGTGCCCTAAGATAGCTGTTTGGTCTCAGCCTGTGGCCAGAACAATGCCATGAGAGAGGGAGGGAGCCCCACACCTGTCTGTGGTGCTTGTGGTGCCCTCATGTGAGAATGGGCCAGCCCTCCCCTTGTGGCCTTGTGGGACAAGGGAAACAGAAGGGCCCACTCCTCGGGACCTTCCAGCACTGCCACCAGCCTCCCCAGCGCAGCTGTCACAGGCCACAGTGGACATCTTGAGTACCGGTTCTGTTCAATATCTTTGTCAATGATTTAGATATTGACATAGGAAGTTCGCTTCTTAAGTGTGCAGATGATACCAAGCTGGGAGGGTTGCAACTGCTTTTGAGGAGAGGATCGTAATTCAAAATGATCTAGATAAATTGGAGAAATGCTCTGAGGGAAACAGGATGAAGTTAATGAGGACAAATGCAAAGTGCCCCACTTAGGAAGGAACAAGCAGTTTCACACACACAGAATGGGGAGAGACTGTCTAGGAATGACTACAGCAGAAAGGGATCTAGCAGTCCCAGTGGACCACAAGCTAAATAGGAGTCAACAGCGTGATGCTGTTCCAAAAAAAGCAAACGTGACTGTGGGATGCGTTCACAGCTGTGTTGTGAACAAGACAGAGAAGTCATTCTCCTGCTCTGCTCTGCGCTGGTTAGGCCTCAGCTGGAGTATTGTGTCCGGTTCTGGGCACTTCACTTCAAGAAAGATGTGGAGAAATTAGAGAGTTCCAGAAAAGAGCGACAAGAATGATTACAGGGTTAGAGATTGTGACCTATGAAGACAGGCTGAAAGAATTGGGCTTGTTTAGTTTGGAAAAGAGAAGACTGAGGGGGAATTTGAAAGCGGTTTTCAGATATCTGAAGGCGTATCATAAGGAGGAGGGAGAAAACTTGTTCTTTTTGGCCTCTGAGGATAGAACAAGAGGCAATGGACTTAAACTGCAGGAAGGAAGGTTTAGGTTGGACATTAGGAAAAAGATCCCAACTGTCAGGGTGGTCAAACAGTGGAATAAATTGCCAAGGGAGGTTGTGGAATCTCTATCTCTGGAGATATTTAAGAACAGGTTAGAGAAATGTCTATCAGGGATGGTCTAGACAGTATTTGGTCCTGCCATGAGCGCAGCAGCCTGGACTCGCTGGCCTCTTGAGGTCCCTTCCAGTCAAAGTATTTGATGATTCAGAGCCAACCAGGTGAAAAAGCAATGCTCCAGGTGAGGTTTGAACTCACAACCTCAGCATGTCTAGGGCAGTACTGCTCTATAAGTACTGCGCGCTAACCCATTGCGCCACTGGAGCTCTGTTTTTAGAGGGGACCCAGGTGACTTAGGGGTCAGGTCATATTTCAGCAGCAGAACCTGTTTCGACAGGTCACAGCCCCTCACCTCCATCGCATCCATGTTGCCAAATGCCGCTATGGCCTTGGGACCCACTGGGGGAGTCACAGAGCAGAACCTGTCTGGGGGACCAGTGTGAGGCAGATCACAAACCCTCTCCAAGGCTGTGACATGGCATCAGGATCCTCCCCTCTTTACACTGGGGCAGCAGCTTGGGGCCCATCCCCACTTACCCCCCCTCAGCCCCCTTGGCTGCCTCTCTTCCAACTCCAGCTTGTGCTTCTGCTATTCCACACAGCTGCTGTGGTTAAGGCACTAAAAGGGCTCCTCCGCTGAGAGGAATAAGGGGATTTTGAAAGGAGTTGGGTCCTTTCCAAAAGGACCCCCGTGTAGCCGTGCCGAGCCACGTGCTTCCGAAAGCAGTGCTGTCAAAGTACCGCAGCTGGAAGCGTCCTAATGCTAATGAAGTGCTGAATATTCAACTCAGCACTTCATCAGTAATCTTCAAAATGGCCATCTGCATGGGCATTTCAAAGTTTTGGCCAAGTGTGGCCGCAGCCCAAGTGGATGGGAGAGCTGTCCCCCACTCACGTGAAACCAGCCTTCCTGAGTGATGGCAGCTCTGTGAGTGGGAGAAGCCAGGTCAGTAGGGGGAAGCTGTGGTGTGCACCGGGAGAGAGAAAGTTTAATAAAACCCCATTTGTAAAACCCCTGAGGGTTGGGACAGAAAAGGGAAGCTGGGGAAGAAGGGTTTGTTCAAAGGGGCCGGAAGATCACTGGCACAAGCTAGAGTGAAATGTGGGGGTAGGTCAGGGTTACGGTGTTTGACTGTAGATCAAGTGGTCTTGTTTCAAGTCCGAGCCTCTCCTTTAAAAGGCAGCTACTTGTATGACTACAGCTGTCTCACCTTTCCCTACACACTCTGGATTTGTATTATATGGGGCGGGGGTTAAAATGGAGATCAGCCCTCATTGTTTGCCAGAGCCATTGCATATATACCTAGCAAATCCCTCCCTCAGTTGAAATCTGGCTAAACAGGGCAACTGAAAGTTGACACCGATATGAATAATTTTGGGTCTCATTTCTCTAAAGAGGTTCTCATTCAGAGTCTATCAAATGGATCACATTCAGCAATGAAGTAGCTGCACATTTTGTAAATGTGTGTGGACAGAGGATGTCAATTTTGTAGGAATTCACAGCCAGAGCCATTATGTGCTTCCTCAGCTCAATATTCATACACAAGCACCAACATCCTTCCCCATATCTGTATTTCTGTTAATTTTCTGCAGGCTGGTTATTATAAAAGAAAAATGAATCTGTTTCAAAACTCTGGGGGTTTCAGAGAAAGTCAGTCTCCAGCCAAGTGGAGTGGGCAGCAAGACGGTACGGGCTCAATGTCTCAGGGAGAAGAGGGGTAGAGATGGGGTAGGAAGGAGTGTCCTGAGAAGTGAAACAGCTGGAGGGTGGCATAGAGTGCAGGGTGCCAGCTTACAAAAATCTCAGAGGTGCCCAAAAGAGCCAAAATTTGCCAATCACATTGTGTAAAAGACAGCACACAGGATTCTGAAATCTGAATTCAAATGTCTGTGGTTTGTTCTAAATCTCCCTCCCTGCAAGGGCTGGGCTTTTTTGCACACAGGTGTATCTGAGTTACAGCTCCTCATCCTGCTTAATGAGTGAGGCCCACTGGAGCTAAGCCTCTGGTTGGGCTGACTCACTGTAGACAGACAGACAGCCCCCTCTCAGACCAGCATTGCTGGGAACACAAGGGAGCCAAAACAACAGGGCACTTAACATAAATTCCAGCACAGCCTTTGAAGCTGTGAGAAAGCACAGGTGTGCTGCTACAATGTGCCTCTGGGAACATATACAAGGATTAGGCTCACAGCAGACAGAGAAGCTGTGACAGACATGGCTCTTAGCCCCTACTAAATAACGTGATGCACACACACCAACATCCTAGGTGGGAAAATATTTACCCTAATAAAAGGAGTGTCCAGTAGTCGGAACTTATTGTTTCTCTCCCTTGCAAGTGTAAACTACTCTTGCGAGAGCTGGCATCGCCCAGACAGACCAGCCCCAATTTGGCATAAGAAAGGAGAAAGAGAATAAAGGAGTACAGAGGTATAAGTATGGGACCTACAGCACCATGATTTTTGAGTGCTTTTCACTATCTATCTGCTGGTCAGATAAGTGACAGCCTCCCAAGGCTTCTGCAGCTAAAAGGGTCCCTGAGCCTTGTCCCTTATTCGTCTTTCCGCGGAATTGAGTGACCGATCCTGGCTTGGCACCGCTGGAATCGAGAGATGCAAGGAGGGTAAGAAGCACCCACACCTGATCTCCTATCTGTAGTGTACACATATTTTGAAATAGAGCTCTATACTTTGTTTTCTTTCTTTGGGATTGTGGCTTCAGCTTTGTAACTTGTTTGTGTGTGTAACATCTATACATTTAAATAAGTAGGCACTAGCAATTTTGTAACCACATGATTAGAATCTAGTTTAATAAATTTTGGTAACCATTTGTGCATAAGCCTGACTTGTTTCTCTGGTTTACTGTAAAGCAGCCAACACAATTAAAGAACCTCAGCCGTTTTGGCTATAAAGCCTGGCCATTAGGTGAGAGTACTAAGAGCCTAGCGTTGAGTTGTGCCGCCTCCACGGGGCAAACTCTTGGGGCGCCTGTCAGTCAATCCTGACTGCCCACTGCGAAGGGGCTCTGAGCTCTAGCAGTTAAAGTCACGGGTGTTTAGGACCTTGTGGCATCCGTCAGCCTAGCCCGGGCTGCCCGCCGCAAAGGGACAGTGCGTCCTAGCGGTTAAAGTCACGGATGGTATAAAACGGGCATAGCTGGCACCTCACCAAACATCCTTGGCCATCGGCTAACAGGCGCCAAAGGACTTCTTGTTGTTTTTATCAGCTACTGGCTCTTTGCTGAAACATGGTCCTGAAGAGCACCCAGAGCTTCTTTTCTGAGGGTGGTCTCAGGGTGCGCTTCTTGCTCAGGATGAGAAAGCTCCAGGGTTCCAAAGCCCAAACTAGCCCTTCTTCTGCCTTTCTCTGACAGTGTGTCAGGACAAGTGGGGGCTGGTGTCCTTGTGTGTGTTTTTCTTCCCTTCAATTGCTCAAGATGTGGCCCCTGCTGTGACGACACCTGTCCCATTTGCTGTGGCAGCACCTCTCACTGGCAGAAGCTGCAAAGGTCCAGCTTTTGACTCAGCATTTGTCTGGATAACTTGGCATTTCCCCCCTCCTGGGACCAAGTCCTTCAATTCTCTGTCTCTCCCACAGTGGCCCTGCAGTCTTCTCATTCCCTGCCACAGGCCTGGTCTACACCATGACCTCAGTGGCTGGTGGGGGAAGCTAGGCCCATCCTCCTTCTGGTTCCAGCCCCAGAGGGACCCTACTCCCAGCACAACTGGGCTTTCCCCTCCCAGCTCTCACAGCTCCTCCCTGGACTCCTTCCTACACCTCCCCCTTCAGTTGGCTGCACTGGCTCTGAACCCTCAGCCTCTCAAGTGTCACTCTGTGAATGTCTTGTCTCTTTACTCACAGGGCCACCTTCTGACCCATGGCAGTGGTGCTGGTGTTAGCCTGCCTCACTCATGTCTTGATTTAGGGGGCTCTGGGCCAATGCATGCAGCCAAGGCAAGCCCAGCTTCCCCGGCACACTCACTGCCCTGTGGTGTGTGTGCGCCCAGGGACAGGATTGGAGTCTGCGGTGTTAATGATACGACTGTAAATTGTTGTAGAGAGACAGTGGAGCTGCACAGGCCAGAGCCCAGATGAGGCCAATTCTCTCTCTCTCTAGTCGGTTGCCCTACAGCACCCGAGGCAGAGGCCCAGGCCAGGCAGCTGCAGGGACATTAGCTCAGCACAGGTGCCCACTGAGTGTGTTTCTACAGGACAAGGTGAGCCCAGGGGAGGAGCAAACAAGTGCACAATAGCACAGGGGGCCTCTTTAAACAGCCACACGTGCCCCTCCTGTGTCCCCAGCCAGCCAGGGAGTGGCAGAAAGGCTCCTGGCAGTGCTCACCTTGGGATGTTTCAAAAGCCCAGGCACCACTCAGGTGAGGTGGCTGAGGGGAAAAGGAAAAGGATTGCTAAGGTGTTGTACTCTGCACACTGCATTCAAATCCCATTATTGTTTGGCCTTTCTGCTGTCTTTCCTACTGACATCTCTTGTGTGTCTCCTGCTTTCTGCACACCCCATCCCTGACCCTGCGGGCTTCCAGCTCCTCTGCTGGGCAGACTCCAAGCACAAGGTAACTGCATGAGGCTGGAGGGGGATGCTTTAATTTTCCATGGCAGGGCCCAACCTATCTCTGATGTCAGCTCAAAAGTGCCGCACTCCCCCCTGCTAAGCAGGGCCCCAAACACACCTGGGGAATGTGATGCCTCAGTCAGGCAGAGGGGAAAGGACAGCTGTGACTCAGCTGCATACAGGGGCATGGGAACCTGCCCGGGAGGGAAGGTCCTTTCCCCAAGGCTGACTCAGGGGCTCTGGTTTCTCCCAGCTGCTGGGCTGGGCTGGGCTGGGCTGTGCAGAGCTGGGAAAGGGGCAGACATTTGCCCTGGGGAAATGAATGTGGCACTCCCCTCTCTCTGGCCTTGACAGCAATCCATCTATTTGCATCACCTGCCACAGGTCCTCCTGAATTCCCAAAAGGGCTGCTGTGTTCCAGAGACCCAACTTATTGCAGGTATATTAGTGAACCACCCCAACAAGAGACCTTGCCCCAGTGGGCCTTATTCATCAACCAGGAGAGAGAAGTCCTCACTCACATGCGCAAAGAATCCCCCTTGATTTACAGACAGGGAAGAGGTTTTCAGTGAACAACCAGAAGGTCCCACTGAGATTTGAACTCAGATCACAGGATTCAGAGTCCTGAGTGCTGCCCATTACACCATAGGACCTGTCACTTTGTTTTTTTCTCAGCTCCTATAACTCTTTTTAGGCTGGCACCTTGCATTGCTTGCCACCCTCGAGGCATTTTGTGACTCAGGACACTGCTTCCTGCCCCATCTCTGCTGCTGTCCTCCCTCAGACATCAATCCCTGCTCTTCTTTCTTCAAATTCCAGAGAGACTAGACAGGTTCATTATTCTTTTAAAGTAACCAGCCTGGAGAGAACTAATGGAGAGGCAGAGGCTGGAAAGGCTGGTGGTGATTGTAGAGGAATATCTGGGTGAGGGAGGGTACAATAACCCTGGCTCTGAATTCACACACATTTAAAAGTGCGCAGATAGATGTGGCTGAATGTGATACATTTTATAGACTCTCAGTGAGCACCTCTTTGTTCATATCACTCTCTCTTGTCAGCTGACGGAAGGGTTTGCTAGGGTTATATGCATTGGCAGTTGCAAATGTTGAGGGTTCATGTCCATATGAGAAATACACGTGGAAAAGAAATGCAGAATGTGATGGGAAAGGGAGGTCTTTAGATCTGAACAAAAAATCTCTTAAACTGTATTTAGACAGTCTACCACTGAACTATACCACCACACAAAGAGTGCCCCTTGGATTCCTTCATCTTCACCCTCCTGCAGGACAAACACTGTTTCCCCCAGCTTCTGTCCCTTCCCCAGCTCACAGTGGTTTTACAAATGGGGTTTGATTAAACTTTGTTTCTTGATGCACATATTACAGCTCATCCCCTGCTTCTCTGGCTTCTCCCACTAACAGAGCTACAGCCACTTAGGGAGACAGATTACCAGCATGTGTGGGGCACCTCTCTCTCATCTGCTTGGAGCATCATCAATCACTGCAAAAAGAACCTGCTGAAGGACATGCACAAATCAATCAGATGCTGCTGAGTTTGCAGTCAGTGGCAGTAACTTCTCTATCTGGCACTTTTGATGATCCTGCAGCTTGCTTCCTGGGGATGGTTAGACTGCAGCTGCTATTTAGGGACACAGAGGTACAGACATTTCAGTGCTCTACTCTGGTTCTGCTCCCCCTCCTGCAGAGAGGGCGAATGGAACCTTTGCAATTGGCCCACATTTCAAATAAGGTATTTCCAGATGAACCATGCAATTGGCAATGCACAAACTGCGCCAGTTACTTTGAGATACACCTGCAGTCTAACCATAGGTGCTCAGTGTCTTTCCTCTTCCTTTTTGGCTGCCACCCCCAAAAAAGCCATGCAGCGGTGAGGGCCTCTCAGCTGTTGATCCAGCCTTGGCTATGATTGAGCTGAGCTCTGAGGTGTACAAAGCGGTGAGCTGCTCGTGTTTCAGTAGTGGAATGGTTTGGGGCCAAGATTGCAAAGAAACGTTCTGAGTTCAAGTTTCCTCTACTGTACCAGATGCTGTTTGGGAAGAAGGGGCTTTTGAAATCCAGGGGAGTGTTTCGAAGGGTCCCCTATTACACTCACAGCATGTATTCTGAAACCAGCACATTAAAAGCAAGAGTGGCTGCCATTATGTTAATGAGGTGCTGCACATTCATGGCAGTGCCTCGTTAGCATCTGGCAACGTGGCTGATTACCACAGCCCCTCTCAAACAAGAGGCTAGTGTGGCCAGAGCCTCTGTGAACTCCCAACCAAGGCTGTTGTGGCCTCCCTCAGCCAGATATTCCCACCCAATCACCACCGAGCTTGCCAATCTTTGCATCTCCATGACTTCTTTCCAGACTGGTAACTGGAAAAGCAAAGAAAAGAAAAATGAGCTCTGGGGGCTTCAGAGAAATGTTCCCCTCTGGCCAGTTGGCGCGAGTAGCAACAAGGGTTGGGAGCGATGGCTGGGAGTGGGCAGGGGGAGATATGGCAGGAAGGAGCACTCAAGGAAAGTGACTCCCCTGGCATTTTACAGCCCTGCAGCACAAGCCAAACCCAGCCGTCCCAGCTCTGAGAGCAGCACCTGGATGTGCTGGTGGCTGAGTGCCCTGGGCTGGGGCTGGGAAGTGGCCGTGTCAGCGTCTCACTCAGGTCAATGCTGGAAGGGAGTTTAGCCCATGAAAACAGCCCAGGGGCAGGGAAGTGTTTCCCTGGACCCTCTGGCATTTCAGTGGGTCTGGCTGCTTTGGAGCCCGGACACTGACCAGTCGTGCTGCAGTCGTTACCCCAAAGGGGCTTGGGGGTTCCAGTCTCAGACACAGCACACAAAGCCGGGCTCAGCAGCACTGCAAGAGCCACCCCACAGTGTGGTAGTCGCTATGTGCAGTTTGACGTGAAAGCCCAGAGCTGCTCCTTCCCCACAAGGACAGGAGTGTCCAGGGGGCCTGGAGTACTGGCCTGTCACCAGCATGTGAATCTTCAGAACATCCATTGTGGGTCAGAACAAAGGTCCCCCCAGTCCCATGTCCTGTCAGGGCCAACACCTGATGCTGCAGAAGGTAGCAGTCCGGTACCCCTGGGAGCTGAACCCAGCAGCTCCTGTGTGCTCCTTTCAGCTGTGGAGCAGGAGATATGTCCCAAAGAGGCTTTTCCCAGCTGCTGAGAAGCACAGAAGAATTCAGGGCTTGCTCAGGGTGAGACAGTTGAATGGAGACCTGCCCCAGGCCCTGTGGCTGGATCTATTGCTGTCAGGGGCAGAGAAACATTCCTTCCCCCTGGGCAATATCTGCTCTTTTCCCAGATGTGCACTGCCCAGCCCAGGAGCTGGGAGAGACCAGAGCACTGCATCAAGCCTTGGGGAACCAGCCCTTCACTCAGAGGCAGCTGCACCTGTGCCTGACCTCAGCTGAGTCAGGGCTGCCCCCTCCTTGCCAGGGAACTACACCCCTGGCTGTGTTTGGGGCCTTGCTTAGCTCCAGGCAGCAGCACTGCAGGGGGCAGAGGTGAGTGGAGCTGACACTGGAGTCAGGGCTTGGCACTTTCAGGGCAAATGAAATCATCCCACCCCCCCCTCTGGCAGCCAGAGCTCAGCTCAGCCTCACAGAGGTGTCCTGTGCTTGCAGGCAGCAGGCTCAGCTGTGGTGGAAGTAGCATCCCAATATAAGGCTGGAAATCAACAAAGAAAGATGCGATGAGGATGGGATTTGAACCCATGCGTGCAGAGCACAATGGATTAGCAGTCCATCGCCTTAACCACTCGGCCACCTCATCTTCTTCTGCTGCATGTTTTTCATATGTCCCAAAGTCAACCCTGCCAGGAACCTTTCTGCAACTCACTGGTGTGCCAGGGACACAGGATGGGCAGATTTGGCCCGGCAGTGCTACTCTCACTCCTGTTCCCTGCAGTGCGGCTTCCTGGGGTGATCAGGGCCCCAAACACAGCCGGGGTGCAGCACCCCAGCCAAACATGGGGACAAGGTTGGGGGCAGCCCTGGCTCAGCTGCAGCCACTCACATGGGCAGCTGTCTCTGAGAGAAGGGCCTGTCCCCAACGCTGTCTCAGGGGCTCTGGTCTCTCCCAGCAGCTGGGATGAGCTGGGCTGTGCACAGCTGGCAAAGGGGCAGACACTTGCCTGTGGGGTTGAATGTCACACTCCCCTCTCTCTGACACTGAGAGCAATAGATCAGTCTGCAGCACCAGCCACAGGGCCTGAGGCAGGTGTCCATGTGGCTGTCCCACCCTGGAGCCCCTGGGGTCCCTGCTCAGCAGTGCCCACAGAAAGGCTGTTAAGAAATAACATAAGAACATCGCTGCCCTTACCCAGTCGATAAGGTGAACATAAGAACGGCCATACTGGGTCAGAGCAAAGGTCCATCTAGCCCAGTATCCTGTCTGCCGACAGTAGCCAGTGCCGGCTGCCCCAGAGGTGAACCGAAGACAACGGTCAAGCGATTTGTCTCTTGCCATCCGTCTCCCGCCTTCCACAAAAGGCCAGGGGCACCATCCCTTACCCCTTCCTGATAGCCATCTATGGACCTAACCTCCAAATATTTATCAAGCTCTTTTTTAAACTCTGTTCAAGTCCTGGCCTTCACAGCCTCCTCTGGAAAGGAGTTCCACAGGTTGACTGTGCCCTGTGTGAAGAAAAACTTTCTTTTATTAGTTTTGAACTTGCTACCCATTAATTTCATTTGGTGTCCTCTCCTTCTTTTAGTATGGGAACAAGTAAATAACTTTTCAGTGTCCACTTTCTCCCCTCCATTCATGATTGTATCTACCTCTATCATATCACCCCTCACTCTCCTCTTTTCTAGACTGAAAAGTCCCAGTCTCTGTCGCCTCTCCTCATGTGGGACCCCTTCCAAACCCTTTATCATTTAGTTGCCCTTTTCTGAACCTTTTCTAATGCCAATATATCTTTTCTGAGGTGAGGAGACCACATCTGCACACAGTACTCAAGACGTGGGGATACCATAGCTTTATAAAGGGGAAGTATGATAGTCTTATTTCACCCACTGCCATTTTCTCCCTCCCCTGCGTACAACACCACTTACAGCCGTGGAAGCTCACAGCTTTAGATCAGAGTTCGCATCCGGTGAGGAACTTTCTGTTGTGCCTGTCTCCCGCCAGAGAAATCCCCATGCAGCGATGGGCCGGGTGCAGCTCAGCGCCAGTCGAGCCAGTGTTAGCTCAGGGAAGGGTCACTGAGGAGCTGTTAATTCTACCCCTTTCTAAGGGTGGACATACCCCATTTAGAGACCATCCCCAGTTCAACTGAAGGGGCGCCAGATGCTCACTGCATCTGGAAAAGTTATGGGAAAACCAAAAGGAGCATCCATGTCACTTTTCCACTTTTCCCTAACCAACCAGACCCTGCATAACCGAGAGCAGCCTCAGCACGGCTCTCAGGTGTGCTCACCTGTCACAGCTCACTGGAGGCCTCAGCATCAGTGGCTTATCAAAGGGCAGCTATACCTGCATCTGTGTGGGTTGCTGTCATCATTGAGAGCATGAGAGAGTGCAGCCCACAGGAGTGTTTTGTTCTCACGAGTGCTTCCCAGAAGCTGAGTGCTTGAGTGGCCATCCAGGAGAAATTCAAATGCTGCCCAGCTGATTAGCAGAGCACCCACAGCCGGCAGCATGTGTTTTTCTTGGCGGTGCCCGTCCACACATGTCTCAGTGGACATAAAATTTGTTCTGCACATGGAAAGACAAAATTAAAATTAATGCCACCTCACTTCCTTGTCAGCCTTTCCCGTCCCTCCCCTCGGAAGGGCAAGTCATTTCCTACAGGGCTCATTCCCTCCCCCACACTCTGCTGTCTCTGCTCATGGCATCTCGCCCACAGGCTGCTCTGAACATGCTCACCAAGTGCCAGGCCTTGGGGTACGGCGGAGACGGGATCCTGAGTGTCGCTGTCCATCCTGATGCCGTGCAGACACACATGGGGAATTCTGGCTCTGACCAATTAGCGATCTCGCTGGGAGAGGCCAGTGGTAGCCACATGTTGGGGCAGATGTTCATTGTATGGGTAATGGTTATGTTGGAACCCATCCTGCCCTCCACCTCTGCCCTGCACGGAGGGATCGTGTCCCACTCAGAAGCCCTCAGGGATTCAGTGCTGTGCCCTGGGCTTCCAACCTCCTGCTGCCGCTTGCTTGGTTCCTCAAGCTGCTGGCATCCCAGAGTGAAGGTGAGCAGAGCTGCTGCTGTGAGGAGCAGGAGAGGGGGAGCTGGTCGTCATGCGCACCAGCGCGCAGGTACTTCCATGGGGGTGATATCTGTGATCTCCACCCAGTATCCTCATGTACCCAAAACCCAACTCCCAGCCGGGACCCTGGACCCCTTCTACAGCCCACTCCCTACCCAGAGCCTAAACCCACTCCAGCACCCCAGCTCAGAGCCTGGACCCCCATCCTCACACCCACCCCAGTCCTGAGCATCTTCCACACCCAGAGCTCCCTTCTGGCTGCCCAAATCCCTAATTTCCAGAACCTCCCTAAAGCCCAAACTCCCAGCCAGAGCCCTCACACTTCTGTACCCCAACCCTCTGTCCCAGCCCAGAGCCCTTCCCCCACTCAGACCCCTTGGCCGCACTCCCACCACATGAATTGTGTTATGTGCACCAGGGTGAAGGGGAGGAGTCACACGTCAGCTGCGTGTTGCACCCCCTCACCTCGACACACATAAGAAAATTCATGCCACTCAGGTGTGGGACAATTCAAGGGAATGCCAGCTGGACCCTGCCTGTGGGCCCCTGGTGTCCTGAGTCAGTCCCAGGGCAGGCTCCCCCCTAACTCTGCTTCCCCCCCGCAGGCTCTACTGACGGCGGAGGCGAGTGTCCGAGGGATGCTGCACGTGCTCTCCACGCTCTGCGAGAAGGACAATGGGGCCTTTGGGAACTGGGAAGGGGAAGTTCTTCCCTGGTGAGACGCTCCCAGCCCTGCTCCAGGAGCTCTGGGCCAGGCTGTTCCAGTGACCCTGCTGTCAGCTGTGCCTGTGTCCTCAATAAACCCACTGAGCTAACGCAGCAGCCCTGCCTGAGCCGGGCCTGCTCTGTCCTGTCCTGGGAGACACAGGCTGCGCCTGGGTGGAGCTGCCATGTGACCATTGGTTCCTCCCCGCACAGCCAAGGCGCAGAGCTGGCCTGTGAAGGAGGAGCTTTGGGTGGGTGGGTGTCTGGGAGGGGGTGGCTGAGGGTGGCAGCCGGGGTGAGGAGGACACCCAGGACCTCATTGTTGCAGAGAAGAGGGCCCAGGGAGAGCCCACGTGCAATGATACCACCTTTCCTGGACTCATGCAGTGTGTTGAATTAGCTGTGCCGACATATCCCAGCCGACACTCCCTAACCTGGGCCGAGAAGCACCTGTCCCCAAGGCAGGCAGGGGTCACTGGGACAGGGTGGCCAGGAACCTCTCCATACACTGGATCTCTCTCTCTCTTTATGTGTCTGTAAGAAAGGAGGATACTCTGGGCACAGCTGAGAGAGCCAAACCAGGGCAAATTGCTTCAAACTGGGTGTAGAGGTTGGGTCAGGCATGTGCGCTCCCTCTGGGGTGGAGCAGGCCACAAGACCTCTCCAAATCAAGGTACTGCCTGGTTCTGGGCAGACAGCAGTCTCCATGGGCCCCAGTCCCATTTAACAGGGCTGCAGGTGGGCAGTCAAGATAGAAGCCCCAGCCCTAGGGCAGTCCCTTAGTCAGACTCAGCCTCTACACAGCCAGTCTGTGTAGAAGCCCTGGGCCTGGGGCAGGGCTGGGCGGCGTTTAATCAGCCTCAGCAGCTTGTTAGCAGGGCGGGGCAGTCCAAACAATATAAGAGCCCTGGGGCAGGGGCAGGGCGGAGCGGTTCAAACAGTTTGCCAGTGGGTTTCCCCTGAAGCAGGGTACAGCACCAAGCACACCACCAAGGCACTCTGGGTTGGGAGAGGCAAAGGAGATGGGGAGGGGGCACAGGCACACCAGCTCTGGTCAGCGGGGATCCCCCAAAACACATCGACATGGGCTCTGATGGGGCGTTCCCCCGGCTGCTTCCTACCTCCACCTCCCTTGTCTCAAGGTCCCACGCCGTGTTATCTGGGAGGTTGGGCAGTTCTTTGTCGTCTGGGTAAGTCGCCGCCATCGGGTCTGGAAAGTCGGGCATGCCTACGTCATTGGGCTAGTGCAGTGACAGTAGAGCTGTAGGCTCAGGATGGTTCTGGACCCCTGGGTCGGTCTGGGATGCACAGGTAGCTGGCAGCCAGCAGATCAGGACCTTCCCTGGAGTGACTTCACAGAGGGGCAGAGAGCTCAGGTCAGTCCAGGACCTCTGAGTAGCAGGTAAGCAGGAGGGTCATCTCCACCTCTGGGGTCATGTCAAAGCAGCAGGTGGGCCCTTCTGGCCAATCAGCCACCTGGGTGTATGGTCTTTGTCTCCTGATTCCAGGACCTCAGCCAGACTCCTCTGCTTGGCGTAGAGGCCACCCTTTTAGTGAGCCCTGGGTCCTGTCATGAGCATGTCCTGTCTCCTGTGTCAGTCTCTGTGGGGCTGGGCGCAGGTGTTCTGGGCTCACCCACTGAGGCCTCCAGCAGGCGTCCCCTTCTGCTGGGGATGGGGGTGCAACACCCCTTTGCTACACAGGGCTACTTCCATCCCAGCACTGGGTGTTCTCCCCACATGGCACCAAATCAGTCACAAAGAGCACATCTGTTGCCAGCCTGGCCAGCAAGAAGTCACACAAGCAGTTTTCTTGCACACCCACCTTCCCTTGTGCCACAGCCCGTATCCTCCTCACCCAGACGTAAACCAATCTCACCAAATCCACCCAGGTTCTTCCAGTTCCAAAGGACCTGCCACAGCCCCAGGTCAAGGTACCCAGAAGGTCTTTCCCAAAAGAGCCCACTGGGCCAATCCTTTTGTGTTTATTAAGAAGAAGAAAGACGAGGTGGAGGGTAAAATTGCCAAAACAATCAAATTGCAGACCCCAGTCACAAAGTTTTTGACGCAGACTTGCAGCAGAAGTGGGGCAGGCTGCTGTCTTCAAAGTCTCTACAGCTGGCAGAGAACTATTTTCATCCCTTGACCACTGGGTTCTGGGCACAGCACACCTGTGCTATGCCGCTCCACTCAGCTGTGAAGGCTTTACCCAGCATGCAATCTGGTGAGTATCCTGCACTGACGCTGGCAGAGGGCAAGTATTCTGCTGGCGAGTGGCTTTGCAGCCATGTGGTGGTCCTGTGGCTGTTAACTGGAAAGACGGTGATTCAAGCGCACCCAGGAATGGTGCTATTAAGAGTCTGCTACTGACTACCTTTGTGTGAGTTTCCTTACAACTGGAAGCAGCCTTCCCTCTCAGCTTCTTACCCAAAAGAGCAGACTGTGCGAATACCGCACAATCTAAATTCGAAAGCTTTCTTCAGAAATAAGAAAGGGAGAAAATGTTGACAGTCAAATGGTGAGAGCCACCCAATTACCGACCCCAATTGCAAAAAATTTGTTGCAGGCTTGTAGAGCAGCAGAGTAAACTGCCAGCTGGCTGAAACAAGACTCTTACCACCACCTCCTCCTGTCTGAGCGTGGCTCAGAAGGCCTTTTGGACTCACTTTTAGTACATAGGTTCCACAAGAGAGGAGTTGAAATGAAGACCAAAGTGGAGGCGCCCACCTGCATTCTGGGGGCTCTTGTTCCCACAGGGGAGTGCACTAGGCTGAATAAATCAGTTTCCCAACCTTGGCCAGAAAAATCACATGAATATCTGAGAGGTGTCAGGCAAAAGGAGTAGCATTGTCCCCTTCAGTGGTGTAACATGGAAGATTCCTCACCTTCCTCCCCACATTCACTTCCAGGGGACGGAGAAAAGGTTTCTGCAGAACTATCTAGAATAAGAGCTTCTGTACTGCTTCCATCCAGTGGTCTAGCCATTGTGGGAGGGTAGCAGCCAATGAGCCTCAACCTCTGCAGCCCTCATCCCTTCCTTTCTCAGCCACCAGAGAACCAAGGCCACATCCGTGTTCCCTCGGACATTGCCCATCCTCGGGCTGGAGGAATTTCCTTTTGGGCGGAATGAATTTTTCATGGGTGACAGCAATGATGGTGTTGTGTAGATTTGCCTCATGGGTACAAATAAATATCTTTGTTGTAAATACATATTTGGAACAGCTCATAGGTAGGGAAGACAATCAGATTTAAGCAGCTGATAACTGACAAGGAGCAATGAGTCTGATGATTATTTCATATGATGTCATTCTAAAAAGAATATTAACGCCCCATTTCAGGACCTCTGTTTAATCACCCATTCTAACAGCTCCAGCTGTTAAACACACCCAGATGGGACACTCTGAAAATGGCTTGAGAAATAAATGACAGACTTGGCTATTCAGTAAAAGGTTAAAAATATGCCCCAGAGGAAACCCCTCCTCCCACAGACCACTAACTCTCCACTGCAGCTGCTCTCAGAAATGAAGCATCTGCCAAAGCACCGCATGCTACAGACCTCTGCAGTTCACAGAGTCACCCGTTACATGTACCTCACCTGCCCACGGAGCTTAACCAAGCTGAGTCCAGGGAGGGGACACAGCCCCCAGAACATGTGCAGAGGACACCAGGCACTACAAAGCCACAGGAACCTCCCTGTCCAGAGCAGCCAGGCCACTTAGTCAAGATGCCCCAAGGGCTCACCTAGAGCTGGAAACTGTCATTTTGGCATTATTAGCAGCACTGTCTGAACAGCTCAGCCAGCCAGCTGGTAGGAACGGGTCTTACAAGTGTCATCTTAGGAAAGGAGCCAGGGAGCTGCAGGGACATAGGGACTCAACAGTGAGGGGGCTGGGGCACAAATTTGGCATATAGTCAGGGGAATTAGCTCAAATGGTAGAGCGCTTGCTTCGCATGCAAGAGGTAGTGGGATCGATACCCACATTCTCCAATGACTACTCCATTTTCCACACTTTTCTTCCAAGGCAGTGTTAGAGCAGTGCCTCCTTCCTCCTCCTTCTCGGTGACCCCCCAGAAAGCTCTCAATGTACAGGGGGGGGATCTGTAGCTCGCTGAGCTGAGCTGTGTGCAAGGGCTCAAGAGAGCACTTTGAGCATCTCCTCTCCCACCTGGTGGGAACAGACACACGTTTGATGTGGAGGCTGGATATGAAAGAGGAGGCCGTGGCCATGGACTGCCTCTGCTGAGAGAAAGTGGTGATGCACACGTGAGCCATTTACCTCATAGGGAGATACCCCTGCAGTAGGTAGGAACAAGTTGCAGGTGTGTCATTTGGTGGGCAGGCTGAGTGCTGCATACACAGAGGTTCTGGAGTTGGGGTGGCAGCTGTGGGGTCTGCTCCTGTGGGCTCTGTGTCTGTGGGTAGGAGAGCAGACAGGGCAGCTGCTGGTCTAGGGCCCTGTGCTCTGGGTGAGCTGGGAGCAGCTGAGCTCAGCAGCAGGCAGCAGGCTGGGGTCCCTCCAGAGGAAGCACTTTGCAGCAGGTGGTGATGCTGTGACCCCTCTGGCAGGGAACATGGGCCTTGTTAGTGTCATTCTCAGGGCAGTGGGGGTAGGGGATAGGCAGGGTCTGAGGAAACACCCGGCAGGGGCCTAGGACAGGGGGTGAGGGGCAGCAGGGTCTGAGGGAATTCCTAGCCAGGGCTCAGGGCAGTGGGGAATGGGAGACACAGTCTGGGGCGGGGGGGGGGGAGCCAGGTTGGGGCTCAGGATGGTGGGGGGAGGGGGTTTGGGAATGCCCAGGTGGGATGCTGAGCTGTGGGGGAGGGACAGCGATCTCACTGCAGGGGTAATACTGTCCTTGCAACTGCCAGTTGCTCCTTTCTGAAAGCACCTCGGAGAAGCCTGGTCCTCTGTGGGTTGGCTGGCTTGTTTGGTTAACACTCAGCCCTTTGCTACCTCGGAGACAGCTTCAGGGTGCTGGTCTGTTCCCCTTTGCTTGACTGCTAGAGACAGCAAGGGCCAAAGATCAAGGAAAGAGGTTGAGTGGCTTGTAGGGAGCAGGCCAGAGTCCTGCTGAGAGGAGCTGGCAGGATGCAGATGCTTTGCTGGGTGTGGGGGAGGCTCTGCCCTTTACTCCCCTCACTCATTTACCATTCCAAATCCCCTGTCACTGGGGTGCTGGTGAGTGACAACCTGACTTGCAGTGCTGGGTGTCTTCTGAGCAGCTGCTGCTGTGCCTGTCACAGCCCTGGGTTCATAAGGGGGTTCTACACAGCAAAGCTATTTCAAAATAACTATCCCAGCGTCTACACAAGGCAACCGCTGCTTTGAAATAATTCAGAAATAAATTGGGGTTGGCTTATTTTGAAAGGCGTAAACCTCATTGTACGAGTAAGAGCAGCTCTTGGGAACAGGGGCTGCTAAGACAAGGACTGGAGCCCATTTTGAAATGAGCCGTAGTGCGTCCAATGGCTGCATCTGAAATAGGCTTCCTGTGTGTAGACGCTGTATTTGGAAATCTTGATCTTGCCGCTCACTGGTGCTGCAGCTCTCCCCAACACTTCCTACACCTCCCGCAATATCGACACAACAAATTAAGGCTGACAAAATTGACCTCAGCGCGGAGCCAGTGCAGTCGGTAGAACAGGTCTCTTTTTCATGTACAGCTGCACTGCACATTACAAGAGACTTTTCTGTGGCAGATGGCCTGGTAGCCCTGCTCCAGAGAAAAAGGCATTAGTGGCTCACAGACTGTTGCGCTTTCCAGCTCTGGGCCAAGGGAGCTGGAAGGAGAATCCTGATTCATTTACTGTGCGGTTCCATTGGGGATTGCAGAACCTTAAGCTGTTGTTTTCCTGCCTTCAATTTGCCCAGCACCAGCTGGATCAGACTCGACCTTCCCCACAGGGACGTCTGCCATCCAGCGCAGTTAGTGGTGGGGAAGGAGAACACGTCAAAGAGGCTTCTCCTCACGCTCATCTTCCTCACCCTGAATTCTCTCCCCAGCCTCCAGGGCAGAGCTCTCAAGAAAAAGACTCCCTGCAGCAAAGCCCTGGGGGGGACTCTGAGATGGCCCCTGTCCTGCAGCCTGTCCCACCTGGCCATTGTTCTGCACTGTCTGTGAGGTCATCACCTCCCCACCTCCTTTAACCAATCAGTGACTGCTCTGCAAAAGGCCCTTGTGATGTCACTGCCACACCCACCCCTGCTCTGCAGGGCTCATGTCCTGACCCCGGCAGCCCCTTGGGTGAACACACCCGAAGGCTCTGGAACAAAAGAGGTACATAAAAAAGAACCCAAATAATCTGTCTGTCTCTCTGTCTGTCTGACTGTCCGTCTGTGTCTCTCTTCAAAATGTTCTGCCCTGCCGGGATCTTTCTCATAGTTCTGGAATTGTTTCCTTGAATTCTGGGGCCCAGAGGTGTGTCACTGTGGAGTGAAGGGCACAACTCTGTCCCAGTACATAAAGGGAGAGGGACATGGATGGTTCTTAGCCAGGAGAGTGAGAGAGGGGAGCTCATACGCTGGGTGTCCCTAGTCTCTGTGTGCCAGAGATGTGTGGTGCAATGGAAAGCGGTCTGGCCTTCTAAGCTATGTCCAGAGGTTGGTGTCTGGTGTTTGCCACAAAGCAGAGTGGTTACCCTCGACTTCCTTTTCTGCAATGTCCCAGTTTCCCTGTGCTACATCTCTGGGGACTCCATACTGCCCACCATTAGATGCAACGCACTTCTGCTTAACACCAACTTCCACATCCTGAGATCTTTAATCTCTCTCAAGGTCACATCCCTTAGTGCCAGGTCGCAACCCTCACACACCAGGGTGGAAGCACCTGCTCCTGATGGGAGGCTCCATGTCACAGCACTACTGCTTTGGGATTTCCCAGACACTTCTTCCATCCAGCTCCCAAAGATCTCAGTTCAGCTCCGGTCGTGTCATTGACATGTCTTTTTTTGCCAACGTTCACACAGGCCCGTGTTTCCCAGCTGGTGTTCCGCAAAGTGACTGCCCTTCCCCAGGAGCCTCTGTGTTACCAGCTTCCATCTCTGACTTATAGCTCCATCTGCTCCTGCTAGCAATGAATCTCTCCTCCCTGCCTTTTCCTGCAGGTACAGCCAGAGCAATGGGGGGCGGATACCCTGGCACAGTTACCTTTTGGTTTCATTCATTCTGAGGATTGTAATTTGTTCCGGTCTCTGAATGTGTTTTGTGCCTCTGAGTGTTCAGTTCTTGATCTTCGATCTTTTTCATGGCCAATCTGAGCAGCAGGAAACATGTCAGGCTGCTGTTCCAGGTAAGAAACCCCTCATCCTCCAGACTCTGGCCTCTCTGGGAGTCCCAGGGTTAACTCATAAATGAGCCTTTTGGGGCAGAAGTCACTCCAGGGACCTCTCATCCTTTCATTCTCAAGGCAAGTTGTCACGATCATGAGGGTTAGCCAGCAGCCTGGAAGTAAAAGGATTAACCTCCTGAGCCAGGTGGGGTTGGCCTATAGGAATGGAGGTAAGAATTGAATTTTGGCTCCTCCCTCTTCTCTTCTCTGTCTTTTTCCTCCTTCTTCTTTCCAGCCATGAGGGAGAGAGACGCAGAATATCTCCCTCCAAGAACAGACCCTCCAATCTTCTGTGAGTCGGGTAAAGTTTAGATAGATCCGTTAGGCTTCATTGCTCTATGGTTTGGGAAGTGGGGTCTGATGTCTGTGCACTTTTTAGAAATGTTCTTTTACTCTCCTTGTAACTAAGTTCTAGGCCCATGGTGGAGACTCCCCATGTGTTTTACTTTGTGACTCTTCCATCTCGTCATGAGGCTTGCAGCACAAATATTGTTGTAATAATAAAAGTTCTTCCTTTTTCTTTTTATTAACCTGGTATTGGTTAATGTTTGTGTCCTGGTTCTTACTTTTGGGGCTGAGATTTCCCACGTCGTCTCTGCCCGGTTTCCTTATTATTACTTGGCTGGTGGCAGCGAATTTTATCCCCAAAGTCTAAGGTTTTTAGAATTTTTGGAGGGAAGTTTATACCAAAACCTGGTAGATAAGGTCTTGGAGGTACTTTTGATGGGCCCCACTTCTCCATTTCTCTTCCTAGAGTGGGGAAGGAGCCATGAAACAAGTTTCTAACCCCTGGCTGTGGGGTTGGTGTTCGCATGGCTCACTCATGTCTTTCTTTGGGGGCTTTGGGCCAAGGCCTGGGGCTCTGCAGCTGGGAACTTTTCTGAGATGTGTTGGCCCTTTCTGCAGCCCCCACTGTGGGAGGGCTTTGCCTGGTCCTGGGCTGGGTTCTTTTCTGGGGCTTCCAGCAGCTCTGCCCCTGCCATTTGAATGTATCTTGGTCAGAGACACAGGCTTCTTCCTGTGCCTGCGGTGGGCCCTGATGCTGCTGGACGAGCGTGATGAAGCCAAAGTGCTGTGAGCTCAGTCTGAACCAAGTGGCCTTTGTGTGTTAGATTCCTGAGCCCCCCGGCTTTGGGCCTGGTTCTCCTGCCCAGCACAGGCCACTGTGAGCAGGGCCCTGCATATCTGTGATGTACAGTACCCTCGTGTGTTCAATGGATCAGAACCCTGAGCTTTGCAGGCTGGGAACTGATCTCAGCTGAAGGATAGGTTTGCTCAGTGCTGGTACATTGGCAGAGGAAAATGATAAGTGTTTAAATCTATTTCAAACATCCAGGGAAAACCCCAAATGGACTGGAGATGAAGATCTATTTCCCTTAAGACAACCATCTGTGAAGGAGCACCTGGGACTTTTTCATCTGCAGTCAAATGCTCCAGCCACGAAGCTGTACTCTATACCAGTGGAAAATGGTAAAAATTCACCACAGAATCTCAGCTGTGTTCCTCTGACCCTCCCCTGCAATGCCATCCACCTGTGTGGCATTTGCCATGACACCTGGATGGGCCAACCTGGAGAAAGTGGTGGTGAGAGGGCCTAAGAGCTGCCTTTCACTCACTCATCGGGTTGAGCAGTGGACTTTTGGGAACACTCAACAAGATCTGTGAAGTTGCCTGGATCATAATGGGCACAATGGGGTCTTTATTCCTCCCCTTGCTCAGGAAGAGCAAGAGAAGAAAGGCAGAGCATGCTAGCGCCTTGGTGTCCCAATAGTGCCAAAAATATCCTTTCCACGAGCATTTGCCAGCAGCAAGGCCCCACGCAGTCACTAATTGCTCTCTGGCCAAAGTTTGGAAAAGCTCTGCTGAAGCTTGAGATTGAACCAAGGACCTTTAGATTTTCAGTCTAATGCTCTCCCAACTGAGCTACTTCCGCAGCTGTTTGTGAGGTTTTCAGGCCATCACCTCAAATTGGAGATGTTTTTCTCAGCTATTGATGTGATCGCAAGTGTCCTTGGGAGGCAGGAGGAATGTTGGCAGCTTCCTTCAGCTTGAGTTCCTCTTTTGCCCCATTTCTGCCTTACTTCCTGGGTTCACCCAGTGACCGCAGGGGACGGCAGGATACTGATGGCAAGGAAGGAGATGGGATTTGACTCTTTTGCCACAAGAGTCTCTTTCCACACCCTCCCCACTTGGCCCCAGGATCATTGTGTGACCGGATGGTGCCCAAGCTTTTGGTGAGGGGCAAGAAGTAGGCAGGGCCACTCATTTGTAAAGGCCAAGAGTTACAAAGACAAAACAACCCCAGGAAGAGCCTTTGAAGAAGTGACCCCGAATGAGGAAGCATCTAGAGGTCCTCGGGTGCTCTCGGCCGTACTCCTTGTTGAAGGAAAAGGTCCAGGATCATTGAAGATAAATGTGTGGTTTTGCAGAGAGCTATGTTTTCTTCAACCATGGGATTCTGTTCTGGGCATACACATTGCTAGGCTGAGATGGGGTGACTTAAAAAAGAGAAGATTCTATGTTTCTATGACCCTATTGTGTCACTATATAAGGGGAGTTCAGAGAGAGTTAAAAGACTATTTAAAAACAAGCCACAGACCTGGTCTTGAGCTCCAACAGCACCTCAGCTCAAGACAGTTTCTCTTGAAAAGAGAACTGGCTCCACAACCCTGAAGTTTTTGTTCCATTTTAACTCTTTGTTCAAAAAAAGTCTGTAATTATCAGGTTGATTAACCCACCCACCCCCATTGTTCTCCTTTTCTGAAGGGAAGGGGAGTGGGGCATGGGGGTAGTTAAGATGCCTGCACAACTGGGCTTTTTTCTTTGGGCTATTTTTTTCATGTTGGCTTAAAGTCCATTTATTTCCTGTTTCATTGGAAATTAGAGCCCTGTCTGACCTTCTTATAGGATTATAAAGTAAATCACGACACTTAACAGTCCTAAAAATGTTGTGTCCGTAACTGAGCTGTTTTTGGGGTTTTACCACCTCTTGGTTTAAAATACATTCTGTTTTTCAGTGGGAACCAGAACCTTGTAGGACTTCTTAGAGTATTTAACAGTAAATCATCATGCACAACAATCCTTCATGTCAATGTGACCTTGTCTGGAATGAGGACCCTATGCAAATATCAAAGTGGTTTTTTTTTAAAAGATGCTTCTTTCATATTTTGAAATAAATCTATTGCAAGCATAGGGTTCACTCGACAAATACCTCTACGTTTGTAGTATCTGTTAATTTTAACAGCAATTGCTTGTTCTGAAGTATGGTAGAAAAATTGGGAATCCTTGAAACATTTCAGTTTGGGTTAAACTTGGGGCTTTTTTCCCCCAAATGTTCCTGAGTTACTAGAAAGGGTGACTCATAGGCGGTTTCTACACAGGTCACTTCCTTCAGAACTGCCATGCTAATACATGGAGAGAAAGATGCTATGAGGTACGGATACAAATTCCCTGTGCGTCAATAGTATTACATCACATGATTTGGAGTCCAGAAGACCATTCTTCCGGACTCCAAAATGCCATGTAGAAGCGTGGCCCAGGGGGCCCTTCCAGAGGCCCCTTCTTCTCAAAAATTTTCAGGGGCCCAGCTTCTATATGATGTTCAGGAGTCTGGGGGAGCATCTTCTGGTCTCCAAATCATGTGACCTTATGCTAATGAGGTGTAGGAAATTTGTAGGAAACCCTTGCTGGGTTCTGGGCAGTCTCAGACCAACCCTGGACCAGCCTGGCAGCCCTGTTTACCCTGATTCATGTTAGACAGTGACAGGGTCAAGTTACCACCTTTGGCTCTTTCTGAGCCCCTTGAGGCTATTGCCACTCCCACCATAGTTCCCATCCCCTGTGTGAGTGGTGTGGGGCAGGACTGAACATCTTTCCCTTTCTCCCACTCGGGTACCACAAGTACCACAGACGTGTGTGTGGCTCCCTCCCTCTCGCATGGCATCGTTCTGGCCACAGGCTGAGACTAAACAGCAATCCCAGGGCACAACCGCTAGGTGGGAAAGTGACAAAGGGCTTTGGGGTTCCTCCCATGCTGCCCACACCCACTCTGCAGCCACCTCAGCTGTCCACCTGTCAGTGTCTGTTACTTCTTCCTCCAGAATGGTGGCAGCCACCTCCTTCAGCTCTCTGAACTCTCCAGCACAGCCCAGAGGTGCTGCAAAGCAGGTGAGAGGCAGCCAGAAAGATTTGTCCAGGCACCACTGGGTGCTGCTTTCCTAATCTCCACTTACCTGGGAGGTCCATGACCAGGGGAGCCACAGAGCCTCTCTGGGACTTTTCTCCTAACTTGTTTGCGTTTTGTCAGTGACAAACAAAGGGATGTGAGAGGAGAGTAACTCTCCCTCTCCTGCCCTGCCCCACCTGCAGCCAGCCCCAGAGAACCACAGGGCTGGGAGGATCAGCCTCTGTTCTTGCATTCAGAGGAGCCACCTTCCCAACACCAATTACAGCTGCCTTTGACTGAGCTCTTGCCCGTGACTGGATTCTTCCCAATGCTCCTCTCCCATCCACCTTTGCCTTCCCCGCCAATGATTGCGATTGCCAAGGGAAGGCTCTGTGGTTCCCCAGACAGATATAGGAGAACGTTGTCCAAGATGTCTAATAAGGCACCACTGGGAGTTGAACCCAGGATCTCCTGTTTACAAAGCAGGTGCTTTACCCAGTTGAGCCTTGGTGCCCCCTCTCTTCAGTGGTGGGTCCTGACATGGAGGTATCTGTATTAGTCTGTGTCATCAGCCAAAGAGCAGTCCTGTAGCACTTTAAGGACAACCAAACGAATTTATCAAGTGATGAGCTTTTGTGGGGACCGACCCACTCTGCTGGACTGCCCACAACAACCCCTTCCCGTTCCCCAGCACAGACATTATGCCCGAGGGAAGCTGGATTTGCCGCCGACAGGACATTGAGGATGAGAGGAACGAAAAACCCCCTTTCACTTCCTGTCCCCTCTGCCGTGTGCAGATCAGACTCCACCAATCTACCCTCCTCCCACCTCACTTGCCCCAGTGCTGTGCATTCTGTCTGGACTGTCCGTGTGCCTGGATCATAAGAAATAACATAAGCTCTTTGTGACCCTGACCTACCCCCACATTTCACTCTTGCTTGTGCCACTGATCTTCCGGCCCCTTTGGACAAACCTTTGTTCCCCAGGTTCCCTTTACTGTCCCAGCCCTCAGGGGTTTTACAAATGGGGTTTTATTAAACTTTCTCTCCCCAGGTGCACACCACAGCTTCCCCCTACTGACCTGGCTTCTCCCACTCACAGAGCTGCCTTCATCAGGGAGGCTGGTTTCATGTGAGTGGGGGACGGCTCTCCCATCCACTTGGGCTGTAGCCACACTTGGCCACAACTTTGAAATGCCCATGCAGATGGCCATTTTGAAGATTACTGATGAAGTGCTGAGTTGAATATTCAGCACTTCATTAGCATTAGGACGCTTCCAGCTGCAACACTTCGAAAGCGCTGCTTTCCAAAGCACGTGGCTCAGCACGGCTACACGGGGGTCCTTTTCGAAAGGACCCAACTCCTTTCTAAATCCCCTTATTCCTCTCAGCGGAGGAGCCCTTTTAGTGCCTTATGCACAGCAGCTGTGTGAAATAGCAGAAGCACAAGCTGGAGTTGGAGGAGAGGCAGCCAAGGGGGCTGAGTGGGGGTAAGTGGGGATGGGCCCCAAGCTGCTGCCCCAGTGTAAAGAGGGGGAAGGATCCTGATGCCATGTCACAGCCTTGGAGAGGGTTTGTGATCTGCCCCAGACTGGCCCCCCAGACAGGTTCTGCTCTGTGACTCCCCCACTGGGTCCCAAGGCCATAGCGGCATTTGGCAACATGGATGCGATGGAGGTGAGGGGTTGTGACCTGTCCAAACAGGTCCTGCTGCTGAAATATGACCTGACCCCTAAGTCACATGGGTCCCTTCTAAAAACACAGCTCCAGTGGCGCAATGGGCTAGTGCACAGTACTTATAGAGCAGTACTGCCCTAGACATGCTGAGGTTGTGAGTTCAAACCTCACCTGGAGTGTTGCTTTTTCACCTGGTTGGCTCTGAATCATCAAATACTTTGACTGGAAGGGACCTCGAGAGGCCAGCGAGTCCAGGCCGCTGCGCTCATGGCAGGACCAAATACTGTCTAGACAATCACTGACAGACACTTCTGTAACCTGTTCTTAAATATCTCCAGAGGTAGAGATTCCACAACCTCCCTTGGCAATTTATTCCACTGTTTCACCACCCTGACAGTTGGGAACTTTTTCCTAATGTCCAACCTAGACCTTCCTTCCTGCAGTTTAAGTCCATTGTCTCTTGTTCTATCCTCAGAGGCCAAAAAGAACAAGTTTTCTCCCTCCTCCTTGTGACACGCCTTCCGATATCTGAAAACCGCTTTCAAATTCCCCCTCAATCTTCTCTTTTCCAAACTAAACAAGCCCAATTCTTTCAGCCTGTCTTCATAGGTCACATTCTAAGAACATAAGAACGGCCATACTGGGTCAGACCAAAGCTCCATCCAGCCCAGTAGCCTGTCTGGTGACAGTGGCCAGGGCCAGGTGCCCCAAAGGAGGTGAACTGAAGAGAATGATCAAGCGATTTGTCTCCTGCCATCTGTCTCCAGCCTTTGACTAAAGGCTAGGGGCACCACACTTTATGATTGGCTAATAGCCATTTATGGACCTAACCTCCCAAAATGTATCAAGCTGTTTTTTAAATTCTGTTAGAGTGCTGGCCTTCACAGCCTCCTCCAGCAAGGAGTTCCACAGGTTAACTGTGCACTCTGTGAAGAAAAATTTTCTTTTATTAGTTTTGAACCTACCACCCATTAATTTCATTTGGTGTCCTCTAATTCTTATATTATGGGAACAAGAAAATAACTTTTCAATATTCACCTTCTCCACACCATTCATGATTTTCTCTAGACCTTTAATCATTCTTGTCTCTCTTTTCTGGACCCTCTCTGATTTCTCCACATCTTTCTTGAAGTGAAGTGCCCAGAACCGGACACAATACTCCAGCTGAGGCCTATTCAGCGCACAGTAGAGCAGAAGAATGACTTCTTGTGTCTTGTTCACAACAGACCTGTGAATGCATCCCACAATCGTGTTTGGTTTTCTTGGAACAGCATCACACTGTTGGCTCATATTTAGATTTTGGTCCACTATTTCCCCTAGATCCCTTTCTGCTGTTGTCATTCCAAAACAGTCTCCCCCCATTTTGGGCTGGTACATTTGCAGAGGAAAATGTTAAATGTTTAAATCCAGTTCAAACATCTAGTGTAACCCCCCACATACTGGAGAGGCAGATGAAAAGATATTTCTTTTCAGGAAACCCTGTGAAAAGGAGCTTTTGGGACCGCTTCAGATGCAGCCACGTGCCCCACCACTTTGCTGTTTACCAGTGGAAAATTGTGAGACATTTGTGGAAGCAACTTGACCTTTCTCAGAAGGAATGTGCACATGACAGTCTGGCTAGCCAAGGAGTAAATGGTGCCGGCCTCCCAAGACTGTCCAGAAAAGGCTTAAGTTGCAGGTTGCATGGTGTAATGGGCAACACTCAGCATTCTTAACTGTGCAGTCTGAGTTGAAATCTCAGTGGGACCTCCTGGTACAGTGAGTGTTGGCTGTAAATCTCTGTCTGTTCAAGGACTGGGCCTTTTTTATCCACAGGGACACCTGAGTGTGGGACTTTTCCTCACGCTGAATGAATGAGGCCATCTGGAACTTCACAAAGAGTATCTCACCTTCAGAGGAACCGTCTGGAAATTGGCCTGCATCTCCCACTGGTTCAAAGTCCTCCCCATGGACCCAGCCAAAGGGGAATTGTTTGCTGTGTTTAGCTCAGCTGCTCTGAGGAAAGCTGTGGCTGAAACCCTCCTGCAATCTCCTCCCACTCAGCCAGACACTGTTTTACTGAGAGAGGGGCCCCTCCTAATCTCCACTATCTCCCCTCCACCGGCAGCCACCACAAACCTGGCACTGCACTTAGTTAGCTGAAGTAAATGCAAGTAGTTTTCATGCCACCATTTCCCACTGGTGTGGTCTGTCCCCTGGCTCAGCCACCCACCAGCCTGGCCCACTCTCCTCCTCAGCCAGCACTGGAAAGCTGAAAACCAGCAAAGCAGACCCCACAAACCAACATGCTCTTTCTTGTTCCTTCTACTGTACCAACTGATCTGTTAACAGAAGGGAAAGAAGAAACTCTGGCATTGAACGCAGACCACCTGCTCGGAAGACAACCAGGCTAACACTTACACCAAGCCCTCTTTGCCCTCCTTGTAACACCCAGAAATAGGGATCACTGAGAACCTGTCTTCATCCCCGGTGCAGCCACAGCACCTCTGGTGCAGTTCAGTCGTCTTCTCCGCTGGATATTAACTTTCTCTGAGAGGCGCGGGGGCTGGCTCCAAGCATAGTGCTCTGGTTTGGCTGCCACTTGCTGCATGGACAGTCTCAGGTGGGAGTTTGACAGGGACTCTGCAGCAGTCACACCTAACGTAGGTGTCATATGGCCAGCTGCCTTCTGCTCTGTAGGGGCTATTTTGGGATTGGCAACAAACTAGGAAGAGGAAAGGCCCTGAAAGGCTGAGCGGTTGTAACTGAGAGAAAGGCTGCAGGTGCATCTCAAAATAACTTACACAGTTTGCATATTCGGAGATACCTTTTTTTGAACTTGGGGCCTATTTCGAAGGTTCCATTAGCCCTCTCGTGATCAGGGGAAGTGGAACTGGAATACCACACTCAAAGTATCTGTATCTCTGTCTGATGAGCTAGCAGCTGCAGCCTACTGTTGGGAGTGAGGGAACTTGGAGGTTCGGCAGGTACTTCGAAGCGCCTGCTGCTACACTGCCTGTCAGTGCTTCAAAGTCAGCAGCTTTGAGGTTCCCAAGGTGGCCATTACGGTTATGAAGAGCTACATATGCGTCACAGCACCTCATTAGTCTTCTCCGATATGCCTGCTTAGCACGCCCCATTGGAAGGAGGGGGCTTGTATGGAAGCACCCAGAGAGGAGTTACTGACACTGAATGCAGACCCAGCAATACCTGTTGAATAACATGGTATCCGTAACTTGTTTCTCCCCCACTTCTTTGTAATCACTGCTGAGGCTCGAGGCAGATGGGAGAAAGCTGCCCTACATGCAGAAACCATCTGCCTCCCTTAGCTGCGGTAGCTCTGTGGGTGGGAGAAGCCTGGTCTGTGGAGGCAGCTGTAGGGTGCCCCGGAGGTAGAAAATAACAGAGAGAAAGCCGTGCTAGTCTGTATACTATCCAAACAAAAAAGCAGTGAAGTAGAACTTTAAAGACTAACAAAATAATTTATCAGTTACTCTACATTTTAATGGAGTGGGCCAGTCTCTTAATGACAAGAATTTGCATCTTCTTGAAGAAAATTTTTCAGTCTCCTTTGGAAAAAGAGACTGCTGAACTCTCGTTCATATTCAAAAGCGACACATTAACATGTGGTTTGAACCAGGATGCAAATTTTCTGAGATACTATAGGGGCTCTTTTGCATACTTGCCTTCATCTAACTCTTGACTCTGACCCCCCCCCCCAACCTCCCACCGCATTACTCTCTGATTTGATGACCTTGATAATAATTTTTTTCTGATTTGTCAATGTTGATGACTATTTTTGGTTCTCTGTGCCTTAAATATTGACTGTGTTCTGCTATGGCTCTGGTCTGAAGAAGTGGGTCTGTCCCACGAAAGCTCACATAATAAATTATTTTGTTAGTCTTTAAAGTGCTGCTTTATTGCTTTTTTGTTCAAGAGAGAGAAAGTTTAATTAAACTCCATTTATAAAACCACTCTGGACATGGGGAGGAAAAGGAACTGTGGAAGCCGGGTTTGTCCTGCAGGGGACTGAAGAACAATGACTCAAAAGAGAGTGTTTGTCACTTGCATACAGAGGAACGGCAAAGCCGAGGGCCGGAAGAGGAGAGTGCTTGTGCTGCCAGCGGGAGAGAGAGAGCTCACTCCATCAGTCTCCTCAGGCTGAAGGCAGGTGGTAACAGGAGACTCCTGGATACCCACAGCTTTGAGTCTCTTCCTTTCCCACAGTGGCCCATTTTCAGGATCTGCTTCTTCTCAAGCAACCCCTTTCTCCTTCTCCACAACCCAGCTTCTGTCTGATACACGCAGGATGTGGCCACACTAGCCTCTCTTTTGCAGGGGCTATGGGAGTGCGCCACTTCAGAAGATGCTGTGATACGGGGGGTATGTGTGTGTGTGGATGTGAGTGGCTCACAGAGGGTGTGGGGCTCCTGTTGAGGGTAACCTGGTGATCAGGTAACACCTTTGTCCTGCAGACAAAGGGGGAGGTGGAGCCCAAGGAGTTTAGATTGAAACTGGGAGGTGGGAAGCAGTTAGTCTGGGCTGGGAGGGAGAGAGACAAAGGAGAGGGCAAGGCCCCAGCTCTGGGGGCCCTCAGGGCCTCTTCTCCCCAACATGGATTGGACTGGCTGTCTCTGCCTGCTGTACTGAGTCTTCTGACAGATGCTGTGTCCTGTCAGCTAATAAACCTGCTCTTCTCCTGCTGCTGGATGGGGTGCAGAGCCTGGGGAAGCCTGAAACCCTCCCAGATGTGAATGAGGTAGTGATATGAATATGCAGCAACTCATTTGCACAAAGGCAGCCCCGTGGACTTCAAAAGCTCCACTGGAGCACACAATTGATCAAGTCATTCTGTCTGATTTTGAAAGGCCCCCCTTTTTGTTTACCTTGACACTACCAGCTGGGAAAGGATGCTGTTGTCAGAGTTGCCACCAGCGTGGTGCTCTGCTCTCTCCAACGTATCACTCGGCTGCATGCGTGTGTTCCCTCTGTGTGCTGCCCCGGCTCGGCAGATAGCTGACACAGCAGACTCAAAGAGAACCCCCAATGACCACAGAGTCTAGTAAGGTGCGAAGGCACGTCTGCCAGGTTTATTGCCGTATTGGACACAGTAGTAGTTCCCTGTAGATTTCTTAGTCTAAGTCAGGGCATACTACAAATATGCACCCACAGTCAATGGACTCAGCTCAGTCAGTGGCAGGACTTTCCACTGCCCCCTCAGCCAGACCCAGACCACATCCCAAGATTACATTCTTATACACAGGTACAAACAGCTTACTCATCACTCCTGACATGTTGAGGTACAGCCCTTCTACATAGTCAGGTGCCGCCTCTCACCTTGTACATGGTGGTTTGAACAAACCACTACCCATCATATTACCCTTTTGCCCCTCTCATTGGGATGGGTCAGACTGTTCTTTCTGATCTGTGGAATGTTCCAGGGTCAGGTGTTCTGGTACCATGTTCCTGTTTCAACACAACAAGTAGACAGGTTTCTGCAACATCAACCCTCTTCTTGCCAACTTCTGAGAGCACTGCTTTTCTTTTGCTTACAGATGCACTTTGCTTTCTGTTAGCAAAGATTTGACCATCACTTTGGTTCAGGCCTAAGGCCTCAGGCCTCGGACTAAGCCTCTACTTACTACAGATACTTCACCCCAGGTGGGATTTGAACCCACAATCCTTGGCTTAGAAGGCCAATGCCTTATCCATTAGGCCACTGGGGTACACAAGCAAATGGAAGCAATGAGGGATAAAATTCTCTCTCAAAAATGTACATTTCTCACCTTGGAAGACAAAAAATTTGCTCTTTCTTTGTCTTTGTTCTTTCTTTGTTGTGAATCTGAGAAATGCCCATGCACTAACTCTGCAGTAGCAACAAAGGAGTGACCCACACCCAGCTAGATGTTAAGTTACCATCCCTGGCCATTCACCAGGAAGGGACATGTAGGCAACAGGTTCACAACGGCCATGAAAGGCAGCTGCTCAATGGGCTTGACACCATGAGCTGCCTGGCTCTCACACACCGAGGATCTTTCTGGCACCCAGATGAGCGTGTGAAGAAAGGGACATTGACATGATCATTTCTCCTCTCCTCCTGTACCTACACTGAAGGCAGCAACAATGTTGGAAGGACAAAGAAACTTTTGATGTGGCCTAACTGGAAAAGCATCCCAGAAAGCACAAACTGCTAGAAGTTATGGGGAAGGGAAACCTTCCAATCTGGCTCAGCATGAGCACATTTAGGAATTAGACTGGAATTTCTCTTTTCTTTCTCTTGTAACAGTTCTGGACTCCTGCACCAATACCACCTGGAAACACATGCAACTGATCTTTTTGTGGGGAATAAATGCTTTTTAATGTTTCATCGAAGCTGCTGCAGTTTTGATTGACGTTTGGGGAGTCTATGCAAGGAAACGTGCAGGGAACTGGGCCTGTTGACCTCCTGAGGTCCCTTCCACTTCCAGTATTCTATGAAAGAGACTGGAGGATAGTCACCCCTTTGATTTACTGAGGAACTCATGAAGGAGCTCAGTCTGATAAGAGGGTCTACAGCTGTGTAGTGTAAGCCTTTCATCTGAATGAAACAGCAGCAACCAGGGCCTGTTTCAAAATCTAGGGGTCCCTTTTTCATTTATCTCACATAGAACTGGCTCAAGCCCCCACCCAGGAGCCTGGGAAATTCGCACAGCCCTGGGTGCCTCGCAGGGGCAATGCTTCCCCACTCACAAGCACAGAGTCTGAGTGTAGAAAATGAGCTTTTCATGAACGAGGCAGAAAAGTCATATGGCATAAGCTTGGGAAAATACCACACCCAGAGTTCACAACCAAGCCTCAAGTAAGTGTCCCAGCTCAAGCAGATGGAGCAGTGCCCTTTGCCTCTCAGGCTCAGCAGTCCTATACTGGAAAGAGCCAATCCACACACCCAGATGTTCTCCCTAACCCCTTCAAAAGCCCCTTCTTACAAGTCTTCCCAGTCTGTGCAGGCCCTGACACATCACTTCAGACTTGTCTACACTCACCCCTTCATGAAACTTGAGCATATGAGCAGACAGGAATAAGGGGACTTCGAAGTAGCCGAGGTCCTTTGGAAAAGGATCCCTGTCTGGATGAGTCGAGCAGCCGCGAGCCGCGTCATTGTCGAAGTGCCACAGAAGCCCGCATGCTAATGAGGTGCTGAATATGTAGTTCAAAACAAGACAGGCACAGCAGCAGCTGCTCAGAAGACACCCAGCACTGCAGGTCAGGCGGTCACTCATCAGCACCGCAGTGAAGGGGTATTAGGAATGGGAATGGAGTGAAGGGAATAAAGGGCAGAGACCCTCCCAGCAAAGCAGAGTGAAGCCTCCTGCTAGGTTTCACCTCAGACCCTGCCTATCCCCTCCCTCTTCAGCTGTGAGCAGGGCACACGGCCCATGTTCCCTGGCAGGGGGTAACACCATCTCCACATTCTGCAACGTGCTTCTGACGGAGGGACCCCAGTCTGCTGCCTGCTCCTGAGCTCAGCTGCTCCCAGCTCACCCAGAGCACATGGCCTTGGATCAGCAGCTGCCCTGTCTGCTCTCCTACCCACAGACACAGAGCCCACAGGAGTCACCCCAACTCCAGAACCTTCTGCCTGCTAAATCTGCCCACCAAAAGTGATGCAGACACAACTCACCCCCGTCCCCTCCAGGGGTGTCTCCCTGTCAGGTGCATGGGTCACATGTGCATCACCACGTTCTCTCACCAGAGGCAGCCCAGCCTTGTGGGAGGGCTCTATGGGCATCACTGCCTGCATCACAATGCCACTGCCTGGTGCTGCTGGGGTCTGGCAGCCTGGCTTTGCAGTGCCTGCTGACCTCTGAACAGCTGCTGCTGGCTGGGTCACCTCCCTGGACCCAGAGTTTTGCTGAGCTACATGGGCAGTCTCACCAGATCACACCAGCATGAGCCCTCGAGGGATCTCTGGGCACACCGCCTAGTTCTTCAGCACCAACCAATTGCCCCAACCCCTCCAGCCAGCTCAGCCAAAGACCTAGATCCAGCAGGCATCATGAGTCACCTCGCTTTCTCTCTCGCATTGGATCAGAGAGGGAAGCAGCACAGAGCCCCAACTAAATCATCCCAGCCAGGGTCTGTTCAAGCCAGGACTGGAAAACCTCTAGGGATGAAGATTGCAACACCTGTCTAGGTAAAGCATTGCAGTATTTCACCATCCTCCTGGTGAAATAAAAGCAGCACGACTCAAATACTGGACTGTTACTGCTGTGACCTGCATTTGAAACCAGGTTGCTGCAGCCACAATGCAGAGTACGAACCCCTGTTCGATCACAGCAGGCTGCAGAAGGCCAGGATGGTGCTTTCTTTAACTTTCTCAGGTTTCACCTGACAGTCTGGGACCCAGCACTTGGCCCCAGGCATGGGCAGGGTTCTCGGGTTCCTGATGCACAAGGCAAGGTGAATGCAGCTTTCCCAGCCTGGGACTCAAACCCTGAAACCTCCAAATAAGGTCCTAACCCTGAGAGAGCCGGGCAGGTCACTGAAATAATATAGAAATAACAGACAGCTCTTTGCAAGGCAGTAAACCTCATTCTCCTCCAACAGTGCCAATTCCAAAACAGAGATTTTGGAATGGGGCTGTATAGGCAGGTAATTGGGGCTATTAAAAAATAAGTTATTCAAGAATAGCGTATTCCAAAACTACTCTGCTGTGCAGTGACAGCACCAGCATGGCCTCCAGGGTCTCTACTCACAGACAGGCTGTGTTTGTGCATGGAGGTGCCATTTTGAAATATGTTTTGTTTATTTCAGGGCTGCCTTGTTGCGTGAAGGCGTTATTGTGAACTAGATTATTTTGGAGGAATAATTCTGGAATAAACTCTTCTGAAATAACTCTGCACCTCTCTGGTCAGGGCCTGTCAGCATCATGTAAAGCACCAGAATGTCCACTGTGGCCTGTGACAGCTGCACAGGGGAGGCTGGTGCCAGTGCTGGAAGCTCCTGAGGAGTGGGAGGGGATCTGGTTTGCTTGGCCTGTTCCCTCTGAGGTCACCTGTGCTCCTCCTCCCATTTCACCTCTTCTTATCCCAGCTCTGCCTCTTCCCCTGAGCTCTGCTGCCAGCTGCCTGCTGCTCTCTCCTCCCCTCCCCACAGGCCTCTCCCCATTCCCCAAGGACCACCAGCCAACCCCACCTCTGCAGAGACCCACCCACCCATCCTGTCACCTGTACCTCTCTGCCCCTCTCCTGAGCTCCCATGGCCAAAGCTGCTCATCATGGACTTCCTCCAGGGCCTGCTGCTTGTGCTTCTGCATCCCACCCCCAAGGGCCCTTCCTGTGCCTTCCCCAGCCCTCAGCCCACCAGAGCACCAGCTGGGGGACCTGAGTGAGGAAGCAGAACTCATGCAGGAAGAGAAGCAGGGCAGGCAGGGACTTGCACCACTGGTGAGTTATCTGGGCCTGTGGTGCTGCAGTAGCAGGTGTCCAGGGAGGGAGCCTGTGAGGCCAGAAGGCCTTTGTGGGGAGATGGGGAGGAGAGAAAGCGAATGGAGCTGCTGTAGGGGCTGGTGCCCTTGGCAGAGGGCTCCTGCTGCTCCCTCCTGTGGGAGGTGTGTGTTGCAGAGTTGGGAATCTGGAGATCCTCACCTCCCCCAGGCCCACTCTGCAGCCCTTCCCTCAGCCTCAGGTGGTGACTCTGACTTGCTCCCTGCCAGCCTCTCAGCCTGGTTCCTTCAGCTCTTTTGGGCTTGTGTCCAGAGCAACCACATCAAGGCCAGCAGAAAAGACCTGCCCATGGCCAGCATAGGGCATGAACCCAGAACCTTGGCGTTATTAGCACCACGCTCTGACCAACTGAGCTAAGCAGCCAATTGCAAAAGGGTCTCACACGGGGCCTTTTTGGAAAGGAGCAACAGGCAGCTGCAGGGCCACTGGACTGGGATTTCCTCCCCTCCCCCACCAGCCTGGCCTCCGCTTTCAGACTCTCTCACCCATCCCCCACTGCTCTGAGCCCAGCTTGGAGTTCCCCCAGCCCCGGCTGCCCCTTGCCAGCTGTCCTGGGCCCTGCAGTGGGTCCCTCAGATCCTGTTTCTCCCACCCCTCCCCAGTGCCCTGATCCCCTTGTCCTCTCAGACCCTGCCAACGCCCCCCCCACTGCCCTTTTCCCCTCCTCCCTCAGCCACAAGCCCTGCCCGGGTTCCCCTCACACCTCCCGCCTCTCCCCTGGCACCCGGCCTCCGCCTCCCTCTGCACTGCAGAGTCACCAGCTGAAACCTTGGGCCCTGCCCAGGGGCTGTGTCACAACGTCTCCCACCTGCACAATTCATGTCCACTGCAGGGGTTTTGCTTCCCAGCAGGGTTAGGAAATATTGGTGAGGAAGCAGAAGGAAGCTACAAGAGGGATCTCAGGTGTGTCAGGTCAGCACTGGGGACAGCTGGGGTGAGAGGTGAATTACCACTGGGGTGGGGGCAGAGCTGGGTGTGCCTGGGAGTGAGGCGCCCCCTGTCACACTCTAGTGTGTGCACATGGTGTGCACGGACAGGGCTGGGGGGTTTCTCTGCAGAGGCAGGGCTGGGGCAGGAGCTGCTCCCGCAGACACGGCAGAACAGAGCTCCTGCCGACAGGGAATTGTGTCTGTGTTACAAACGTGCTGGAGGAGCTGGCTGGCACAGGCAGCCCCCAGAACCACAAAGCTGTGAGGCACAGACTCTCTTCTGGCAGCCACAGCAGCACCTTCCCCACACCAATCACAACTGCCTTTTCCTGAGCTCCAGGCTGTGACTAGATTCTTTCCAAAGCTCCTTTTCCATCAGCCTTTACCTTCCCCAGCAGGGAGAGACGTTGCCAGGGGAGGACATACAACAGGGCACCACTGGGCATCTCCTGTTTATGGGGCAGGTATGTTAGCCAGCTAAGCCACAATCGTCTCCTTGTTATGTTACTGCTTCCTGATAGGGAGGTAACTGTGTTCGTCTGTGTCTTAAACCGAAAAACAGCCCTGTAGTACTTGAAAGAAATGTGTTTTCGTGGGGCCAACCCACACGGCTGGACTGCCCACAACACCACCTTCCCATTCCCCAGCACAGACATTGTGCCGGCGGGAAGCTGGAGTTGCTGCCCAACGGACATTGAGGACGGGAGGAGTTAAAATGCTCCTTTCACTTATTGTGCCCTCTGCAGTGTACAGGTCAGAATCCACCAGTCTCCCCTCCTCTCTCCCCACCTGCCCCAGCGCCAGGATCCCACAGGACACTGAGGATGGGAGGAGTTCGGGTTTTCGTGTTTGTTATGTGTCTTTTTTGTTGCAGACCCTTGGGGTGCGTTTGCAGAGGGGGCTGCCAGGGGCAGGACATGAGCCCTGCAGGGCACTGGTGGGTGTGTCTGTGACATCACAAGGGCCTTTGGAAGAACCTCAGATGATTGGTTAAAGGAGGTGGGGAGGTGGTGACCTCACAGACAGTCCAGCACAATGGCCAGGTGGGACAGGCTGCAGGGCTGGGGCCATCGCAGAGACCCCCCAGGGCTTTGCCTCAGGGAGTCTCCTTCTTGAGAGCTCTGCCCTGGAGTCTGGGGAGAGAATTCATGGTGAGGAACGTGAGCGCAAGGAGGATCCTCTTTGGCCCATTCTCCTTTCCCACGACTAACTGCGCTGGACGGCAGCGTCTGTGTGGGGAGGGTCAGATTCTAATCCAGCTGCTGGGGGGCAAAACTGAGAGAGGGAAAACACCAGGTTAAGGTTCTGCCCTCGCCAGTGCTAAATTGTGTCAGCCTTAATGTGTTGTGCCAATATTACTGTGGGTGCATGAAGTGTTTGGGGAGCTGCAGCACCAGTGAGTGGCAAGACCAAGATTTCTTAGTTCTGCATCTACACACAGGAAGCTAATTTCAGACGCAGCCAATGGACACACTATGGCTTATTTCAAATTAGGCTCAAGCCCCTGTCTTAGCAGCCCCTGTTTCCAAATAGCTGCTGTTACTTGTACTTTTACTTGTACAAGGAGGTTTGTTCATTTCAAAATAAGCCGTCCCCTATTTATTTCTGCATTATTTCAAAGCACCTGTTGCCTCGTGCAGAGGATGCAATAGTTATTTTGAAATAACTTTGTTGTGTAGAACCCCCTTATAAATCCAGGGCTGTGACAGGCACAGCAGCAGCTGCTTAGAAGATAACAAGGCGTGCAGGTCAGCTCATCAGCACCCCAGCATCCCAGCATCCCACTCTTTAGCACCCCAGTGAAGGGGCATTAGGAAGGGTAATGGAGTAAAGGGAATAAAGGTCAGGGCTCCTCCCAGCAAAGCAGAGTGAAGCCTCCTGAGCAAGACTCTGGTCTGGTCTCCAGAAGCCATTCAACTTCCTTCATGTCTTTGGACATTGCTGCCTATAGCAGTCCAGCAAAGGGCAAGAGAGGAACACCCAGCATCCCTAGCGCTAAGATGGCTAGCAAGTGCTCGGCCCCTTGGTTTTATGAGAACCATGCGCTACCCACCTAAACTCTCCAAGCTACAGAGAAACAGCTCACAAGGGCCCTTTCAGAAAGGAGCAACAGGCAGCTGTAGGTACAGTGTGGTTCCTGGAGTGAGATTGCTGTCCCTCCCCCACGGATCAGCATCCCACCCAGGCATCCCCACAGCCCCTCCCCCACCACCTTGAACCGCAACCTGGAATCCCGCCCTTAGACTGTCTCCCATTCCCCACAGCCCTGAGCCCTGGCTAGGAATTCCCTCAGACCCTGCTGCCCCTCACCATATGTCCTAGGACCCTGCCAGGTGTCCCCTCAGACCCTGCCTATCCCCTCCCTCTCTTCCCCTGAGCACAACATTAACATGGCCCATGTTCCCTGGCAGAGGGGTAACACCATCAGCCCCTGCTGCAATGTGCTTCCTTTGGAGGGACCCCAGTCTGCTCCCTGCTCCTGAGCTCAGCTGCTCCCAGCTCACTCACAGCACATGGCCTTGGAGCAGCAGCTGCTCTGTCTGCTGTCCCACCCGCAGGGAGCTGTGCAGTGCCAGCCTTGTGGGAGGGGTCTATGGGCATCACAGCCTGCGTCACACTATCACTGCCTGGGGGTGCTGGTGCCTGGCAGCCTGGCTCTGCACTGCCTGGTGTCCTCTGAACAGGTTCCACTGCCTGTGTCGCTTCCCTGGATTCAGAGTTTCACTGATCTACATGGGCAGGTGATATACACGCAACAGGGGTGGCTCTGTGAGCTGCAGAGGTCTGGAGCATGTGGTGCTTTGGCAGATGCTTCACTTCTGAGAGCAGCTGCAGAGGAGATCATGGACAGTCAGTGTCTGTGGGAGGAGGGGTTCACACTGGGGCTCCGGGGCATATTTTTATGCTTTTAATTACTGGCCATGTGTGTGATTTATTTCTAGAGCTGTTTTCAGAGTGCCCCATCTGGGTGTGTTTTCTAGCCAGAGCTGTTAGAAAGCACCTGCCAGCACCCCCAGGCAGTGGCATTGTGATGCAGGCAGGGATTCTCATAGAGCCCTCCCACAAGGCTGGACCTGCACAGCTCCCTTTGCGTGCTGGAACCTCCCCATCCACAGCAGCCAGGCCACTTAGTCAAGAGGCCCCAAGGGCTCACCTGGAGCTTGAAACCGTCACCGTGAGGTTATTATGACCAATGTTGAAACCGCTCAGCCAGCTGGCTGGAACTGGTTTTACAAGTGTCATCTTAGGAAAGGAGTCAGGGGAGCTGCAGGGACATATGGACTCAACAATGAGGTGGCTGGGGCAGAACTTTTCTTTGCCCAGAGGGGAATTAGCTCAAATGGTAGAGCGCTTGCTTAGCATGCAAGAGGTAGTGGGATCGATACCCACATTCTCCAGTACTGACTTTTCCCCCAAGGCAACAGGAGACCCCTCCCCACTTCCTTCTTCTTGGCTGCTCCCCAGGAAGCTCTCCCTCGACAGGGGCATTTGGAAGTGTCTGTGCTCAGCTGTGTGAAAGGGCACAAAAGAGCATTTTGACCATCTTCTCTCCCACCTGCTGTGGGGATTGTGAGCAGTGGGGGAGGGGTAGCCAGCTAATTCCAGAGGCCCCAGTGACCCTGCAGCTGCCTCTTTCTCCTTTCTGAAAGGGCCCTTGTGAGCTGTCACTGTGCAGGCTGGCTCGCTCAGTTGGTGTGAGTATGATTCTCCGAACACCAAGAGTGGGGTCCCAGAAAAAGGGAGGGCCAGAGCGGACAAGGTCTATTCTGTCCACGTGGAAATGGCCCATGATCAGTAGTTGGTATCAAAAGAGTTAAAAACAAGTCAGATCACACAGGGGGATGTGACCCATTGTCAGAGTCTAATGTGGAGCTGTTCACACCCAGGGCAGAGAAGCTGCTTTTGGAAGGAGCCAGCAAATCCCAGTCTCTGTTTAATCCTTGGTTGATGGAGTTAAATTTGCAAATAAATTGCAGCTCAGAGATTTCTCTCTCGATTTGATTTTTAAAATGTCTTTGTTGTAGGACTGCTACTTTTAAATCTGTTAGTGAGTGTCCAGGGAGATTGAAGTGCTCTCCCACAGGTTTGTTTCCATTTCCCTTTCTGAAGTCTGATTTCTGTCCTTTTAGTTTTTCAGATAGAGACTGTCCAGTTTGGCCAATGTAAATTGCAGTGGGGTATTGCTGGTGCACGATGGCATGTATTATATTAGGAGATGTGCAGGTAAAGCAGCCCCTGATGGTATGGTTGCTGTTAGGTCCTGTGAGGATATTCGTGGTGTAGATTTGCGAGAAGAACTGGCAACAAGGTTTGTTGCAGGGCTTGGTTCCCTATTTAGTGTTACTATGTTGTGATCTTCAGTTGGTGGTGAGGAGTTGTTTTAGGTTGGCAGGCTGTCTGTTGGCGAGGACAGACCTGCCTCTCAAGGGCTGTGAGAGTGAAGAGTCATTGTCCAGGATGGTTTGCAGATCATGGATGATGCGTTGGAGAGGTCTAAAGTAGTGGCTGTACGTGAGATGGCCAGTGGTGTTCTCTTGTTTTCCTTGTGAGACCACTTGCAGCAGGTGCCTTCTGGGAACCCTTCTGGCTCTGTCAATCTGTTTCCTCACTTCCTTCAGTGGATATTGTAGTTTGAGGAAAGCTTGGTAAAGGTCTTGTCGATGTTTGTCTCTGATGGAGCAGAGCAAATATGGTTGTGCCTTAGTGCCATGCTGTATACAATGGATCATGTAGTCTCCTCTGGATGGAATCTGGAGCCGTATAGATAAGCAAAGAGGTCTGTGGGTTTTCCGTATGGGGTGGTATTTAAGTGACCATCGCTTATCTGCACAGTTGCAGTAGTGTGCAGGAAGTGGATCACTTTTGTGGACTGGTCCACACTAAGGTTGATGGTGGGGTAGAAAATTGAAATTCTGGTGGAATTCTTCAAGAGCCTCCTTCCCAATCAATGAAGCAGTTGCAGATGTTCTTTCAGCGAGCTTTCTCTATTATTAATCTTAGTGTCTATATTTGCTGTATGGTCCTTTTATCTTTCCCAAATCCCACCTGCTTGCCTGTTAGATGTTCTTTTATTTTTTATCTCAATCTCTCCATCAGTATCATCAGCAGTAGCTTGCCTAGATGACTTGTTAGGACAAACCTTCTGTGCACTGCCTTTCTTGTGTATTGTCGCCAGCACTGTTGTTGTCCATTCCTCAGTGGACTTTCCTTCCTTCCATGCAATCTCACATAGTCAGTGTATTTCCTGACACGTACTTTCTCTGCTGTTTTTGATCATCTCTCGCATGATCTTATTACTCGAGCATTTGTTTTTCTATAGTCGTACCATTACTCTTTCAGATTCTTTCCTTGAAATATCAGATAAAGCTCTGCTATGGGCCCACACCTGACTCCCTGCCAGCCCCAACACTTGGGGCTGCCCAGCTTTGATGGTGTTTGGATCTTATAAGGCACCGGAGGAAGCTCAACTTGTGCTGAGTGGGGTCACACAGACCAGGCAGAGCTGTGAATGACTGAGCCCAGCAGCACCAGCTGAATCTCCCTCCAGGCAGGAGGAAGTGTGAGGAAGGCTTTGGCAAGGAGAAGTCAAGTGCAGCTGGGGTTTGTGTGGCGGGGGTTGGTTGGTTTTGTTTTTGTCTAAAACTCTGATATGTGATGTTTGCTTTTCCTCCAAAGATGAGTTTTGCAAGGCCGAGTGTTGCTCAGGGAGCAAGAAGGCTTGAGTTGAACTCCCTGATGCTCCCGCCACAGAGTGTGTTTGCTGCTCTCCCTGACTTTGTGTTCCCTGTGTTTCTCTTACCATCATATGCCAACAATGCCCAGATGGTTTGTGTATTGGACAGACTTCTAATTCCCTTCAACAAAGGGTTAATGGGCACAAAACAGGAATCTAAACACTCCAGATCCACAAACCAGTTTGTCAACATTTTAATGGAGTGACAATTCTATTAATGACTTAAGAGTATGCATGTTACTGAAAAAAAAAAATCCCACCACTATTCAAAGGGAAACAGCTGAGCTGTCTTTTCTACTCAAATTCGGCACATTGACACATTGTTTGAACTGGGATGGGGATTTTCTGATTCACTAAAGGGGCTTATTTGCATACTTGGCTTAATCTAATTCTTGACCTCCCCCCCACCCCCGGCTTCCACCCCTCTGCTCTGTGATTTGCAAACCTTGATCATTTTTTTCTGACTTGTCCTCCTTGATTATTGTTTTAGGTTCTCCGTGCCTTTAATATCGAGTCTGTTCTGGTATGGCTATGGTCTGCAGAAGTGGGTCTATCCCATCAAAGTTTGCCTCCTAAATTGTTTTCCTTGTCCTTAAAGCGCTACTTGACTGATTTTTGTTTTGACAGAGTGGTTTGTGACCTGTTCCAAGTGGGAAGTTGCTTTCTTCCTTCAGGACTGTGAAGAGAGCTTGGAAATGACCTTGGAAAGGTGAAGTTAGGTGCAGTACTTCTCAGAGCACTGCCTGTGTGTTCCAGGCTGGTTCTGGAGTATGCCCAGTGCCTCCATTCTGATGGTGGCATGTTGCTCAAGGGGTGGGAGAGCTCCGGGGCTCAAGTCCCAGGCAAGCCCTTCTTCTGCCTTTCTCTGATATCTTACCTAGACATTTGAGGGGACCGATGTCTTTTTGCATTTTTTCCCTCTGTTCATTGCTCAGCATGATGAAGCAGCCTTTTGCTACTGGATGGCTCAGCTCAGGCATTAGCTCTATTAAGATGTTGTCCTCCCAGCGTTTATGTCCCTCCTTGTCACTGGGGCAGCACCACTTGCTGGTGGAAGCCGCATATGTCCAGCTTCCGGCTTTGCCTTTTTCCTGGATAGCTTGGCATTTCCCCCTTTCTAGGCTACAGTCCTTTAATTCCCTGTCACTCCCACAGTGACCCAGGCAGTCCTCTTGTTCCCTGCCACAAGCCACATCTATGCCACCCCCTCAGTGGCTGTTGGAGGAATCCCTCCTTCTGGTTGCAGCTCAGCATGGACTCCACATGCAGCACTTCTCGGCTTTCCCATTTCAGCTTCCACTTCTCCTTCCCTGGACTGCTTCCTGCAACTCCCCTTCATTTGGCTGTGCTGGCTATGACCCCTCAGCCCTACAAGGGGCTGCCCTTTACCTGAAGCCTCTGTCTTACCAGCTTCCATCCCTGATTTCTAGCCCCATCTGCTCCTGCTGACAATCTCTGCTGCCAGCCTCTTCCTGCAGGTGCAGCCTGGGCAGTGATTCAGCCAGACACTTAGACACTTGAATGTCACTGAAGAGGACTTCCAGAGTTCCAGAACAACCTCTGCAGAAGTGCTGGGGACCATGGCTGGCTAGGGCAGTGGTCTCCTGTGTTTATCACTTCCCTGATTCTTAGAGCTTTGAGGCCAGCAGAACTGGGGAGGAAACGGAGATTAAAGAAAACCACTGGAACTGCTGTGGAGGGCAGGTGCCCCTGGCAGGGTGCTCCTGCTGCACCTTCCTGTGGGAGGTGTGTAGAGCAGTGCGAGCTCCTGGGGGTCTGGCTTTGTGCTTTGGGAGTCTGGGTCCAGGCAAGCCCCAGCCTCACCTGGTCCAGACCCACTAGGAAGCCTGTCGCTTATGTAGAGGTAGTGACCATTAAGCCTTCCTCTGCCACATGGACTGGAGACCCGGGCTCTGGTTGGGTGTTCTTGGACAGCAAGAATTTTGGCAGTCAGGTCACCAGAGTGGGGACAGAACAAGACCCCTGTGATGAACAACATTTCCTGGGGTGGGGAAAGGCTGGCCAGGCTGTCTCCAGGGCCCAAGTCCTTCTCAGTCAGGAGAAGTAAATAGCCGAGCGAGGGGAAGGATGGAGATGGGCAAAGCCCCTTCCCAACAGGCTGGCCAGCCTCACCACATGTGCATGCTGGAATCTCCTCCCATCAGGGCTCTAGATTGCTCCCTGCCAGTGAAGTACACGGTGGCAGGGCCGTCCTTACCCATATGCTGACTGCACAGCTGCATAGGGCACCTCAGCATTTCCCATTTCATTCCATTCATTGCAATGGGAGCTGGGCACCTGAGTCCCCAGTCCCAGCCCTGTGTTCTTCTGTGCTGTGTGGGCCATGCTGCCAGGGAACAGAGAGGCCCTGGGGATGCCAGACCTGATATACAGGCTCAGAGACTCTGCCTAGACAGTCCTGTGCCTCCAGCAAATCCTCCAGGGGCAGCAGGGCATTGGGTCGCAGCAGTATCCCTTGTGCAGCAGCGTAGATTGGGGGCATATCAAACTCTGGTTAAGCTGTCTGGTTGTGTAGTGGGGTAAAGCAGGTTCACCACCCACTGACAGCAGCTCCTGGGGGTGAGAGAAAAGTGTCTCCATGCACTCCCTGCCACTTGTAGGCACCACCCACCACTTCCTATTGGCTGTGGTTCCCCCTTCGTGGCCAATGGAATATGCAGGGGCGATTCCTGCATTTGTGATTTCCCCCTTCACTGCCTTCCTCAGGGGCTGCAGGGGATGTGTCAGACACTAAAGAGAATAGTTGAGACTCCAAGGCCAAGCAGCAGGGCACAGAAGATCCAAAGTCTGAAGAAGTGAAGCAGGGCCAGCGTCAGTGGGAGCCACAGACTCAGAGGGCTCAAAAATTGGAAAGTACCTGAAGTGCCCATCGAGTCTAGTTCCATTTCGTCATGACAGGACCAAGCACCATCTCTAGTGGGGTGAGCAAACCTCAGGGGGCCTGAAATTTCATAAGGGGGGCACAACCCAGTCAGCTGCTGGGTCTCAGGCTCATCCACCTCATTAAAAATGACAAAAATCTGTTACTGTTTCGTTGTCTGCGTCATCATATTTATACACCGATGAATGAAGTTTTTCCATTCTACAGACTTGTTTTCTTACACACGCCCAAATGGGCTTTTATATATATGAACATCACTGAAACTTCTGTAGGTTCCGATGACATGAGACAGGTTGTGGGGTTGCTGCTCATTTCAGGGATGAAAAGTGGGGACCAATGTAAAAAGTTTCCTTCTTTATATTTATCCAATTTCTAAAATATCTCCAAAGATGGAGATTTTGCCCTTACCCGAGGCAATTTATTCCAGTGCTTAACTGCCCTGACAGGAAATATCTCTGAATCTCCAACCTCCCTTGCTGCAGTTAAAGGGGAATTCAAGTTAACTAAAATTAAAGGGAAGGAATTTTATGATTTGTAGCTGTATTCCCAATTCGATAGACTGATTGATTGATGTTTGGTGTCTATCTATCTAGCTATCAATCTATTGGTCATTACTCTGGCCAGATTAGGAATTTCAGAACTCACTGCTCAGAGAATTAAATTTAAGCTTGAGAGAGAAATAAAATTGTGCAATGTGCAGACCTGAGCACAGAGATGTTCTGCAAGTGAATTATGATACAGACCCACAAGTGTGGACTTTGGGTCCTTTCCCTTCCTGTCACTGCGTTAATGTCCTTCAAACACCCCAGGGGTGTGGGGCTTTCTCTAGCCCTGGGCGCCTTCCAGTGCAGACCAAGTGCCTGTCTGGTGTGCGCTTTGGTGCCACACTCCCGACTGCACCATACAGGAGGCCTGTTGTCTGCAGGGGTGTCAGATGAGATGATCTCTGCAAAGAGCCTGTGGCACAGAGCAGCCTCTGGTGTTCCCATGTGCAGCCGGCTAGAGCCCCAGAATGTCCCTGAGAGAGTGGGGGTGACACAGGGGTAGCAGCTCAGCCATGCAAAGGGGCTGCCAGGGGCAGGACATGACCCCTGCTGGCCAGGGGCAGGTGTGGGAGTGACATCACAAGGGCCTTTTACAGCACCTCAGCTGATTGGTTAAAAGAAGTTGGAAGGTGATGACCTCATAGAGAGTCCCTGACACCAGCCATGTGGGACAGGCTGCAGGGCTGGGGCCATCTCAGACACCCCCGGGGCTTCCCCACAGGGAGTCTCCTTCCTCCGCTCTGCCCGGGAGGCTGGAGAGGAACCAGGGTGAGGAAAATGAGCATGAGAAGGAGCCTCTTTGTCCCGTTCTCCTTCCCTCTTGACTAACTGCGCTGGACGACCGACGTTCACCTGGGGCAGGTCAGAGCCTGACCCAGCTGATGCTGGGCAAATTGAAGGCAGGGAAAACACTCGGTTAAGGTGCTGCCCTCCCCAGTGGAACTGAAGAGTGAATGAATCAGGGTCCTGCTTTCTCGTCCCATCGCCCATTGTTGTGAAGCACAACAGTCTGTGAGCCACTAACTCCCCTTTCTCTGGAGAGTCACTAACAGGCAATTTACCACAGAAAACTCTCTGCAAATGTGTGTTCAGTCTTTATGAAAAAGACACGTGTTCTACTGACCGCACCAACTCTGCGCTGAGGTCAATGGTGTCAGCATTCATTTGTTGTGCAGAAATTGCCGTAGGTGCGTGAGGTGTTCGGGAGATGTAGCAGCACCAGTGAGAGGCTTGGCCAAGATTCACTCCAACAGTCTGTTTTCTTTGCATCTCACCTCCTGCAGCCCAGATAACAAAGACTGGAGTCCAGCCCTTGTGAGCACTTTGCCACACACGTTTGACTTTTGCCCAGCTGACAGGCACATTTGACTCTTTCTACTCTGTGACAGGCTGTATGGAGGGTTTTATTTGTGGCCTGGCTAGCTCAGTTGGCAGAGCATGCAACTTTTAATCTCAGGGTCATGGGTTCAAGCCCCATGCTGGGCGCTTCCATTCTTGCACTAATGTTCTCAGCCTAACAAACAGTTTTCACTGTTGTCCCGGCCTCTGTCAGGAAATGTGTGTTCTTCTCCTTGGCTCTAGTACAAACAAAGACAGTACAAGGAGGAGTTGTGTAGACATTCTGCAGCCCTCTACTTGGAAGTAGTGGGGTCTGCCATGGCAGGAATCAGCTCTTAAAGCTGCAAGGACCTGGGAACCCTGAATCAGGAAGCTGAGACCCTGCAGGCAGCAGCCATACCATGAGGTGCTCCTCCAGAGACCAGATGTCAGCCAGCCCCCTGAGTGCCCCCAGGGCTCCCCCACCAGGCCATCCCATGGCTCTCAGGCCTCCAGCCAGTGGAAGAGGAAGTGGGGCCCGTCCTGCACTGAGTCTGAGCTCTGTGACCTCTGGAGTGAGGAGGAGGTGCTCCATGTAATGGGAAGCAAACAATGGAATGCAGAAGTGTTCACCCAGCTGGCCAAGGGCCTGACCCCCTGGGGTCACCCTTCCTGCCCACCTCACCATATCAGGCGTAAGGTCAAGGAGTTGCAGCAGGGTTATGCCCGGGTGCAGGACTCGGCCATCTGGTCTGGGGGCTGTCCCCAACGCTTGCCCTTATTACCGGGAGCTCAAAGCCATCCTAGGCCCCAGGGACACCTACTCTCTCCTGGTCTTCCTTGACACCATGGCCGAGGAGCCCCAGCAGAAAGTGAAGCCTAAGTCAGGACCAGAGCCCAGCTCCAAACCCCCCGGGCCAGAGCAGGGACCATCTGGCCCAGCACCCAAGTGACCCAGCGAGGAGGTTGAGCTTTTGCTGGACATACCCTCCTACAGCTCCAGCCAGACATCTGCCCAATGGTCATTCCCAGACCATGGCAATGGACTGTCAGACACGTACCCCACAGGGCACACACTCCCAGGGCATAACCCCCCCGCCCATGCTGGGGCCCAAGCACACCGCAGCCCTTGGATAAGGCTACGGCCACCAGCACCCTCACCCTCGGAAAGTCCCATGTGCCCCCTGTCTCGCCCCATGTAAATAGTTAGTGTATATAGTTATCCCCCCATTGTACATAGTTAGTTCTGATGGTGTTTGTTATGTTCCATGCTCAGAGGCGAGAATTTAGGTTGTTTAATGAGGAATCATTTTCATTGTTCACAACCCCCGCATGTTCTATGTGTGGGGGGCAGTGAGCGGGTGGTGGGGGTAATGTGTGGGTGTTGGGGGCAGTGAGTGAGTGGTGGGGGGGGTGGTATGCTTGTGGTGGTGGGAGTGTGCAGGGGAGGCCTGGATGGTGCTCACTTGATCCCCCAATCAAAGTACGCCCATAGGGCCTCCCAGACATGGACCCATTCTTTGGGGGCGTGAAGGCTACGGGCAGCAGCCCAGCTCACCTGTCCTCCTTTGGGCACCCGGAGGTGCAGCTGCTGGTACTGACACATCCATGGAATGGCTCTAATGCCACAGAGCACCTCAGCACAGCTTAAGAACAAGGGAGGACAATGACTACATGTGGCCAGATGGCTCCCATAAAGAGCCTCCCCCGCATCCCCCCAGCCTGGCTTCTCCCCTTCACCAAACCCACCCCCAAAGCAGCATGCATGCTGAGGCCAGCATCACACGGTGGTACAAAATTGGGCAATCCCCAAGTGGGGCCTCTTAACTGTGGGGCTCCTTTTAGCTGTGGGACAGGAGCTGTGGCCCAAAGACGCATTCCTCAGCTGCTGAGAAGCACAGAAGAACTCAAGTTTTGTCCAGGGTGGCACAGTCGAATGGAGACCTGCCTCAGGGCCTCTAGCTGGTGCTGTGGAAGAATCTATTGCAGTTGGGGCAGAGAAACATTCATTCCCCTCTGGCAAGTATCTGCTCTTTTCCCAGCTGTGCACTGCCCAGCCCAGGAGCTGGGAGGGACCAGAGCCCCTGATTCAGCCTTGGGAACAGGACTTTCCTTAGAGACAGCTGCCCATGTCACTGGGTGCAGCTCAGCCAGGGGTGCCCCCACCTTGCCACGCTGTCTGGCTCGGGCACTGAACCCCTGCAGTCTGGCGACAGGGGACTGAGGTGAGTGTAGCACTGTTGGTCTGACACTGGAGGTGGGCTGGGCCCTGTCAGGCAAATTAAATCATCCCCCCCGCCCCCCACCTGTGGCAGCCAGAGCTCAGCTCGGCCTCACAGAGTTGAACTGTGCTTGGAGTCTGCCCAGCGCAGGAGCTGGGAGGCAGCCGGCTCAGCCGTGCTAGAAGAAGCATCACACAAGAGGACTGGAACTCAACAAAGCTCAGCAGGATGGTGCCTATAAAGGCTCAGCGAGGATGGGATTCAAACCCTGCAGAGCACAATGGATTAGCCGTCCATCCCCTTCACCACTCGGCACCTCACCCAACGTGCCTGGAACTTTTTCATATGTCCCAACTTCAGCCCTGCCAGGAAGTCTGGCCGGGGACACACGATGGGCAGGTTTGGCCCAACAGGGCTCCGCTCACTCCTGTCCCCTGCAGTGCTGCTTCCTGGGGCGAGCAGGGCCCTGTGGTGCCCTGGCCTGGGAGCAGCACAGCCCGGCCATGACCATTCTCTACTCTGGGGCTGGGCCCTGCCCCAGCTCTGTGCATGTGTCCCTGCTGGGTGGGTACAGACCAGGGCCATGGGCAGGGTCTGCAGCCTTTGTGTCTCCTCCTGACATGCTCTGCTCCTTTCCAGCTGCTCTGTTAGCACAGCAGCTCCAGCTGGATTGGCCCCTTCTCTGCCAGGCCTGTCTGTGAGGTAGGGAGCTGATGGGAGGCAGGTTCAGGAGCAGGCTGTGGCTGGGAGGGAACACGTGGGATAGGGCAGGGGCACTTGCCTGGCACAGCTTCTGTTAGAGGAGGGGCAAAGATAGCTCTGTGGTTCCCAGCCAGTGACATCAGTGAGGGAAAACCCTTCAAGTACATGCCAGGAGAGAGCTTCTGTGCACCAGCAGCAATGCATCTGCTGGGCTCCCCTCCTGGACAACAGGGTCTGGTTCAACTTCTTCTGTCACATGGGTGTTGGGCTTGTCAGAGAGAGAGGTTACAGCAGAAAGAGATGAGCCCTCAGGGGCATAAGAGAAAGTGAGACAAACAGAGGCGTTCGCGCTTCTGCCTGGTTTTGAACCAGGGACCTTTTGCGTGTTAGGCAAATGGGATAACCACTACACTACAGAAGGTGCTATCTTGCCCTCTGCTAAATTGCATCATCAAGCCACTACTTACACTGCCATTTGTGGATGGGGGACCTAATAGAAATTGAGGGGAGTCCTTTACCAGCTCAGCTGCTCGAGGAGAGGGAAGCAGCTGCACTCACAACTGGGAATTTCAATATCAGCTCTTCCAGAATTGAGGTCCCCAGTGGTTATGCAAATGAGACATGCAATATTTAAGTCTGCAACTCATTTGCATTTCTTATTGGCCACATTTCCATGCCACTTCCAAAAGGGCTGGGCAGTGGAGCCACAGCCTTCCTGTGTAGATGCTCCACAGGACTTTTTGAAAGAGCTGCGGCTTTTTTGAAAAAAGAGCTCTCTTGTGCAGACATAGCTGTGGGGAAAAAAGTAGAAAAGCAGAGCCAGGCTCCAGCCGAAACATTTGCAACAGCTTATAACAAAGAAATGTGTCTGTGCGTAACAGAACACGAGAATTCTTTTAACAACTACAGAACATACAAATGTTTAAACTCCAGTTTTCTTCTCTCTCTTCACACTTGTTTCAAAAAAAGTAATTCTCAGCACACTGAAATGTCTATCAAAAGGTTCCCATAAGAGCTATTTACTTGGGCCATGGCTTCACTTTTGAAAGGGAAATGCTGATGAGGCTCTGCCATTCCACACAGAGGAGCCAGGAGCACTGAGCTTTTAGCAGCCCTCCCCACATAAAGGAAATCATCAGTATGTCTTTTGGGGGGTCATAGCTAACATGCACAAGGCCACAGCCTGTCCACAAACAGGGGACCGCATGAAGGCACCACTGGGAGTTAAACCCAGGATCCCCTGCTTACAAGGCAGGTGCTTTAACCAGCTAAGCCATGGTGCCTGCATTTGGGCAAGTTCTCCTGTCTGCCCACACCAGACTCCCACCAGCCCCACCTGGGCCTGCTTCGCTCTGCTGGAGTTTCGATCCTGTCAGACAGAGGAGCTGGGGAAGTTTAACTCCCAAGGGGGGTGACTCTTGGCACAGGTCTGCGCTCAAGAATTAGGTGGTGTCACTCAGGGGTGTAAGAAACTGTCCCCCACCTCCGGAAGAATACAGACCTACTCCAGTGCTCAGACTGCCATGGCAACCACAGGGCCTTCATGGTCCACATTGGTTGGGGAAGGGCCTTGGCCAGTGAAGACCCAGAGGACAGGTGTCCTGTGACTGCTGTACTGGGGAGACTGTGGTCAGTGCTGGAAGCTCCCTAGAAATGGGGAACTGGCGACATTTGAAAGATTAGGTAATCACAGCCCATGACCCAGGTTAACCTTTGTTTTAAACGGAAATGTTTAAGGGCAAGGAGGCCGGGGTCCAGCAGCTTTCGAACCCAAATGGGCTGTTTCTTTGCAGGGGGCAAAATGTAGGAAATGGAAGGGGGCACTGGAGAAGCTTCGCTCCTGGCTTGACACTGCCTTGGAAAAGAACGGAAAAAACCACCACTTCTGTTGGAGAATGTGGGCATTTATCCCAAAGCCTCTCACACGCTTAGTGAGCGCTCTACCAATTCAGCAAATTCCCCTGTGTCTGAGCATAATTTCTGACTCACCCATCTTATTCCAGAGGCCAAAACATCCCTGTGGCCGCCCATGGCTACGGCAAAGGGTCGCAAAGGCTGTGTTTGCACAGCAGTGTTGTTCCTGAATACGCGGTTCCAGAAGAGGTATTCCAGAGTTGTTGATTCCGATATAGGAGGTGTGGATTGAAAGGGAGTTGAAATTGGGTTGAAATCCCACTCTTAGCATCAATTCTATTCTCTGCACACTCTGCTGGTCTCATTTCAATGTCTCTGCTAACATTTCACCAGCCCTCGCTATGGGTTTCTGTTAATGAGTGTCACGACTGAGGCACAATTCAGACACGAACTTCATCGAAAAGTGATGGGGATCCTCTCATTTCTGCACTGCAGGCACCCAGTCATGTAGCCAGCACCTGTACCGGGCACCTATTTTCTGCTCTGAGAACTACACTAATGCCAGGTTTGTAGTACACCAAAGGAGATTTTGCCCCAGTGGGTCACTTCCCCACCTTACGGTTGTGTCCTGGGATTGCTGTTTGGTCTCGGCCTGTGGCCAGAACAATTCTATGCAAGGGGGAGGGAGCCCCACACCTGTCTGTGGTGCTTGTGGTACCCGAGTGGGAGAAAGGGAAAGATGCTCAGTCCTGCCCCACACCGCTCACTCAGGGGATGGGAACTGTGGTGGGAGTGGCAATAGCCTCAAGGGGCTCAGAAAGAGCTACAGGTGGTAACTCGACCCTGTGACTGTCTAACATGAATGAGGGTAAATAGGGCTGCCAGGCTGGTCCAGGGTTGCTCTGAGGATGCCCATTGACCGTTTCCTCTCCCACCTGGTGGGCAAGGGAACAGCTGTGCCTAGGGGGCTGCATTTGAAAGAGGAAGTCAGGCCTAGGTACTGCCTTAGCTGAGAGAAAGTGGTGATGCCCATGTGAGCCGTGTCCCGAATAGGCAGACAGCCCTGGAGCAGGTAGGAGTCAGTTGCAGGTGGGTCATTTCAGTGGTAGAGAAATTCTGTTCCTCTATCTCAGTTTTCATTCATTTTTTTGGAAAGTCCTCGAATCCTTATTGCATCTAAAATAACCTCCAGAATATGAAACTAGTATAAACGATGCAGCAGAGTCTGAGTTTTCAGAGAGGGGTGAACCTGCTCATTCATCTCAATGAGGTGTTGACTTGGAAACTGAATGAGAACTCATGGAATGACAGTATTAGTGATTGAAGTGCTGATTCTCCAGCTAACGTATGCTTCCATTGATGCTGGATGTAGCGGCAGGTATTCTGGCACAGCACAGTGAGGAGTCCAAGCCTATTAACCCAGATGTAAAGCGTCCCTTGCAAAAAAATGAGGCGAGAGGAAGAAGAAATTCATTCCCTGTTTCGTACCAAGATTCTCATCTTCCTCCTGAGCACGAAGCCTTCCTGGGCAGGTTTAGCACTGCAGAGGCACAAGGTTCTGGAGTTGGGGTGACAGCAGAGGGGTCTGTTCCTGTGGGGTCTGTGTCTGTGGGTAGGAGAGCAGAAAGGGCAGCTGCTGGTCCACGACCATATGAGCTGGGAGCAGATGAGCTCAGGAGCACGCAGCAGGCTGGGGTCTCTCCATCAAAAGCATATTGCAGCAGGTGGTGATTGTGTTCCCCCTATTCCAGGGAACATGGGTCGTGTTAATGTCGTGCTCAGGGCAGTGGAGGTAGGGGGATAGAGAGGGTATGAGGGAACACCCGGCAGTGGTCTAGGACAGTGAGTGAGGCGCAGAAGGGTCTGAGAGTTCTCTGTTTGACCCTTTTCCCCCAAGGGTTGACCTGGTGCCTGTAATTCTTCCTGCCTGCACTGTCCACCCAAATGCTCCCTCACAGGGCATGTTTTGCAGCTCAAGCCACAGAGGGAGGTGTAATTGTCACCAGCTCAGGCTAAGGGAGATGCTAAACTGTGGGGCTTAGCTGGGCAGAGGCAGTCACTGGAGTAGGGGGTGGAGAGCCATGAGCAGCAGGTGGGCAGGCCTGGGGGGAATACAGGAGAGAACAGCAGACCGGCAGGCTGGTGGGAGGAGAGGTGAGAGCAGGAGGCAGACTGCAGCGGAAGAGGCAGAGCAGGGATGGGAAGAGGTGAGCTGGCAGTGAGGGGAGAGCACAGGCGGGACCTCAGAGGGAGGAGGCTGAGCAAGTCATCTGGAGGGGATATGGGCACAGTGAGCAAACCAGTGCCTCCCCCATACTTCTACAGAGCTCCAAGTGCTCACATGAAGCCTCCACTTCTCGGGACCTTCCCGCCTTGGCACCAGCCGTTTGGGAAGAAGGGGCTTTTGAAGTCCAGGGGTCCTTTAGAAAGGCCCCTGTTTACATGGGCAGGGTGCGTTTGGAATGTGGCACTTTTGAATCACTCATGGACACCTCTATGCTAACGGGGAGCTGCATATTCATGGCAGCACCTCATTCGCCTCTGAAAAAATCCCTCATTACCTTTCCCCTTTTGAAAGGAGGGGGCAGTGGAGACAGGCCCTGTTTGTGCCTCTCCTAAGTGCTGTGGGAACAACCTCTGGCACGCAGAGAATCCATTCATGGTCTTGCATAATGGTTTCCTGTTTTATTGAAGGGGTCCCAGTTGGTAAGAAGGAAATGTTGAGTGGATGTGAACATTGTTGGTTGGAAGGTTTGGTTGTGTTTTGTCTCCTCAGGAGAAGTGCAAACTGGGGAAGCTATTGTACCATTGCTATTGATGAAGTTTTTAAAAGTTCCTGGTGCCCTTTGCTTTCCCGTTCTTCAAAGGGAAAGTGGCTGATGCACTGGCTTCTGAGAAAACTTTAGAAAAGTGTCCAAAATGTCTCAGGAGGTATTTTCTGCAGCTTGACACTTATCACCTTTGCTTAACAAATAAGTAGTCACTTGTTCAAAACGAGACAGAAACCTTCCTCCTTTCTCTTGTTGTTTCTTCTGTGGGATCAGCTAATTTCTGAAAGAATCCTGAACAGCTCTGCTTTCTTCCTCATTGCTCTTTTTTCTTTCATGAAACTTTAACACTTGAGGGATAGTGGGGAATAACAGCCAAGAAGAAGTCCCATCACTTGAGCACTTGATTGCCACGTATTTAAGAAATATGAGCATAGAAGAATTCCAACCCTCAGACTGTGTCAACATAAGTGAGTTCTTCTGAAAGATTTTTTGAATGAAGGGGGCTCTTTCAAAAGAGCTCATGGATTGTCTTCACTCAAAAACCATTCTTTTGAAAGGAAATTGAAAGAATGCGTTGCTCCTTCTGCAATCAGTCGTCCTTTCCTGTTTCAGGAACAGCACCTCCTTTCCAAAGCTTCTTTTGAAACAACATGTGCATAAATGCTTTGCAGGGCCTGTCTTTTGAAAGAACCGTCTTCATTTAGGATCCCTGGTCCATTCTTTTGAAAGAGCGGGGGCTGTGTGGATGCTCGCTTTTGAAAGAGCAGATCACTCTTTTGATAGTCTTCTTTGTGTGTGGACGCACTCTTTGAAAGAAGTTCTTTTGGATGAGATCTTCTGGAGGGCTTCTTTCAAGGGATCTCTGTGGAGTACCCATAGCCTCAGCGTGGCAAACTGGCAGTTCCTCCTTCATCCATTTCTTTTCAGCTAATGGCAAAGTACCTCCCAGCATTAGATCATATTGGGGTGATTGCGTATGAAAGCCAGCTGAGCTGGAGAATGGCTCTTTGCTGTTGAAAGATTTGTGCTACAGATGAGTACAGAATGAATTGAGCCTGCCTGGCTCATCAAATATTAAGCAAAACTAGCATAAAGAGAGTACCTTCTTCAGCTGTGTCAGGATGGCCGAGTGGTCTAAGGTGCCAGACTCAAGGTATTGTCTTTCCTTCACCTCGGGGTTCTGGTCTCCTAAAGGAGGCATGGGTTCAAATCCCATTCCTGACATCACTTTCATTTTCTACATGCCAAACTGGCCTCCAGAGGCTCCTGGAAAGAACTGACCTGTCAGCATACTTCCACTGGCTGGAGTCTACCAAGCCTTGCTTTGGATTTCTGTTAGAGCAGAACCAAGACAGGCATAACTCTGACATGAACTTGGTGGGCAAGTGATGGTGAACCTGCAGTGTCAGTTTGACACTTGGAAGTTGCTGTGGGAGGAATATGTCTCTTTGGGAAAGGATCCTGAGTCCTTATCCCAGCCATGTGCCTGGGCGCAAACAGCAATGGCCCCTGCATGAGGTGTGTCATAGGGATAAGAGTTACCCCCACCAAAAGCACCACACTGGTGAAGGAAAAGACTTCTCTGTGTTTAGGCAGCTGACATTCAGCTTTATTGAATTCAATAAGGCAACAGATGAGCCGAACTGGACACCAGTAAAGCCAGGTCCAGCAAGGCTGCTTGATGCAGCTAACTCGAGTATTTTATACCCTCCCACAAACAAGTCCAGAGCCAGAAGCAATTAGTTCGAGAAACATCAGTTATTTTCAGAGAGAAAACTGTTCTCAGCAAGGAGGAAGAGGCACTGGGGAGCAAGAGCCCCAAATGCAAGGAGTTCAGTGAGGCATTCCACTGAGCTCACCCTCCCTGCCAGGCCCAAACAGGTGAGGGAAAGTTCAAGCTCTTGTGCACATGCAGAAATAAGAAACAAGAAACGGCGTCTATCTAAGATGGCTTCCACAACACCTCAGAAAAGAAAACGGCTGTGACGTGACCCAACCAACCCGGCCGCACACCCAGCTCAGCATCCCCAGCTGGCCGCCCCCAAACTCCCAGCGAGGCCCAGCACACAATGAACAGCCCTCCCTTGGCCTGGCTGGACACCCACAGACATTGTTCCCTCCAGCCTTTTCCACCCATGTGTGCAATAAATTTTGTATGCTCTGAACTACGCACCAATGTGCACCACCAACAGAAACAAAAGCCCCAGTGGTGAGCGCTCTGCTAATCAGCTGGGCAACACTCGAGTCTCTCCGAGCAGTCACACAAGGGCACAGCTGACAGGGAACCCAAGCCACAGCCACAGCACCGCACCCAGCCCTGCCCTGATTTGCCTCACTGCTGGGCACAAGGGCTCAGCTCCCTGGGATGCACTGAGTGAGGCAGCCGACTGGCGGGAGGGGTCCGATGCCCTCACAGCTGCAGGGCAGGTCACCCACCTGCCCCTGAGCTCAGCCCGTGCGGGAGGCAGCCGGACAGCTTAAGCAGAACACAGTGTCAGATGGGGCGGGGGGGCTCCTGAGTGCTGCTTCCCAGCCGTGTGCGTCAGCCATGGCCCTGACTTCCTCTTATAATCCAGCCTCCCGGTCAGAGCTGTTCCCGTTCCCTCCACGGGGAGGGGAGATGGTCAAGGTGCTCTCCTGTGCCATTGCATATGGCTGAGCACAGAGAGCCCCAGATCCCCACCAGTCCCGTGCGCTGGGAGCCAGGTGGCTGTTTGAATTCTGTTTTGCTGAGGGCGTCAGGCCTGGGCCCTCTGATTATTTATATGTCTCTGGCTTAACAGCTGGCAGGGCCGTTCAGCTGTGATGGTGGAGTGGTTAAGGTGTTGGACTAGACCTCCAATAGGGTTTTCCCTGGGCAGGTTTCAATCCTGCTCACAGCGAGGCCTGTGTTAGCCACACTCCTACCCTGGCAATGCAGACAGGCACTCTGAGCACAGCCTGAGCTTGCCACACAAAGGTGTCTGTGCCTGGGGCAAATGCTGAAGCTGTGATGCAGTTGCTGCTCCAGACACACACTGGCTGCTGCTGTTTGGGGGAGCCTCTCCGCCGTACCGCTTGCTGGAGGACCGAGGTGCAGACAGGTTTGAAGGAGGCGGCTGGGAGCTTTGAGTATCTCTGTGGAAAGCTGGTCCCAGGTGGGAGGGCCTGCGAGGGAGAGAGCAGGAAACGTATGTGTGGCTGATCCAAGAGGCGATGGAGGCTGGGGTGAGGCTGACAGGAGGTGGGACCTGAATGGGGGTAGCAGTTGTGTGGGGCGGTCGCTCACGAAGGGCCAGGTGAGTGCAGAGCTGCAGCCTGTGTTTGAGGAGGTGAGAAGTGGGAGTCAGCAGAGGCTGCAAGGACAGGGGAGCTGTGTGAGCAGCAGGCCAGGAGAAGGCCCATTTTGCAAATGCTGTGCTAACGGAGCAGCTGCAAAGGAGCAGAGAGTGTCCGGGGAGACACAAGAGCTGCAAACCCTGCCCAGGGCCGCCCATAGCCCCTGTCTGTACCCGTCCAGCAGGGACACATGGACAGAGCTGGTGCAGGACCCAGCCCCAGAGCGGAGCCTGCCCATGTCCGGGCACTGTGCTGCTCCCAGGGCAGGCACTACAGCTGGGGTTTTGTTCTCAGTGGAAGCAGGGGAAGAGGGAGCTTTGGTCTGGGCCTCGCCCAAGGTCCTTCCATCAGGGTTTTCCTTTCCACTGCACAGAGGCTCTGGGTGCAGTGGGGTCGGTGGCAACTTGGGAAGGGTTGAAACAGCTCCCCTCCGCCCCAAGCCCTGCCCTCGCCTCTGGCTTTACCCCTTTCCTGCACCTGCCCCACCTGCCAGTGGGAACAAGGTTTGGGCTCCAGGCCCTGTGTGTGTCTCTGCACCCTCAGGACTTTCTCCCACCCTTGGGGTTTGTCCCCTCACTCCCTGTGCACAGCCCCATGTGCTCCCCACTGGCACTTTCTCAGGAGCTCCCCACACTGCATTTAGTGCAGCCAGGGGCCATATTCTGCCTGGGCTGTTGTGCCGGTGGGGAAGTGCCCAGCTCCCAGGGCAGCAGGAGCAAACGGCACTTTCAACAGCCTTTCTCTGGGCACTGCTGAGCAGGGACCCCAGGGGCTCCAGGGCGGGACAGCCACATGGACACCTGCCTCAGGCCCTGTGGCTGGTGCTGCAGACTGATCTATTGCTCTCAGTGTCAGAGAGAGGGGAGTGTGACATTCATCTCTACAGGCAAGTGTCTGCCCCTTTCCCAGCCCAGCCCAGCACCTGGGAGAGACCAGAGCCCCTGAGCCAGCACTGGGGACAGGCCCTTCTCTTTGAGGCAGCTGCCCATGTGAGTGGCTGCAGCTGAGCCAGGGCTGCCCCCACCTTACCCCCATGTGTGGCTGTGGCACTGCACCCCAGCTGTGCTTGGGGCCGTGCTCACCCCAGGAAGCCGCACCGCAGGGAAAAGGAGTGAGTGTAGCCCTGTGGGGCCAAACCTGATGTCCTGTGTCCCCGGCTGACCAGCCAGTGGCAGAAAGGTTCCTGGCAGCATTCACTTTGGTGAATATAAAAGGCTCATAGAGGTATCAGGTGAGGTGGCTGAGTGGTGAAGGTGATAGACTACAAATCCCTTGTGCCCTGCATATTATGCAACCCTTCTATTAATGGCAGGTGCTTGCCAGAACAGCCGGGTTCAACTCCTGGGGGGTTTCTTGTCAAGGACACAACCAATCAGCTCAAGCCCCCACCCAGTGGCCTGGGACAATTTCAGCCCACTTGCTGGGTGCCTGTAAGGCAGTTCTCCCCCCGGCACCAGCACAGAGTCTGAGATAGAAACAGCTTATTTAATAGCAATGACCATAACGTACCCCAAGGATACACTGACAGATGCTGTGTGTCTAAGCAAAGAAGAGACAAACCCCTTTACCCAGATCCCATCCCCATACGCTGTAGAACCAAGTCTCTTGCTGGGGCTCTTGGCCCTTTACCCCACACACAGTTTCAGGGTGTACCTCCTGCGGTGCATCCCGAACCCAGAGCCCATAGATACGTCACAGGGGCAGTACGAGCTGCCCACTTGTCTGCAGCATCCCACTGGCTGCCCCTCCTACAGGCCAGTCAGCCACCCACCCACCGGTTGCCGTCATCCGCACTCTTCCTACATGCCATCCACCATCATCCACCGCTACGCCTACCAGCCAGCCACCTGCCAGTCAGCATCGTCCCTCCCTCACCCATCACACTGCTGGGGATTGCCCTGAAGTAGAAACCTGTGATTTCAGCTCTATGTGATCTTAGCTGCTACTTTGCAACTTCAGCTCTTAATACCTCCAGAAGGGCTTCATGAACACCCTAGCACCCAACTCTTTGTTGCCACAGGTAGTAACAGCCAGACCAAACCAGACCTACAGCTTTACAACCAACCAACAGACAAGACCCAATCAGCAAGCAAGCCAACTAACCTAATTAGTCCTGCTCCTCAGATGTTTACAATGCTTTAAATCAGGGAGCCCTTCATTATCAATGTCTTTTGCAGCTGTGGCAACTGCTCTGTCCACTACAACAACCCAGAGCATTGGTGAGATCTCACAACTCCCACACTGAGTGTCAGCTTAAATTGTGATTTTACAACAACGTGTTTACAATAGACCAAATCTCATGGCTGACTTGCGACCCATTAGGCTTTGCCTGAAAGGTATCACACACGCACACCTTTGCATTCTCATGCAGATGGCCTCTGGGGGACACATTCCTCCCAGCCTCAGTAACCTTGTGTTCCTGCTGCCACATTCCCTACACAGAGGTTCAAATCCCATTATCATTGAATCTTTATAGTCACCAGCCTGCTGAGGTTTGTTGAGTTCCAGCCTGTGTGTGTGATGTTGCTTCCTACACACCCCCTCCCTCAGCCTGCTGCCTCCCAGCTTCTCTGCTGGCCACAGGAAAAGCACAGACCAACTCTGTGAGGCTGAGCTGAGCTCCGGCTGCCAGAGGTGGGGGTGGGATGATTTCATTTGCCTGACAGGGCCCAGCTTGTCTCCAATGTCAGCCCAACAGTGCAGTGCTCATCTCAGTCCCCTGCAGTGCTGCTGCCAGGGCCTCAGCAGGGCCCCAAACACAACCAGTGGTGCAGTGCTCTGGTAAAGAGGGGAGCCCTGCTCAGGTGCAGCCAATGACAGGGGAAAGGCACCTCCCCAAGGCTTCATCTGGTGCTCTGGTCTCTCCTAGCTCCTGGGCTGGGCAGTGCACATGTGGGAAAGGAGCAGATACTTGAGCAGGGGAAATGAATGATGCTCTGCCATGGACAGTAATAGCTCCATCTACAGCCCAAGTCACAGGGCATGAGGCAGGTCTCCATTCAACTGTGCCACCCTGTGCAGGCCCTGAGTTCTTCTGTGCTTCTCAGCAGCTGGGGAAAAGCCTCTTTGGGACTTATCTCCTGCCCCACAGCTGAAAGGAGCCCCACAGTTAAGAGGCCCCTTTTGGGGAGTGGCTGATTTTCTGTCCCATTTTGATGCTGGCTGCAGAGCACATGCTGCTTTGCAGGTGGGAACAGCCAGGCTCTGTGATCTTTAGGGAAGTCCTCTGGCCAATGCAGTCATGGCCCTCCCCTCCTCTTGTGCTGGCCTTGGGTGCTCTGGAGCATTAGAGCATCCCATGGAGGTGTCAGAACTAGCAGCCCCTGCTCCAAGGGCCCAGAGGGGGACAGATGAGTTGGGCTCTAGCCTGGAACTCTTCCTCTCACCTGCTGTCTCCTGACTTTCTTAGCCTGCTCTGGATGGTCCTTCCTTTAAATGCCAAGTGTGCAATAGGAATTGCCTGGCAGCTCCAGGTGCTGGCAACAATTGGGTGGCAATCAGGAGAAGCTGTGAAAAACACAACCTCACGCCTCAGGTATCTCTTCACAGACTGGTAAGTTGCAGGGCCTCGACCTATTGCAGCCATGTTGGTGACTCAGCCCAGCCAGAGTCCTATCTAGCTCCAGTGGGCCTCACTCATCCAGCAGGAGGAAAAAAACACTTTGTCAGGTGCACCAGTGAATAAAGAAGCCCAAGCTTTGGAGAGACAAAGATTTACAGCAACAACACAACCAACCAGCCGTCCACTGAGATTTGAACTCAGATTGCAGAGATCAGACTCCTGAGTAGTGCTTTTTACACCTCAGGACCAACCAAATGTAACTCCTTGGAGCACCTGTGACTCTTGACAGGCTGGCACCCTGCACTCCATGCCACCCTCCAGCTGTTTCACCTCTCAGGACACTCCTTCCTGCCCCATTTCTACCACTCTTCTCCCCTAGACATTGAGCCCAACCCGTCTTGCTGCCAGCTCCACCTGGTTGTAAGGCAACATTTTTTAGAAGCCCCCAAAAGGTGAAAAGGGTTAATATTTCTTTTACAATTACCAGCCTGCAGGGAATTAACAGAAATGCAGAGACTGGGGAGCTTGCTGGTGCGTGTGTATGAATATCTAGCTGAGGGAGGACATAAAGGCCTTGGCTGTGAATTCCCAGAATAATTGACATCCTCTCGACACACACATTTACAAAGTGTGCAGAGACCTTTCCTGCTGGAAGTGATGTATTTGATAGACTCTGAATGAGCACCTCTTTATGGAAATAAGACCCAAAATTCTTCATGTCAGTCTCAACTGTCAGTTTCGCTGTGTCGCCAGATTTCAACAAAGGGAGGGGTTTGCTAGGTTTATCTGCATTGGCACTGACAAATGTTAAGGGTTCATTTCCATTTTCAGGATCCCCATACGATAGAAATGCAGAGCATGTTGGGAAAGGTGATACAACTATTGTCATACAAGTGGCTGCCTTTGAAAAGGGGAGCATGGATTAGAAAGAAGATCACTTTACCTGAAATCAAACACTCTATCCCTGGCTGACATCCATATTTCACTCTTGCTTGAATCGCTAATCTTCAGATCCCTGTAAGACAAACTCTTCTTCCCCAGGCTCCTTTTTCTGTCCCAGCCCAGAGTAGTTTTTCAAATGGGTGTTGATTAAACTTTCTCTCCTCAGGCGCACACCACATCTTCCCCACTGACCTACCTTCTCCCACTCACATAGCTACCATCACTCAGGGAGGCAGATTTCCTTTGTGTGTGGGACAGTGTTCTTCTTTCTGCTTGGAGACTGTTTAGTAGAAATCAGAGAAAATGCACTGAAGGACATGAGCCGATCTGTCAGGTGTGGCTGGGTTTGCATTCAGGGTAGGTAAGTCTTCTATCTAGCACATTTGATTATCTAGCCCCCCGGGTGCCCTGTGAGTGATAGAGAATAGAGCTTCTACAATATCAATATATCAAAGCAAAACATGGGGTTGAAGACACATGCTCTGTCCTTCATATTCCTGATTTTAGCACATGGCCTTCAAGGAGGTGTTGGTGGTGTAGTGGTGAGCATGGCTGCCTTCCAAGCAGTCGGACTGGGTTCAATTCCCAGTCAACACAGGCTAACCTCTTGCTTTTAATTTCTCTGTTGGAAGCGGAGAGAGGACATGTCCTGCTCCTTGGTGAAATGGGAAGTGTCTTGGCTTTTTAAGCTATCATGCTTGGTGTGAGCCAAGTTCTGTCAGCTAAAGGTTGTGGATAGCTAATGTGCAACCCGCCCCACTGCCTTGTGGGTTATCCTGGTAAGGTGCAAGGCTGAGGGAGTAAACCCAGACAGAAAGTCCGGAGGGGAGTCCTGAGGCAGTTCTGTGCCAACTTCTGGCATTGACCTGGCAGTCTCTGCAGCTGAGCTGGTACCAGACGGAGAGGTTATCCTCTCCTTTGGACGATGTCAGTAAAGTCGAGAGGGGGACACTGGAGTCTGGGCAGCCCAGGCTCCCACAAAATTGCCCAGGCTCGCGCCTGGAGAGGTACTCCAGCATCTGCAGTAGCTTTGTTGATTTTCAAAAGGCATTTGACAGGATAGATCAGAAAGTGACTTGGGCGCTGTTGGAGTCACAGGGAGGGGATAGCAGACTGATCGGTTGTTGACAGGTATCAACAACAATGCTCAGGCAGTGGTAAGAATGTGTGGAGGGATGGGCATTTGGTTATAACAAGTATCTTCATCATGCATCTTGACAAGATGGAGGAAAAAGTAGACGGAGTAGCTGCTCGGGATGATAATCTACAAGCTGAGGTTTGTGGATAATATAGTTCTCATTGAAGATGATGAAAAGAAGGAAACAAGAATGGTGCAGGTGCTAAATGAGGAAGGGAAGTGGTAAAGACGGATTATGAATATTGTTATACAAAAACAATGATATATGTAAATTAGAAGGGTGATCAGTGCAGATGGGATCGAAGTAGAGAAGATCACATATGTGGGAAGCAACATCATATATGCTCTGGGCTGTGAGAAGGAAATAGCGACTTGAATTGTGAAAGCAAGTGCGTGTCTGAAGGCAATGGATGAGAACTGAAGAAACAAAACAATTATCTTAGGAGCAAAGCTGAGTGTCTCGAACACGTGTGTATTCAGCAGCATGATGTGCGGTTGTGAGACATGGGTGATAAGGAAAGATTCAAAGAGAAGGATATTGGCATTTGAGAGGAGCTGTTATAAAAAGATCCTGATAATGGGAGAGATGCTGAAGATCACCTATGAGGAATTCTACAGAAAGAAGCAACTGAAAGAAAACCTACTGCAGAAGGTTATGCAATGGAAGTTACAGGAATTTGAGTATATCTGCAGAATGCAGGAGGAAAGAAAAATCAAGACCCTGGTATTTAACATTATGAATGGTTCAAACAGGAGAGGCAGAGCCCACAGAGAATGGGGAGATGGTGCACTAGATGGGTGTGGAGTTTGTCTACAGAAACTAAGCTGTTTCACACTGGACAGGGAAAGAATGAAGGAAATTGTATGGGAGTCATTGGCCACCAGTGAGCACTGAGCCACTGGTCCTTGAGGGTCTGTGGATTAGCTGGTTGAAGCGAGTGTCTTAGAAGCAGAACAGCCTGGGTCCCATTCCCAGTAGTGCCTGGGTTTTAGCAATGGCGATGGGCTCTGTGGCTTAGCTGATGAATGCATGACCTGGCATCCACCCACCCTCAGACTCTGTCTCCCATTCCCCACAGCCCTGAGCCCTGGCTAGGAATTGCTTCAGACCCTGCTGCCCCTCACCCGTTGCGCTAGGCCCCCGCCGGGTGTCCCCTCAAACCCTGCCTGTCCCCTCTCTCTGCTACCCTAAGCACAACATTAACATGGCCCATGTTCCCTGACAGAGGGGTAACACCATCACCACCTGATGCAACGTGCTTCCAGCGGAGGGAGCCCAGTCTGCTGCCTGCTCTTGAGCTCAGCTGCTCCCAGCTCACCCACAGCACATGGCCTTGGAGCAGCTGCTCTCCTGCCTGCTCTCCTACCCACAGACACAGAGCCCGCAGGAGCAGACCCCACAGCTGTCACCCCAACTCCAGAACCTTCTGCGAATGCAGCACTAAACCTGCCCACCAAAGTGACCCACATGCAACTCACTCCTACCCGCTCCAAGTGTATTACCATATTAGGTACACGGCTCACATGTGCATCACCACTTTCTCTCACCTGAGGTAGTCCATGGTCCTGACTTCCTCTTTCAAATATTGCCTCCAGAGCAAACGTGTGTGAGTTCCCAGCAGGTGGGAGAGGAGATGTTCAAAGAGCTGTCTTGTACCCTTGCACACAGCTAAGCGCAGACGGCCCCAAATCCTGCCTCCACATTGAGAGGTTTGGTGGGGGGAACCCAGCTGTAAGAGGAAGGGGCTCTGGTCTCACTTTGTGTTGGAAGAAAAGGCTGGAGAATGCAATTCTTATTGGAGAACGTGGGCATCGATCCCACTGCCTGTTGCATGCAAAGCAATGCAATTAGCTCTACCTTTTGAGCTAATTCCCCAGGGTATGAGATAAAGCCCTGCCCCAGCCGCCTCACTGTTCAGTCCATATGTCCCTGCAGCTCCCCGGCTCCTTTCCTAACACTTGTAAGACCCGTTCCTACCAGCTGGCTGGCTCAGCTGTTCAGACAATGCTACTAATAACGCCAAAATGACAGTTTCCAGCTCAAGGTGAGTCCTTGGGGCATCTTGACTAAGTGGCCTGGCTGCTCTGGACAGGGAGGTTCCTGTGGCTTTGCAGTGCCTGATGTCCTCTGAACAGGTTCTACTGGCTGTGTCAACTCCCTGGACTCAGCTTCATTAAGCGCCGTGGGCAGGTGATATCCATGTAACGGGTGGCTCTGTGAACTGCAGAGGTCTGTAGCATGCGGTGCTTAGGCAGATACTTCATTTCTGAGAGCAGCTGCAGTGGAGATTGTGGAGAGTTAGTGGTCTGTGGGAGGAGGTGTTTCCATTGGGGCTCTGGGGTGGATTTTTATGTTTCACTGAATGGCCATGTCTGTGATTTATTTATAGGGCCATTTTCAGAGTGCTCCATCTGGGTGTGT